>NC_092137.1:121468397-122076926 GCF_043159975.1 Macaca nemestrina
AGTCCCTAGTCCCACGCAGGAGCAGCGGGCTCTGGCTGGCAGGTCCCCAAGGCACAGAGGCCGAGGGTGAAGGTAGCCTCCGGGCAATGCTCTCAGTAACCTGCTCCCTGCTCACCGCGGCCAGTGCAGGGCACCTGGCCACCAGGCCTCAGGATGCTAGGCCTCCTGTGTCCTGCCCTATGGCCCTTCCAGCTAGGGACACCAGGTTTCGATCCAAGCAGGAAAGGGGTCCTGAGCCCTGTGGAGGGCTGGACTCACTGTACATGTCGGACTCATCCAGGATCTCCGACTTGATGATCTCCTCGATCACGTCCTCCAGGGTGACCAGGCCCAGGACCTCGTAGAAGGGGTCACCCTCACCCTCGTTGTTTACCTTCTGCACGATGGCCAGGTGGGACTTCCCTGTGGGCCAAAGAAGCAGGTCAGACAAGAGTCCAGAGGCCAGTCATGAGACTCCCTCAACCAAAACATTAACTCTAGATGTAGGGTCATAAGTCACCAGGATGGGGTCATGGTGGTTTTTCTCTTTTGCAACTTTCCTGACATTTCTACTACAAACAGACATTGCTTTTATGAAAAGGAAAACTAAAAGTAATTTTTAAAAGCATTTCGTTAAGGACTGCTTTTTTGTTTTTCTCTTTTTTTGTGGGGGAAGGACAGGGTCTAGCTCTGTTACCCAGGCTAGAGTGCAGTGGCACAATCATAGCTCACTGCAGCCTCCAACTCCTGGGCTCAAGAGATCCTCCCACCTCAGCCTTCCGAGTAGCTGAGACCACAGGTGTGCTCCACCATGCCCGGCTAACTCTTTTATTTTTTGTAGAAATGGGTCTCACTATGTTGCTCTACCTGGTCTCAAACTCCTGGCTCAAGCAGTCCTCCCGTCTCAGCCTCCCAACGTGCTGGGGATACAGGCATAGGCCACCATGCCAGGCCAGGACTACTTGTTTAAATAGGATAAAAATGAGGGCCGGGCATGGTGGTTCAAGCCTATAATCCCAGCACTTTGGGAGGCTGAGGCGGGCGCATCATGAGGTTAGGAGACCAAGACCATCCTGGTTAACATAGTGAAACCCCGGCCGGGCGCGGTGGCTCAAGCCTGTAATCCCAGCACTTTGGGAGGCCGAGACGGGTGGATCACGAGGTCAGGAGATCGAGACCATCCTGGCTAACACGGTGAAACCCCGTCTCTACTAAAAAATACAAAAAACTAGCCGGGCGCGGTGGCGGGCGTCTGTAGTCCCAGCTACTCGGGAGGCTGAGGCAGGAGAATGGCGTGAACCCGGGAGGCGGAGCTTGCAGTGAGCTGAGATCTGGCCACTGCACTCCAGCCTGGGCGACAGAGTGAGACTCCGTCTCAAAAAAAAAAAAAAAAAAAAAAAAACATAGTGAAACCCCGTCTCTACTAAAAAAAAAAAAAAATACAAAAATGAGCCGGGTGTGGTGGCGGGCACCTGTAGTCCCAGCTACTCGGGAGGCTGAGGCACGAGAATGGCGTGAACCCGGGAGGTGGAGCTTGCAGTGAGCCAATATTGCATCACTGCACTCCAGCCTGGGTGACAGAGTCAGACTCCATCTCAAAAATAAATAAATAAATAAGTAAATAAATAAATAGGATAAAAATGGCAACACTGGGAGCGGTGGCTCACACCTGTAATCCCAGCGCCTTGCGGGGCTGAAGCAGGCAGATTGCTTGAGGCCAGGAGTTTGAGAGCAGCCTGGACAACATGGTTGTCTCTACTAAAAATACAAAAATTAGCCAGGCAAGGTAGTACACACCTGTAGTCCCAGCTACTCGGGAGGCTGAGGCAGGAGAATTGCTTGAACCCAGGAGGCAGAGGTTGCAGCGAGCCGAGATCGCGCCACTGCACTCCAGAGCAAGACTCTGTCCCATAAAAAAAAAAAAAAAAAAAAGAAAAAAGAAAAAAAGACCCTGCCTGGTGCCTCTTATCAGGGGCTTCTGGGACTCTTGGGGAGGGGAAAGACCCAAACTGACAAAGGCACAGAGCGGCCAAGCGCTGTGATTAGGTGGGGCAGAGACTACAGTCAGAGAGGGGCCACCCCCTCAACCCAAAGTGAGGGAAGGAGGCTGAGGTGGGACAGGACCCTCCACAGAAACCTTGTGGGGTGGTGGGTCTTCCCAGACCCGTTTTTGAAGGCCACACCCTGCTCTTATGGCCCCAACCCCAGCGAGTGGCAACAGGGGCCAGCCGAGAAGGGCCGGGTCCACAGTCTAGGTGGGATGAATCCTGTGTGCCGTGCCCTACTCGCAGGAGCGCAGGTTTGGAGCAGCCTAGGAAGAAAGGCCCCGGAAATCTGGGAAGGTCAAGTCAGGGTCTTCTGCATGGCTTCCCCTTCACAGTCCAAGCACCTCGCTCTGGGGACTAAAGAACTCATCCTAAATGCCCTCGGTGGAGGATGTTTGCCAGGTCTTTAAGGCCACAGAAAATCCCCCAGCCCAAGATGGGCTGTCACAACTTCTAAGGGCCTCTTAGGGAGAACAGAGAGAATGCAAGGTCTCATGACTAAAGTAAAAATTCTCACAATACACCCCACGTGATGGGGCCGAGCACTGCATTGTGAAAGCTTTTCACACACATGCCGGGGCAATGATATATGTATTTCCCACTACAGGTTCTGGTCGAAAAACGTTTAGCGCATTGCCAGACAGAGCCGTGGCTGGACTCGATTGAAAATTCCCCAGTATCGGCCGGTCGCCGTGGCTCACGCCTGTAATCCCAGCACTTTGGGAGGCCAAGGCGGGCGGATCACGAGGTCAGGAGATCGAGACCATCCTGGCTAACACGGTGAAACCCCATCTCTACTAAAAATATCAAAAAAAAAATTAGCCGGGTGTGGTGGTGGGCGCCTGTAGTCCCAGCTACTCTGGAGGCTGAGGCAGGAGAATGGCGTGACCCTGGGAGGCGGAGCCTGCAGTGAGCCAAGATTGCGCCACTGCACTCCAGCCTGGGAGATGACGAGAGTCTGCCTCAAAAAAAAAAAAAAAGGAAAAAAGAAAATTCCCCAGTATCTTCCTAGAGATGAGCCAACAAGTTCATGAGATCTGTGAGGCCTTCCAGCAGGGCGGCAGCAGGCCAGGCCAGGACCCCGGGGTCTGTCCCCAGGCCTCTGTGCCTGCTGGAGGCTGTCCATACAGGAATGCCCTCGAGAAAGACAGTGCCTGGAAGGGCCTGGGCATCCAGCTAAACGATGTCACCACATGGGGATGGGAATTAAAGCAAGGCAGCTTTGACAGGCTGAGTATCCCTTATTCCTCACTGGGGAGCAAAAGTGTTTCAGATTTCTGATTTTTTTTGGATTTTGGAATATTCGCAGAATATACACCATTGAGCACCCCAAATCTGAAAATCTGAACTACACAACGCTCCAGCGAGCTTTTCTTTTGAGCATCATGTTGGTACTCAAAAAGTTTTGGATTTTGGAGCATTTGGGATTTTGGATTTTTGGATTCGGGATGCCCAACCTGTACCCCCTTTCAGATGGGCACCCTCTAAAAAGCCTGGTAATGCCCAGTTATGGCAGAGGATGGGGAAGACAGACAGGCCCTCACACGTATCTGGTTGGTGGCCTGGTAAAAGGGTACAACATTTCAGGGGGCCAGTTGGTCAGGATGTCACAAAATCAAGGGTTCCTAACCTTGGACTTGGAAGGTCCACTTCTAGGAACTTACCCTAGCGAGAGGCAACCTTCACAAAAGACACAAGAGAAGGGGGCTCTTGGCAACATTCTTTTTAACAGCCCTAAACCAGAAACAACCTAAAGAAACAGCAGCAGGGCACAGGGACTCAAAAGGGGCCACAGCTACTCAAGGGAGAACGTGGCGGAGGTGGATGAATGAAGTGCGGAATGAAATCCAAGATACGCTATTAGTGAAAGAGTAAGTCACAGATCGGAATGCATGGAGCCACCTGCCTGCACAGAAACAAAGCGGGTGTGTAGGCTTCAACTGCCCTGGAAGTGTCCGGAAGCAATAAGAGCGGTCGCCTTTGAGGGTATTTGGAGTTTGGGAAGGAGGCTATTATACCTCTCTGTATACCCTTCCATATTGTTATATTTGATGGGCATATTTTACTTTTATAATTTAAAAACAAAACAGACAAAATTAAGGGGGAAAACAAAATTAAGGAGAAGAAAGAGAAGCTGGTGAGAGTCTCCAGGGTGGACAAGGGCCATCTGTGCCTTCCAGTGCCACAGAGCGAGCCCCAGGGAATGGGGGTGTGTCCTTTGACAAGGTTCAGTGAGCAGAACCTTGTTCGGACCCCCAAAGTCAGAACACAACCTCCCCACTACATTCACATCCCTAATTACTCCACAGGCTCAGACCAAATCCTGACCAATGAAACGTTCCCTCACAGTGAAAGGCTGGTGGCCTCTCTATTTATTTTTTTTGAGATGGAGTCTCGCTCTGTAGCCCAGGCTGGAGTGGCCTAGGCTGGAGTGCAGTGGTACAATCTCAGCTCACTGCAACCTTCACCTCCTGGGTTCAAACGATTCTCCTGTCTCAGCCTCCTGAGTAGCTGGGTGCGCACCACCATACCCGGCTAATTTTGCATTTTTAGTAGAGACGGGGTTTTGCCATGTTGGCCAGGCTGGTCTCGAACTCCTGACCTCAAGTGATCCTTCTGCCTCGGCCTCCCAGGGTGCTGGGATTACAGATGTGAGCCACCGCGTCCCGCCTGGCAGCCTCTCTTAAAGTGGAAACAGCCCTGCTGCCGATGAGATGAGCTGATTCCGAGCAGGGTCTCGATACCACTCTCAGCCCCCCGCCTCCTCTCTGAGGCCCCTTGGTGGGATCCACTGCTGTGTGTGTGCACCCTCGGGTGGCGGCCAGCCGCACGACAGGCACCTTGTAGGTGTGCAGCCCTGGGCACCGTGTACACGTGCACCCCTCCTCTGCAAGTTGAGCTTTGGGCACCAGCTGATGACTGGCCGACTGGGGTTCCGTACGGAGGTTCCAGCCTAAGGGGCCAGTCAGTCACCCTCTGCAGGGTGAGCTTTGGGTCCCTGGGCTGTTTTTGCTTTTTTCTAATTTGTCTGTCCAGAGGGGACATCTTTTTGTCCTGGTAGAATCTTCCCCTCCCCGGGCCAAAGACCTCTGGTCAAGGTCACCAACGACCTCTCATGGTGGCGTGTTATTCTCAGATGACCTGCTGACCAACAGTCACTCCCTCCTTTCCCCCGGAAGCCCTTTCTGCCCTCCCAGTGCTCCTGACCTCAGGGGGCCGCTGCTTTTCCCTGACCACTTAATGCTGGAGAGACTCAGAACTCAGTCTGTACCCCTGGTCCCTTGCCTAGCAACTTTAAATACAAGTGTACAAGTGTCCCAGATAAATCTCTGCAGCCCTGTCCTCTCCCGTGCCCTCCAGATTCCTCTATCCAAGTGCTGCCTGACGTCACTAATACCTTGAAATTAACGCAGCCAAAACCCAGCTCATGCCCATCCCCCCAACACTCCTGTCTCCCTTCAGGGCAGCTCTGTCCCAGTTACCAGGCCCACGGGACAGTGAGCCCGACCTCTTCTTTCTTTTTTTTTTTTGAGATGTAGTCTTCCTCTGTCACCAGGCTGGAGTACAGTGGCGCAATCTCAGCTCACTGCAACCTCCACTTAGCAGGTTCAAGCGATTCTCCTGCCTCAGCCTACCAAGTAGCTGGGATTACAGATGCTCACCACCAGGCCCAGCTAATTTTTTGTATTTTTTAGTAGAGATGGGGTTTCACCCTGTTGGCCAGGCTGGTCACGAACTCCTGACCTCAGGTGATCCATCCTCCTCAGCCTCCCAGAGTGCTGGCATTACAGGTGTGAGCCACCGTGACCGGTCCCTCCTGTCTTTCTTTGTGCCTCTACAACCATTTGGCAGGAGGAGAAAAGTAACCAGTGAGGGGAAGGGGAGCAGGGAAGAGGAAGGGAGGCCGAAGATGGAAAGAATCATTGTAGATTTTAGTAGTTTAGAAGTTTCTATACTTCGGAAATTACTGCTAACTGATTTAACATCTAAAACAAGAAGATCAATTTAGAACTTATATTTAGGATTCTCATTGTATAAATTCTAATAAAATTGTATTTTGTGTGTGTGTGTGTGTGTGTGTGTGTGTGTGTGTGTTTGAGACGGAATCTCACTCAGTGCAGTGGTGCGATCTCGGCTCACTGCAATCTCCACCTCGCGGGTTCCAGTGATTCTCCCACCTCAGTCTCCTGAGTAGCTGGGATTACAGGCACCCATCACCACAATCGGCTAATTTTTTGTATTTTTATTAGAGACGGGGTTTCACCATGTTGGCCAGGCCAGTCTCGTGCTCCTGACCTCAAGTGTTCAGCCCGCCTCAGCCTCCCAAAGTGCTTGAGATTTCAGGTGTGAGCCACTGCGCCTGGCCATAAAATTGTGAGGTGGTGGTTGTTGTTGTTTGAGATGAAGTTTCACTCTTGTTGCCCAGGCTGTAGTGCAATCGATCTTGGCTCACTGCAACCTCTGCCTCCCAGGCTCATGAAATTCTCCTGTCTCGGCCTCCCAAATAGCTGGTATTACAGGTGCCCGCCACCACGCCCAGCTAATTTTTTATATTTTTAGTGGAGACAGGGTTTCACCAGGTTGGCAAGGCTGGTCTTGAACTCCTGACCTTCAGGTGATCCACCCGCCATGGCCTCCCAAAGTGCTGGATTTCAGGTGTGAGCCACAGCGCCCAGCCCATAAAATTGTATTTTAATGAGCTACCTTATGTTATTATTGGTGTCTATTCAATTGGCTGATTAGACTTTGGGGGTGGCGACGGCTAGGTGCAGTGGCTCATACCTGTAATCCCGGCACTTAGGGAAGCTGAGGCGGGTGGATTACCTGAAGTCAGGAGTTCGAGACCAGCCTGGCCAACATGCTGAAATCGTCTCAACTAAAAATACAAAAAATTAGCTGGGTGTGGTGGCAAGCGCCTATAATCCCAGCTAGTCAGGAGGCTGAGGCAGAAGCATCATTTGAACGCAGGAGGGAGAGACCCACTCCACTGTACTCTAGCCTGGGCAAAAGAGAAAGACTTCGTCTAAGAAAAAAAAAAGCACGAAAATTAAAACAATACATCTATATAGCTGAAAATCCACATTTTTCAAAGTAGTCCTTAGTCAATGAAAAATGATTGAGGAAATACAGCAAAATGTTAGTATTTCCTTGAGCCATATAAAATTGCTGATGTTCAATTATATTTTACCAAAACCAGCAATTCATGTGGCTTAATCTATGTATGGGAGATTCAGGATGGTTTCTATTTTCTTTTTATACTTTCCTATATAAAAATTCCAAATTTTTCATAATCAATAGTATTAAATTCTTTCTTTTTTTTTTTTTTTTGAGATGGAGTCACTCGCTCTGTTGCCCAGGCTGGAGTGCAGTGGCATGATCTCACCTCACTACAACCTCCACCTCCCAGGTTCAAGCAGTTCTCCTGCCTCAGCCTCCCGAGTAGCTGGGATTATAAGGATGTGCCACCATGCCTGGCTAATTTTTGTATTTTAATTTTTTTTTTTTTTTTTTTTTGAGACAGAGTCTCACTCTGTTGTTCAGGCTGGAATGCAGTGGTGCGATCTCAGCTAACTCCAACCTCCACCTCCCCGGATCAAGCAATTATCCTCTCCCAGCCTCCTAAGTAGCTGGGACTACAGGCACAGGCCACCATGCCAAGCTGATTTTTGTATTTTTAATAGAGACAGGGTTTCACCATACTGGCCAGGCTGGTTTCGAACTTCAGACCTCAGATGATCCACCCACCTCAGACTCCCAAAGTGCTGGGATTACAGGCATGAGCCATTGCGCCTGGCCAGATTTTTGTATTTTTAGTAGAGATGGGGTTTTACCATGTTGCCCAGGCTGATCTCTAAAACCCGACCTCAGGTGATCCATCCACCCACCTCAGCCTCCCAAAGTGCTGGGATTACAGGCGTGAGCTACCATGCCCGGCCAATAGTATTAATTTCATAATCAGAAAAAAAAAAAAACACATTCATTAGGCCGGGCACAGTGGCTCACGCCTGCAATCCCAGCACTTTGGGAGGCCAAGGCGGGTGGGGAGGTCAGGAGTTCGAGACCAGCCTGACCAACATGGAGAAACTCCATCTCTACTAAAAATACAAAGTTAGCGGAGGGTGGTGGCACATGCCTGTAATTCCAGCTACTCAGGAGGCTGAGGCAGGAGAATCGCTTGAAGCCAGGAGGTGGAGGTTGCGATGCGCCGAGATCGTGCCATTGCACTCCATCTTGGGCAACAACAGTGAAACTCTTGTCTCAAACAAACAAACAAACAAACACATCCATTAAATTAACTTTAAAAAAAAACTCTAGGCCGGGCGTGTTGGCTCACGCCTGTGATCTCAGCACTTTGGGAGGCCGAGGAGGGTGGATCACGAGGTCAGGAGTTCAAGATCAGCCTGACCAACATGGTGAAACCCTGTCTCTATTAAAAATACAAAAATTAGTCAGGCACGGTGGCACGCATTTGTAATCCCAGCTACTCAGGAGGCTGAGGCAGGAGAATCACTTGAACCTGGGAGGCAGAGGTTGCAGTGAGCCGAGATTGACCCACTGTACTCCAGCCTGGGTGACAGAGCGAGACTCCATCTCGAAAAATTAATTAATTAATTAATTAATTAAGAATTAATCAAATAAAATAAAATTCTAATACTGCTTCCTCTGGGACTTCAGGGTTCCTGAGCCTTCCCAAGTACTTTCCAAGCACTGCAAGAAAGGGAGACCCAGAAAGAAGGTGCCTGGCACCCTGGCTGTCCCCACCGTCTTCTCCAGGCTTTGCCTGGCGGCATGCTTGCCCACTCTGTCCTTCAGCGACCTCTGTCCAGCAGCAGCCAGGTGGGACCGTGCCCTCCACAGTCAGAGAACAGCATGTGAGGCCTCCAGAAACCCCGGATGGCTGGGCAGACCACAGGTGCCAGTCTCAGCCTCCCTCACGGCTCCCTCACAGCTGGCGCAGGTGCAAGGAGTGAGGATCCCAGCCCCGCCTGAGTCCCTCACAGCCCCTCCTGCTCCCCAGCCTCCGTGTCACCTCTTTATCCTTCTGCCCTGGGCTCAAACATGAGCCCTCGGTGCCCATGCCAGCTCTTAGGGCCCTGGACCCCGACCCATTTCTTTCCTTCACAGCTCTGTGCCATTGGCTGACCAGCGTCTATCTCCCACCGACCAGGCTGCAGCCCAGTGAGGCCTGAGTAGTGCCCTCACTCCTCGCCACGCTACCCCAACCCCTCCCACCGTGCCTGGCACAGCAGGTGCTCCACACCCCTGCTGGATACAGAAAGGATGGCCCCGCCCTGCACAATGCCCATTTTAGCAAACTGCTGTGTCCTCCTTCCCCGCCCTCCATAAAAAAGACTTTACAGTCCCTCAAAGCCCTTAAGAAAAACATATTACAGGTGCCGGGTTACAAAGTCCACAAGGGCCCTGAGAGGGCCCTACTCACCAGCTCCAGCTGCCTTTTCTCGTGGGGAAAAGCCAGGGGCCCCAGAACAGACCAGGGATTCCCACCACCCGAGAAGGAGTCCTCTGCATCCTACTCACTGAGTCTCCCAGGAAGGTCCAGACTCTGAGATCCCAGGGGCCCAGGATGGTCCCGTGCTCTCAGGACCTCCCACGGGAGAGGTGCGGACTGGGCTGACTGAAAGCCACAGGCTTGGGCCCTGGGTCCACACCTGCAGACGGCTGAGCACCCTGATTTCTTGGCGATTCTCTGCACTTTCCTCCCTTCACCCAAGCTCCCGCAGGATTAAGCTGGCTATTAATAGTGCTGACCTCAACCGCCGGGATGAGTGGCGGCCAGCCCAGCAAGAAGGCAGAGCCAGGGCAGGAGAGGAACCAGCCAGAGTGACAAGCCCCTGCCCTCTAGCCTCAGGGAGGGCAGCCAGGCTCATCCGTAATCCTAAGCAGGGCTCATCTGTGTTGCTCCCTTTCTCCCAGAGACACAGCTGGCAGTCAGCACAGTCAGTCCAGGCAAAGGCCAGAAGACCAGAAGGCTGCCGTGGCCCAGCAGGCAGGCCATACGCTCTACACTCGCTAGGCTTTGAGATGGAGTGAGACCCTGTCTCAAAAAAAAAAAAAAAAAAAAGATTACAGTGATTAAAACAGTGCAGTACTGGACCAGGCGCAGTGGCTCGTACTTGTAATCCCAGCACTTTGGGAGGCCAAAACGGGCGGATCACTTGAGGTCAGGAGTTCAGGACCAGCCTGGCCAACATGGTGAAACCCCGTCTCTACTAAAAATACAAAAATTAGTTAGGCGTGGTGGCACGGGCCTGAAATCCCAGCTACTCAGCAGGCTGAGGCAGAAAAATCACTTGAACCTGGGAGGCAAAAGTTGTAGTGAGCTGGGATCACACCACTGCACTCCAGCCTGGGCAACACAGCCAGACTCTGTTTCAAAAACAAACAAAACCAAAACAGTGCAGTACTGGAGAGAACAATGGGATTTATTTTACTTCAAATTTTTTTAGACAGGGTCTCATTCTGTCACCCAGGCTGCAGTACAGTGGCACGATCGCAGCTCACTGCAACGGTGACTTCCTGGGCTCAAGTGAACCTCCCACCTCAGCCTCCCAAGTAGCTGGGACTACAGGTGCACGCCACTAAGCTCAGCTAATTTTTTAAAAGGCAGGGCACGGTGGCTCATGCCTGTAATTCCAGCACTTTGGGAGGCCAAGGTGGGTGGATCACGAGGTCAGGAGATCAAGACCATCATGACTAACACAGTGAAACCCCACCTGTACTAAAAATACAAAAAATTAGCCGGGCGTGGTAGCAGGCGCCTGTAGTCCCAGCTACTCGGGAGGCTGAGGCAGGAGAATGGCATGAACCCAGGAGGCGGAGTTTGCAGTGAGCCGAGATCGGGCCACTGCACTCCAGCCTGGGGGACAGGGCGGGACTCCGTTGCAAAAAAAAAAAAATTTTGTAGAGATGAGGTCTCACTATGCTGCCCAGGCTGACCTCAAACTCCTGGGCTCAAGCGATCCTCCCGCCATGGCCTCCCCAAATGCTGGGACTATAGGTGTGAGCCACCGCGCCTGGCTTCTGGACAGAAATAAGCTTCAACAAATTGCGAATACTGAATATATTAAATCTGGTATATTAAACTGTGGGAGAAAAGAGAGATTACTCAATGAAAGGTATTGGGCTAACTGCTCCAAAGTCACTGTTTTATACCAGACTTATAAATCCATAAGAAAAATCACTAGCTTAATTTTAAATAGAAATACAATAAATACAAACAAAATCTAAGGAAATACAAATTTTCAAAATGAACTTATTTTTTACCTATCATATTAGCCAAGATTTCAGAGATTGGTACTCTCAGTGTTGGCAGGAGAACTACCTACCGTTGGAAGTTCAATTTTTTTCTTCAGAAATTTGGCAGTATGTGCCAAAATGTAAAATGTGCAAGACCTTGGACTCTGCCATTTCTCCCAATCCTAGGAAGTGACCTTAACAAAGGAAACACCCAGGCCAGCATGGAAGGTGTGCCCAGGAGGGCCTGCCAATGTTGTTTGTTTGTAACAATATTGCAGGACTTTAAAAAGGCTGACTCAGACATGAATTGATCTCAAGAGATGGTGATTCACTATTTGTGTAACGTAAAAAGTTCCAAAACAGTAGAGTAGGAAGGACTGCTGGTTTTCTTCACTTTTGCTTAATGCATTTTATACTTAACATATGCTATTTTTTATTTTAATCTTTTTTTTTTTCCTAGACAGAGTCTCGCTGTGTCGCCCAGGACTGGAGTGCAGTGGCGCAATCTCGGCTCACTGCAAGCTCCGCCTCCCGGGTTCACGCCATTCTCCTGCCTCAGCCTCCCGAGTGGCTGGGACTACAGGCGCCGCCACCACGCCCAGCTAGGTTTTTGTATTTTTAGTAGAGACGAGGTTTCACCGTGTTAGCCAGGTTGGTCTTGATCTCCTGACCTCGTGATCCACCCGCCTCAGGCTCCCAAAGCGCTGGGATTACAGGCGTGAGCCACCGCGCCCGGCCTGCTTTTACTCTCCTAATTAGAAACTATTTTCATATTGCGAGGGAAGCAATATGGTTTGTTGCTGACTTGGTAGAAGAAAATACACCAAAATATCCACATTTTGGATGATGGGATAAGAGGGACTTTTTTTTTTTTTTTTTTGAGACAGAGTCTTGCTCTGTTACCCAGGAGGGAGTACAGTGGTGCGATCTCGGCTCACTGCAACCTCCGCTTCCCAGGTTCAAGCGCTTCTCATGCCTCAGCCTCCTAAGTAGCTGGGATTACAGGCCCCCACCACCATGCCCAGCTAATTTTTTGTATTTTTTAGTAGAGACAGAGTTTCACCACGTTGGCCAGGTTGGTCTGGAACTCCGGACCTCATGATCCGCCCGCCTGGGCCTCCCAAAGTGCTGGGATTACAGGCATGAACCACCTCCCCTGGCCATGTGACTTCCATTTCTTAATCATTTTCAACTTTTCTAAAAGTTTCTATAATATACTACTTTTTAAGAACTTTTTTTTTTTTTTTTTTTTTTTGAGACAGAGTCTTGTTCTGTCACCCAGGCTGGAGTGCAATAGCGCAATCTCAGCTCACTGCAGACTCCGCCTCCCAGGTTCAAGCAATTCTCCTGCCTCAGCATCTCGAGTAGCTGGGATTACAGGCACGCGCCACCATGCTTGGCTAATTTTTGTGTTTTGAGTAGAGAGGGGGTTTCGCCAGGTTGGCCAGGCTGGTTTCAAACTCCTTACCTCAGGTGATCCGCTCACCTCAGCTTCCCAAAGTACTGGGATTACAGACGTGAGCTGCCGTGCCATGCCTATCTTTACTTTTTTTTTTTTTTTTTTTTTTGAGACGGAGTCTCGCTCTGCCGCCCAGGCTGGAGTGCAGTGGCCAGATCTCAGCTCACTGCAAGCTCCGCCTCCCGGGTTCACGCCATTCTCCTGCCTCAGCCTCCCGAATAGCTGGGACTACAGGCGCCCGCCACCACGCCCGGCTAGTTTTTTGTATTTTTAGTAGAGACGGGGTTTCACCGTGTTAGCCAGGATGGTCTCGATCTCCTGACCTCGTGATCCGCCCGTCTCGGCCTCCCAAAGTGCTGGGATTACAGGCTTGAGCCACCGCGCCCGGCCTATCTTTACTTTTTAAAAATTATTTTTATCTTTTTTTTTTTCCCTTGAGATGGAGTCTGGCTCTGTCACCCAGGCTGGAGTGCAATGGCGCGATCTCAGCTCACTGCAAGCTCCGCCTCCCGGGTTCACACCATTCTCCTGCCTCAGCCTCCCGAGTAGCTGGGACTACAGGCGCCCGCCACCTCGCCCGGCTAGTTTTTTGTATTTTTAGTAGAGACGGGATTTCACTGTGTTAGCCAGGATGGTCTGGATCTCCTGACCTCGTGATCCACCCGCCTCAGGCTCCCAAAGCGCTGGGATTACAGGCGGGAGCCACTGTGCCTGGCATTTTAATCTTTTTTAAGAGACAGGGTCTCTCTCTGTTGCCCAGGCTGGACAGCAGTGGTGCAATCATAGCTCACTGCAGACTAGAGTTCCTGGGCTCAAATACTCCTCCCATCTCAGCCTCCAGAATAGCTGGGACTACCAGCATGTGCTACCACGCCCAGCTAATTTTTTGTGTTTTATTTTTTGAGACAAGGTCTCATTCTGTGGCCCAGGCTGGAGTGCAGAGTGACAGGATCACAGCTCACTGTAGCCTAGGCCTCCTGGACTCCACTGATCCTCCCACCTCAGCCTCCCAAGTAGTTGGATTACAGGCCATCATGCCCGGCCAACTTTCATATTTTTTGTAGAGATGGGGTTTCGCTGTGTTGCCCAGGTTGGTCTCAAACTCTGGGGCTACAGGAATCCTCCTGCCTCAGCCTCCCAAAGTGCTAAGATTACAGGTGTGAGCCACTGCACCTGGACTTTGGTTTTAGTCCTTTAAATGTTTTTATCTGTTCATTCTATAATACATGTACTAGTATAATAGCACATGTATATAACTTTTGAATGAATGGAGACAAAAACAGAAAAAAAGGTTTTTAAATAGGGGCAAGATGAAAAGCTTGAAGAGCTCCCTTTAGAATACCCCCGTAAATGCTGAGCACAGTGGCTCATGCCTGTAATCCCAGCACTTTACAAGGCCGAGGCAGGAGGATTATCTGAGGTCAGAAGTTTGAGACCAGCCGGCCAACATGACGAAATCCTGCTCTACTAAAAACACAAAAATTAGCTGGGCTTGGTGGTGCCCACCTAAAATCCCAGCTGCTCAGGAGGCTGAGGCATGAGAATCGCTTGAACCCGGGAGGCAGAGGTTGCAGTGAGCCGAGATTGCGCCACTGCACTCCAGCCTCGGTGACAGAGCCAGATTCTATCTCAAAAAGAAAAAATAGCCCCATAAAGATATCTGTGCCTCAGCAGCCTCTTTGCACAGGACATGGGGTCAACCTCCCTCTGCCACCAACCTGTCAGGGTGACCATGTTCCCAGGACAGTGATTCCCTACATCTACTGCCGATCCCACTCTTCCTCGGAGGAAGCTAAGGCCCAGAGAAGTCACGCCCAGGGTCACACCACAAGGGTGATCAGGCCGGGATACAGAAATGGGACTTCTGCTACAGATAGCCTTCTTCCTTTTTTTTTTTTTTTTTTTTTTTTTTGAGACGGAGTCTCCCTCAGTGGCCCAGGCTGGAGTGCAGTGGCTGGATCTCAGCTCACTGCAAGCTCCGCCTCCTGGGTTCACGCCATTCTCCTGCCTCAGCCTCCCAAGTAGCTGGGACTACAGGCGCCCGCCATCTCACCCGGCTAGTTTTTTCTATTTTTTAGTAGAGACGGGGTTTCACCGTGTTAGCCAGGATGGTCTCGATCTCCTGACCTCGTGATCCACCCGTCTCGGCCTCCCAAAGTGCTAGGATTACAGGCTTGAGCCACCGCGCCCGGCGCCTTCTTCCTTTAACACAAGCCCATAGCGGGTGAAGCTATTGACAAACTGAGACTGGTCCCTCACCCTGGAGACAGGTCTTCAGGCCTCTGATTTTCCATTTAGCTAATAGTCTCTAGATTTTTAAGTTCTTACGATGGAAAATATCAAGTATATACAAAAGTAGAGGTAATAATCTAATTACACCTTCACCTGACAATTAACAGCTCCTCATGGCCAGTCCTGCTTCCTCTCTACTCCCACTTGCTCTACTCACTGATTTGAAGCAAAACCCAGATTTTATCTGTAAACATGTACACATTTTACCTGCAAATATTTAATATTTCAATATGTATCTCTAAAAGATAAGGACTTGGCCGGGCGCGGTGGCTCAAGCCTGTAATCCCAGCACTTTGGGAGGCCGAGGCGGGCGGATCACAAGGTCAGGAGATCGAGACCACAGTGAAACCCCGTCTCTACTAAAAATACAAAAAATTAGCCGGGCGCGGTGGCGGGCGCCTGTAGTCCCAGCTACTCAGGAGGCTGAGGCAGGAGAATGGCGGGAACCCGGGAGGCGGAGCTTGCAGTGAGCCGAGATCGCGCCACTGCACTCCAGCCTGGGCAACAGCGTGAGACTCCGTCTCAAAAAAAAATAAAATAAAATAAAATAAATAAATAAAATAAAAGATAAGGACTTATCAAACGGTCCTCCCACCTCAGCCTCCCAAGTAGCTGGGACTACCAGCTCATGCCACCACACCCAGCTCATTTTTTTATTTTTAGTAAAGACAGGGTCTTCTGGGCTCAAGCAATACACTCGTCTGAGCCTCCCAAGGTGCTGGGATTACAGGCGTGAGCCACCACGCCTGGCCGATGCCAAAATTCTCAATAAAGATATTGGCAAATCAAATACAGCAATGTGTAAATAGAATAATATCACTAAGTTAGTTCTACTCCAGTTACGCAATAAATTTGGGATTCACATTCAAAAATCAATCAGTGGGCCGGGCGCGGTGGCTCAAGCCTGTAATCCCAGCACTTTGGGAGGCCGAGATGGGCGGATCACGAGGTCAGGAGATCGAGACCATGCTGGCTAACACGGTGAAACCCCATCTCTACTAAAAAATATAAAAAATTAGCCGGGCGAGGTGGCGGGCGCCTGTAGTCCCAGCTACTCGGGAGGCTGAGGCAGGAGAATGGCGTGAACCCAGGAGGCAGAGCTTGCAGTGAGCTCAGATCCGGCCACTGCACTCCAGCCTGGGCGACAGAGCAAAACTCCGTCTCAAAAAAAAAAAAAAAAAAAAAAAAAATCAATCAGTGTATTTCAGAATAAAGAAAATAGGTTATTCAATAATCTCAACAGATACAAAAAGAGCATTTGACAAAATTCAACACCTATTCATCATAAAAATTCTTAGCAAACTAAGGGGAGAAGGGAACTTCCTTGATCTGATAAAGGGAATCTACAAAAAACCCTAGCAAAATCATATAAAATGATCAACTTTGAAAGCCTTCCCAGGACTTCCAGAATAGCCCCGGCAACATGGTGAAGACCAAGCAGGTGATTACCCAGTCTGGGCTTTGAATTGTCCCACCTCCAGGGGACGGACGGGTCTAGAGATTGGGTTCAATCCTGTGGTGAATTACTTAACCAAACATGAGTATGTAATGAGGTCTGGATAAAAACTCTGGACCCCAAAGATCACGGAGCTTCCTGCTTGGTGAATACATCAACATATCTAGAGAGAGTGCCCTGATACCACAGGCAGAGGGCGTGAAGCTCTTCTAGGACCGACCAAGCCTTGTCCTATGTGTATCCTTCAAAACAAAACTGTAAGCAGGGCCGGGAATGGTGGCTCAAGCCTGTGATCTCAGCATTTTGGGAGGCCAAGGCAGAGGATCACTTAAGCCCAGGAGTTTGAGGCTGCAGTGAGCTATGATTGCGCCACTGTGCTCTAGCCTGGGCAACAGAACAAGACCCTGTCTCTTGGCCGGGCGCGGTGGCTCACGCATGTAATCCCAGCACTTCGGGAGGCCGAGGCGGGTGGATCATGAGGTCAGGAGAGCGAGACCATCCTGGCTAACACAGTGAAACCCCGTCTCTACTAAAAAACACAAAAAATTAGCTGGGCATGGTGGCGGGTGCCTGTAGTCCCAGCTACTCGGGAGGCTGAGGCAGGAGAATGGCGTGAACCCGGGAGGCGGGACTTGCAGTGAGCCGAGATTGCGCCACTGCACTCCAGCCTGGGCGACAGAGAGAGACTCCGTCGCAAAAAAAAAAAAAAAAAAAAAGAGTTTGAGATCAGCCTGGCCAACATGGTGAAACCTCGTCTCTACTAAAATACAAAAATTAGCTGGGTATGGTGGCACATGCCTGTAGTCCCAGCTACTCAGGAGGCTGAGGCAGGAGAATCCCTTGAACCCGGGAGGCAGAGGTTGCAGTGAGCCGAGATCACACCACTGCACTCCAGCCTGGCGACAGAGCGAGACTCCGTCTAAAAAAAAAAAAAAATGTCAAGGCTTTGAGTTGATCTGTAGATTCAGTGTGATTCCATAAAATTCCCAGGTAAAAAGCTAAGAAAAGCTAAGACAATCTTGAAGACCACAGGGCTTAACATTACCAGATATCAAAACTTACTATAAAATTACTGCAATTATGCCAATATAGTTACTGGAGCAAAGAAAAAGAAACAGATCAATTAAATCAAAGAGTCCAGAGAGACCTGCAAGTCACCTCAGTCCAGTGAGAAAAGGATCTTTTCAATACAAAGTCCTGGGTATCATATGGACCCTTTTTTTTTTTTTTTTTTTTGAGACGAGGTCTTGCTCTGTCGCCCAGGCTGGAGGGCAATGGCACAATCTTAGCTCACTGCAACTTCTGCCTCCCAGGCTCAAACGACTGTCCCACCTTAGCCTCCAAGTAGCTGGGATCAAAGGTGCAGGTCACCACACCTAGCTAATTTTTGTATTTTTGGTAGAGACAGGGTTTCAACACGTTGTGCAGGCTGGTCTCAAACTCCTGAGTTCAAGTGATTCCACACAGATTTTGTTTTTTTTTTTTTTTTTTTGAGACGGAGTCTCGCCTGTCGCCCAGGCTGGAGTGCAGTGGCCGGATCTCAGCTCACTGCAAGCTCCGCCTCCCGGGTTCACGCCATTCTCCTGCCTCAGCCTCCCGAGTAGCTGGGACTACAGGCGCCCGCCACCTCGCCCGGCTAGTTTTTTTTTGTATTTTGTAGTAGAGACGGGGTTTCACCGTGTTAGCCAGGATGGTCTCGATCTCCTGACCTCGTGATCCGCCCGTCTCGGCCTCCCAAAGTGCTGGGATTACAGGCTTGAGCCACCGCGCCTGGCCAATTCCACACAGATTTTAAAGAAAGAATATCGGCCGGGCGCGGTGGCTCACGCCTGTAATCCCAGCACTTTGGGAGGCCGAGGCAGGCAGATCACAAGGTCAGGAGATTGAGACCATCCTGGCTAACACAGTGAAACCCCATCTGTACTGAAAAAATGTAAAAAATTAGCCGGGCATGGTGGCGGGCGCCTGTAGTCCCAGCTACTTGGGAGGCTGAGATAGGAGAATGGCGTGAACCCGGGAGGTGAAGCTTGCAGTGAGGCGTGATCACGCCACTGCACTCCAGCCTGAGTGACAGAGCTAGACTCCGTCTCAAAAAAAAAAAAAAAAAAAAAAAAAGAATATTAACCTGTAACTCACATCAACAACAAAAATAAGTTCCATAAGGATTACAGATCTAAATGCGAAAAATAAATGATACAGTTTCTAGAAGATGGCACAGGAGTCTGCCCCCTGGCATGCACTCACTTTCCCTTCTCTTGCCAGCACTGTGCGTGCCACAGCACGATGCCTCACCAGATGCAAAACCTCATCTGGGTCTTCCCAATCCCCAAAACTGTGAGCCAAACAAATAAACTGTTTATAAATCACCCAGTCTCGGCCGGGTGCGGGGCCTCATACCTGTAATCCCAGCACTTTGGGAGGCCAAGGCAGGTGAATCACCTGAGGTCAGGAGTTCAAGACCAGCCTGGCCAACACGGTGAAACCCCATCTCTACCAAAAATATAAAAAATTAGCTGAGTGTGGTGGCACGCACTTGTAATCCCAGCTACTCAGGAGGCTAAGGCAAGAGAATCACTTGAACCCAGGAGGTAGAGGTTGCCATGAACCAAGATCGTGCCACTGCACTCCAGACTGAGCAACAAAGCTAGACTCTGTCTCAAAAAAAAAAAAAAAAATACACAAAGTAGCTGGGTGTGGTGGCACACACCTGTGGTCCCAGCTACTCAGGAGGTTGTAAAGTGGAATATATTGCTTGAACCTGGGAAGTTGAGGCTATAGTGAGCCATGACGGCATCACCGCACTCCAGCCTGTGACAGAGAGACTGTATCTCAAAAAAGAAATAAAAAGGCAAGGCAAACAACCTCTTAGAAAACAGGCAACAGGCCGGGCGCAGTGGCTCACGCCTGTAATCCCAGCACTTTGGGAGGCCACGGCGGGTGGATCACAAGGTTAAGAGATTGAGACCTGGCCGGGCGCGGTGGCTCAAGCCTGTAATCCCAGCACTTTGGGAGGCCGAGGCGGGCGGATCACAAGGTCAGGAGATCGAGACCACAGTGAAACCCCGTCTCTACTAAAAATACAAAAAATTAGCCGGGCGCGGTGGCGGGCGCCTGTAGTCCCAGCTACTCAGGAGGCTGAGGCAGGAGAATGGCGGGAACCCGGGAGGCGGAGCTTGCAGTGAGCCGAGATCGCGCCACTGCACTCCAGCCTGGGCAACAGCGTGAGACTCCGTCTCAAAAAAAAAAAAAAAAAAAAAAGAGATTGAGACCATCCTGGCCAACATGGTGAAACTCTGTTTATACTAAATACACAAAACTTAGCTGAGTGTGGCGGCGCGCTCCTGTAGTCCCAGCTACTCAGGAGGCTGAGGCAGGAGAATTGCTTGAACCCAGGAGGCGGGGGTTGCAGTGAGCCGAGACTGTGCCATTACACTCCAGCCTGGGCAACAAGAGTGAGACTCCGTCTCAAAAAAAAAGAAAAAAAGAAAATAGTTAGCAGACACCAACGAAAAGAAGAGTCAAATGGACAATGAGCATACAAAAATGTGCTCAATATCATAATTCACTAGGGAAATCTAAATTAAAACCACAATGAAGCTGGGCTCAGTGGCTCACGCCTGTAATCCCAGCACTTTGGGAGGCCAACGCGAGAGGATCACAAGGTCGGGAGTTCAAGGCCAGCCTAGCCAACATGGTGAAACCCCATCTCTACTGAAAAAACAAAAAAATTAGCCTGGTGTGGTGGCTCATGCCTGTAATCCCAGCTACTCAGGAGGCTAAGGCAGGAGAATTGCTCGAACCCATGAGGCAGAGCTTGCAGTGAGCCGAGATGCACCACTGCACACCAGCCTGGGCGACAGAGCGAGACTCCATCTCAAAACCACAATGAGGGGGATGAAAAGAGGTTGATTAATGGGTACAAACATACACTTAGAAGAAATTAGACCTGATGCCCCACAGATCAGCAGGTGACGATGGTTAACACTAGTCAATTTTACATTTCAAAATGACTAGGAGAGAATAATTCAAATGCTCCAAGAATAAAGAACAGATAACTCAAGGTGATGAATATTCCCATTACCCTGATTTGATTACATGAATCTATCAAATTATCACACGTACTGTGAAAATAGCTATTAGGTATCAATAAAAGTAAATTTTTAAAAAACACAATGGCGGCCGGGCACGGTGGCTCAAGCCTGTAATCCCAGCACTTTGGGAGGCTGAGGCAGGTGGATCACGAGGTCAGGAGATCGAGACCATCCTGACCAACACGGTGAAACCCCGTCTCTACTAAAATACAAAAAATTAGCTGGGCGTGGTGGCACGTGGCCTGTGGTCCCAGCCACTCGGGAGGCTGAGGCGGAGGAATCACTTGAATCTGGGAGGCGGAGGTAGTGGTGAGCTGAGATCACGCCGCTGCACTCCAGCCTAGGCGACAGAGCGAAACTCCATCTCAAAAAAATAAAATAAAATAAAATAAAACTACAATGGCACAGTGGCTCCAGCCCGTAATCCCAGCACTTTAGGAGGCTGAGGAGGGAGGATCGCTTGAGGCCAGGAGTTCGAGACCAGCCTGGACAACAAGGCAAGACCACATCTCTACACAAATTTAAAAATTAGCCAGGCGCGGTGGCCCACACCTGTGGTCCCAGCAACTTGGGAGGCTGAGGTGGGAGGACTGCTTGAGCCTGGGAGGTTGGGCCTGCAGTGAGCTGTGATCATGCTACTGTACTCCGGCCTGGATGACAGGAAGAGACCCTGCCTCAAAACAAAAACAAAACACAATGAGACACAACCATGCACACACCTGAATGGCAAACATTAAACACATATACACATACTTGACAAGACCAGAGTTGGTGGGGATGGGAGTGAACACTGATACAAGCACTTTGGAAAACTCTCATCTCTACTGTCCCTGTGCCTTAGAGATTCCATTCCCGGGCATATTCCCAACAGAAATGCCTTCATATGTTCAGCAAGATACACGCACAAGAGTGTTCTTAGCAGCGTCATTTGTAATAGTCCCAAGCTGGAAACAATGCAATGTCCATCAACAATATTATTGGTTATATAAGGGAATATTATGACAGCAACAAAAAGGAATGAATGACAGCTACACACAACGTGGATGAAGCTCAGACTCTTAACATTCAGCAGAAGCCAGACACAAAAGTGTACATATGATATGATTCACTTACAAAAGTTTAGAAACAGAAAAAAATTGACCCGGCCGGGCGCGGTGGCTCACGCCTGTAATCCCAGCACTTTGGGAGACCGAGGCAGGTGGATCACAAGGTCAGGAGATCGAGACCATCCTGGCTAACATGGTGAAACCGCATCTCTACTAAAAATACAAAAAATTAGCTGGGTGTGGTGGCGGGCGCCTGTAGTCCCAGCTACTTGGGAGGCTGAGGCAGGAGAATGGCGTGAACCCGGGAAGTGGAGCTTGCAGTGAGCCAAGATGGCGCCACTGCACTCCAGCCTGGGCAACAGAGCGAGACTCCGTCTCAAAAAAATAATAATAATAATAATTGACCCAGGATGACTGAGGGAGCAGGGCAGGGACTGGGAGGGTGCATGGGGTCAGGGGTGGGCTTTCAGGGTGTGGGTAATGTTTTATTACTCAAGCTCAGCGGCAGGGGTGTTTGTACACAGGTTGTACACTTATGATTTATGCACTTTTCTCTATATTATGCATCAACAAAAAGTTTACCTAAAAAAAAAAATTGAAAACTGACAGTACATTTTTTAGCATTTTTTAGCCTGAACTTACTGGAAACTCTCAATCTTCTGGCCTTTTTTTTTTTTTTTTTTTTGAGATGGAGTCTTACTCTGTCTCCCAGGCTGGAGTGCAGTGGCACGATCTCTGCTCACTGCAACCTCCACCTCCTGGGTTCAAACGAATCTCCTGCCTCAGCCTCTCAAGTAGCTGGGAGGACCGGCACACATCACACCCAGCTAATTTTTGTATTTTTAGTAGAGATGCGGTTTTGCCATGTTGGTCAGGCTGGTCTCGAACTCCTGACCTCAGGTGATCCACCCGCCCTGGCCTCTCAAAGTGCTGGGATTACAGGCGTGAGCCACCGCACCCGGCCTGCTCTCTGTCTTACCAGCTGCAATCTCACTGCAAGGAGACACTGCATAGTGCTTTACAGCATGGCTTCTAGGGCCGCATAGCCTGAGGCTGTCACTCAGCTGTCATGTGACTGGGAAAGGCTGTTGGCCTCTCTGAGCCTCAGTTTCCCATCTACAGCACTTGGAGGATTAAATAATTATTCCATAAACGTTAACCACTACTACAGGCACATGCATTTCCTGTTCTTTTTTTTTTTTTAACTTTTTAATTTTTTTAAAACTTTTAAACACAGGGTCTCATTCTGCCACCCAGGCTGAAGTGCAATGATGCAATCATAGCTCGTGTAACCTCAAACTCCTGGCCTCCAAGTGACCACAGATCTCTGTGGCAGAGGCAAGATGGGGCTCCAAGGGAACAGAGACTCAGCTGGTGGCCTCTTCCCTCCCTCCCTGAGACACCTGGGAGGCAGCAGAGGACCAGTGAAGCTGAAATGAAAACGCGTGACTGGCAAACAGGGCTGTGCTCCTTCCTTCCCCTGCCCCTCCCACAGGGCAGCCCTCACATGATGCTCCTGCAGTCGGAACACGGATGCGCTGGCGGTCAGGATGGCGGGCTTAACTTTCCCCACTTTGGAAGTGGGGGAAACTAAGTAAATGAGGAGAATTTCCTCTTTCACTTTCATTTTTTTCCATTGAGCTCTGCCTTCTGTTACCCTGACTACATACACTGGGGTCCAGATAAGATGGCATCTGAATTAGCATATAATTATATAGAGGGTTCTTTTGAGCTCAGTGTCATTATTTATTTATTTTTAATAAGCTTTCTATATTTACTTTTAATTTTTTTTTTTTTTTTAGATGGAGTCTTCTATCACCCAGGCCGGAGTGCAGTGGTGTGATCTTGGCTCACTGCAACCTCCACCTCCTGGGTTCAAGGGATTCTCCAGCCCCAGCCTCCTGAGTAGCTGGGACTACAGGTACACGCCACCATATCCGGCTAATTTTTGTACTTTTAGTAGAGACGGGGTTTCACCACGTTGGCCAGGCTGATTTCAAACTCCTGGTCTGTCCGCCTTGACCTCCCAAAGTGCTGGGATTACAGACGTGAGCCACTGTGCCTGGCCATTTCATTTAATTTTAAATTTTTGTGGGTACATAGAAGGTGTATCAGTGTATTTATTTATTTATTTATTTTCTATTTTATTTATTTTTTTTTTTGAGACGGAGTCTCGCTCTGTCACCCAGGCTGGAGTGCTGTGGCCGGATCTCAGCTCACTGCAAGCTCTGCCTCCCGGGTTCCCGCCATTCTCCTGCCTCAGCCTCCCAAGTAGCTGGGACTACAGGCGCCCGCCACCTCGCCCGGCTAGTTTTTTGTATTTTTTAGTAGAGACGGGGTTTCACCGTGTTAGCCAGGATGGTCTCGATCTCCTGACCTCGTGATCCACCCGTCTCGGCCTCCCAAAGTGCTGGGATTACAGGCTTGAGCCACCGCGCCCGGCCAGTGTACTTATAATTCCAAAAAAGGCACCACCCTGAACAGCAGGGCAGCCTGCCAACAGAGACAGTGTATGAGAACCGCTGTGGCCACAGGTTGGCATCAATGCCAACTGGGGCACCTTTTGGATAATAGCAATAATAATTTTAAAAATAACTAACATGTACCACATTATTACACAGTGCTGGGCACAGGGCTAAGCACTTTGCACACCTTACCTCACTGAGTCCTCACAACAAGGTCTGAAGGGGACACAGTCATCAACGTGGATGACCAGATCACTAGCAGCTGAAGAGAAAGTCACTATTTTGGGCGTTTCATGAAATAAATTACACTGTACAAGCATTTACTAATTTTTGAAACTGACTTCTAACTCTTAGGAAAGTTTCATGAGAGAGAGGCTTCAGTTTAAGGCAAGACTCCTGGTGACAGTGCATGTGTGCATAAACGTGGGCGTTTGAGAGCCTGCGTGTGCACATGGGGGTTAGCAGGTGGGTGTGAACGTGTGAGAGTGGCCCTGCCTGTGCATCTGGGAGGTGGGAGTGTGTGTGTGCGCGCGTGTGTGTGTGAGTGCCTGCCTGTGCCTGTGTGGGGGGTATGAGTGTGTGTGTGTGCATGAGTGGGAGTGAGCCCGCCTGTGCCTAAGGGTGTGTGTGTGTGCGCGCATGTGTGTGTGAGTGTCTGCCTGTGCCTTTGTGGGGGGTATGAGTGTATGTGTGTGCATGGGTGACAGCGAGCCTGCCTGTACCTATGTGGGGGTATGAGTGTGTGTGTGTGCACGTGCATGTGTGAGTGCCTGCCTGTGCCTATGTGGGGGTATTAGTGTGGGTGCGCACATAGGTGGGAGTGGCCCTACCTGGGGTGGGGGAGGGATCCTCCTCACACTGAGGCTCCAGGCTGCCTCCTGGCCAGAGACCAGGCGTTTCAGAGAGCCTGGGAAACCAGTCCTGCAACAACCCTACCCCTTCACAGTAAATCAGCCCTGCAGCATGGAAGCAACTCTGACCGTAACCTCTGGGGAATGCTCCAGCAACACCAAGTTTAACCCCCAGCAAAACAAACCAGCAGCTGCACATCCAGCCTCTGGGCTCACCCTCCCGCAGAGGCGCACAGCACTGCCCAGCCCTTGTCCTGGTGCAGATGCTCTGAGAGACTCCCAAAGGATGATGGGGATAAAATGGATTTCATGTCTTATCAGCGGGAAATCTGAAGAACCCATCTAAACTGTGTTCCAAAAAGCACGCAGACAAGGATTTGTTTTTTTTTTTTTTTTCAGATGGAGTGTGGTTCTGTTGCCCAGGCTGGAGTGCAGTGGCACGATCGTGGCTCACCGCAACCTCCGCCTCCCGGGTTCAAGCAATTCTCCTGCCTCAGCCTCCCAAGTAGTTGGGAATTACAGGCGTGCACCACCACGACCGGCTAAATTTTTTTGTATTTTTTTAGTAGAGACAGGGTTTCACCATGTTGGCCAGGCTGGTCTCGAACTCCTGACCTCAGGTGATCCACCCGCCTCAGCCTCCCAAAGTACTGGGATTAGAGGTGTGAACCACTGCACCGAGCCATGCTGTTTGTTATAAGGTTTTTGTTTTGTTGTTTTGTTTTGTTTTGTTTTGAATAGAGACAAGTTCCAGCAATGAGATGTATCTCTTTTATGGCTACGGACAAATAATAAACACTAATAAAAAAGAAAGACAGAAAATCCTTTAACAGTGGAATAGGCACAGAAGTAAGGAGTCCAGGCTCTAGCCTATGACATAAGCCAGGGGTCCTTTATGGAGCCTCCGACCCTCTCAGAACAGGACGTCCTGGTGAAAGGAGAGGGGTAAGAGAGGTGCAGGGCAGGTGTGGCAGCAGACACAGGGGCTGGAGCAAATGGCAGCGACTGGCCAGCTGCTTCCCACCCGCTCAGCCAACGGCCAGCCGGGTACTTCTGGAAATTCTAGCACCTTCACCCATCTCAGAGTCAGTTCTGCTGAGTTCCAAGAATCCCTAAGACCACAGGAAGGCTTTGAGACAGCCTGTCCATCCCCCACAGGCTGGGGAGAAGGAACCAGGAGGCTCTGCAAAAATCAGTCGCCAAGGCAGCGATGAAGGCCTGGCCCAGTTCCATACACACTCTCCATGACTGTGCGGCCTTTCAGGAGCCAGCGCTCAGTGCGGGACAACCATGCTGGCCCCTGCCCTCAAGGAGACTGGAGGCCTGTAGTAGCGACTCCTTCAGAGGGGCCAGGCTTCCTTCCCCTCGAAGATGTCCTTGCTGTTCAGTCAACCAGGTTCATGTGGGAAGGGGGCAGAGAGATGGCACCCAGGGATCCGCACCCCCAAGTCCCTGTAGAAAGGGATGGGAAGCAGCCCGGGAGGCCCGAGCCACACCCCCACAGCTGCTGCGGAGGATGGCGAGACTCACCCCTCAGCCCTTGGGTCTTGTCCAGGCTCTCCCAGGGCAACACGTACCAGAGTGGAAAACGCCGTGTCTACCCACCCTAGCAGATTCCGCTGAAATGTCTTCCCAGACGTTTACTTACAAGACAGGCCTCCCCTTCCTAAGGGCCCCCTGCTGATCCTGCAGGGCCGTCCCCTGATGTTGCGCTCCTACGTATTCACCCATTTTCAACGTTAAACATCTGCTCGGTGCTTCCCGTCCTGACCAGAGGTGAGCAGAAAAACACTGGAGCGGGATTTCCTAGTTAAAAATACGAGATGTTTGAAAAGCAAACACCAGAATAACCTACGAACCTATTACGGCCTCGATGCACGGCAGTGCCTTCCGTTGCGCAAACCAGAGCTCTGGGAAGAAAACTGTCAAGTGAAGACACGTGAGTCTCCCCTCAGTTCTGGCTCCTCTTTGGGAATCAGCCCATAGGCTGCGCGGGGCCAGCCAGGAAGGAGGTGCAGCTGCCCGCCGGCTGGCACACACCGGGCCCCTGCACATGCCCATGTTCCCTTCCCACAGCACTGCACTAAAGGGAAAGTGAGAAGGAGCCTGGGCACAGTTCTGTCAGCTGTCCCCGCTGGGACCTGTGCCTGCACCCAGAGTATCAACCAGCTCGTGTCACTCTCAGATACACCTGCCCCCGGGCAGCTTCTCGAGATCAAAGCACCATGTTGAGGCTATTACCAGGCAGGGCTGACGGACAGCCTGTGCACAGCTGCCTTCAGGCACCACTTGTCTGAGGCTGCTCTCGCTGGGCACCCCACAGCCTAAGGTCCCATCCCACAGTCTGTGCGTGGTCCTCACCCCATTGGACCTTCCAAGGAGGCTCCCGAATACCGTGCCCTCTTGGTTCTCTTTGTCCCCATCAAGGAGTTACCCCAGCCCAGCTTTTACACACTGACATCCCCTGCACTGTCCTTTCCTCTCTCTCACATTCCTTTTTTTTTTTTTTTTTTTGAGACAGTGTCTCACTCTGTCACCCAGGCTGGAGTACAGTGGCGCGATCTTGGCTCACTGCAACCTCCGCCTCCTGATTCAAGCTATTCTTCTGCCTCAGCCTCCCTAGCAGTTGGGATAACAGGCGACCATCACCACGTCCGGCTAATTTTTGTATTTTTAGTAGAGACGGGGTTTCGCCATGCTGGTCAGGCTGGTCTCAAAGTCCTGACCTCAGGTGATCCACCCGCCTCAGCCACCCAAAGTGCTGGTATTACAGGCGTCAGCCACTGTGCCCAGCAGCTCTCTCTCCCGTTCTGCCTGCTCTTGGCTGACTCTTAAACCTTTTAGTGTTGTCCTGGCCTTGCTCCCCAGTCCCACGTGAGCATTTTCCCCTGCAAGCCTGCCTAGATGTTACTGCACACTGGTGCGGGCCAGGGCCAGCAGCATGGGCATCATCTGAGAACCTGTCAGAAATGCAGACTCTCAGGCCACACCCAGCCCCACTGAGTTCAAGTCTGCATTTTAACAAAATGTCCAGGCAGTCCAGTGTGAGAAGCCCTAGTGTAAACAATGCTGGGCACGGAGAAGGAGCTCAGTGACGGGTCCCACCATTCTCATTACCACCACTCACCTCCCTCTGCCCTCACCAAACTGTCTCTTCATCCTCCTCTCCCGACTGCAGTTAAATGACATCATCAACCTGAGTCCCAAGCTAGAAACTT
The DNA here is from genome assembly GCF_043159975.1 of Macaca nemestrina. Classification (NCBI taxonomy): domain Eukaryota; kingdom Metazoa; phylum Chordata; class Mammalia; order Primates; family Cercopithecidae; genus Macaca; species Macaca nemestrina. The sequence continues at coordinate 121,496,558 of NC_092137.1, forward strand.
CAGACTTTCACAGCTACTTCCTGGTCCTGACTCCCAGGTCTCCATAAGGACCAATGAGTCTAGTTACTCTCACTTCAGAAGCATCTCGCTTTCGCAGGCCTGCCCTCCGTCAGCCCCTCAGCCCCGATCTGTGAACTCTGCGGAGCCAGGTGTTGTTCATGTGTCTCTCTCCTCGGGAGACTGTGAGTTCTGTGAATGGGGCAGTTTTATTCATCTCTGATTCCCCACAGCCAACACGGTGTCTGACACACAGGCTTCAAAACGGTCACTGTTGGTTGAACAAACGAAAGAACAAGCAGGTGCGGATGGGAGCGCGGGGTGGGGAGGATAAGCTACCTAAGGTGTGTCAGATGACAGGAACCAAAAGTGAATGCCAAAATCATGCAGTGTTTTTTCTTCACTTTATAAAGTTGTTCCAGGAATAAAATAAAGTCGGTGGGGGCCAGGCGCGGTGGCTCAAGCCTGTAATCCCAGCACTTTGAGAGGCCGAGACGGGCAGATCACGAGGTCAGGAGATTGAGACCATCCTGGCTAACACAGTGAAACCCCGTCTCTACTAAAAAAAAAAAAATACAAAAAACTAGCCAGGCGAGGTAGCGGGCGCCTGTAGTCCCAGCTACACGGGAGGCTGAGGCAGGAGAATGGCGTAAACCCAGGAGGCGGAGCTTGCAGTGAGCTGAGATCCGGCCACTGAACTCCAGCCCGGGCGACAGAGCAAGACTCCGTCTCAAAAAAATAAAATAAAATAAAAAGTCGGTGGGAAAATCTGACACAGCCTAGATGAAAATATGGGTTTTTTGTTTTGTTTTGTTTTTGAGACAGAGTCTTGCTCTGTCGCTCAGGTTGGAGTGCAGTGGTACAGTATCAGCTCACTGCAACCTCTGCCTCCCGGGTTCAAGCGATTCTCCTGCCTCAGTCACCCCAGTAGCTGGGATTATAGGCATGTGCCATCATATCCGGCTAATTTTTGCATTTTTTTTTTTTTTTTTTAGTAAAGATGGGGTTTTGCCATGTTGGCCAGGCTGGTCTCGAACTCCTGGCCTCAAGTGACCCAACCAAAAAGCTCCCAAAGTGCTAGGATTACAGGCGTGAGCCACAGCCGGGAGGAGTTTTTAATGAGAATATTTCTAGCTTTTTCTCACCAACTTACACTACACTAACTTGCTGAGAGGAGCAGTAACAGGTCCAAGGCCAACTCACAGGTCAGTGACCAGGCTGGCTGGAGTTACACCCAGGTCTGTACAGGGTCTAGGTGGTTATAAGGTGGGTGGGGAAAGATAAGGTGTTTAAAGATGAGCTAAGTACCTGGGAGGGAAGGAGTGTCCCAGAGGGTGGGTCACAGCTAGAAGCTGGAAGGTGGGCTGCAAGCGGGGGGGGGGGGGGCGGGGGGACGGGGGACGGGGGACGGAGCTCTGCCCTCTTCCTTCATTACTTTGCTTCAGGGTCTGGGACAGTGGTGAAGGCAAAACACAAACTGAGGGCAGGAGGAGCTGGAGGTGCCTTTGTTCTGAGATTCCAAGCTGGACAAACCCATCCACAACACCCAGTACTGCAAACAGTTCTAGGCAAGGTTTAAGCGGAAGGGCCAAGGTTCAAATCACAGGAGACTCAGGCCTGAGGGCTTGTCTCACCAACTCTTGATCTTACTCCTGTGGTCCTGCAGCACCTAGCATCAGGTCTTGCACGCAGCATGGGGTTCCACGGATATCTGGCACTAACTGCCGGGAGCCGGGAGACAGAAGCACTGCAAGGCTGTACCCCCTGCCTTACTCCCAGGGACGCTCAGCCGCCACCTCTGCACCAATGCCCCTGGCCCATCTCTAAGTGTGCAGGAGCACATTCATGACTCATCTAACGAGGGAAGCTGTGTAAACCCCCAGTGGTCAAAGACCACTTATTGGTGGGGAAACTGAGGCACGTGGAGGGGAACCATGCATTACACTCAAGGCCCCAAACTCTACCTCTCAGTCCCCGACATGTCATCCCAGGCGCTCCTCCTGTCTGTCCTGTGTGGATGGAACTCTGAACCTGGTAAGTGCAGGACACCCATTTTTCTTTGCCCTCATCAGCTCCTCAGAATTCTAACACTATTAAAATGGGAAGGATCCTCTGCCAAATCAGACAGGTATTCATTCACTCACTTTCTCACTCAGTGCCATGGACGGAGGCTTACTATGTGCCAAGAGCCTTTCTAGGGGCTAGAGATACATTGACGAGCAAAACAAAGAGAGCTGCCCTTTGAAACTTATATGCCAGTGGAAGGAGACAGACAGTAGACAACACAGTAAATCAGCAAATTACACAGATGCTAGAGAACGATGTGTGCTATGAGAAGAGGGGAAATCAGCACAGGGCAGGGGAGATTAGGAAGTTGGGGTGGGATGGTGGGTGCGGTTTTAAACAAGGTGGCAGGAAGGCCCCACTGAGAGGTGACCTGGGAAGACAGTGAGCCATACTGACTTCCAGGGAAGAATATTCCAGCCCAAGGAAACAACCAGGGCAAAGGCCCCAGGGTGGGAGCATTCTGGTGTGTTCAAGAACAGCAAAAAGGGCCAGGCGCAGTGGCTCACACCTGTAATCCCAGCACTTTGGGAAGCCGAGGCGGGCAGATCACTTGAGGTCAGGAGTTCAAGACTAGCCTGGCTAACATGGTGAAACCCCATCTCTACTAAAAATACAAAAATCAGCCAGATGCGGTGGCACGCACCTCTAATCCCTGCTACTCGGAGGCTGAGGCACAAGAATAGCTTGAACCTGGGAGGCGGAGGTTGCAGTGAGCAGAGAGCGTGCCAGAGTGAAACTCTGTCTCAAAACAAAACAAAACAAAAAAAGGCCAGGCGCAGTGGCTCACGCCTGTAATCCTAACACTGTGGGAGGCTGAGGTGGGGGGATCACCTGAGGTCAGGAGTTCATGACCAGCCTGGCCAACATGGTGAAACCCCATCTCTACTAAAAATATAAAAATTGGCTAGGGCCGGGCGCGGTGGCTCAAGCCTGTAATCCCAGCACTTTGGGAGGCCGAGACGGGCGGATCACGAGGTCAGGAGATCGAGACCATCCTGGCTAACACGGTGAAACCCCATCTCTACTAAAAAATACAAAACACTAGCCGGGCAAGGTGGCGGGCGCCTGTAGTCCCAGCTACTCGGGAGGCTGAGGCAGGAGAATGGCATAAACCCGGGAGGCGGAGCTTGCAGTGAGCTGAGATCCGGCCACTGCACCCCAGCCTGGGCGACAGAGCGAGACTCCGTCTTAAAAAAAAAAAAAAAAAAAAAAAAAAAAAAAAAATTGGCTGGGCGTGGTGGTGGAAGCCTGTAATCCCAGCTACTCGGGAGGCTGAGGCAGGAGAATCGGAGGAGGAGGTTGTAGTGAGCCACGATGGTGTCATTGCACTCTAGCCTGGGCAATAAGAGTGAAACTCCGTCTCAAAAAAAAAAAGAAAGAAAGAACAGCAAAAAGGTCAGTAGGGTTTGCCAGAGAGTCATCCATTGTTCATTCATTTGTCCAACACTTACTGGAGACCCGTCTCTTTACCAAGCACTGAGTAGTGAAAACACTTAAGAAGGCATAGTCTCTACCCTCAAAGAGCTTATAATGCTGGAGAGGGGAAAGAAGGAATACAAAGGCCCTAGAACAGGATTACTTGTGGGGCAGAAGGACTCTGGCAAAGCTAGGCTCAGGGCCCTCGCCCAACCTGGGGTGGAGGAGGGTCCAGGACAGACCCTCAGAGAGAGACGCTGGGCTAGACAGTCACCCCAGCTCTGACTCTGGTGCTGTTGACAATGCCAGCTGAAAGGCCAGGTGCGGTGGCTCACGCCTGTAATCCCAGTACTTTGGGAGGCCAAGGCGGGTGGATCACCTGAGGTCAGGAGTTCAGACCAGACTGACCAACATGGAGAAACCTCGTCTCCACTAAAAATATAAAATTAGCCGGGGGCGGTGGCACATGCCTGTAATCCCAGCTACTTAGGATGCTGAGGCAGAAGAATCACTTGAACCTGGGAGGTGGAGGTTGCAGTGAGCCGAGATCGTGTCATTACACTCCAGCCTGGGCAACAAGAACGAAACTCCGTCTCAAAAAACAACAAACAAACAAATAAAACAATGCCAGCTGTTCTAACCTTGCTGACTTGTTTCTCTTAGCCAAAAAAAAAAAGCATTCCCAACACCACCAACACCAGACTCCTAAAGAAACTTTTTTTTTTTTTTGAGACAGAGTCTTGCTCTGTCGCCCAGGCTGGAAGTGCAGTGGTGCGATCTGGGCTCACCGCAACCTCCGCCTCCCGGGTTCAAGCGATTCTCCTGTCTCAGCCTCCCCAGTAGCTAGGACTACAGGCATGTGCCACCACAGCCGGCTAATTTTTTGTATTTTTAGTAGAGACGAGGTTTCACCATGTTAGCCAGGATGGTCTCAATCTCCTGACCTTGTGATCTGTCCACCTCGCCCTCCCAAAGTGCTGGGATTACAGGTATGAGCCACCGCGCCCTGACGAGAAACTCTTAAATGGCAGATGGACACTAGGTATGTGCTGTGTCCTGAGCAATCGCAGACTAAGAAGGTGGACACCAGATGGGAAGGTCTGGAAGAGGTCTGGAAGAGGCCACACTGCAGGGAACCCAGTGAGCAAAGAGTTAAAACTGGTTTTCCAAGACCTCTGAGAATGGGGAAGTGAGTGATGGCATAAAGCCACAGGGCCTGCTCATTTGGGGATGGGGGGTGGAGAGCGGGGACTATCACCATCTCCTGGGCAGCCTGTGTGCAGTTCCCTGGGATTACCAGCACTGCTGCAGGGCTTGGCCTCAGGCGACTGGCCTCTGTTAAGGAGAAGACTTTCCTGGAGTAAACTGACCTGGGGACTTTGGCTCAGCAGAGCTCTGCTCTGGCCTAAGAGATGCTAGCTCTGTTTTCCCAACTTAATGAAAGGACACTTGACAAGACAGAGCCCAAAGACAGCCCTCTCAAGACCCAGGAGGCTCCCACCCAAGAGAGCTCAGTCCTGCTGATCAAGACTGGGAGACTGGTCAGACCAATCCATACTGGCTGGATCCAGATTCCCAACTGAATTGAGAGAAGGTGCTATTGGGTGTGTCACAAGCCACAGTCCCAAACACCACAGAGGCAGCGAGGAGGAAGTTGCCCTGGAGGGTCCTAATCAGTTTCCCTCCCAAGCAATAAGAGAAGTCTTCAGGTCCCAAGGCTTGGGGTGGGGCTGGGGCACAGATCCTCACTGCTTTCCTGTCCCAGGCTCGGGTACCTGGGAAAAACCGATCCCTGGCTCTGCACTCCCAAAGCCGCCCCAATCCCTGCCCCACCGCAGCCTCTGCCTTCACCACCAGGGGTCTGTCTCTCCAGTCTCTGCAGGGAGGCCACCTTCCCCAGGGCCCTCCCCGACTCTAGCTTACTTTACTCAAGTGGTCCTCAGCTCCGATGCTGAGATTCAGTCTGTTGAACTTAAGAGGGTACCAACCCACCACCCTGGCCCTGACCCCAGCATCTTTTCAGACCAAACCTGGCAAAGCCAACTCCTGCCTATCCCACTCCAAAGCTATCCTCCACTCTCTGTTACAGAAACACCTGCCAGCTCACTGCCTGCTAGGATTCCGAAGTCCCTCCGAGCCCTAGGTGGGCCTGAGCGGCCTCAGCCAGCAGGAGCTCTCCTACGAGAATGAAGGCTGGGAGGGTGTTTAGAAAGCAAAGTCCTCAAGTTTGGGATGAGCCCCTCACCCCCATTCCTTTAAAAAAGAGCTTCCCTTTCTGCCTCCTCACTTCCTTCAGCCAGCCTAGGAGGGTTCCACTCCATAATTGGCTTGTTTACTGCCACTTTGAGGGTTTCTGAATGGCAGAGGTGGGAGGAAAATTTTGCTGGAAGAAAAGGAGTGTGTGCCTTGAGCTTTGAGGCTGATGAGTAAACCCTCCAAATGTCTCTCTAACTACCTGCGAAATGGCCAAGAACCCAGGTGAGAAAAAAACACGAGGCAGTGCAAGGCAGCTGAAGGTTTCCGGCAGACCACTGGAGGGAAGCTGATGCTGGCGCCAGGGAAAGACGGGACAATTACCAAAACTTAATCTGCTTGCGTCTGCTGAATAGTCGAAAGCGCCACTTGGCATTGTTCTGAGCGGCAAGCCAATGAGAGACCTCCCAGTTCTGCTTCTGTGGGTTGGCACCTCCAGTAACATCACTCCCCTGCTCAAAAACCTGCAGCTCCACGCTGGGAGCAAACTTAGCATCCACCACCAGGCCCCAAACGACTCCAGCCATTGACAACTGAGCATCAGGGCCACTATGCCCAAGAAACAGGACCACCCGCTGGGCCACCAGCACACCTTTGCTTCGCCACTCGGGTTCTCTGCTTGCGGGGTTCCCTCTGCCTCAAGCAGCAAGCCTCTCCACCTTTTAAGGTTCTCCTCAAAAGCACCTTCCCCTGTGAATTCCCCAATTTCCCAGCCCCTTCTCGACTCCACCCCATACTCTAAATCTCCATCACCTGGCCTCTTTTCAGGCATCTTACTCAGTCTTGCTTCAACAGCTCCCTGAGGCCTTGCTCCAGCCCTCCAAGGGAGCGAGTGTGTCTTATTCAGCTTTGATTCATCAGGAGCACACAGCATACTACCTGGCAGACGGCAGACACTTGAGAATGGGTCTCCTGCTCCAAAATCGTTCACCTCAGAGGCATAGGAAGTGATGGGCAAAGGGACACAGAGTCACACAAACAGAACACTAAAGCCAGCAGACACAAAACACGCCAGGGGACAAGAGGCGTCTCGAGGAAATTGAACCAGGGGAACTACATGCGGCCTTACCCTTCTTGAACTCCTCCAGCATGGCATCCAACTTGGTGTCATGGAAGACAAAGTGCACCGGGTGGTTGTAGAAGCGAGTGATAGTCTTGAGCGGGGTGCAGTCATCGGGGTCCACAAAGGCCAAGTCTTTGACGTAGAGAATATCTACGATATTGGACTGCTCATCTTCAAACACCGGGATGCGGGTATAGCCGCTTTCCATAATCTCCGACATGGTGTTGAAGTCCAGGATGGCATCGCTGCGGATCATGAAGCAGTCCTGGAGCTGGGTCATGATATCCTCTACGGTTTTGGTGCGGAGTTCCAGGGCACCCTGGATCATATTGAGCTCCTCTTTCACGAGGTCATTATACGGCTCCGTCACCTTCAACATCTCCATCAGCTTCTCCCGGTTGTAAACAGTGCGAATCTCCTGGCCCAGAAAAAAGTCCAGGAGCTTGCTGATGGGAAAACTGAGGGGGAAGGTGAGCAGCATAAAGAATTTGGTGAGAATGATGGTGTTGGCACCCACAGCCAGCCCGTGTCGGGAGCACAGGGCCTGAGGTAGGATCTCCCCAAAGATGACAATGCCAATGGTGGAGGAGGCCACCGCCATGAGGCCGGACCCGATGAGGTTGTCTAGAAGGATGGTGAGGGAGGTGTTGACCAGCACGTTCCCCAGGAGCAACGAACAGAGAAGGTAGTTGCCCTTGCGCCGGATGGGCTCAATCTTGCGGGCATAGCGCCTCTCCTTCTCGGTGCCACAGTTCTGCACGATGCGCAGCTCCATGGGGTCCAGGGCCATAAGCCCGAGGTTGAGGCCAGAAAATATGCCCGACAGCACCAGCAGCACCGTAATGAGGAGGATGTGCAGCCAGAGAGGCAGGAACCTCCCAGGCTCCTCCACCATGAAGAGCAGTGAGTCCTTGTCCGTCCACTTCAGCCAGGGCCCGTCGGGCTGGGCCCGGGTGCACAGTGCATACAGCTTCATGTTCTCGCTCCTCCGGAGGAACTTGGTGAGCACCACCAGCACGCCGGACGTGTTCCCGCGGCTCACGTTGACCAGCTGCTGGACAACCAGGTCCTTGGTGAGCTCGAGACAGCTGGTGGACTTGTGGAGGGTCTCGGCATCGTCCACCTCGGTGAAGGAGATCAGGTTACCGGAGATGTTGCCCAGGCTGTAGCCGTACAGCCTCAGGTTCACGGTGCTGCCCTCGGACACGAAGATGATGCCATCCGGGTTCGTCCCACACGACTTGTTGCAGCTCGCCAGCCTCATGCCCACGATCGCGCCCTGCTGGGGGCTGCCCTGGCCCCGGGCCCCCCGCGCCCACAGCAGCACCAGCAGCACCGGCGCCGCCAGGAGGAGGCGCCCGCGGGCCGGCCCGTCGCCCGGGCGCCCGCCCCCGCCCACCGGCGCCATGTTGCTCTGGCTCTGCCGCCGCCGCCGCTCCCCGCGCCACGCCGCGCGGCCCCGCTCCGCACCGCCGCTCCGGCCGCTCCGGCCGCTCCGCTGCCGCCGAGCCAACTGCCCGGGCCGCGAGCCTGACGTCAGGTCAGCGCCCCGCCCGCCACGCCCCGCCTGCCCACGCCCCTCATTTGCATTGGAGGCCCCGCCCCCGGGGCTCGCTGCTCCAGCCCCTGCCCTTAAGGGGGTCCAGACGCTTAAGGTGGAACAGCTCCGAAGCGCGAGAGCCGCGGGCGGGGACAGGCCCAGTGCTCCGCCTCCGCGCCCTTCCCCGCCTTTCTCTGCCCGTGGGGTCGGCTCTCCTTCTCCGGGACCTGGTCTCCTCGCCACGCCGTTCCTGTTCCTCGGCCTCGCCCGGCCGCTCGTGCGAGGCTCCTTTTCCGTCCCGGCAGCCTGCAGCTGGGGGTGGCCCGCTCTGCAGGCAGGGCGAGAAAAGTGCTTTTCCTGATGTAGAAAAAGAAAAAGGGAACCTGAGGGCTTAGGCTGGCATTGCAGCCTGCCCCTGGGGACTTTTCTGGCCTCCTCGCTGCTGAGATTTTTGCTGACCTTGTCCCAAGGCCAGAAGTAGTTTCCCCCAGCCCCAGCCGTAGCCCCAGCCCGACGATGCTTCCATCAACCAGTGGCTGCCAGATGTGGAAGGCAAATCTGGGGAACTAAGGTTATAGAAGGGCCAGGCTCTGGCCTAGACTTGTCTCCTGTCGCTTCCATTTAGGCTTGGATATTTATTGAACATCTACTTCGTACCGGCACTTGTTCTAGGCTCTGACAATAGAGCAGTGAACAAACCGAAGTAGCTGCCCATTGGGTTTACAGTCTAGAACAGAAAACAGGAGATAAACAAGTAAACACATATATTCATTAAATTCCCCCCACAACCCTCAGAGTTAGTAGAATTATTTCCATTTAGAGATGTAGAAATTGAGCCGAGACACAAATCCTGGTCCCTCCAGATTGTCATCTCCCAGCCCATTTCCCCATCTGTAAATGCGGGTAAGAATGATAGAGCATTACTTCGCTAAGCTTGCGGGAACCGTGGACCTAGACATTGAACACGACAGGACAGCTCTTTAGAATATTCTTTGGCTAGGTAGTAGTTGTGGCTACTTGCCTTCCAGGACCAAACTCCTAACCCCAAATTGTGGTGATTGATCAGCTGGGCAGCTGCCTGTGGACATGAGCAGGCAGGCGCGGCAGTGGGCCTATCCCTGAAGTGACTGCTTCTTGAATGGCCCCACCCCTGTGTCAGTAGGGTGTATGAGGAAGACCGCAGCTGCCCACCCTGTGAGGGGGAAGGAGACAGACAGATAACATACTTACAATAATTGCAGAGGTGCACAGAGAAGATCAGGTACTGGGTTGACCACCAGGTCTCACAGCAAATCTTTTCCCAGTACTGAAGACACAGAACCCACTTTACTCTCTTCCCGCACTGACACTTGTGTTTATTTTCATTTTGGTATAATGTTTGCTAATAAAAGCAACAATCACTACCAAACGGAAGGAGCCTAAACAGAAAGGAACAATCATACAATGTTTTGGGAGGAGGTGTGGTAGCAGAGTGGCCCGGACTCAAGAAAGCCATGTTAGCAGGGGTAGAGGATTCTGTAACTAGGCCCGCCCGGAGAAGTCTATTGCAAGTAGGGTCCCACTCATAGCGGATACTTTGTAGCCAGTGCCCAGCAGGCCAGTTTTTTCAAGGAATAGGAGCCGTGGAATGGGCACTGGCTGAGACAGAACAAAAGCAGAACCTTGACTGCCTGTTCCTTCCCTGTCTCCACCAATCAGGAAGAGCCACCTGAATTGCTTCAAAGCAAGCCCAGCTCTCCTCATCTCCTAGTGAACTGTAACACCAGTGCCCTGCTCCACCCCTACCCCCACCTCCCATACTTAAAACTTTCCCATTCTATTATCAATTGGCTATTTTTTCCCTTTTTCTTAAGATTTTATTTTTTTCTCTATTATGTTTTTTTTCTGCTCAAGTACGAATTGGCTCTTTTTATTTTACCCTTCTCAGGCTGTCTACACTCAGAAGCTCTGTTCATATGCACTGAGTCTAATGACAGAAGCCAATAAAGAAAAGGAAAAATAAGTTTTTTAGATACTTAGGTTAAATGTGGGAATACCAGCTTGGGCAATATAGCGAAAACTCATTTCGACTAAAAGTTTAAAAAATAAAAAATTAGCTTGGCATGGTAGTGCACACCTGTAGTCCCAGGACTTTGGGAGGCCAAGGTGGACAGATCACCTGAGGTCAGGAGTTCAAGACCAGCCTGGCCAACATGACGAAACCCCTTCTCTACTAAAATTACAAAATTAGCCAGGTGAGGTGATGCACGCCTGTAATCCCAGCTACCCGGGAGGCTGAGGCGGGAGAATCACTTGAACCTGCGAGGTGGAGGTTGCAGTGAGCCAAGATCATGCCACTCACTCCAGCCTGGGTGACAGAGTGAGACTTCGTCTCACAAAATGAATAAATAAATAAATAAATAAATAAATAAAAATAAAAAGATAAACAGAGTATCACTTATTGGAAGAGGCACACGGGGCCCAGGCCAAAGTCCAGGTTCAGTTGCTGCCAGCTTGCAACCCTGGTTAGGGAATCTGCCCTTTCTGCATCTCCCATGTCGAAATACCTCTCCCACCGTGGGGACAGCATGGAGATAGCGGTCTATCAACATGCTGGATCAGGAAGCTTGGATGCATGCATGGCTCTCTGTTAACCAGGCGGTGAGAATGGCAGAAAGCAAACGGGCAAGCGAGGAGCCTCTCTCCTTTGGGGGCAGATAAAGGCATGATCAGACCTGTTCTCTCTGCCTCAGGATGGCAAGTCCTTACTTACCTAGTTGCTTCTATTTGCAAGTAAGAAATTGCCTAGAGGGGTCCTGATCCTGGACCCCTGAGCATGTCACAGCACTCTAGTCATGAGATCCTCGGAGCGCACTGCTTCTTTCCAGGTGTAGGCCCTGTGGCAACATGGCTACACCTCCCATAATTGAGCCCGCTCCCTCCTGGTTCTGTGCAGGGAAACGGTCTTAAAGGCTTAGTGCCCCTTCGCTTGTACCTGGCGTCGCGCTGATGCTGGAGATCCGATGATGAACAAGGATCCTGAATTAGTAACCCGGGATCTAATCCTCCCAGGCTGGCTTCTAAGCCCTCTTCACCCTCTGGGTCTCCAATATAGGGAGCTGCTGGCAGAGGAGCTTCCCTTCCGCGAGTGGGGCTCACAGCCTGAGGCCTGCCCTGGCCCCACAATGGGCAGAATCCCTCCGGGTGCACCGTGGGCCCTGGGGTTGGAGAACCTGGTTGGGGACCATGAGACATCTTTTCAGGGTGAGCTATGCATCGTCGTCAGTACATACAGTGGCCTGTTCACCGGCTGCCCGTCAGTCTACTATGATAGCCCTGAACATCTGCAGGACTCATCCATGCCGTTAAATTGTCTCAGGAAGGAAGGAGCAGTCAACCCTCTACAGAAGGACAGAGTGAGCATGGAGTTAGCTAGGCTGGTGCCCTGGCTCAAATCCCAACTCAGGTCATCCTAGCAAGTGGGGGCGTGAGGACCTGGATAGGAGGATGTCATGATTTCTACCTGAGATGAATGTTTAATTGAGCCAGAGGAGGGAGTGAGAGCATCACATCAGTGGGTCCAGGCCAAGGAAGTCGAATGCCAGAGCAGCAAAGGTGAAAGGGTTTGTGTTAACTATGTAAGTGGGCTTCAAGATTCCTCTGGCCACAGGACAAATTGTTTTTCTTGGGAGCAGGACCATGGAAGGCAGGATGCCCCACCATGGAGGTTCAGAGCACAGTTTTGAAGGGCTCCGGGGGCTGGCTTGGCTGCTGATTGCCTGTGTGACCTGGGACTCTGGGACATTCTCGAGTGTTGAGTGAAATGATGAGCCATAAGTACTTCACAAGTGTCTGGCCCACGGTAAGAGCTCAGTAAACATGCCCTGTCACCACGATAATGATGAAAATGATGTGGCCAGGATCCTTTTCTTTCTCTTTTTCTTTTTTTTTAAGACAGGGTCTTGCTCTGTCATCCAGGCTGAAATGCAGTGGCATGATCATGGCTCACTGTAGCCTCAACCTCCCTAGGCCAAGTAAATCCTCTCACCTCAGCTTCCTGAGTAGCTGGGACCACAGTCACAGCGCACACCACCATGCCCAGCTAATTTCTTTTTTTTTTTTTTTTTTTGAGACGGAGTCTCGCTGTGTCTCCCAGGCTGGAGTGCAGTGGCGTGATCTCGGCTCACTGCAAGCTCCGCCTCCCGGGTTCACGCCATTCTCCCACCTCAGCCTCCCAAGTAGCTGAGACTACAGGCGCCCGCCACCACGCCCGGCTAGTTGGTTTTTTTTTTTGTATTTTTAGTAGAGACGGGGTTTCACCATGTTAGCCAGGATAGTCTCGATCTCCTGACCTCGTGATCCACCCGCCTCGGCCTCCCAAAGTGCTGGGATTACAGGCTTGAGCCACCGCGCCCGGCCGCTAATTTCTTTTTGTTTTTTGTAGAGATGGGCCCAGTCTGGTCTCAAACTCCTGGCCTCAAGTGATCCTCCTAGTTCGGCCTCCCAAAATGTTGGGATTACGGGTGTGAGCCACTGTGCCCAGCCCCACGGCTAGGATTTTTAGAAGACGCTTGTAAATTTCCTTAGCTGCAGTGTGTCTCTCCATCCACCTGCAGCCACAGCCTTCTCGTTCATTTTCATCCCTTTCCTCCAGGTGAGGATGATGAGGGAAGAAGGGAGGCTGAGGGGGAGGCCACCTGGGACTAAGCAAGACCCTGTTGGACCCTTGGGCCTCCGTCGGGAGGGCAGAAAGGAGGCGGGAGTGGAGGAGAAGCCTGTTGGAAGAGAGCCTAAGAAAAGTTTTCACAGCACAGAGGGGATCAAGCTGAAAAGGCTGGGCAAGCCAGGAAGAGAGGCAAGCCTCTCATTCGGTGTCAGACACCTGGCAAGCCCTTAGGCAAGGCCTGCCTGGGAATCCCCTGCTAGTACCAGAGCCCAGGTGGGGAGTCCCTCGGCCTGCCCTCTCTCATGCCACCCTCCTCCCGCCCTCTGTCCCCAAGACTGGCTACCCCAGCAAGTTTTCCTTCCACCTCCAAAAACACAAAGACCCTTCTTTTAAGACATTAACTATAAATTACTAGAGAAAAACAAGAAAGAACAAGATAACAGACACTGAGTATCTATAAAGGCCTAATAACAAAGTGCTTGGAATCGTCCCTAGTTTCTGATTCTTTTTCTGAGCTGGCAAATGGAAAAAAGTCTATAGCAAAAATATCAAGGGCTCATGTCCCTTGCTAACTGGAGAATTGGGGCAAAGTGCTTCACCTCTTAGGGCCTTGGTTTCTCCATTTTTAAGATGGGGATTACCCGGGAGGCAGAGGTTGCAGTGAGTCAAGGTCACAGCACTGAACTCCAGCCTGGGCGACAGAGTGAGACTCTGTCTCAAAAAAAAAAAGGCCAGGTGCGGTGGCTCACACCCGTAATCCCAGCACTTTGGGAGGCCAAGGTGGGCGGATCACCTTAGGTCAGAAGTTCGAGACCTGGTCAACATGGTGAAACCCCATCTCTACTAAAAATACAAAAATTAGCCAGGCATGGTGGTACGCGCCTGTAATCCCAGCTACTCAGGAGGCTGAGGCAGGAGAATTGCTTGAATCCAAGAGGTGGAGGTTGCAGGGAGCCTACATCGTGCCATTGTACTCCTGCCTGGGTGACAAGATCAAGACTAAAATAAATAAATACATCCATAAAATAAATAAAAATAAATAATTTAAAAAATAAGATGGGGATCAAGAAATCCTTCTCGCTGCATCAAAAGGACAAAATGAGCCAGAGTTTGAAAGCACTGCCCCATAAATGTTAGGTCCTTTTCCTTCCCCAGTCCAAGATTTTCAATTACATTTCAATCATTTGCTCATTTGTGTAATTTTCTATTTTTACTGGGCTTCTAAAATGCAAACATTATACATGTTCACTGCAACAAACTCAAATAACACAGTGTATAAAGTAGAAAACGTTGGTCCTCCTTCGCCTTCATCCCAGTGCCCAGGGATTGTTTTTCTGTTAAGTATTTTGCCACCGTCTGCCTTCTTCGTTACCTTCTCTACCGTACTCTGGGCTAGAGGCCATTTCTCATTGGGTTTAGAATCCTTCAGGGACAAAAACTGTATCATAGTCATCGCTGTATCAGAAGTGCCCAGCATTCTGTATGCATTTAAGGAATGAATTGGACATCCCTTAAAAAAGAGGTATGAGCTGTGTGCAGTGGTGTGCACCTATAATCCCAGCTACTCAGGAGGCTGAGGCAGAAGGATCGATTGAGCCCAGGAGTTTGAGGCTGCAGCATGCTACAATTAGTCCTGTGATTAGCCACTGTACTGTAGCCTGGGCAACACAGCAAGACCCCATCTCTAAAAAAAAAAAAATAGTGGCGTAGGAATAATACTCCTGGGATCCAGGGGTAGGAAATGAGCAGGAAGCACTTGGCCAGTGGCCTTATATGTAAAATTACAATTCTGCTCCCAGAGACTGTATGTATTGATATAAATTCTGTTCTATTTCTTTTTTTTTTAATCTGTGTTTTGATCCAACTAAATTGATTTCTTGACTGATCCACATTTGAAAAATGCTGGTCTCATATATTGCTCATGGGCATCCCAGTGGAACTCGCCCGGGAGGAAGGCTGCAGGGACTTGTGGGCGTTAGAAGGGTCCAGTCTATGTAAGTGGCACCTACACCCACAGAACTTGGCACAACTCACATGTGGCAATAAATCACCTCGGGCATACTGATGAGGCAAGTTCCTGATTCCTCAGTGTTATTGTGCCCCAGCTCACCCAGAAATCCATAGAACCTTTGAGATCTTCATTCCTAAGTATCCAGATTTTCTCAGGTTTGTCCCAAACAATTGCCAAGGTGCCAATTACCTGTAGACATTTAGCAACCAGCTCAATTTGCTGGGCCTCGGGGCCTTTCTTTAACATAAGAGGACTGGATCAGATAAACAGGTTCAATGCTAATTTAAATTCCTGGATGTGTAATTCTTCCTGGGCAACACAGGAAAGAATTGCAACTGACCTCTGTAAGGTGAAGGCAAAATCAGCATCATCAGATGCAGCGGACACCTGTTGTTTGGATCTGTCCGGCTTCCTGTCCTCTTTCTTCCAGGCACGGGACCTCCCCTTTCTCTGGAGACTTGTCCCTCCTCCATTTCCAAGGGTTCCAGTAGGAATGGGAAGCTACCCACGCATGGACAATCAAAGCATCCCTGGCTGCTGTTCATCTACAGTGGGGAGGGGACAGAGAAGGGTCGATCAGGGGTCTGACTGGGGCTTTTATATAAGGAGGAGGTCCCTAAATGGAGGTTATGGAAGCCTCAAGCTGTCAGCTGCAGTGTCCCCTCTGCCTGCTGAATGCACTGCTTCTGTCCCCCTTCACCTCAGCCCTACAGGGAGACCGGGAGGGGTACTATTCTTAGTCTCATTTTCTAAACAGAGATTTAGAAAGGTTAAGAATCCTTCTCAGGGTTGGGGGCAGCGGTTCACACCGCTGTAATCCCAGCACTTTGGGAGGCTGAGAAGATTCACTTGAGGCCAGGAGTGTGAGACCAGCCTGGGTAACACAGTGAGACCACTACCACCAACCCCCCACCCCCGCCCCCATCTCTACAAAAGTTAAAAAATAGGCCAGGCATGGTGGCTCACGCCTGCATCCCAGCACTTTGGGAGGCAGAGGTGGGTGGATCACCTGAGGTCAGGAGTTCGAGACCAGCCTGGCCAATATGGTGAAACCCCGTCTCTACCAAAAAATACAAAAACTTAGCCAGGCATGGTGGCGGGCACCTGTAATCACAGCTACTTGGGAGGCTGAGGAATGAGAATCACTGGAACCCGGGAGGCAGAGGTTGCTGTGAATCGAGATTGCGCCATTGCACTCCAGCCTGGGCAACAGAGCATGACTCTGTCTCAAAAAAATAAAACAAAATAAAATAAAAAGGCTGGGCGTGGTGAAACCCCATCTCTACTAAAAATACAAAAATTAGCTAGGCATGGTGGTGCGCGCCTGTAATCCCAGCTACTGGGGAGGCAGAGGCAGGAGAATCAGTTGAACCTGGGAGGCAGAGGTTGCAGTGAGCCAACATCGCGCCATTACACTCTGGCCTAGGTGACAGAGCGAGACTCCATCCCAAAAAATAAAAAATAAATTAGCTGGGTGTGGTGGCAGATGCCTATAATCGCAGCAACTCAGGAAGGTGAGGCAGGAGAATTGCTTGAACCGGGGAGGCAGAGGTTGCAGTGAGCCAAGATTGGGCCACTGCACTCTAGCCTGGGTGACAGAGCAAGACTCCGTCTCAGGAAAAAAATATATATATATAACCTTTTTATTAGCAATCTCAACTCAGTGGGGACTTAACATGATATGGTTTTATTTCTTTTCCATTCAAGGCTTTTAATCAATTTCTGTCACATTTCCCTTTCTGTATCCTTCTTGAGATCTTGGATAGATTTCATAGCTTTAGTATGACTTTTAACATTAAAAGCCCAGTCAGGGCCTGTAATCCCAACACTTTAGAAGGCTGAGGAGGGAGGATTGCTTAAGCCCAGGTATTCAAGACCAGCCTCGTCAACATGGCAAGATTCCATCTCTGTGAAAAACTTAAAAGTTAGCCAGGCATGGCGGTGCACACCTGTGGTCCTTGCTACTTGGGAGGTTGAGGCTGGAGGATTTGAGCCCAGGAGGTCGAGCCTGCAGTGAGTCATGATTGCTCCACTGCATTCCAACCTCAGAGCAAGGCCCTGCCTCAAAAACAAAACAAAACAAAACACAAAACAAAACAAAACAAGCTGAGTGCGGTGGCTCACGTCTGTAATCCCAGCACTGTGGGAGGCTGAGGCGAGCGGATCACTTGAGGTCATGAGTTGAAGACCAGCCTGACAAACATGGCAAAACCCCGTCTCTACTAAAATACAAAAATTAGCCAGGCATGGTAGCGTGCGCCTGTAGTCCTAGCTACTTGGGAGGCTGAGGCGGGAGAAATGCTTGAACCCGGGAGGAGGAGGTTGCAGTGAGCTGAGATTGTGCAGCTGCACCGCTGTCTGGGTGATAGAGCGAGACCCCATCTCAAAAAAAAGAAAAAAAGAAAAAAAAAGAAAACAAACAAACAAAAAAAAACCCCTGCCATCTCACTTCTGATATATATCATCTGTGTCCCCTCCCTACTGTCCTTCTCCAGGCTTGGGGATCAGTTTCTGCTGATTCCTTTCCTGTGGGGAAGGGCTCTGGTCAGCCTCTCACCGCTCCATTTGCTGAAGGGGCTGGAGGGGGATATATGTGTGTGTGTGTTCGCTTGTGTCTGGTGTTGAGTGTAGGCGGTCATGGGATGGTTCTGGTACACGTTCCCTTCCTTCTCAGGTCTAACTTTTCCAGTGTTGAGGAAAGAGAGAAGAAGGGTAATTTCTCTTTACTTAATTTCCCACAGTTTAATCGCCACTCGTTTTGTGGTTGTTACTGGTTGACTGAGTGTGATTTGGTGTCCAGATACTGGTTCTCATAGTGGGAGGCTCAGGCCCTGTCAGGCCTCCTTGCTCCTTGCTTCTCACTCTTGGGGTCCCATTTCTGGCAGGTGCCCCTCTTGGGGGAGCCTACCCAAGGGTTGTAGTAGAGACCACTACAGGGCCAACCCCTCTTTTTTTTAGTTTTCGAGACAGGGCTTGCTTTGTTGCCCAGGCTAGAATGCAGTGGTGCAATCTTGGTTCACTGCAGCCTCAACCTCCTGGGCTCAAGTGATCCTCCCACCTCAGCCTCCCAAGTAGCTGGGACTATAGGCGTGTGCCAGTGCACCCTGCCACCAACTCCTCTTTCTGCCCAACTCTGTCTCCAGTTCTCTCCTCCTTCTGATCTATGAGTGACGGGGGCATGAGAGCAAGTTCACTGCCTGAGCAGAGGTCTGACTGTGGCATGAGGTGCCAGTCACCCTTCTTTGCAGGAGCCTCCAAATTGTTTTGGAATACCCCCTTCATTTGACTTGGAGAGGTATGTGAGTTATCTTCTTTTTTTTTTAATTGAGATGGAGTTTCGCTCTTGTTACCCAGGCTGGAGTGCAATGGTGCAATCTTGGCTCGCCGCAACCTCCACCTTCCGGGTTCAAGCAATTATCCTGCCTCAGCCTCCCGAGTAGCTGGGATCACAGGCACCCGCCACCACGCCTGGCTAATTTTTGTATTTTTAGTAGAGACAGGGTTTCTCCATGTTGGCCAGGCTGGTCTCGAACTCCTGACCTCAGGTGATCCGCCCACCTCAGCCTCCCAAAGTGCTGGGATTACAGGCGTGAGCCACCACGCCCGGTGTGAGTTGTCTATTGATGCATAAAAAATTGTGCCCCAAACTCAGTGACTTAAAACAATAAGCATTTATTATGTCCCAGTTTCTGTGGGAAGGAATTACGAAGCAATTCAGCTGGGTGGTTCTGGCTCAGGCTCTCTCATGGGTTGCAGTCAATGTTGGCTGGAGCTGCAGTCACCCGAAGGCTTTAATTGGGGCTGGAATATCCACTGCCAACCTCACTCTCCTGGCTGTTGGCAAGAGGCTTCAGTTTCTCACCACGAGGACCTGCGTGAAGGGCTGCTCACAACATTGTAGCTGGCTTTCCTTAGAGTAAGTGATCCCAGGAGAAAAAGACCGAGGTGGAGGCCACAATGTCATCTATGACTTAGCTTCAGAAATGCCGTATCACTGCTTCTTCCATATTCCATTGGTCACATAGACCAAACCTAATATCGTGTGGGAAAGAACTATACAAGGGCATGAATAGTAGGAGGGGAAACCATGGCGGCCATTTGGAAGTGACTATCACAAGAGGTGAGGGAAAATTCTCTTTACTGAGCACTGATCCACTGGTAAATTTCCCGCCACCCTGACTCCTAACAGCTTCTCTCTGTCTCTCTCTCTCTTTTTTATTTTTGGATGGAGTTTCGCTCTTTTTTTTTTTTTTTGAGACGGAGTCTAGCTCTGTTGCCCAGGCTGGAGTGCAGTGGCGCAGTCTCAGCTCACTGCAAGTTCCGCCTCCCGGGTTCATGCCATTCTCCTGCCTCAGCCTCCCGTGTAGCTGGGACTACAGGCGCCCGCCACCTCGCCCGGCTATTTTTTGTAGTTTTAGTAGAGACGGGGTTTCACCATGTTAGCCAGGATGGTCTCGATCTCCTGACCTCGTGATCCGCCCGCCTCGGCCTCCCAAAGTGCTGGGATTACAGGCGTGAGCCACCGCGCCCGGCGAGTTTTGCTCTTGTTGCCCAGGCTGGTGTACAATGGCGTGATTTGGCTCACTGCAACCTCCGCCTCCCAGGTTCAAGTGATTCTCCTGCCTCAGCCTCCCAAGTAGCTGGGATTACAGGTGCGCACCACCACACCTGGCTAATTTTGTATTTTTAGTAGAGATGGGGTTTCTCCATGTTGGTCAGGCTGGTCTCAAACTCCTCTCGACCTCTGGTGATCACCCACCTCGGCCTCCCAAAGTGCTGGGATTACAGGCGTGAGCCACCCGCCCGGCCTGCTCCCTCTTTTTTTTAGACAGAGTCTCATCCTATCACCCAGGCTGGAGTGCAGTGGCACGATTATAGCTCACTGTCATCTCAAACTCCTGGGCCCAAGTGATCGTCTGGCCTCAGCCTCCTGAGTAGCTGGAACTACAGGTGCTCACCACCATGCTCGGCTAATATTTTTAAATGTTTTTGTAGTGATGGGGTATCATTATATTGACCAGGCTGGTCTTGAACTCCTGGCCTCAAGTCGTCTTCCCTCCTCAGCCTCCCAATGTGCTGGGATTACAGGTGTAAGCCACCATTCCCTGACGCAACAGCTTCTCTTTCTCTCTTTTGTAACTGGACAGCCTCCTAAGCCAGAGAAGGCTTAGAGAGACTTTCTAGCTTCTCTTAAAGACTGAAAATTTGGTCTTACTAGGGTGATGGTAGGACTCGGAGAACCTGTTCTTTGCTTAAATATCCAATAGACATATACACCTACTATCACCAAAAAGAAACTACTGATCTTTTCTCCATAAAGACATATCTTCCATAATTGCCCTTCTATCAGTATGTGGCAACTCCATCTTTCCAGTTGCTGTAGCCCAAAATCTTGGAGTCATCCTTCGCTCCTCTTCTCTCTCTTTTTTTTTTTTTTTTTTTTTTTTTTTTTTTGAGACAGAGTCTCGCTCTGTCACTCAGGCTGGAATGGAGTAGTATGATCTCAGCTCACTGCAACCTCCGCCTGCCAGGTTCAAGCAATTTTCCTACCTCAGCCTCCGGAGTAGCTGGGATTACAGGCATGTGCCACCACACCTGGCTGATTTTTGCATTTTTAGTAGAGATGAGGTTTCACCATGTTGGCCAGGCTGGTCTCGAACTCCTGACCTCAGGTGATCTGCCTGCCTCGGCTTCCCAAAGTGCTGTGTTTACAGGTGTAACTGTGCCCGGCCCACTCCTCTCCTTCTCTTAGACCTCTGTGTGTCCCATCAGTGAACCCTGCTGGCTGTACCTTGAAAATACATCTAAGAAAGACCCATCCAGTAGCCCCACCCAATCCCCCAGCCCTTCCCTTTGTCACTGGGTAACCGTACAGCCTCCTGCTTAGTCTCTTTGCTCCCACCCTTGCTACTCTACAGTCACTCCTCAAGTCAGCAGCCAGAGTGATACTTTAAAAATATAGGTTAGATTACAACCTCCTCTGTTCAAAACCTTCCAGAGACTCTCTATCTCTTTTATTTATTTATTTGAGACAGAGTCTCACTCTGTCGCCCAGGCTGGAGTGCAGTGGCGCGAGCTCAGCTCATTGCAACCTCCGCCTCTCGGGTTCAAGCGATTCCCCTGCCTCAGCCCCGCCGAGTAACAGGGATTACAGATGCGTGCCATCACGCCTGGCTAATTTTTGTATTTTTAGTAGAGACGGAGTTTCGCCGTGTTGGCCAGGCTGGTCTCAAACTCCTGATCTCAGGTGATCTGCCTGTCTTGGCCTCCCAAAGTGCTGGGATTACAAGTGTGAACCACTGTGCCCGGCCCAGTCCTTCATTTCATGCTCTCAGAAGTCCAGTGTGGTAGGTTTCATCACACTCATTTTACAGAGAGAAGATTTGAGACTCAGAGAGATTACGTAATTTTCCTGAGATCATACAGCACAGCTGGGTCTCAAAAAGGCAGATATTTCATCCCAACTCCAATCAAATATGCCAGAGTTCTCCTCCTTCACCACACCCCATTCTGCAATCCTTGGCAAATCTTATGCCCTAACTCTGTGGGAAGCAAGCATCTGGATCCCCAGAGGCACAGCTGAGTTGTGGGAGCTCTGCCACTGCAAGGAGCCACCATAGATCTGAGATCTGGTCCTCAGGATACTGGTTTTTATCAATTTCCCTGCAAATAAACAGACTGGGAAGGCTAAGTCACTCTGACTAAACTAATAACTAAGTGATAAACCCAAACACATACTAATTTCTTAATTTATACAGAAAAATTAAACTGCTAAGAGGATTAGAATGGTAGGCTGGAAGTCTTTTTTTTTTTTTTTTTTTTGAGACAGAGTCTCGCTCTGTCGCCCAGGCTGGAGTGCAGTGGCCGGATCCCGGCTCACTGCAAGCTCCGCCTCCCAGGTTCATGCCATTCTCCTGCCTCAGCCTCCCCAGTAGCTGGGACAACAGGCACCCGCCACCTCGCCCGGCTAGTTTTTTGTATTTTTTAGTAGAGATGGGTTTCACCCTGTTAGCCAGGATGGTCTCGATCTCCTGACCTCGTGATCCGCCCGTCTCGGCCTCCCAAAGTGCTGGGATTACAGGCTTGAGCCACCGCACCCGGCCAGGCTGGAAGTCTTTATAAATATGCTCAGAAAATAGGCTTTATGGCCGGGCGCGGTGGCTCAAGCCTGTAATCCCGGCACTTTGGGAGGCCGAGGCGGGCGGATCACAAGGTCAGGAGATCGAGACCACAGTGAAACCCCGTCTCTACTAAAAATACAAAAAATTAGCCGGGCGCGGTGGCGGGCGCCTGTAGTCCTAGCTACTCAGGAGGCTGAGGCAGGAGAATGGCGTGAACCCAGGAGGCGGAGCTTGCAGTGAGCCGAGATCGCGCCACTGCACTCCAGCCTGGGCAACAGAGTGAGACTCGGTCTCAAAAAAAAAAAAAAAAAAAAAAAAAAGAAAATAGGCTTTATTTGAATAAAGTTATATGGAGATCTAACACAGGCTACTTAGAAGCATTCTCTTTCCTGGACAGAACTGATACAGCTCTGACTTATTTTCATCCCTTGACTGTTCTTTTTCTAGATTGCAGACATCTCTCTCTTTAGTTATGACAACATTATATTGGATGGGTCACAATGAACTTTACGAGATTATAGTTAATTACAGTTTTCCTTCCCTCGGAGAAATTTAGAAAATACCACAAATGCATACCCAGCATATTTCCTCATCATCTCCAGGGGAGACTTTGAGAAGCTTTTTCTTACAGCAACTCTCACACACCCATGAGCTGGAGGGACGTGTTGTGCAACCATATCCCAGCTCCAGCGGTTCTCAACATCCTGATGGTTTTTTTGTTTATCCATCCTACCCTTCTAAACACACACACACGATATTCCTCTAGAGTATCTTAAAGCAAATCTCTAATTCTTATCTCTAAATTCAGGAGTTGGAGCCTCATCTTTTTTTTTTTTTTTTTTTTGAGATGGAGTCTTGCTCTGTCACCCAGGCTGGAGTGCAGTGGCCGGATCTCAGCTCACTGCAAGCTCTGCCTCCCGGGTTTACGCCATTCTCCTGCCTCAGCCTCCCGAGTAGCTGGGACTACAGGCGCCCGCCACCTCGCCTGGCTATTTTTTTGTATTTTTTAGTAGAGACGGGGTTTCACCGTGTTAGCCGGGATCGTCTCTCGATCTCCTGACCTCGTGATCCGCCCGTCTCGGCCTCCCAAAGTGCTGGGATTACAGGCTTGAGCCACCGCGCCCGGCCTTTTTTTTTTTCTTTTTTAGAGATAGGGTCTTGCTTTGTCACCCAGGCTGGAGTGGAGTGGCCTGATCATGGCTCACTGCAGCCTTGACCCCCTGGGGTCAAATGAGCCTCCTGTCTCAGTCTCCTGAGTAGCTGGGCCTACTGGTGCACACCACCACGCCCAGACAATTTTTTCTATTTTTTGTAGAGATGGGGTCTTACTATGTTGCCCAGGCTGGTGTCAAGCTCCTGAACTCAAGTGATCCTCCTGCCTCAGCCTCCAAAGTGCTGGTACTACAGGTGTGTGAGCCACTGCGCCCAGCCTGTCCTAATCTTTTTTTTTTTTTTTTTTTTTTTTGAGACGGAGTCTCGCTTTGTTGCCCAGACTGGAGTGCAGTGGCTGGATCTCAGCTCACTGCAAGCTCCGCCTCCCGGGTTTGCGCCATTCTCCTGCCTCAGCCTCCCGGGTAGCTGGGACTACAGGCGCCTGCCACCTCGTCCGGCTAGTTTTTTGTATTTTTTAGTAGAGACGGGGTTTCACCATGTTAGCCGGGATGGTCTCCATCTCCTGACGTCGTGATCCGCCCGTCTCGGCCTCCCAAAGTGCTGGGATTACAGGCTTGAGCCACCGCGCCCGGCTTTTTTTTTTTTTTTTTTTTTTTTTGAGACGGAGTCTCGCTCTGTCGCCCAGGTTGGAGTGCAGTGGCGCGATCTCGGCTCACTGCAAGCTCCGCCTCCTGGGCCCACGCCATTCTCCTGCCTCAGCCTCCCGTCTAATCTTAAAGATTACCACAACAAATCATTGTGAGATCAAAATGAGATACTGGATGTGAAAGGGCTGTAGTTCTGAAAAATAGGCTGCATATTAAGTTCTCTGGTAGAGGGTGGGGTGAGCACGATGGCTCACACCTGTAATTCCAACACTTTCGGGGGCCAAGGTAGGAGGATGACTCAAGCCCAGGAGTTCAACACCAGCCTGGTCAAATAGCAAGACATTATCTCTACAAAAAATAAAATAAAATAATAGCCAGGCATGGTGACACCTGACTGTATTCCAACTCCTCAGAAGGCTAAGGCAGGAGGATCCCTTGAGCCCAGGAGTTTGAGGCTACAGTGAACCATGGTCACACCACTGCACTTTATCCTGGGTGACAGAACAAGACCCTGTCTCTGGAAAAAAAAAAAAAAAAAAAGGCTAGCGTAGTGGCTCATGCCTGTAATCCCAGCACTTTGGGACACTGAGGTGGGCAGAGTGCTTGAACCCAACCAGGAGTTGGAGATCAGCCCGGCCAACATGGTGAAATCCTGTCTCTACAAAAAATATAAAAATTAGCTGGGCATGGTTGCACGTGCCTGTGGTCCCAGCTACTCAGGAGGATGAGGCGGGAGGACGGCTTGAGCCTGGGAGGCAGAGTTTGCAGTGAGCCGTGATCATACCACTGTCCTCCAGCCTGGGTGATAGAGTGAGAGACTCTCTCAAAAAAAATAAAATTAAATTCTCCAAGTTTTTTTTTTTTTTTCTTCAAAACTAAATCCCTACACCTATTGACTCAAGTGTCTGACAGGAGGGCTCAGGCAAAGGTACCTACCCCAGGATATTTGACTGTGGCTTTCAGGAGGCCAATGTTGAGAAGTCACCACTGGGAAGTAGCTGCCTAGTTAGTGTTGGAGCTGCCATCCTCTCGTACGCTCCAGTGGCTACCTGGGGAACTGGAGGTACAGTTGGTAGGACCCAGTCAGCTGTGACTATTGGGCTGAAGATGGACGTGACCCACTGGATACCTGAGGATGGATGGATGGTTGTACTTGGCCTAGGGAGGGCTGATGTTAGACCCTGCTTTGGTCCTAGGAGGGGTGGATCAGAATTGAATAGCAAGGTTTGTAAAAGAAGGGTGAGAAGCAGTAGAAAGAATAGGCCAAGAGACTGCCCTGGAGACTCTATCATGGGGTGAAAGGGCATCAGGCTTCAAGGTGCTCCTGAGCGGAGGTCCCTCTTTGGCTGTTGTTGTTGTTGTTTTTAATTTTTTAAAAGGCACAGGGTCTCAACATCTTGCCCAGGCTGGTCTTGAACTCCTGGGCTCAAGCAATCCTCCCAAAGTGCTAGAATTATAGGCACGAGCCACCGCACCCAGCCCCCCGTCTTTGGCTCGGAAGACGGGAAGGTAGAGAAATCACCCAGAACCGCTGGAATACGCAACTCACATTGTATATGAATACCCCAGCCCTGAAATACACGACTCACATTGTATATGAATACCCCAGCCCTGAAATACACAACTCACATTGTATATGAATACCCCAGCCCTGAAATACACAACTCACATTGTATATGAATACCCCAGCCCTGAAATACACAACTCACATTGTATGTGAATACCCCAGCCCTGAAGTTGTGCGGCCCTAGACTGTGGGAGACAGATGATGCCACAGAGAAAAAGGGGACCGCTAGGCAGCTGAAAGGATGGCAGCGCAAGACCCGAGCCAGCTTTCAGAGGGTGCCTCTGCGTGGGAGTAAAAGGCGGTGTTGAAGGGGGCATGGCTACTTGTTCTCTTTCCCACCACCACCCCTCAACACCTTGACTGTGTTGAAGTTAGCTGAAACTTGTGCTTCTGAAAAGCAGCTACAGTAAATAAATCCCCCATCCTTTTGTCTTCCTTCCATCTCATTTTGTAGACTCCATTGTCCAGGCTGGAGTAGAGTGGCGCGATCTTGGCTTACTGCAACCTCTGCCTCCTGGGCTTGAGTGATTCTCATGCCTCAGCCTCCCAAGTAGCGGAGATTACAGGCACGTGCCATGATGCCTGGCTAATTTCTTTTTGTATTTTTAGTAGACAGGGTTTCACCATGTTTGTTGGCCAGGCTGGTCTTTTTTTTTTTTTTTTTTTTTGAGATGGAGTCTCGCTCTGCTGCCCAGGCTAGAGTACAGTGGCCGGATCTCAGCTCACTGTGAGCTCCGCCTCCCGGGTTTACGCCATTCTCCTGCCTCAGCCTCCTGAGTAGCTGGGGCTATGGGCATGCGCCACCTCGCCCGGCTAGTTTTTTGTATTTTTTAGTAGAGACGGGGTTTCACCGTGTTAGCCAGTATGGTCTCGATCTCCTGACCTCGTGATCTGCCCGTCTCGGCCTCCCAAAGTGCTGGGATTACAGGCTTGAGCCACTGCGCCCGGCCAGCCAGGCTGGTCTTATACTCCTGACATGTGATCTGCCCGCCTCAGCCTCCCAAAGTGCTGGGATTACAGGCGTGAGCCACCGCGCCCAGCTGAGAAATGGTTGATCTTAACGGACTACCCTGCTCTGGAATATCCTGAGATAAGACCCACTTCCACCCTTCCTCAGTGACTCAGATAAGACCTTCTCCATCCTTCCTCTCATGAAAAATCCCTTGTTTACCTGGAGTTACCCCAGGTCTCCTTCCTTTTTTTTTTGCTTGGAGACGGAGTTTCAGTCTTGTGGCCCAGGCTGGAGTGCAGTGGCACGATCTCGGCTAACCGCAACCTCCGCTTCCCAGGTTCAAGTTATTCTCCTGCCTCAGCCTCCCGAGGCGCTGGGATCACAGGCATGCACCACCACATCCAGCTAATTTTGTATTTTTAGTAGAGACGGGGTTTCTTCATGTTGGTCAGGCTGGTCTCGAACTCCCGACCTCAGGTGAGCCACCTGCGTCGGCCTCCCAAAGTGTTGGAATTACAGGCATGAGCCGCTGTGCCTGGCCTTTATGTGCATTTTACCACAATTAAAAATTCATCTTGCAGAGAAATGCAATGAAAGTAATTTTATTCAAAACAATTAGAACCCCTATATGTGCTGGGTGATAGATTGGCGTTAGGGAAATGGGTGTGGCCTGAGATAGGAAATGAGTAAGACCTGCTTCCTGTGGTCCTGGAGCTCCCAGCCTTGCTGCAGAGACAAACCCATAATCTGTAATTGAGTGCCATAATTCCAGGTGACACACATTATAGTGTACATGCATACCACCTGATTTTAGTCAGGATGCAAAGGGCTTTGAATGCTGCACTAAGGACTTTCGATTTTGGTAATTGGGAGTTATGAATAGTTTTTTTTTTTTTTGAGACGGAGTCTCGCTCTGTTGCCGGGGCTGGAGTGCAGTGGCCGGATCTCAGCTCACTGAAAGCTCCGCCTCCTGGGTTTACGCCATTCTCCTGCCTCAGCCTCCTGAGTAGCTGGGGCTACAGGCGCCTGCCACCTCGCCCGGCTAGTTTTTTGTATTTTTTAGTAGAGATGGGGTTTCACCGTGTTAGCCAGGATGGTCTCGATCTCCTGACCTCGTGATCCGCCCGTCTCGGCCTCCCAAAGTGCTGGGATGACAGGCT
This sequence comes from Macaca nemestrina, assembly GCF_043159975.1. Taxonomy (NCBI): domain Eukaryota; kingdom Metazoa; phylum Chordata; class Mammalia; order Primates; family Cercopithecidae; genus Macaca; species Macaca nemestrina. Next base: position 121,524,110 of record NC_092137.1, read on the forward strand.
TGAGCCACTGCGACCGGCCTATGAATGGTTTTAAAGCCAGTGTATGACATGAACAGATTCATTGCAATTCCTGAAGTCTTAGCACCAGACATTTGACATTGGAGGTTCTGTGACAGGCTGGGCACCATGGCTCACGCCTGTAATCCCAGCACTTTGAGAGATGAGGTGGGAGGATTGCTTAAGGCCGGGAGTTCAAAACCAGCCTGGACAACATAGACACCCCCATCTTTAGAAAAAATTTTAAAAATTAGCTGAGGCTCACCCAGCAGTTTGAGGTTGCCATGAGCTATGATCACAGTATTGCACCTCAGCCTGGGTGATGGATTGAGACTCCATCTCTTCTTTTTTTTTTTTTTTGAGAGGGATCTGCTGCCCAGGCTGGAGTACAGTGGTGCGATCTTCTCGACTCACTGCAACCTCCACCTCCTGGGTTCAAACGATTCTCCTGCCTCAGCCTCCTAAGTATCTGGGATTACAGGCACCCGCCACCACACCCGTTTACTTTTTGTGTGTGTGTGTGTGTGTGTGTATATATATATATATATATATATTTTTTTTTTTTTTTTTTTTTTTTTGAGATGAAGTCTCACTGCGTTGCCCAGGCTGGAGTGCTGTGGTGCAGTCTCGGCTCACTGCACCCTCCGCCTTCTGGGTTCAAACGATGCTCCTGCCTCAGCCTCCCGAGTAGCTGGGACTACTGGCGTGTGCCACCACGGCCGACTAATTGTTTGTATTTTCAGTAGACATGGGGTTTCACCACGTTGGCCAGGATGGTATTGAACTCCTGACCTCAGGTAATCTGCCTGCCTCCCAAAGTGCTGGGATTACAGGCATGAGCCACCGTGCCCGGCCAAGTAAAAAAGAAAATAGCTGTGACAGCTTTAATTTTAAAAAGTTGATCCCCTGTAAAGCAGGCTCATAATTATGTTTATCTTATTAAATATATTCATGCTCAGGAAAGCAAGCGAGTGTTAACTGTGGTTAAGTCTATTGGGAAGATATAAATACAGATCTGTCAATTGCTCTATAAGGCATGTGCATGGAGCACTTTGAGAGCTCAGACACGGGAATCTACCCTGCCTGAGGGGTTCGGGAAGGACCTCCAGAAGGAAGTGGACTGCAGAAAAAAAGAGGGAAGGGAAGCTGGAGCATAAAGATGGAGGAAAAGAGTCATGGGCAATAAGACCAGGGCCAGATGGCAGGGGGCTTTGTGTGCCAAGTCGAGGAGCTTGAATCTCCTCCCCACAGGTGACAGTGAGCCATCAAAGGCCCGGTTAACAAGAATGATGATGATGAAATGGTGCTTATGGCTCGGTGTGGTGGTTTACACCTCTAATCCCAGCACTTTAGGAGGCTGAGGAGGGCGATCCCTGAAGTCCAGAAGTTTGAGACAAATCTGGGCAACTTAGTGAGACTCCCCCCCCCCACACACACCCCATTGCTACAAAAAATTAAAAATTAGCCAGGCGTGGTGACACATACCTGTCGTCCCAGCTACTTGAGAGGCTGAAGTGGGAAGATCCCTTGAGCCCAGGAGGTTGAGGCTGTGGCCATGCCACTGCACTCCAGCCTGGACGACAGAGAGAGACCCTGTTTCAAACACAAAAACAAAAAAAAAGAAAATAAAAAAGAAAGAAATAGTGCTTACTACATGCAAGGCATTGTTCTAAGAGGTTTACCAATATTGACTCATTTAACCCTGACACTCACCATGGTTAGATGGTTTTGATCACTTTAGTGGCTACGTGGAGACCAGTCTGGACACATGCTGTTGTGGTGCCGGATAAAGATGAAGGGATGTGCCTGTAGTCCCAGTTACTCAGGAGGCTAAGGTGGCAGGATCACTTGAGCCAGGGAGGTAGAGGCTGGAGCTGAGACTGTGCCACTGCACTCCAGCGTGGGCAACAGAGCAAGACCTTGTCTCTCTGTCTCTCTCTCTTTTTTTTGAGACGGAGTTTTGCTTTTGTGGCTCAGGGGAGTGCAGTGGCTTAGTCTTTGCTCACGGCAACCTCTGCCTCCTGGGTTCAAGCGATTCTCCTGCCTCAGCCTCCCGGTAGCTGGGATTACAGGTGCCACCACGCCTGGCAATTTTTTTTTTTTTCTGTATTTTTAATAGAGATGGGGTTTCTCCATGTTGGTCAGGCTGGTCTCGAGCTTCCAACCTCAGGTGATCCACCCGTCTCCGACTCCCAAAGTGCTGGAATTACAGGCGTGAGCCACAGCGCCCGGCCAAGACCTCGTTTCAAACAAAAAAGGAAAGAAAAGGAGGGAAGGAGGTGATGGCTTTTAGAATTAATTAATTTGTGTGCTTTCAATTCTTCTATATCTGTAGGTTGCTTGATGGCCCAGACTATCACGGCAAAGGAGTCATTTGCATTTGAAGAGAATGTGTCTTCCGCAGTTGTTAGATGGAGTTTCTATAAATATCATCAGGTCAAGTTAGTTGGCAGTACTGTTCAAGTCTTTTATAAATTGATAATTTTCCAGTTATTTTATGGATTTGTCTATTTCTCCTTTCACTGCTATATCTTCCAAACTGATTCAGAGAGCTGCAGTTAGGACCGTACTATTGCAGAGAGGATAGAATGTTTGGGACCAGAAGAAACGTTTTATCTCTTTAAATTTACTCTCGTACGCAGAAAACAAAGTAGGAATAAACTACGTATCCCAGCAAGCCTAGCGGAACTCAGGGCAAATGCAAATAAGGGAGTCTGGGCATTCGGCTACGCCCCTTTTCTGGGTTGGCAAGGCAACTGATACCCAAGCCAGCCAATCGGTAATATGCTCACCTGCAGGGGCGGGGCTTGACGAGAGCCAATAGAACGCGGGGACGGTTGTTCTTCGGGCCAATGGGTTGGGCGACAGGGCGGGCTTTTGATGAAGGGTCGGCGGTGGGAAAGATGGCGGCGACTCTGGGACCCCTTGGGTGGTGGCAGAAGTGGCGGCGATGTTTGTCGGCTCGGGATGGGTCCAGGATGTTACTCCTTCTTCTTTTGTTGGGGTCTGGGCAGGGGCCACAGCAAGTCGGGGCGGGTCAGACGTTCGAGTACTTGAAACGGGAGCATTCGCTGTCGAAGCCCTACCAGGGTGAGGCGCCCAGGGTGAGGTGGTCGTGCAGTGGGGCGGGCTTCGGGACTTGATTTCAGGGGTAGAGGCGGGGGCGGCGAAGGGCTTCGTGGCCCGGAGGAAACTGCTGGCGGTGGTGGGGCCCACGGGGACTCCCTCCGCGTTTGGGAGCCACAGGTCTGAAAGTCAGGAGTTAGGTGTGCCTGCCAAGCTCTGGAAGTTTCCAGTAGGTAAAGGCAGGGCTGTCGGGTGCCACTAGTGCTAGGCCTGGAGTTAGACAGGAGGAGTTTGGGAAGAGGAGAGAATTGAGAATGATGAGGGGTAATTGAGGGCTACTAGCAATGAGCCGGTCTCCAGATGGACCTGTGGATGTGCTAGAAATAAAGCAGGAGGAAGAACTGGGGTAGAACTTGAACGGAATGAGAAGAAAGATGATAAAATTATGCTGCTGGGTAGAACCACCTTCTCTTCTGCAGCCTAGGGGCCCTATTGATGGAAGAGGTTAGGGTTTACACAACTCTAAGCACAGCTTATCGGCCAGAAAATTGATACAGTTAGCTACAAAACGTTGACAAACTAGTGCAGATGGCTTAACTAACACAAGTCTTTCCCCACTAAGGCATAAGTAGTGGGACACAAAACAGTTCAAAGTGCAAGAGTATACGCTACTACTAAGGGTAATCATTTATTCCCTTACATGCCTGGATAGCCTGTGTGCTGATCTCTTTGCTAATATTCATGAGTTTGCAGACACGAAGTTTTCACTCTTAAAGAAGTTTATAGTTGAGGGTACAGGGAGTAGCTTCACACTTTAAGGGTTGTTTAAAGAAAGAATGTGACAGCCGGGTGCGGTGGCTCCCGCCTGTAATCCCAGCACTTGGGGAGGCCGAGACGGGCGGATCACGAGGTCAGGAGATCGAGACCATCCTGGCTAACACGGTGAAACCCCGTCTCTACTAAAAATACAAAAAAATTAGCCGGGTGTGGTGGCGGGCGCCTGTAGTCCCAGCTGCTGGGGAGGCCGAGGCAGGAGAATGGTGTGAACCTGGGAGGCGGAGCTTGCAGTGAGCTGAGATGCGCCACTGCACTTCAGCCTGGGCAACAGAGCGAGACTCCATCTCAAAAAAAGAAAAGAAAAGAAAGAATGTGACTAAGCGCCAGAGAGGTGAGGGTCAAACTCTTTTTGTTTTTATTTATATATTTTTAGAGACAGGGTCTTGTTCCATTGCCTAGGCTGGAGTGCAGTGGCACAATCATGGCTCATGCAGTTTCACCCTCCTGGGCCCAAGCGATCCTGCCACCTCAGCCTCCTGAGTAGCTAGGACTATAGACAAGGACAACCACACCTGGCTAATTTTTATTTTTTTGGTAAAGACAGGGTCTTTCTATGTTGCCTAGACTGGTCTCAAACTGCTGACCTCAAGATGCCCTCCCTCCTCAGCGTCTTAAAGAGTGGGGATTACAGGGGTGAGCCACTGCACCTGACCTGTCAAACTCTTTTTGATGTAACTCAGGAAAATTTTTTTCTTTTACGATGCTGAAGTTTATTCACATATTACAACGGGAAGAATGGATGTGAGCTATGGTTACTGTAGCATGCATAAAGTGATAGTTCTGATGTACTTTTGGGGTCCTCACCTGATAAAGGCCTTGTGAAAGTTGTAGAAATTGTAAGGATTTAAGACTCATGAGTGACAAGATAGGAGACTGAGTGACATTAAAGGGGGAAAAAGATGATGGCTCAGCTTTCAGAGGCTCTGTGGTGGCTGCTTTCCGAATGGATTGGTGTTGAAGAGTATGAACTGATCTACTTCCTTCCTGTAGGTGTGGGCACTGGCAGTTCCTCACTGTGGAATCTGATGGGCAATGCCATGGTGATGACCCAGTATATCCGCCTTACCCCAGATATGCAAAGTAAACAGGGTGCCTTGTGGAACCGGGTGGTAAGAATCTTTCTCCCTCCTGTGTTGGTGACCCAGAAAGACCTAAAAGGTTCAGCAGTGGCATACTGATTTAATTTTACTGTCTATCCCCCTGGTATTCCGTCTTCTGTGGATATCAAGGATCTTTATTTTTGAGATTATTCTGACCTTCATAATAAATAAATCAGGTATTTAGGAAAATGCTATTTAATTATAGCAAATAATTCATTTTTTTTTCCCCCCCTGAAATGTCTTTAATTCCTGATTGGCCCAATAGTACTACTCCTTAGGGTTTAATAGTAACTTAACTCCTGCTTAACCACTTTGTAAGAAGATTGTAAGAAGACCAGAGTACAGTGGCACAATCATAGCTCACTACAGCCTCAAACTCCTGGGTTTAAGGGATCCTCCTCCCTCAGCCTCCTGAGTAGCTGAGACTACAGGCATGTGCCACTGCACCTGGCTCATCTTAAAAATATTTTTTGTAGAGATGGGATCTTGCTGTGTTGCCCAGGCTGGTCTCAAATTCTTGGTCTCAAACAGTCCTCCTGCCTTGGCCTCCCAAAGGTCTGGGATTACAGGTGTGAGCCACCAGGCCTCGTTGAGAGTACTCTCTCAAATTGATCCCAAACCTTATCCCAGCATCCCCACCTTGTTATCTCAATTTGAAGAGTCTGATATAAAATTTTATTTTCATGTGAAAGCCACTCTGAGCTATTGGTCATTTTATTTGTACTTCTCTGGACCTTTTCTAGCTGCATTGTCTTCCTTGAGGTATGGCGACAAGAAGTGAATGCAGTATTCCTGGTGTGGCTGCACTGTGATTTTGTACAAGTGTAAGATGATGCTTTCTTTTCTGTTTCCAGGGCTCTTTCTAAATCTTTTATGACCAGTTTACTTTTGGGCATGACTGGCATCCTTTGATACTTTCTCTGGAGCTCTCATAAACTAAGAACCTACTTTTACATGGCTTTTCTCATTGGTTGTAGATAAGTGAATCTCAGAAAAGAGAACGATTTCTTTTCCTTGTTCAGGAGGGCAAGAGAAATTTCTACATTAGCCATCTGCACAAACTGGCCCCTTAACCTAGATCATAGTGCTGAGCTCATTTTTGGACAGAGTACAGAGCATTGTGTTTTGGTAGGAGAGATAAAGGACAGTTGAAAGACTGGGGTTCTTGGTCCAGGTCTGTTACAGTCCTCCTGTGAGCCCTCAGCAGATTATTTAACCTCTTAGTTTTCTGTTCCTCCATCTGATAAATGAGCTTTAGAATACCTGTTTTACTTGCCCACTGGGCTTGTTGTGAGAATAAAATAAGACGATAGACATGAAAAGACTGTGGCAAGTTAAAATGGTTACAGAAATATGTGTTATGTCATTACACTTGTATAAGTTTGTTGGTGGGGCTCTTGTGGGTTACCGGATGATTATGTTCAAGGCTTGATACTCCGCTGCTGTCTTGCTGGCTCTCTGTCTCTACATAACTTGTAGCCTCAGTTCTAGTATAGCCTCTAGTTCTTCCCTTTTTCAGATTTCTGATACCTGTATTTGCTGTTATGTGGCTATCACCATGACTGTGGGCTTATTTCTGAGTTATTTGAATGGGATCCATTTGTTTGAGCAGTGGTTCTCAAATTTGGCTATCCATTGGAATTGATGCCTGGGTGTCACCCCCAGAGATTCTGATCTAATTGGAATAGGGTGCAGCTTGGCCATTGGGATTTTTTAAAACTGCCTAGGTGAATCCAGTGTGTGGCAGAATTTCAGAAACACAATTATATATGGTCCTGGGCAAAACAGTATAGCATTGTGCTGTAGGAGGCCAAGAATCAGTGACAGACACCTCTTGGCTCACTGAGAACTTCTGTGACACTGCCCTGTTCCCAGGGGCATAATACCTACCTCCTGGCAGCTTCCTGCCCCACTGAATTTCACTCTTTCTCCGAAAGTTTTTTTTTTTTTTTGAGACAGGGTCTCATCACTCTGTAAGCTAGGCTGGAGTGCAGTGGCACTGTCACAGCTCACTGCAGTCTGGACCTCCTGGGCTCAAGTTATCCTCCCACCGTAGCCTCTCAAAATGCTTGGATTACTGGTGTGAACTACTGTGCCTGGCCTTTCTCTGAAATCTTTTCTTTTTTTTTTGAGATGGAGTCTCCCTGTGTTGCCCAGGCTGGAGTGTAGTGGCGCGATCTTGGCTCACTGCAAGCTCCACCTCCTGGGTTCACACCATTCTCCTACCTCAGCCTCCCAAGTAGGTGGGACTACAGGCGCCCGCCACCACACCCAGCTAATTTTTTGTATTTTTTAGTAGAGACGGGGTTTCACCATGTTAGCCAGGATGATTTTGATCTCCTGACCTTGTGATCTGCCCGCCTTGGCCTCCCAAAGTGCTGGGATTAAAGGCGTCAGCCACTGTGCTGGGCCCTTTCTCTGAAATCTTTTTTTTTTTTTTTTTTTTTTGAGACGGAGTCTCACTCTGTCACCCAGGCTGGAGTACAGTGGCGCCATCTCGGCTCACTGCAAGCTCCACCTCCTGGGTTCATGCCAGTCTCCTGCCTCAGCCTCCTGAGTAGCTGGGACTACAGGTGCCCGCCACCACGGCTGCCTACTTTTTTTTTGTATTTTCAGTAGAGACGGGGTTTCACCGTGTTAGCCAGGATAGTCTCGATCTCCTAACCTCCGTGATCTGCGCCCGCCTCGGCCTCCCAAAGTGCTGAGATTACAGGCGTGAGCCACCGCACCCGGCCGTCTGAAATCTTAATGAAACAGCAGAGAGCTAAGAATCCGGAGTGACAAGACAGAGACTGGCTCATTAGAGTAGGATAACCTATTGGAGATTTCAGGGCCCCTTGCTAAATGCAGGAGTACCCAACCTCCTTTCATTTTGACTATGTACTTCTAATATGAATACTTTTGGAAAATATCCCAGAAATAAAAAATGAAAACTGAAAATGATCTAGCAATATGTTGCCCAGAACAGTCTATTTGGAGAGCCTTTGGCTGAACCCAGCTGGTCTGTCTGTTCTTCCTTCACTTCTTTCTTCACAGTAGACTTTTAACCAGAAGCTTCCCTAAATCAACTACCCACTCTCATTTTTTTCTTGAAACCGTTCAACTGTTTAAAACACTTAACCATCCGCTCGCATCCTTCTCCAGGTGCATTTAAGCTTCTTGGCCATGGATGGGAGGATTTGGGGAACTGTAACTTGCTCTTCTTGTGAGAATTCTGGTTTACCCCTCAGCTTGGCAGAGGGCCAGGTCTAGCTAATTAGAGTTGCTTGTAGTATCTGCTAATTATTCCTGGAAACCTTTGCATAATAGCTTAGCTTTTCTTTTTCTACTATAATAAATTAGGCTTTGACCTTTCTTTAAATCCAGCTTTTCAGAGTCTTTCTGTCTGAGGGGTGATCTTGAGTTGTAAATGAGTATGGATTCAGCCATCTGTACTCTAAAAGCCGAGCTACTTTGCTGGGGGGATGTAGGATCACAGGAGTGGAGTTTGGTATACTCTTGTCTTTCCCAGCTTTGGAGTTCTGTCCGGTTTCTGTTGGGAAATGTTGAAGATAATTGGGGGGTTTATTCATTTTCATATTAAATCTCTAAACAGTTGAGTGGTTGAATCCGTCTAATTTTATGACGTGAACACTAGCAAGTCTTAGATTTAGGTTTTAACCCTTAGCCTCGTGTTACCTGCATCTGTGTGTTTTCCGAGTCTGCTGATTGCTGATGCAGGCTTGAGGGGTTTTGCATTTCATGCTCCTTGTTGATTCTAATGTCTTTTTTACTTTAGCCCTGTTTCCTGAGAGACTGGGAGTTGCAGGTGCACTTCAAAATCCATGGACAAGGAAAGAAGAATCTGCATGGGGACGGCTTGGCAATCTGGTACACAAAGGATCGGATGCAGCCAGGTATTGGGACCCTGTGTTACTCTTGTGTGGGTGTGACAACCTGCTTTTTCATGTGCCCTCTTTTTGAAAAGTTTCCTTCCCCACTGTGCCAGCTGTTTTCCCTCTCCTTTAATGTATGTGGATGAACACTGGCCTCTCTAGTCTCTAGAATGGGATCTGAGTCCTCATAAGCAGCTGAATTTGGCTCATCCTGAGGCAGTTGCTTGCTTGTTACTTCTTTCTGAGTTTCCTTGTGAAACTACCTGGCCTGTTGGCTGGATGAAAGCACTGGCTCTCCTGAACACTGACGATTGGGTGAGCTGATTTCTTCTGAGCATTCACAGTGAATGATCTCAGCACTGCTGAGTCAAGAGAAGAGTTATCTATTTTCCTTGTGTAGGAGCTATTATTGCTCCACGTAGATGGCAGGCTCAACCTGATTTGACCTGATCTCTTTTGCAACAAGAAGAAGAACTAGGGAATTCAGTTCTCTCTTGGGGGCATAGTCTTTACCAAGTGTTTGTAAAGCAGAATTCTGTAGGGGCACCCTAGCAACCAGTTTGGATGAGGAAGCTGCCTGAGTGCTAAATAAGGTTGCAGTGGCCTTCTCTCTTTCCCTCGCCTCCAACAACAAACAATTACAGATATTTACTGGACATTGTTACAGGCCATGTGCTTTGCTGAGTACTTGTACATGTGTTTTCTCATCTTGAGAGAGGCTTGGGAGTCTTTTGAATTTTACTTTTTCCTCCATCATAGTGAAATGTTATTCCTTTATCAACTCTTAGCTTTATTTCATTGTTCATCATCTGTTCTCTCTCTCTAGGGCCTGTGTTTGGAAACATGGACAAATTTGTGGGGCTGGGAGTATTTGTAGACACCTACCCCAATGAGGAGAAGCAGCAAGAGGTAATGGCAAGTGTCAGAGCCTAGATCAGCTGCACTGACATCACAGTTCTTTGCCTCAGGAATGTTGTACAGGAGGGAACAAAGGGGATAGAAAGTTGAGGGGTTCTTCATCTATTGAACTTCGAAAGTTAATGTCCTTGTCAGTGTTTTTTCTAGAGGAACTGTTTAGGAGTGCACAGTCCTTTGGGAATAGCTGTCTTGAACAAGGGCTTTTTCTTTAGTGTGAATCATGTTCTCTCTTTTGCCTATTAGATAGCCACTGAAATTGAGCGTGTTTGGTTGGTTGGTGATTTGGCTGCTCCAGAGCAAGCCGGATTTATGTAACTCAGCCTCCCGTGACTTCTAATCCATCAGTGCTGTGCTCTCTTCTGCAACTTGCACACACTTTTCAGCATCTTTTTCTTCTTCCTCATCTCAGACCTGAAGAACAGGTCTCCTGCCTATAGAAAAGGCTATAATTGACCAGGAGCAGTGGCTCATACCTGTAAGCCCAGCACTTTGGGAGGCCGAGGCTGGCAGATCACCTGAGGTCAGGAGTTTGAGACCAGCTTTGCCAACATGGTGAAACCCCGTCTCTACTAAATATACAAAAATTAGACGGGTGTGGTGGCGGGTGCCTGTAATCTCAGCTACTTGGGAGGCTGAGGCAGGAGAATCAGACCACTGCACACCACTGCACTAGCTCCCTGGGCAGCAGAGTGAGACTGTCTCAAAAAAAAAAAGGAAAGAAAGAAAAGAAAGAAGAAAAGGCTATAAGGGAAGGAAATTGATGAAAGCCCAGCATTTTATTGGAACCTAGTATCTGGCTGTTGGCGAGCCTTTTTGTTACCTGACCCTAAGGGTTTTTTGGTGCTTGCTTTTTTTTTTTTTATAATTTTTTTTTGAGATGGAGTCTTGCTCTGTCGCCCAGGCTGGAGGGCAGTGGCGTGATCTTGGCTCACTGCAAGCTCCGCCTCCCAGGTTCAAACCATTCTCCCCCCTCAGCCTCCTGAGTAGCTGGGACTACAGGTGTGTGCCACCACACCTGGCTAATTTTTGTGTTTTTAGTAGAGACGGGGTTTCACCTTGTTGGTCAGGCTGGTCTCGAACCCCTGACCTCGTGATCTGCCCGCCTCGTCCTCCCAAAGTGCTAGGATTACAGGCATGAGCCACCATGCCTGGCTATTGCTTTCTTATATTGACAGTGGGTTTGTACTCTTTCTGTGTCCTATGGCACTGCCATCAGATGGTGGGAAATTATGACAGGTTGTTGCTGGGTATCCGTTAGCTAAGTAATACCTAGCGAGGAAAGCAGGATTAGAAATAGAGGCAAAGGTCACATTATTTTTCCCCCAAAGGTTTATTATGAAAAATTTCAAACTTAAGGAACATTAGAAAGCTGGGCATGGTGGCTCACGCCTGTAATCCCAGCACTTTGGGAGGCCGAGGTGGGCAGATTACTTGAGGTTAGGAGTTCGAGACCAGCCTGGCCAACACTGTGAAACCCTGTCTCCACTAAAAATACAAAAATTAGTATTTTTGTTAGTATTAGTATTAGTATTTTGTTAGTATTAACCTGTAGTCCCAGCTACTTGGGAGGCTGTGGTGGGAGAGTCACTTGAACCTGGGAGGTGGAGGTTGCAGTGAGCTGAGAGCACGCCATTGCACTCCAGCCGATAATCCCAGCTACTCGGGATGCTGAGTCAGGAGAATGGCTTGAATCCGGGAGGCGGAGGTTGCAGTGAGCTGAGATCGCACCACTGCACTCCAGCCTAGGCAACAGAGCGAGATTGTCACCAAAACAAACAAAAAAATTAGAAGGATAGAGAATGATCATTGTATCTGTGATTCAACAGTTGTTAACATTTCCCACATAGCTCACTTTATTTTTTATTTATATTTAGTTTTTGAGATGGAGTCTTGCTCGTCTCCAGGCTGGAGTGCAGTGGCGCAATCTCGGCTCACTGCAACCTCCACCTCCCGGATTCAAGCCATTCTCCTGCCTCAGGCCTCCCGAGTAACTAGGACTATAGGCACATGCCACCATGCCCAGCTAATTTTTTTTTTTTTTTTTTTTTTTTTGAGACGGAGTCTCGCTCTGTCGCCCAGGCTGTAGTGCAGTGGCGGGATCTCAGCCCACTGCAAGCTCCGCCTCCCGGGTTCACGCCATTCTCCTGCCTCAGCCTCCCAAATAGCCAGGACTACAGGTGCCCGCCACCTCGCCCGGCTAATTTTTTTTTGTATTTTTTAGTAGAAACGGGGTTTTGCCATGTTAGCCAGGATGGTCTCGATCTCCTGACCTCGTGATCCGCCCATCTCGGCCTCCCAAAGTGCTGGGATTACAGGCTTGAGCCACCGTGCCCGGCCCTAATTTTTGTATTTTTAGTAGCGACAGGGTTTCACCATGTTGGCTAGGATGGTCTCCATCTCTTGACCTCAGGTGATTCGCCCACCCCGGCCTCCCGAAGTGGTGAGGTTACAGGTATGAGCCACCGCGCCCAGCGAGCTCACTTTAGAGGGGGTGGAACGTGAGACCTGAGTTAGGAGAATCACCTTTTGTTGTGGATCAGTTCCAGCTGCTTCTCTGTGTTCCTTCTGGGCTGTTCTTCATTCCACATACATTAACCACTTTCTAGGTGCCAGGCCCTGGGGATTAGTGAGCAGGATAACATGGTCCTTGTACTCCGTAGCCCTGAGAATGCTGATGGGGGAACTCTGGGGCACTGTGGGAGGACACAGCAGGCTTCCAACCTGAGGCGGGGCAGTAGTGCTGCTGCTGCTGCTGCTGGGGAGGGCTTCTTCCAGGAAGTGCCTTTAGGTTGAGGTCTGTAGAGTAAGGAACCAGCGTCCCATGCAGAGGGAAAAAAGCATGTGTAAGGTCCTAAGGTTAAGAGGGGGAATGATGAGGCCGGGCGCGGTGGCTCATGCCTGTAATCCCAGCACTTTGGGAGGCCGAGGCGGGTGTTTCACGAGGTCAGGAGATCGAGACTACCCTGGCCAACATGGGGAAATCCCGTCTCTACTAAAAATACAAAATTTAGCCAGGCGTGGTGGCGTGCTTCTGTAATCCCAGCTACTCAGGAGGCTGAAGCAGGAGAATCGCTTGAACCTGGGAGGTGGAGGTTGGAGTGTGAGTCAAGATCGTGCCGCAGCACTCCAGCCTGGGCGATAGAGTGAGACTCCATCTCAAAAAAAAAAAAAAAAAAGAGAGGGGATGATGAGTGTGTGGAAATAAAGTAGAATCAGAGACAGATGAGGCTAGAATGAAAAGCAGGGCCAGTAGTCTTGTCATGTTGCACAGTTCCTGGGGCTGCCGTTCACCTTGCATTCCATAGTATTAACACCGTAGCTTCGGCATGTTAGCCACTGAGGCTGAGCAGCGTCTGATTGGGTGGTTGGTGGTTGAACTGTTTAGACGAGAGCCAGGGCAGGCTGAACGTGTGTGACTCATGCTCACCGTACACCACGTGGGGCTGGGTTCTGAAGGATTGTGTTCCCGTTGAAGAGTCTGGACTTGGTTCTGAAGGGGTAGGTGCATTAAAGGATTTTATTGAAGAGGATCATGACTGGATTTGTAGTCACGCTAGGAAATAGCGGTAGTTAGAGATGCGTCCGAATAAGAGTTGTCAGCTTTAGGGCTTGACAGGAGTTTTAAACTTGTCTCTCTGTTTCTTCCAGAAACAAATTGTTCAAACTCTGTTAGCTCCCATTTCACCATGAGATAGTAGTAATTCTGATTTGAGAAAGTAGAGATTCTGATTTGGGTTTATTTTGTAAGGATTTTGTAGATGTTAATTTAAAAAAATTGATTTTGGATGGTAACAATAGGGACATCTTTTCTGGCTTGCTGTTGTGGTTCTTACTTCCAAGTGCACATTGTAATTCCCTGGAGAACTTTTAAAACTATTGATATCCAGTCCCGACCCCAGAGCTTCTGATTCAGTTCGTCTGAAGTGCAGTCTAGGCAGCCTTCCTTTTCTAAAGCTCTCCGGGGGATTCACATGTATAGCCGAGGCTGAGAACCCTGGACTAACATGGGTCCCTTTTTTCCTTGTGAAACTAAATTTAAGGCCGAGTGCGGTGGCTCACTCCTGTAATCCCAGGACTTTGGAAGGTCGAGGCAGACAGAGCATGAGGTCAGGAGTTCGAGACCAGCCTGGCCAACATAGTGATACCCTGTCTCTACTAAAAATACAAAAATTAGCCAGGCGTGGTGGCACATGCCTGTAGTCCCAGCTACTCGGGAGGCTGAGGCAGGAGAATGGCTTGAACCTGGAAGGCAGAGGTTACCTGGGAGCCAAGATATTGCACTCCAGCCTGGGCGACAAGAGCAAGACTCCGTCTCAAAAACAACAACCATAAAACAAAACAAAACAAAACAAAAAAAACTTCCCGATTATTAGATGGCTGCTGTGTGCCAGGTACTTTGCAAATATTGTCTTAATCCTTGTCAAACCTCCTTATAGTCTGTATTTTTCACATTTTACCAGTGAGTAAACAAAGGCTTAGAGAAGTTAAGTGTCTGTTTCAAGGTAATAGTCAATATAAAGTGAAGCACAGGTCCACCAGATTCCAGAAGCTGTGCTTTTATCTATGATGGTCTACCATCTCCCATCCTTTTTTTTTTTCTCTCTCAGATTGTTTTCTTTCTTGAGAATGGAGACATTTATTATTATTGTTATTATTTTATTTTATTTATTTATTTTTTTGAGACGCAGTCTCACTCTGTCACCCAGGCTGGAGTGCAGTGGCGCAATCTCGGCTCACTGCAAGCTCTGCCTCCCGGGTTCGCGCCATTCTCCTGCTTCAGCCTCCTGAGTAGCTGAGACTACAGGTGCCCACCACCATGCCTGGCTAATTTTTTATATTTTTAGTAGAGATGAGGTTTCACCGTGTTAGCCAGGATGGTCTTGATCTCCTGACCTCATGATCCACCCGCCTTGGCCTCCCAAAGTGCTGGGAATACAGAGGTGAGCCACTGCGCCTGGCCTTATTTCATTTTTTTGAAATGGAGTCTTGCTCTGTTGCCCAGGCTGGAGTGCGGTGGCACGATCTCGGATCACTGCAACCTCCGCCTCCTGGGTTCAGTGATTCTCCTGCCTCAGCCTTTGGGGTAGCTGGGATTTCAGGCACACTCCACCCAGTCTGGCTGATTACAGGCACACACCACCACATCTGGCTAATTGTTGTATTTTTAGTAGAGACGGGGTTTCACCACATTGACCAGGCTGGTCTCAAACTCCAGACCTCAAGTAATCTGCCCACCTCGGCCTCCCAAAGTGCTAGGATTGCAGGCATGAGCCACACCCAGCCTGTTAATATTATGTTTATATGCTGTCCTCTGCAATTTCAGTTCTTAGCACTTATATTCAGTCCAGAGAGTATAGAAAGTATCTTCCTTTCTACATCCCAACACCCTACAACTGTCTCAGAGGGTAAAATCAAATGTGTTTGTCAGTGGCATGTTTTACTTCGATATACAAAACGGCACCAGGCATTGTTCTAAGCACTTTCACATACGTTATTTACTTATCATAACAACCTTTTGGGGTAGATGATAGTATTATCTCTATTTTATGGGTAAGAAACTGAAGTGCATGTAGAAAGATTACACAGCTTGTTAGTGTCACACACATAGTGGGTCTGACTCCAGAGACTCCAGTCTGATTGTTACTGCTTTATTATTTTGAGCTCGTTAAAGGAAGGTGACAAATACCGTACCTTTTGAGAAACTTACAAATGACGGTGGTATGTGTGCAGAAGATGTCCCAGACAAGGAAGACAAGGAGCAGGTAGGAGGGTGTGCGGAACAATGCATGAAATTCCTCAAGATAGTGGTGAAAACGTTTTTCTGGTTTCTTGTTTCCTTGTCACCAGAGTCCACATGACGCTATTGCTCAACTTCTTACCACATTTGTTCATGAGAAAATATTGGGAAAATCATAGCAACCAGTAATGCATCTGAAAAGAGGGTGAGAGACTTCAGTATATAGGCTCAGTCCTCCCACCTCAGCCTCCTTCCCAGTAGCTGGGACCACGGGCATGCGCCACCACACCTGGCTAATTTTTGTATTTTTGTAGAGATAGGGTTTTGCCATGTTGCCTAGGCTGGTCTCAAACTGCTATGCTCAAGTGATTTGCCTACCTTGGCCCCCCAAGGTGCTGGGATTACAGGCATGAGCCACTGCACCCGGCCCCTCAACTGTGGTTTAACATCTGAAAATTAATATACCATATTAATAGACTAAAGGAGAAACAACATATAATCATCTCAAAAGATAGAGAAAAAGTGACAAAATTTCATACCTCTTGATAATAAAACACTCAACAAATTAGGAATAGAAGAGGATTTCCTCAACCTGATAAAGGACATCTATGAAAAACTCACAGCTAACATATATGTGTGTGTGTGTGTGTGTGTGTCACACACACATTTTTTATTTTTATTTTATTTTTTGAGATAGAATCTCGCTCTGTCGCCTGGGCTGGAGTGCATTGGTGTGATCTTGGCTCACTGCAGCCTCTGCCTCCTGGGTTCAAGCAATTCTCCTGCCTCAGCCTCCCAAGTAGCTGAGATTACAGACATGCACCACCACACCTGGTTAATTTTTGTGTTTTTAGTGGAGACGGGGTATCACCATGTTGATCAGGCTAGTCTTAAACTCCTGACCTGAAGTGATCTGCTCGTCTCGACCTCCCAAAGTGCTGGGATTACAGGCGTGAGTGAGCCACTGCGCCCAACCTTTTTGTTTTTTTGAGACAGAGTCTCACTCTGTCACCCAGGCTGGAGTGCAGTGGCATGATCTCTGCCCATTGCAACCTCCACCTCCTGGGTTCAAGCAATTCTCCTGCCTCAGCCTCCTGAGCAGCTGCGATTATAGGCGCCTGCTACCACTTCCGGCTAAGTTTTTGTATTTTTTTTTTTTTGAGACGGAGTCTCGCCGTGTCTCCCAGGCTGGAGTGCAGTGGCGTGATCTCGGCTCACTGCAAGCTCCGCCTCCCGGGTTCACGCCATTCTCCCGCCTCAGCCTCCCAAGTAGCTGAGACTACAGGCGCCCGCCACCACACCCGGCTAGTTTTTTGTATTTTTTTTTTAGTAGAGACGGGGTTTCACCATGTTAGCCAGGATAGTCTCGATCTCCTGACCTCGTGATCCACCCGCCTCGGCCTCCCAAAGTGCTGGGATTACAGGCTTGAGCCACCGTGCCCGGCCAGTTTTTGTATTTTTAATAGTGACAGGAGTTTGCCATGTTGGCCAGGCTGGTCTCGAACTCCTGACCTCAGGTGATCTGCCCATCTTGGCCTCCCAAAGTGCTGGAATTACAGGCATGAGCTCCTGTGCTTGGCTAGAAAAACCCACAGCTAACATATTTAATGGTAAACAGTTGAATTATTTCCTTCTAAGATCAGGAATAAAACGAGGATATTGACTCTTACCACTTCTGTTTAACATTGTACTGGAGGATCTAGCCAGGGCAAGAGACATGAAAATGAAATAAAAGACATCAAGATTGGAAAGGAAGTAAAACTATTTCTATTTGCAGATGACAGAATATGGAAAATCCTAAGCAATCCACACACAAAACTATTAGAACTACTAAATGAGTTTAGCAAGGTTGCAGGATAAAAGATCAGTATGCAAAAATCAGGTTTATTTCTTCTTTCTTTTTCTTTTTTTTTTTTGAGACGGAGTCTTGCTGTGTTGCACAAGTTGGAGTTCAGTATCATGATATCTGCTCATTGCCACCTCTGCCTCCTGGGTTCAAGTGATTCTTCTACCTCAGCCTCCAGAGTAGCTGGGATTACAGGCATGCGCTACCATACCCAGCTAATTTCTGTATTTTTAGTAGAGATGGGGGTTCACCATGTTGGTCAGGCTGTTCTTGAACTCCTGACCTCATGATCCACCTGCCTCGGCCTCCCACAGTGCTGGGATTACAGGCTTGAGGTACCGCACCTGGCAAATCAGGTTTATTTCTATATATTTTCAATGAACAATCTGAAAATGAAATGAGAAAACAACTCCATTTGCACTATTATAAAAAAGAATAAAATACTTAGAAGTAAATTTGACCAGGTGTGGTGGCTTATGCCTGTAATCCCAGCACTTTTGAGGCCGAGGCGGGCGGATCATGAGGTCAGGAGATCGAGACCATTCTGGCTAATGTGGTGAAACCCTGTCTCTACTAAAAAAAATACAAAAAAATTAGCCAGATGTGGTGGCAGGCGCCTGTAGTCCCAGCTACTAAGGAGGCTGAGGCAGGAGAATGGCGTGAATCTGGGAGGCGGAGGTTGCAGTGAGCCGAGATCGTGCCACTGCACTCCAGCCTGGGCGACAGAATGAGACTCCGTCTCAAAAAAAAAAAAGAAAAAAAGAGTACATTTAACAGAAAAACTCTGACAACTACAAAATTTTGTTGGGGCCAGGTGGCCCACACCTGTAATCCCAGCACTTATGGGAGGCAGAAGTGGGAGAATCACCTTAAGCCAGGCATTTGAAATGAGCCTGGGCAACATAGCAAGACCTTGTCTCTACAAAAAATAAAATTAGGCCGGGCGTGGTGGCTCACACATGTAATCCCAACAGGAGAGGGACTTTGGGAGGCTGAGACAGGTGGATCATGAGGTCAGGAGATTAAGACCCCTCTTGATGGTGAAACCCCGTCTCTACTAAGAATACAAAAAAATTGGCCGGGCTTGGCAGTGTGCACCTATAGTCCCAGTTACTCAGGGGGCAGAGGCAGGAGAATTGCTTGAACCCGGGAGGCAGAGGCTGCAGTGAGCCGAGATTGCGCCACTGCACTCGACCCTGGGCGACAGAACAAGACTCTGTCTCAAAAAAAATTAGCCTGGTGTGGTGGGTGATGCATGCCACCTGGGAGGCTGAGGTGGAGGTTCGCTCAGGAGGTCGAGGCCACAGTGAGCCGTGATTGCACCACTGCACTCCAGCCTCAGTAACAGAGCAAGAACCTGTCTCAAAAATGAAATAGAGTAAAAAAACATTATTGGAAGAAATTAAAGAAGATCCATGTAAATGGAAAGATATCCTATGGCATGGATTGGAAGACTTGGTATTGTTAAGATGGCAGTACTCCCCACGTTGCTCTGTGCAGTCCTTACCTCTCAAAAACTTCGCTGGCTTCTGGCCGGGCGCAGTGGCTCACACCTGTAATCCCAGCACTTTGGGAGGCCGAGGCGGGCGGATCACGAGGTCAGGAGATTGAGACCATCCTGGCTAACACAGTGAAACCCCGTCTCTACTAAAAGTACAAAAAGTTAGCCGGGCACGGTGACGGGCGCCTGTAGTCCCAGCTACTTGGGAGGCTGAGGCAGGAGAATGGCGTGAACCCAGGAGGCGGAGCTTGCAGCGAGCCAAGATCATGCCACTGAACTCCAGCCTGGGCAGCAGAGCAAGACTCCATCTCAAAAAAAAAAAAGAAGTACGCAATAAATGTACCAGTCCCTGGTGCCAAAAAGGTTGAAGACTACTGGATTAGAGGATACACAAAATGGGATCTATTGATACAACGGAATTACCAGCAATGAAAAGAATTAAGTATCACTGGGTGTGGTGGCTCGTGCCTATAATCCCAACACTTTGGGAGGCCAAAGTGGAAGGATTGCTTGAGCCTAGGAGTTTTAGACCAGTTGGGCAATACAGGGAGACCCCATCTTTACAAAAAACAAAAAAAATTAGCTGATTCCAACTACTTTGCAGGCTGAGGCAGGAGGATTGCTTGAGTCCGGGAGGTCAAGGCTATAGTGAGCTATGATTGCCAGTACACTGTAGTCTGGGCAATGGAGCAAGACTGTCTCAAAAGAAAAAAAAGGTAGGAGTAATTGCCAGGCACGGTGGCTCACCTTTGTAATTCTAGCACTTTAGGAGACCAAGGTGAGTGCGTCACCTGAGCCCAGGACGTCAAGGTTGCAATGAGCCTTGATCACACCACTGTACTCCAGCCTGGGTGACAGAGCAAGACCCTGTCTCAAAAAAAAAAAAAAAAAAAAAAAGACTGAAAGAAATTAACTATCCATATGTGCTCCAACATTGATGACCCTTGAAAACATTGTTAAATGGAAGAAGCCGGTCACAAAAGACCAACACATAGTATGATGCCATGCATATGAAATGTCAAGAATAGGCAAATCTGTAGAGACAGAAAGTAGATTAGTGGTTGTCTAGGGCTGGGGTAATGTGGGGTGGAGATGAGGAGAGTGACTACTAGTGGGCATGGGATTTTTTTTTTTGGGTGATGAAAATGTTTTAAAATTGGTTGTGGTAATCATAATCTTAACTCTGAATTTACTAAACGCCATTGAATTATATACTTTAAGTGAATTGTGTGGTCTGTGAATTATATCTCAGTGTTGTAGTTAACTAATTTTATTTATTTATTTTTTTGGAGACTAAGTCTCACCCTGTCGCCCAGGCTGGAGTGCAGTGGTTTGATATGGACTCTCTGAAACCTCCATCTCCCAGATTCAAGTGATTCTCCTGCCTCAGCCTCCTGAGTAGCTGGGATTACAGGTGCCTGCCAGCACGCCTGGCTAATTTTTGTACTTTTAGTAGAGACGGAGTTTCACCATGTTGCCCAGGCTGGTCTCGAACTCCTGACCTTGTGATCTGCACGCCTCAGCCTCCCAAAGTACTGGGATTACAGGCATGAGCCACCGCGCCTGGCTGTATTGTAGTTATTTTTTAATGTTGATTAAAAGATCACCAGTGGCCAGACACAGTAGCTCATGCCTGTAATCCCAGCACTTTGGGAAGCCAAGGCAGGATTGAGTCCAGGCATTTGAAACCAGCCTAGGCAACATAGCGAGTCATCTCTACAAAAAATCAAAAAAAAAAAAAAAAAAAGTAAAGACAACCTGATTATCTTTTCTTGGCACTATCAAGTCATCAGCTGACGATCATCACTTTCTCACAGGAACCCACCCGGATGTTGGTGAAAAGTTGGAGGGAAGTCAGTAGCAATCTTGGAGCTACAGTGTGTGTCCGATGAAATCAGAGTGTAATGAATGAGAGCAGAGTGCAACCATTGTAGTCTTGGCCTTCATTCTTTTCTGTGAGATGTTTGGGCCTCACCCCTGGGGAGGCAGGAACAGCTAGAGAGTGGGGAGAACAGCTTGGCAGTCGTTTCTGAGGTATTCCCCAAACTTTGAGGTACTTCCCATACTTTTTTTTGATGTGATGATTGTTTTTTCCTCCTTTGAACTGGAAGAAAATTAACAATACCACGCCATCCAGTTAAAAAAACATTTCCTCAAGTCTTTTTTTTTGTTTTGTTTTGAGAGAGACTCTTGCATTCTGTCGCCCAGGATGGAGTGCAGTCGCACAGTGGTAGCTCACTGCGGCCTCGAACTCCTGGGCTTAAGCTGTCTTCGTGCCTCAGCCTCCTGAGTAGCTGGGACTACAGGTGTGCCATCATGCCTGGTTAATTTTTACTGTTTTGGCCAGGTGCAGTGCCCAGTGCCTATAACCCCAGCACTTGAGGTCAGGAGTTCGAGACCAACCTGGCCAACATGGTGAAACCCCGTCTCGACTAAGAATACAACAGTTAGCCTGGCGTGATGGTGCATGCCTGTAATCCCAGCTACTTGGGAGGCTGAGACAGGAGAATCGTTTGAACCCAGGAGGCGGAGGTTGCAGTGAGCCGATATTATGCCACTGAACTCCAGCATGGGCGACGGAGTGAGACTCGGTCTCAAAAAAAGAAACAAATTTATCTATTTATTTATTATTATTACCATGATTTTTGGGTTTTTTTGAGACGGAGTATCACTCTGTCGCCCAGGCTGGAGTGCAGTGATGCCATCTCAGCTCACTGCAAGCTCCGCATCCCGGGGTTCATGCCATTCTCCTGCCTCAACTTCCCAAGTAGCTGGGACTACAGGCGCCCGCCACCATGCCTGGCTAATTTTTTTGTATTTTTAGTAGAGATGCAGTTTCACTGTGTTAGCCAGAATGGTCTCGATCTCCTGACTTCGTGATCCGCCCACCTCGGCCTCCCAAAGTGCTGGGATTGCCGGCGTCAGCCACCACACCCGGCCAAGACAGAGTCTTGCTATGTTGTCGAGGCTGGTCTCAAACTCCTGGACTCAAGCTACCTCCTGCCTTGGCCTCCCAAAGTGCTAGGAATACAGCCATGAGCCACCACACTCGGTCCCCTCAAGTCTTTGTGTTGATGAAGACACTGATCCCAAAGTGGTCTCTTTACTGTTGGCAGAGAGAATTTTACATGTTTCTTTTCTGAGACAGTGAAAGAGGGCGAGAGGAAGAAAGCAAGGGCCGGTGCTCCAGAGGATGCTTATCCCTGGGTTAGTTCTTTACTTTTCTTTGGGCTTTGACCCTTTCGAGACTCCGATTAAAGTATTGGACCCACAGAAAGAGGCACATACACAAAGGAGTTGACATGATTTTAGGAGATCTGAAGATCCCCTGTTCTATAGAATTGATGGTTGTTCTCATTCACAAGAAGTATTGGCGTACTATCAGAATGATGGTCAGCAGTGAAATTAAGACATACATAATGGACTGTATTCTGAATCTTGGTATTGTAATCTGGGTGGGCAGGTTATAAAGGTCAGTGCTTGGGGCACACCTCACATTTAGTCTCCTGATTTTGGAGTACTCCTTATTGAAGTCCTCAAATTACTTGATTTGAGTTTGCTCTAGTAGGGTCACAACTAAGATAAATGAGATTGAGCTCATTCCATGAGTTTCTTTTTTTTTTTTTTTTTGAGTCTCGCTCTGTCGCCCAGGCTGGAGTGCAGTGGCGTGATCTCGGCTCACTGCAAGCTCCGCCTCCCGGGTTCACGCCATTCTCCTGCCTCAGCCTCCCAAGTAGCTGGGACTACAGGCGCCCACAACCCCGCCCGGCTAATTTTTTGTATTTTTAGTAGAGACGGGGTTTCACCGTGGTCTCGATCTCCTGACCTTGTGATCCGCCCGCCTCGGCCTCCCAAAGTGCTGGGATTACAGGCGTGAGCCACCGCGCCCGGCTCCATGAGTTTCTTAAGACAGCATGATGATATTCATTTATATGAAGGTTTCCAGACCTGGAAGTGCCACTTTTCTGTGTCGTCCAGTCGAGAAGCTGTGAGTCCTGGGGAGGGTCCCTAGCATAGCTTTATGGGAGTCTGGGGGCTTACAGAGCAAGGGCCTTCTCAGGCGGCGTAGAAGTGTGCGAAGAATCTCACTGATCATCTTCTCACTTTAAACAGGATGGGTATTGTCTCCTCCGTCCGGATTTCTGCATAAAGGGCTAGATGAAGATTATTGTAGGACCAGCAGCTTATATGGCTTTGAAAGTCTAAACAGTGACAGGCCTACCTGTGGAATTGATAGTGTGTTCTGCTAGTGGTTCCAGGGAGGATGAAATGGAGGTGTGGTGGGAGATGCTTCACATCTAGTAGCATCTAGTAGAAGGCATTTGTTTTGTTAATTATTTTTATAGACATTACAGAAAAATTGGAAAATGCTGAAAAAAACGAAAGTGTACAAACATCTTTAAGAACAAAGACATTGCATCATGTTGTAAATATTGTTTTTAAAACCTTTTTAAATTTTTTAAAATTTGCAGATACATAGAAAAATTGAGAAAAACAAAAATTGAGTGTATGGTAAATACTAGATTCAGATTATTCTTTATTTGATAATAATTTTGTACTTAGGATTAAGTTATAAGAATACAACAGGCTGGCCGCGGTGACTCACGCCTGTAATCCCAGCACTTTGGGAGGCTGAGGCGGGTGGATCACCTGAGGTCAGGAGTTCGAGACCAGCCTGGGCAACATGGTGAAACCCCGTCTCTACTAAAAATACAAAAATTAGCCGGGCGTGGTGGCAGGCACCTGTAATCCCAGCTACTTGGGAGACTGAGGCAGGAGAATTGCTTGAACCCAGGAGGTGGAGGTTGCAGTGAGCCGAGATCACACCATTGTACTCCAGCCTGGAGGATAAGAGTGAGATTTCGTCTCAAAAAAAAAAAAAAAGTTGGTCCTTTGGGCGAAAAAAAAAATACAGCAGAGAATTTTGGAATGTTGTTCTTCACCCAGATTTCCGAAAATGTTAATGTTTTACTACATTTGCTTTGTCTTTTTTTTTTTTTTTTTTTTTTTGAGACGGAGTCTCGCTCTGTCGCCCAGGCTGGAGTGCAGTGGCGCGATCTCGGCTCACTGCAAGCTCCGCCTCCCGGGTTCACGCCATTCTCCTGCCTCAGCCTCCCGAGTAGCTGGGACTACAGGCACCCACAACCGCGCCCGGCTAATTTTTTTGTATTTTTAGTAGAGACGGGGTTTCACCGTGGTCTCGATCTCCTGACCTTGTGATCCGCCCGCCTCGGCCTCCCAAAGTGCTGGGATTACAGGCGTGAGCCACCGTGCCCGGCCCTTTTTTTTTTTTTTTTTTTTTTTTTTTTTTGAGACAGAGTTTTGCTCTTGTTGCCCAGACTGGTGTGCAGTGGCGCGATCTTGGCTCATCGTGGCCTCCGTCTCCCTGGTTCAAGCGATTCTCCTGCCTCAGCCTCCCGAGTAGCTGGGATTACAGGCATATGCTACCACGCCTGGCTAATTGCGTATTTTTAATAGAAATGGGGTTTCTCCATGTTGGTCGGGCTGGTCTCAAACTCCCGACCTCAGGTGATCCGCCTGCCTTGGTCTCCCAAAGTGCTGGGATTACAGGTGTGAGCTACTGCACCTGGCTGTCCTTATTTTTTTTATTTTTTTTTTTCGAGAGAGGGTTTTGTTCTGTCACCCAGGGTGGAGTGCAGTGGCACAATCACAGCTCACTGTAGCCTCAACCGCCCGGGCTCAATAGAGCCTCCCATCTCAGCCTCCCAAGTAGCTGGGACTACAGGTGCATGCCACCAAGCCCAGCTATCTTTTTGTAGAGATGGGGTTTTGCCATGTTGCCCAGGTTGGTCTCAAACTCCTAGGGTCAAGCAATCCTCCTGCCTTCATTTCCCAAAGTGCTGGTATTACAGGTGTGAGCCACTACACTGGCCATCCTTTTCTTTAACTCTTTCTTTGTGTGTGTGTCTGTGTGTGTATGTGTCTTGTGTGTGTGTTTGTGCTTGTGTCTTTTTTTCTGAACTAAGAGTAAATTGCTGTCGTGATGCCTCCTTAATCCTAAATACTTGAGTGTGTGTGTGTGTGTGTTTAAAAAAAAAAAGTTATTTTGTATAGCCACAGCACAGTGATCAAAGTCAGGAAGTTAACGTTTGTAACAATACCATTATCTAATCTTCAGTCCTTATTCATATTTCACCAATTGTCCCGATATGTCCTCTATAATGAAAGAAAGTCCCAGATCCTGTGTTGTATTCAGTTGTTACATCTCTCCTCTCCTTTAATCTGGAACTATTCTCAGTGTTCTCTTTGTGCTTCAGAGTACATACTGTTTAGAGCTGATTTTTAAAAAATTGTACATATGAAACATTTTTCCATATTGAGAGAGATTGAATGCAGTATATCCCAGTGATTGAGTCAGGGCTCTGGAGCCAGAATACTTGGTTTCAAATCCTGATTTCACTACTTAATGCCTGTGTTATCCTGGGCAAGTTTTTTTACCTGTGAAATGAGGAGTACTGATACTACCTCATAGGATTGTGAGAATTAAATGCAAAAGTGCTCATTACTGAATTCAGTACCTGGCACAGACTAAGTGCTCAGTAAACGCTAGCTATTATTCACACCATTCAGTGGACTCCTAAGGGACATGTTGCAAACATCTTAGTTCTGTTCTCTCTTCCTCTGCCCTCCTCCCCTTCTTTTCTTCACGTCTGGGTTCCAGAAAGCATATGGTCCGCTTACTAGAAAATGATATGGTTTGAGATGGAAAACACTGCTCTGAAAGAGCTGGTGTGTGAGCGCCTGTTGTTTGGTGACAGTTCTCACTGGTGCAAGAATCATGACAGTAAAGTTCTTTTTCTTAAGTGCTAAATGTATTCCGTTGTTTCATTATGAAATTACATGGTTCTCATCTTTTGGTGTTAAAATGTCCTTTTGTAAAATGATGTTTATTACAGATGATTGTTCTGTCATTATTGTATTTTAATATTTTTAGTAGGCAATAAAAAGAAACCAAATCTAATACTCTCCAAAATATTTTTGGAAATACTAATGGTTAATGACAGCCAGTGGTCTGGGAATTCATGCTTTAAAAGATGTTTGTTTGGCTTTGTGTTTATGTGTATATGAGTACCTGTGAACGATATTTGTGTCCAGAAATGCACTAGTCACTGATTGAATGTTTATTGACTCCCCCTTGAATGCCAGACATTGTACTAAATGCTTTGCATATCTCATTTCATCTTCATAATGAACCCTGTGAGCTTTGTATTGTTCTGTTTACAGTGAGGAAATAGAGTCTCGAAGAGGTGATGTAATCCACCCAAGGTTACACAGCTGTGAGTGACATAACTGCAGTTAGAACTCAGGTCTCCCTAATTACAGAGGCCATTTGGAATTTTAGCCTAGCATCCATAAATCCACAAGCTAATGGGTGTCTTTTCCATCAAAATATGCTGGAGATACAGTTATCCTGTAGAGGTCTTCAAAAAACACTTTTTAAAAAGTAGTCTTATAGTACAAAAAGTTGAAAACATTTCTCCACCCTTTGAACGACAATCCTTTGGACGATAAGACAGGTGAGAATTTCTCCTTTCTGGTGACTCTTAAATTAGGAATAAAACTGCCACCTTGCCTGAACCAGTGTGATTTTTCAATCTTTGGTTCTAACTTACAGACTGCTTTCTAGGGGAAAACAAAATTGCTCCTGTGTGAAATTAGTGGTTATCCAAGAAATGCTTCCAAGAACTCTTGACTAGGAGTAGAAAATAAGATGGCATTTAGTGACTTACACTAATGTGAGGTTAAAAGTTGAAGGCCAACTCGTGTGCTGCCGAAGCAGACAGATTCTCTCTAGTTGCAAAGCTGTGGGGCTCCCTATCTGGTGCAGCATTTCTTCAATTTGGTTGCATATCACAGCCTTCTGTGGTGCTTCTTAAAAATACTTAATCCTGGCCGGGTGCGGTGGCTCATGCTTGTAATCCCAGCACTTTGGGAGGCTGAGGCGGGTGGATCACGAGATCAGGAGTTCTAGAGCAGCCTGAGCAACATGGTGAAACCCTGTCTCTACTAAAAATACAAAAATTAGCTGGGCATGGTGGTGAGTGCCTGTAATCCCAGCTACCTCATAAGGCTGAGGCAGGAGAATCGCTTGAACCCAGGAGGTGGAGGTTGCAGTGAGCCAAGATCGCACCACTGCACTGCAGCCTAGGTGACAGAGCGAGACTCCATCTCAAAAAAACAAACAGCAACAACAACAACAAAAATCCTGCACCCTACTCTAGCCCTACTGAATGAGACAGTTTGACTGAGGGACCCACGTATATGTCCAGTTAACAAGCTCCTTCAGGTGATCCCAAGGCCCAGCATGCCTCTGGCTGTCACCTGGAACTGGGTCCACACCAGCCTTGGGAAGAGTAAGGCACCCTTAGGCTAGCGATTGCTGTCGCTTTATTATTTGTTTATTTTCTAAGCAAGCTAACATAGGAGGCTGCTATCTCTTTAAAGTTGCAACTTAAACTTCTAATCAGGGTTACTGGAGGTGATGAGTGAAGCAAGCCTTGGGCTCATCAGAGCTCCACAGGGCATTTTTAATCCCTTTTCCTTAACTGTCACTGAAATTATGAGCAATCTCTGAGATGCCAGTTGCTGTAAACTGCTTGATAACGTGTTCACCGTTTCCTTGTTCTAAATGGTAGTTGTTGAAGAGTAACTTTATGCCAGTTTAATCATCCACTGATTGATGTGATGCCTTTCTGTGTCCTGTATGAATTCTGCCAGTGGTGTAAGAGGAGGACAGCAGAGGAGCCGCGCTGCAGCCTCGGACTCCTGGCTGTGGCCCATGGAGTGCAGGGCCGTGGGTGCTGCCTCGCCTCACGGCAGCCTCTTCTCACAAGCTGTGATTCTGACTCATCTTTTTCCAGTATCTTGAGTGTGCCGCCCTCATGCTGCTTGTGCCTCAGATCTTTTGGTGGACTCCCTCTAATTACTTGAGTCTCAGCTCAGATACTGCCTCCTCGGGGAGAGGTTCCCTCGCCAGTCCCTTGTATTGCCTATTTTATTTTCCTCGTAGCATTTATCACTATCTGAAATCATTTTATTTGCTTGTTTGTTTGTCTCTTCCGCTCTGATCTTGATTCCATTCCTGTCTGTCTTGTTTCTCTTTGGACCCTCAGCATCTGGAACAGTACCTGGCTTGTAGTAGGTGTTCACTGTATTAAAGGAGGGAAGGGTTTGAGGTCGGTACCCTCGCCTGCCTGTCCCACAGGGCAGAGCTGAGCTGAACTCTATAGGTGCCTCTTGCTGATGGCTTAGAACTGCGGCTGTTTCCTGGAGCAGAGTTTAATACCCTCACGCCCGATGATTTTCTAAATCCCATTCTGCAGCGCCGCCGTGGAGCGTCTTCCCTGCCTATGTGTTGTAGGTTAGAATGAGAACAGTTATTTGGGAATATGACTCATAAGGCTCAGTTAGAGGGCAAATGATCCCTTTGGATTAGAGTGAGTTTCATAGTCTCTCAAGTGGCAGGATTTTGGTCTTCTGGGCAGGAGCTGTTTCCTGAGATCCTGGATAGTGAAGGATGTCTTGAATTTGGAAGAATTTAGCCCTGTTTGTCTCTTCTTTCCCCTTGCTATAGAAATACAGTAGGCTGGGTACAGACAAACTTGAGACTGACTCCCAGAGACATAAGTGGGGCGTGCCTGGACAGCGTACTGCTATGTGTTTTATAAAGCGCCTTCCACAAGCTTCAGGACCCTCTATGGGCTAGAGCGGTCTTCCTGGGGGACCCCTTTGAGAATCTGATACAGTAACAGACCCTCTCCTCAGAAAAATGTGCAAGCGCCTGTGCATATGGTTTTGCCTGTCATCTTGAGGGCGCAGATGCTTCACGGATGCCCTTCAGGGACCCTCAAATTCTGTTTGGGGATTTCAGTTGGTTTTTTCATCCATCACAGCTGGGTCATAGCTCTTCTGTGGCTGTGTCTTTCTGACTTGGTCTCCTGTCTTCTGTGCCCTCTCTTGTTTTTATCATAACCTGCTGGACCCTCTCAGGCCCAGAAGAGGCGGTATTCTCCAGGAGTCCAGGTACTCAGTTCTTGGTTCATCATGAGCATCCCTCATTCCCATGTGTCCATCCAACGTTTGTTGCTGTTTCAAGTCCATGTGGTTGTCCCGGGAGTCCCCGGTCTCTGGTCTCACTGCGTCTCCACCTTGCATGTTGACCATGTGGGACAAAGGGATAAATACTCACCAAAGGAGTGGCATGCCTCATGTTACCCCTTCACCGCCTCACACCCTGCCCGTCTGCACTGCCTTGGCATTGGGCTTGTTCTGGAATGATGAGTTTGCCATTTCTAAGGAAGAATTGCTCCTACAACTCTACTGGGGAGAGAGGGCCTGTGAAATAGATGGGAAAATGAGTGGTTTATGGGGAAATTTGCAGTTTTCTCCCCGTTAAGGGAGAACCTTGCCCTCTTATTATGATTGGGAGAAGTGATGTGTGGAGGAGGCTTAAGTGGGCTGGAAAGTCTTTTGACTAAGGACAGTCATTGTGGCTGGCTGAGCCCATCCAGCAACCCCATTCCATGTTCTTTCTGAGCTCTAGTCCATTTAGCCTCATATGCTTGTAGAATTTTAGAATTGAAAAGAGCTATCTGAATGGAAAGATTCCCCTGCTCAAACAGGTATTTTTAGAATACCCGCTGTGTGCAGAACCGTGGTTGGGAGGAGATGGGGCTGAAGTTTAGACATATGAAGGTATGTGATGAGTGAATTTTTTTCTTCAAGAATCTTATGTGGCAGTTGGGGAGATAGGTACATAGACATGAAAAGGAAACCCCTAGTATTAGACAGCACATAAGAGCCAAATGGTGACCGTGGGACATTCAAGTCAGACTCCAGCGTTTTAGGGGGGCCATTTCAGGCCCACCCCAGTTCAGGAGCCAAGAGAATTACTGAAGACAACAACCGAGTGTAGTCGCTTCCTGGGCTGTTTCCCTTGAGAGACCATCTGAATGTGGGCTCTCAGGGGCTGCTGACAATGAAGTTGAGTGGCTGCCTGTTCTGCTGTGAGGGACTCAACTTGTGTGTGCAGAATTCATGTTGCTGTTTGTGCAGGTGTTCCTACGTGCTCTTCCTTAGCGTCTGCTTACCCCCTCTGCTTCCCAGCGGGTATTCCCCTACATCTCAGCCATGGTGAACAACGGCTCCCTCAGCTACGATCACGAGCGGGATGGGCGGCCTACAGAGCTGGGAGGCTGCACGGCCATTGTCCGCAATCTTCATTACGACACCTTCCTGGTGATTCGCTATGTCAAGAGGCATTTGACGGTGAGTCCTTGTCCTGGACCGGATGGTGGTGTGGGCTGTGTCGCCCTTGCTTCCATGGCCTGACCCTGATTTATCTGTCCTTTTATTCTAGATAATGATGGATATTGATGGCAAGCACGAGTGGAGGGACTGCATTGAAGTGCCCGGAGTCCGCCTGCCCCGTGGCTACTACTTCGGCACCTCCTCCATCACCGGGGATCTCTCAGGTACTGCCACACGCACTCTTGGTTTGCCCTGACTGAGGCCTGTTCTCAATACCCATGCCTTGTTGAGGCCTCTCACAGGGGAGAGCCAGAGGAGCAGTGCTGTGGAAGGAGATGCCTCAAGACTGCTTCTCTTTCTACATTCTTATATCCACATTCCTTAAAAAACCCAGGCCAGGCTTTCCTAGTACAGTGGTCACTAGAAGATGGTTGGTGCTAATAGAAAGCAATGTTTGTCCCTTCATTAAGCTGGCTCTTCTAGCCTGTATCCTGAGTTCCTTGCTGTCTAATTTCTGCTGTCAGGCTCCTCTCCTTCCACTCGCTAATGTTCCCTGTTCCCCTTCCTTAACAAAGCTTTTCCTTGACTCTGCCGTCCCTCTTCTGACCCCAGACTGTCCTTTTGCTGAGACTTTTGAATGTTTGTGTACAGCTGCTTTTGTTTCCTAGCTGTCCACCTCCTTAACATGCTGACTCAGACCCGTGCTCTACCTTGCTATTACACTAACACCATTCTCATGAAAGGTCATTCTGTTTCCTTGCCATATTCATTGCTCTGTTCTCATTCTCACCCTTTGTCCTCCTCAGTTCATTTAACCCATTACTCTGAAACTCTTGCCTTCTTGACTTACGTGACATTAATAGCACCTGGCTCTTTTACTTTTCCATCTCCTTTTGTTTCTTTTTCTGCTTATGCCTGATTCTTAGCTTCTCATTTATACACTTACTCTCTTTGCTTTAGCCCCAGTCATAACATCTTTTGGGAAGAGAAAAGGAACTGAACTTCTGTTTCTTTTGATTAATATAGTTTGTTCTGGATAAAGCTAGTTTGGAATAGAAGTTTCTTGTGGCAAAATGGAAAGGCAGATACCCATCTGAAACAGCCAACAGCTAGTGAGCTCCAGCCATTGTAGCAAAAAGGAAGTGTCAGCTCAGTGAGGCCAAATCTTCCAGTTTTTCAAGAGAAGCTGGAAATCTGGATTTTTTTTTTTTTTTTGAGACGGAGTCTCCCTCTGTCGCCCAGGCTGGAGTGCAGTGGCCGGATCTCAGCTCACTGCAAGCTCCGCCTCCTGGGTTCACGCCATTTTCCTGCCTCAGCCTCCTGAGTAGCCGGGACTACAGGCGCCGCCACCTCGCCTGGCTAGTTTTTTTGTATTTTTTAGTAGAGACAGGGTTTCACCATGTCAGCCAGGATGGTCTCGATCCACCCGTGTCAGCCTCCCAAAGTGCTAGGATTACGGGCTTGAGCCACCGCGCCAGGTGTTTTTTTTTTTTTATATATATATACAGAGTCTCGCTCTGTCGCCAGGCTAGGGTGTAGTGCTGCCATCTTGGCTCACTGCAACCTCCACCTTCTGGATTCAAGCGATTCTCCTGTGTCAGCCTCCCAAGTAGCTGGGACTACAGGCGCACACTACCACACCCAGCTAATTTTTGTATTTTTAGTAGAAACGGGGTTTCACCATGTTGGCCAGAATGGTCTCCATCTTTTTTTTTTTTTTTTTGAGACGGAGTCTCGCTCTGTCCCCCAGGCTGGAGTGCAGTGGCCGGATCTCAGCTCACTGCAAGCTCTGCCTCCCGGGTTGACGCCATTCTCCTGCCTCAGCCTCCCGAGTAGCTGGGACTACAGGCGTCCACCACCTCGCCTGGCTAGTTTTTTGTATTTTTAGTAGAGACGGGGTTTCACCGTGTTAGCCAGGATGGTCTCGATCTCCTGACCTCGTGATCCGCCCGTCTCAGCCTCCCAAAGTGCTGGGATTACAGGCTTGAGCCACTGCGCCCGGCCCAATGGTCTCCATCTTGACCTCGTGATCTGCCTGCCTTGGCTTCCGAAAGTGCTAGGATTACAGGCATGAGCCACCGAGCCCAGCCTGGAAATCTGGATTTTTAAAATGCAATCTGCTGGTCTTTAAAACTCTGGCATCTGATTTTTTTTCTTTAATCAACTTTATTGGGGTGTGCTTTCCATACAACAGAAAAATACAGTTTGAAGAGTTTTGACAAATATTTACACCTATGTAGTCACCATCACAAATGAGATATGAATGTTTTCATCATCTGCCGAAAGCCTTATTATCTATCCCCCTTTGCAGTACTCCCCGCTGCCTCGGATTCCAGGCAACCACTGATCTGCTTTCTGTCACGTAGGGAGATTGGTTTTGGCAGTTAGGTTCTAAGTACGGAAGCAGGCCAGACCTGTGGGAAGAATCTAGCCTTGGCAGGGGGTAGGAGGCACAGGCTGGAGATCTTTGCTATGTAATCTCATTATATGACTACACATTTTCCTTTGAGCTTACAGGTTTCTGGGTTAACCTCCTGAAGTACTTTTTTAATGGAAAGTCTCCAACTGTCAGAAATGGCAGGAGAGAATAACTTTTTGTCTATTCTAAGTTTTTTGCCCTAGGTCTTTAGTGAGAACACCCAAGTTAGTAAGTCGGTGTTCTCTGCCCATAGAGTATCCCTAAATGCAAGTTGTTTCTTTCCTTTGAGGTCTTTCTTGTTGCCATCCTCTCACTTGTTGTGTAGTGGGTTGTTGAAAACTGCTGAGAAAGTTAGGATGTTTCCCCGCTGTTCCAGGCTTTAATGCCCTGCATTGCGTGAGGAGCACTGCCCTGGCCTTTTATCCTGTCCCATGGTTTAAACTGAGACAGTTTAAACTCTGACAGTTAACATTTTTCCAATGAAGATGAATCCAGTTTTTCACTACCTAGGAATCTGCTAAAGATTCTAGCAGTCCAAGCAGCTGTGGATGCTCTCCTAATAACGTAAATGACCAGAAGTCCAGGCCCCAGTCAATAACCAAGCCAGTAGCAATGAGCACCCTAGCACTCAGATTTGTGGTCTCTAAATACCAATTCCCACTAAAAGGAACTGCAGCTTCCTTGAGAAATGGCTGATGCAAGTTTCGAGGTAGGAAATCTGTAAGTTGGAACTTCCCAGAAAAGCAAGGAAGTTATAAAAAATTCTGGGTTTACGCAGGAAGGGGAACATCACACACCAGGGCCTGTCGTGGGGTGGGGGGAGCAGGGAGGGATAGCATTAGGAGATATACCTAATGTAAATGACGAGTTAGTGGGTACAGCACACCAACATGGCACATGTATACATATATAACAAACCTGCACGTTGTGCACATGTACCCTAAAACTTAAAGTATGATAAAAAATAAATTAAAAAAAAAAAAGAAAGTATTGAAAAAAAAAAACCTTCTGGGTTTATGTAAAGAGACTCAGGAGCCAATAGGCTCCTACTGGACAAAGACAGGTGAGTTGAGCATCAGTAACAGTCTTAACTTTTTTGTTGTTTTTTTTTTTTTTTTTTTTTTTTTTGAGACGGAGTCTCGCGCTGTCGCCGGACTGGAGTGCAATGGTCAGATCTCAGCTCACTGCAAGCTCCGCCTCCCGGGTTTGCGCCATTCTCCTGCCTCAGCCTCCCGAGTAGCTGGGACTACAGGCGCCTGCCACCTCGCCCGGCTAGTTTTTTTTTTTTTGTATTTTTTAGTAGAGACGGGGTTTCACTGTGTTAGCCAGGATGGTCTCGATCTGCTGACCTCATGATCCGCCCGTCTCGGCCTCCCAAAGTGCTGGGATTACAAGCTTGAGCCACCGCGCCCGGCCAACAGTCTTAACTTTAGTGCATTGCAACACATCAGATATGGTTAAATGTAGGAGTTTATAATGATACTTTAAAGAGAGAAATCTAGTCCCTAATTGCTTGATCTTCTCTCTGGTAATTATTAGGGAAATTAAGAGTCACAGTTACAAGAAGCCACAGAGAAACAGGCATCATCCAGAAGGGCAGTGTATCCCATGCCCATAGCTGTGCCCTGCCCGTGGCCCATTAAACAGCGGCCATGAGACCCTTTCCTGTGGCACGTGTGTGTGCACGTGTGTGTGCACGTGTGTGTGCTCTTCACCAGCGGGGTAGCTGCAGTCCTACTGCGTCTCTTCTTACTGTGCTGGAAGGTTTAACATTTGGGATTTAATTCTTGTTTTATCTCTAAATTTTTCCATTATACACACATGCTTCTTGACGTGCAATGGTGTATGTCCCAATAAACTCATTGTAGGTTGTAGATATTCTAAGTGGAAAATGCATTCAATATACCTACCCTACTGCACATCATAGCTTAGCCTAGTCTACCTTAAATGTGCTTAGAACATTTACATTAGCCTACAGTTGGGCAAAATCATCTAACACAAAGTCTGTTTTGTAACCAAGTGTTGAATGTCTGATGTGACGTATGGAATACGGTACACGATGTAGTGCCGGTTGTTTACCCTTGTGATTGTGTGGCTCACTGGGCGCTACAGCTCACTGCTGCTGCCCAGCCTCAGTACAGAGTGTCGTACTACACATCACTAGCCCAGGAAAAGATCAAATCTCAAAATTTGAAGTGTGGTTTCTGTGGAGCGCAGATTCCTTTCACACCATCATAAAGTCGGCAAATTGTAAGTCGAACCATTTTAAGTCAGGGATCTTCTATACAGGTAATGCATGCTTGTTGATTAAAACCTTGAATACAGAAGAATACAGAATATGCCTTGTTCCCCATCCTTATTTTTAGTTGCAAAATGGAGAGGTTTCAATTATTTTTTCAAGGTCGCTGCTGGTTAGCTGTGATTCAGAGGCTTGAACTAAGATACTGACTTCAAGAAACATACCTCTTTTTCAAGTGGCTCAAGTCCTCCTCCTTCCATTTTTCTTCAGATAATCATGATGTCATTTCCCTGAAGCTGTTTGAGCTGACGGTGGAGCGAACCCCAGAAGAGGAAAAGCTGCATCGAGATGTGTTCCTGCCCTCCGTGGACAACATGAAGCTGCCCGAGAGTGAGCACAGGGGCCCCCAGGAAATGGCCCATAGCTGGGGAGGAGCTCGCAGTGCTGCATGGCTCCGGAGGGGACTTGCACCCGTAGCTCACAGGGCGGTCTCTGCTCTGTGTATTCCTCTGAGGGGTAGGAGCACATGCATCTGCTTTTCCCCTTCAAGTTACAGATGAGCAGCTGGAGGGCTGCTTTGTTTCTCAGTTGGAAAGCGGGGGTCTAAGGTCGGGCTTCCCAGAAACAGATGACAGAAATGGGGGGCCGGACAGCCTGTAGTTTGATCCTTCCCTACTGGGTGGGCTCCCTGTTTTCTGACTTGCTTCTCTCTTGCTTCCTTAGTGACAGCTCCACTGCCGCCCTTGAGTGGCCTGGCCCTCTTCCTCATCGTCTTTTTCTCCCTGGTGTTTTCTGTATTTGCCATAGTCATTGGTATCATACTCTACAACAAATGGCAGGAACAGAGCCGAAAGCGCTTCTACTGAGCCCTCCTGCCACCACTTCTGTGACTGTCACCCGTGAGGTATGGAGGGAGCAGACACTGGCCTGAGCGTGCAGCCTGGAGGGCCTTCTCGTCTCTAGCAGCTGGTTAGGGACTATATTCTGTCACTGGAGTTTTGAATGCAGGGACCCCGCATTCCCATGGTTGTGCATGGGGACATCTAACTCTGGTCTGGGAAGCACCCACCCCAGGCAATGCTGCTGTGACGTGCCTTTCCCTGCAGTCCTTCCACGTGGGAGCAGAGGCGTGAAGAGAATGTACGCGGTTGTGATGCCAAAATCACAGAACGGAATTTCGTAGCCCAGGCCTCCTTGTTATTTGACTCCGAGAGCCCTTCTACTTCATTTTTGAATCCACAAAGAATTAAAAGCTGGTAACACCACATACTTTCTGACCATCCATTCACTGGATTTTGCATTTTACCCAACCCTCTGCCTACCTGAGGAGCTTTCTTTGGAAACCAGGATGGAAACTTCTTCCCTGCCTCACCTTCCTTTCACTGCATTCATTGATTCATTGTCCTCTCTCTGTGCTACCTGAGCCGCGAAGGCATTTGGATGCCTCTCTGTTGGGGCCTGGGGCTGCAGAACGCACCTGCGTTTCACGGGCTTCATTAGCGGCCCTAGGGAGAGGGGTTTCTGCTTTGGATCCCTGTTCCAGCTCCTGTTCTCTAGCATGGGCCCTGGGTCTATCGACTTCCCCCATCAAGTCTCTTCAGGCCCTCAGTCAAGTTTGGCTAAAGGTTGGTGTAAAAATCCAGAGAAGCCTGGAAGACATCATAGATGCCGTGGATTAACTGTGAAACTGACCAACTCCAGGTCTGATACCAAAAGCAATATTTGTCATGTGGTCTGACCATGTGGAGATATTTCTGGACTTGCTAGAGCCTGCTTAGCTGCATGTTTTGTAGTTACGATTTTTGGAATCCCACTTTGAGTGTTGAAAGTGTAAGGAAGCTTTCTTCTTATATCTTGGGCTTGGATACTGCCCAGAGAAGAAATTTGGCTTTTTTTTTTTCTTAATGGACAAGAAACACTTGCTGTTCTCATGTTCCAACTCTGAGAGCAAGAGACCCTCATCATCTGTGCCTGGAAGAGTTCATTGTCACTGAGCAGCACAGCCTGAGCGCTGTCCTCTGCGTGTCAACCCGTATTCCACTGCCTTATCTGACAAGGGGTCACATGCTGCTCACCTTACTGCCCTGGGATTACATCAGTTACAGGCCAGAGTCTCCTTGGAGGGCCTGGAACTCAGTCCTCCTATGAACCTCTGTAGCCTAAGTGAAATTCTTAAAATCGCCGATGGAACCAAACATGAGCTTCTGACTATGTTCTTTCTTCTAGGAGTGGGTCTGGGGAACAGTCAGGCCTTTATTCTGAGCAGGCCTTTTTTCTGAGCTTCAAGGCCATCAACCGTTGTTTTGCCTTCTCCTGGGTTGGAAAAGCCCTCAGCTCAGCTCAGAAGGAAAAGGGGTCACCTTGGCTAGGCATAGCTCTCTGTCTCTTCAGGCTCTTTCCTTCCCATGCACTTAGTTAAGCAGCACAGGCTGGAGTGCTCTCCTGCAGGTGGGATTCAGGTGAGGCAGAGACGAGGCATCCTCCTACCACCTCCCCTCCACAATAGCAGAATGGCTCCAGGGTGCCAGAGGACAAACTGTGACCTAGAGCTTGGCCTTGGAACAGGGAGAACTGCAAAAGAGAATGGTGGTTTTGTCTTTTTTGAGTTGAAGGGGAGATTGTATGGACCCGTGGGGGGACCTAGGTAGGCTCTTGATATGGCCAAGGCAGCAGTGCAGGTGGAAGGGGTCTCATCAGAGGGGAGGGGTGGAGTGAGAAAGATGGCGCCTGTGGGGTTTGTATGATTCCAGCTCATGAGTACCTTAAGGCTTTTTAAAGAGGTCAGGGAAGACATGAGATGCAGTCCCCACCTGCCTTGGGGACCTTTAGAGAAATGTGTGGTGCAGGAAAACCACCTGACCTGGCATCGGATGTCCTGCTTTTTGGCTCTTGCTTTTTGTTCTAGAAACAAATGTTTCCCATCATGAATGGGCGGAATGTTGTCCTGGGCAGTGTCATCCTAGCTGTGTGCTAGAGGAGGGAGCTGCCTGGTCCGTGGTCGGGCTGTTCTGTACATGCTGTGGGTGAGAGCCAGTGCCTCGGCTTGCTGCTTACCCATAAGGGCCACTTCTCACAATCACCCTTTCCCTCCATACGAAGAGGCTCCGATTCCAAGCCTCTTAGTATGAGAGACCCTGTGGCCTAGGGGTGGGACATAAAGATGACGTCACTCCCTGTCCCCGTGAGTCTTGTCTGAAGGGCTGGCATTTTCAGCCTTTCACGCTATCTTCAGCACCCCCAAATTACAAGATGGCTCTCTGTTACGGAACTTGTTTATTTCAGTGGAAAATTATGGCTCTGCTCTTCTTGTTGGAAGTGATTTCTGAACACAATAGCCAGAATATTCCTAGCACCTTGCATCTATCCTAGAAGACAGAAACAAAGAACTGGTAGGCGGCCCAAGGGGAGGGCTGTTGGTAGAGGAGGAAAGCCGGGCAGCGTGGGCTAATTAGTCTTCTGGGGCTGGAAGTTCTGGGAAAATGTTACTCAGGTGATTGGTAGGTCCTGGATGGAGTTTCCACTCATGGTCTGTTGTAGGCTTTAGGTTTGGATCCTGGGTGGGAAGGATGGAAGAGCTGGCATTGCTGGTGTTTAGTGAAGTGATGATATTGAATATTTTAATGGGAGGATATAGCTGAAGTTGAGGTTTGATCCAGCTCATGGCCAAATAGTGCTAGAGAGAACAGACAACAGTTAGCCTGGGGTGGCGAGCTGAAGACGCTCTCCCCAGAGTCATCCTGAGACCACCTCTGTCCTTGCCTGCAGGGCTGCCACTCACCGGAGCTGAATAGATAAAGTTGAACAGCAAAAGTGCTAGAATCGATATGACCATAAAGGCTATGAGTTTGAAGCGATAGCGTTTCCAGAAAACAGAGCAGAAGTGTTGAACTGGTGACTGCAACCAGATGAAAGAGGTGTAGGGGCGTCTGTCCAGGAGCCAGGGAAATGGCAGAGAATGGCAGAGAGAACCTTCAGGTCAAGCAATCTGATGCAAAGAGCTTTCTTTTTAAAAAAAGCAACTTCTGGGCTAGGCGCAGTGGCTCACGCCTGTAATCCCAACAGTTTGGGAGGCCGAGGTGAGTGGATCACCTGAGGTCAGGAGTTTGAGACCAGCCTGGCTAACATGGTGAAACCCCGTCTACTAAAAATACAAAAATTAGCCGGGCATGGTGGCAGGCCCCTGTAATCCCAGCTACTCAGGAGGCTGAGGCAGGAGAATCGCTTGAACCCAGGAGGCAGAGATTGCAGCGAGCAGAGACTGTGCCACCACACTCGAGCCT
This sequence comes from Macaca nemestrina, assembly GCF_043159975.1. Classification (NCBI taxonomy): domain Eukaryota; kingdom Metazoa; phylum Chordata; class Mammalia; order Primates; family Cercopithecidae; genus Macaca; species Macaca nemestrina. The sequence goes on from NC_092137.1 coordinate 121,563,196, forward strand.
GGGTGACAGAGTGAGACAATTATCTCAAAAAAAAAAAAAAAAACCAACTTCTGCTTACCCCAGCTCTCACCCCAAGTCTGTTCTTTGCTGATTGAGCACAGAGCTGTGGGGTGGGAGGTAGTTACCACCTCTCCACGGTAGGCCCACTGGTCACCACCCCATACACACGGAGGAGCAAGACGGATCTGGTGCTTTTGCCCCAAGGACCCTTACAGGGGAGGGTGAAGTGTAGGGTACTGGTTGGGTTCTGACTGGCCTCGCCCGGCTGGCTTGATTAAGGCTTCCTTCTCTGACAGAATCTCCAGGCTCATCTTCACCTTGCCCTAGGAACACCATGGTGAGGGGGAGGCTGAGTTCAGACAGCAGAGCTGGGTAGTTTTAGGGCCTCTTCCCGGGACCAAGAAAGGAAAAGGGATTTAGCTAGGTCCCTAGATGTCTGCTAGAGCCAGGACATGCGGCACAGCAGTCCTAACCAGTAGACACTTTCCCCAGCTCCTACCGACAAGCGCCATTTGCCACCATCGAGGACCTGGCAAGGCCACCAGCCAGTCACAGTCTTCTTCTTAAAGAGGGAGAAGTGCTTGTATTGGAGGAAATAGGGCCACTTGGGGTCAGCGTCCATCATCCTGATGGAGCACTGCTGGGCGTGCCGAGCCGGGAGGGGCATGTCAGACAAATCCAACTCCAGGACCCCTGAGCCCAGAAAAATGACATCAGCAAGAAGGAGCTCTCTGTCCTGTGGTCACAAGCCCCGTGTCAGGACCTCACCTAGGAAGTCGTCGGGGGAGAAGATGTCATTGTCCCAGACCTGGATGATAAGTCGGGCTGGGAACTTCATGGACGTGGCATCCAGGCTCCATATGTAATCCTGGGGCAATGGCGGAAGAGCATGTTACCGGCCTGTCTCCTGGACGTTTCCCTTGCACCCCTCAGTGGCCCTCCACCCAGCAGTGACAGACTATCAAGGGAGAGAGTTTCCACCTGAGGACATGTTTCTGATGTTCTGGGACAGATTGCGAGCCTCTGGAGGGGTGAGGGGAGGAGCTCCAGGAGCCGGAGTCTGTTCGTGTGTGGCCTTTTGCCCCCCCCCCCGCCCCCATGCCCCAGCCTGTTACCTTCTGGCTCTGGACACACACGCGCTCCGCCGCCAGGTAGTCCATGGTAAAGATGAACCGCCAGTTGAAGTTCGCCTCCCCGGTCAGCGAGTGGTAGTGGATATCTGTCTTCTGCATGTCCTTCTCCAGCCCATACAGCCACCTGGGGCCAGAGTCCTGTCACCTGCGGCTCAGGTGCACTGTCCCCATCCCCCGCTGCAGCCCGTGGGAAGGGCGGCCCAGCCGACACCAGGCCCAGCCGGAAGTGGAGAGGTGTCCCATTCAGGACTGGGCCGTGTCAGCAGGATGACAGAACTGGGGAACTGAGGGGCTCGCCGGAGCCTGACTCCTCTTACCCTTTGATGTAGATGTCGCTCGTCTTCTCTCTACTTAAATTGTCATCCACCAGGTCCACATTGGCGGTTTTCCAGATGACGCAGCGCAGCTCATACCTGTGGCCACTGCGCTCTGAGGCTTTGCCAAGGAGGAGCTCCCCAGCCGCAGCCTCGGTGAGGGCGGAGAGGCCTGCGAGGCCGCCCTGTGTGCTCTTGCTCAATGTGGGGAATTCAGGGCAAGAAAGCTCCCAGGAGAGCTTCCTCCCTTCCCGGCAGAGAAACAAATGACTGCAGCTCAGTACCTGAGGAGAGTGGTGCCCTGCACTGGGGGGAGGCTGAACTGTGAAATGCAGCAATTGGGAAGTGGGCTGTCACTCACCGTTTAGGCTTTCTGGGGTTGATGTTGACTGGGGGGCCAGGAGGCCCCAGCTTCTTGGGGAAGATGTCCACCCACATTTGCACCTTTCCCTAGAGCCGGGATACATTGGCTGGTTGGGGGTTGCTAGCCTCTGTTCTCAGCAGGCTGGCCTGGGGTTCCCTGTCCCAGGTTCTGAGGTCTGTTGAGGTTGTGTTCCCAACACCAAGGGGTAGGGCACAGAGATACCTGTGAGGCCGCAGGCGACCACCCACCAGCTTCCCCCTTTCTTTGGACTGAGAGAGTAGCGCAGTGAGATTGAAACAGAGTAACTTTGGGGCTGACGGCATGGTGCTGGGATTCCACTTACAACAGGTCTGGAGGGGGAATGCCACTCCCTAGGTCATGCTAGATGGCCTGTCTGGACTGGGCTCCAGATCGGGGTTGGGGCTTCATTTATCAAGCAGCTTGGTGTTGCTTGATAGCCTCGAGTATGAGGAAACCAGTCCAGACTTTCAGGTCATTTTGTGTTATGAACTACAACCTAAGGGTATTAAGCTAGCCACACATACAGAGGAAAGAAGGTAAGGGATGAAAAGGGGGAGAAAAGGAAAGAAAAAGGACAGAACTGCTAACATTGAAAACACACAAATACGTTCTGCCTTTCAGACTACCTGACCTAATTATATTCTTTTGAAGTGACCCATTTGAGAAATCAGGTTTAACGAGAATGGTTTTTTATTTTATATGTTTTTTGAGACAGTTTCCCTCTGTCACCCAGGCTGTAGCGCAGTGGCACAATCTCAGCTCACTGCAGCCTCTGCCTCTCAGGCTCAAGCAATTCTCATGCCTCAGCCTCCTGAGTAGCTGGGATTACAGGCACCTGCCACCATGCCGAGCTAATTTATATATATATATATATATATATATATATATATATATATATAATTTTTTTTTTTTTTTTTTTTTTTTTTGATACGGAGTCTCGCTCTGTCGCCCAGGCTGAAGTGCAGTGGCCGGATCTCAGCTCACTGCAAGCTCCGCCTCCCGGGTTCACGCCATTCTCCTGCCTCAGCCTCCTGAGTAGCTGGGACTACAGGCGCCCGCCACCTCGCCCGGCTAGTTTTTTTTTTGTATTTTTAGTAGAGACGGGGTTTCACCGTGTTAGCCAGGATGGTCTCGATCTCCTGACCTCGTGATCCACCCGTCTCGGCCTCCCAAAGTGCTGGGATTACAGGCTTGAGCCACCACGCCCGGCTAATTTTTATATTTTTAGTAAAGAGGTTTTGACATGTTGGCCAGGCTGGTCTCAAACTCCTGGCCTCAAGAGATCTGCCCGCCTCGGCCTCCTACAGGCTGGGATTACAGGTGTGAGCCACCGCACCTGGCCAGAGAATGGTTTTTTAAACATTTTGCTCAGAGAGGACTTTCTGTCTGGAATGTGGTAGAGCTTGAGAAGTTTGGAGAATGAGATGAGCCATTATGGTGGCTGCAGAGTGAATGATGATTAGGTGCCTTTGGGGATTTGTATTTCTCTGTTTGGGGTTCTTTGCTGTGGAGAAGACACAGCCTGCAATTAACAGCCAGAACCAGCGTTGTCACGTCTGCACTGTCTGACCTGAGCGCCACCTTCCCACCCCTCGGGAGAGACTTAAGGCAACGGAGACGTTGACTGGCTCCCTAGTGCCTCCCACAGCTGGTGCATGGCCTCTGTTTCTTGTAGATGACCTTTCCAGCTCTGAAATTCTCCATTCTAAGTGACATCACCAGAACTTCTTGCTTATTAACGTGCACAGCATGCTTGTCTTCCGTGCATGTACATTACCGAATGTTTGGCCTGCCCTTCCCCTCTCGTGGGCTACGTCCTGGGTGGACGGGCATCTCTGTCTCCTGATCTAGCTCCTCCCATAGGAGCCAGGAGCGGCCCCTCCAGTCTCATACCTGGTCGATGCCTGGCTGGCTGGCACTGTACAGTGTGCGGGTCTCCACGTGCTCAGGCACCAGCCCCTGGGTGTGCAGGAGGTGGAGTGCAAGGCGTTCCTTCTTGGGCCCCAAACCATGAACAGTAGGGGTTTTGGGTTCTGGATTGGAGAGGGATGGAAGGAGGGGGTTGTGAGGTCATTAGCCTTCCTATCACCCTCCCCACCACAGCCTGGGCAGGAGTGAGGGGAGAGGGGTGGGCTGGCCTCTGGCTCCAGGGAGCTCTTTCCTGGTCCTCCCCTTTCTCCCCCGAGTCTGTAGCTCTTCCATTCTGGAGCCTCACAGCTTCCAGAGGCCTGCGTCTGCTTTCTGCTAGCGTTCTGCGCAGCTCACCAAAGCTTTGCAGCTTGAATTTTTTCCCGTTATAGAAAACAGCATCTTCCTCAGGACTGAACAGAGGCGGAGGCAGCCCTTTGCGCTTGGCATAGCGTTCTAGGAGGTAGCTTGGGGGCATCTGATCCCGCCATCTAAAGGGTCCTGACCTGGGGGATGTGAGAGGAAGAAGTCTGGAGGTTCGGGTCCTGAAGAACACCGTTGTGAGCTGCAGGCTGACCATGGGTGGAAGCTTGGGTGGAGACTGGGCAGGTCTGGGCCCTGTTTCCTGCCCAGGATGCCGGCTTCTCCCAAGGGAGCTGTGGGCTCACTCTTCCACCCCACCTGACTCCCTTCCCCTGGACAGGCCCACGCTCACTGGCAGTAGGATTTGGAGAGCCCACAGTGAGCTCCAAAGCCAGACAGGAGTCGGTTTTCAAGGTCGATGACTGTGGTTCCTATCTTATCATCAGGTGAAAATAGGTCGAAGTCATAGAGCTGGATCTCTAGGTCCTTCTCCAGGGGGATGTTGCAGGTGAGTTCAAACATCCTAGGGGCGAGGTGTTGAAGACGGCAGAGGATGTGGGCAGTGTCTCTGTGCCCGCTCCCTGACCGGTGTCTTGGCCCCGTAGGCCCCTTGTTTGTTCATGGAGATTGTGGAGAGCAGAGCATGGGGTAAGCTGCCTTCTGCCAATCGCCATCCCCTGGTTATGGTTGAAAATGACTTTGGATAGGCCTGGTGTGGGGATCTCAGCTCCCCTCCCAGCCAGAGTGCCAAACGGTAGTACCGGCCCACCCATGCATTTGTCTTCTATCTGTTGAGCACCAGGGCGTGTAAGACGCTGTGGTAGGAACGTGGAGGCTGGCCAGGAGTGCCAGCGTTCTGTGCCTTCTCCAGCCGACTTCCGGTGTGGAGGGGGTGGGAGTGGAGAAGGGGTCTTGGGGGTTGGGGCAGCTCACGTGCCGAAGATGGGATCCAGAGTGTTGGGCTGGTACATGTCCCGGCTGCCAAGCTCTGTCTTGCCCAGTTTCAGGATCACGTAAGGGTCACACTGGGGTCAGATACAAGTGGGGGAGGGATCGGAACTGGGGAGGGTGGGAGGGGGTGGAAACAAGCCCCTTGCACCACATGGCGCCTGTGGGGCGCTGGCGTTGTGTGTGTCGGTAGTTGGAGGGGCTCCCGGAGACGGGGTGAGGGGAGCGTGTGGGGCACCTGTGCGGGGCAGGTACTGTTCTTTACCAGGCCGTTGTAGTCCTGGGGCTGCAGGTTGATGGCTCGTACCACGTACACCCGCACCAGGCATGGCTGGGGGAAGTCCTCTCTCTCTGGCCAAGCCAAGAACTGGAGCGGGGGCTTCGGGGCGTCTGGATTCTCAGGAAAGGGGTAGACACGGAAGAGGCCCTGGCGGGGGAGGGGTGTTGGGGTCCCAGCCTGGCAGTGCTGGCTGTAAAGCCATCCGGGAGGCGCCCCAGCCCGTGTTCAGGAGCGAGAGGGTTGGGCTGAGGGTGGCAGGAACAGAAGGCCATGAGGACAGTGGAGGCAGGCACAGCACGGTGTTCAGCAGGGCCCACTATGTTGAGTCAGGGTGTCAGCAAAGGACCCGCAGTCAGCAGGTGAGTTCCCCGTCTGTGCCGCTGTGGACTCACTCCACCCCATCTATCCCTTCAGGTTCGGGCTTGTCCCCTGTGGCTTTGCGGCCTTGGGAGGCCAGCGTAGGCCAGAGCGGGGAGGGGAAGGGGAGCGCCCCCTGAGTCCCTGTGGGGGCGAATCTCCTCCACTCCCAGAACTTTCTCAAGCCCTGCTCCATCTTCACGACGAGCATATAGAGCCGGGGCTTTTATTTGTCTTCCGGGGACACAAGGGGCACAAGGAGACGGGGGCAGCTAAGCTGGGGTGGACACACACCTTGAACTCCCCTACCACGGGGCTGTCCAGCTTGGGCTGCTCCTGGTAGAGCTTGAAGGTCTGGCAGAAGTCCTGCAGGCCCTGGAAGGCTGGCACGGCCTCCAGCTCACAGTCGTACACCTGCAGGGGTGTGTGGAACCCTGGCTGTCAGGGACTGCTCCCGAGATCAGGAGATGGAGGGACCACCGGCTCCCAGGCCTCGCTCCAAAGCCTCTGGCAGGCAGCGGCCCTGGGGCCAGCACTGTGCGCTTCAGACGGTGGCAGCTGGAGCTGTCTCTGGGAGACAGTGCGGGAACCACCCCCGACTGGAGGCTTCCCGGAGGAATCGAGGCTATAGCTCTGCTGGCCTCCTGCAGTGGGCGATTTGATTCCATCCCCCTTTCTTCCCTCCTTCAAACCTTGAGGGTGTGGTAGTCTTTGTACTTGTACTTCAGGGACTTGTGCTCATCTGTGGCCCAGAACAGCTTGCTCCACCAGTCCACCTCGTGCTCATACTCATCCTGGTGGAGAAGAGGATCGTTCTGGCCTTGGGCGGGGGCAGCCCCCGACCTCCCTGCACTGAACGGGGCTGCTCCTCGTTCCCTGGGGCTGAGCCTTCATCACCTCTGCTTTACTGGACTTGAACCAGAACTTTCTGGAGAGGTAGCCTAGGAACTGAAAAAGGAGAGGGTGAGCAAGGGAAAGCCATCGCTCGCTCACGGGCTCTGACTTCAGGGAGGAGAGAGGCGGTCGAGGCCAGGGTTCCCCTGGCGCCCTTGCCCTTGCCTTTCACATAGACCTTTTAATTCAGGGGTCTTTAGAAATGGGATCTAGGGAGCAAGAAGAAGGGGACACAGTTCTTTGTCCTCATTGCCCATAGCTGCAGACTAGATTCTGGAAGGCGCTCAGAAATGCAGAACCTCAAGCCCCACCCTGACCTACTGAGAGTCTGCTTTTGGTGACAGTGTCTGGAGGATTCCTGCACATTCAAGTTTGACAAGTACCACTTTAGAGCAATAGTTGAGAACCCTGAAAGCACATTGGAATCACCTGTGTGGAAGGGGTTGGAAAAAATTTTGATGCCTGGGTCCTACCTCAGCGATTCTGATAGATCAGCGGCCTAGGCCTCAGGAGTTTTAAAACTCTCAGGTAAGGCTGTGTAACCCCAGCACTTTGGGAGGCCAAGGTGGGAGGATTGCTTGAGCTAAGGAGTTCAAGACCAGCCTGGGCAACAGCAAGATCCCTGTCTCTATAATTTTTTTTTTTTTTGAGACGGAGTCTTGCTCTGTCGCCCAGGCTGGAGTGCAGTGGCACGATCTCAGCTCACTGCAAGCTCCGCCTCCCGAGAATGCCTCACACCATTCTCCTGCCGCAGCTTCCTGAGTAGCTGGGACTACAGGTGCCCGCCACCATGCCTGGCTAATTTTTTGTGTTTTTAATAGGGTTTCACCGTGTTAGCCAGGATGGTCTGGATCTCCTCACCTCGTGATCCATCCACCTCGGCCTCCCAAAGTGCTGGGATTAACAGGCGTGAGCCACCACGCCCGGCCTAAATTTTTTTTTTTAAGTGGGGGATGGAAGTCTCACTCTGTTGCCCAGGCTGGAGTGCAGCAGTGGGATCTTGGTTCACTGCAACCTCCACCTCCAGGGTTCAAGCGATTCTTGTGCCTCAGCCTCCCGAGTAGCTGGAATTACAGGTATGCACCAGCATGCCCGGCTCATTTTTTTTTTTTTTGTATTTTTTAGTAGAGAGGGGGTTTCACCGTGTTGGCCAGGCCAGTCTTGAACTCGGTGACCTTAAGTAATCTGCCTGCCTCAGCCTCCCAAAGTGCTGGGATTACAGGTGTGAACCACTGCACCCAGCCAAAAAAAATTTTTTTAAAGATTTAAGGCCAAGCACGGTGGCTCACGCCTGTAATTGCTGTACTTTGGGAGGCCAGGGCGGATGGATCACCTGAGATCAGGAGTTCAAGACCAGCCTGGCCAACATGATGAAACCCTGTATCTACTAAAAATACAAAAAATTAGCCAGGCATGGTGGCGTGTGCCTCTAATCCCAGCTACTCAGGAGGCTGAGACAAGAGAACTGCTTGAACCCGGGAGGCGGAGGTTGCAGTGAGCCGAGATCACACCACTGCACTCCGGCCTGGGCAACAAGAGCAAAACTCTCTCTCAAAAAAAAAAAAAAGGATTCAAAAGTTAAAAAAAAAAAAAACTCTTAGGTGATTCTAATGTGCAGTCAGGCTGAGAGACCTACAGAGACCCTACAGGCTGAGGACCCTACAGTGCGAGGTGGGCCTCACAGTTGGGCACGGATATCTGGACTCTGTCTAATGAACACCCTTCCTTAGGCCCAAGGGTTACGCCCCGTCAGCAGTGTGGGAGAAGGTGGGCCTGCAGCCCTTACTTACGTCCTGGTGCTTCTTCCCAGACAGCCCTGTGCGGAGAGAGCACAGGGACGAGTCTCAGATGGGGAGAGGGCTGAGGAGGAAGCGCCAACCCGTCGGGGAGCAGGGCCTACCCCACTCCCAGTGCGGGCTCGCTTTGTGAGGCCTGGGGAAGGGCACGGAGGAAGGGCCGTACTTGGAAGCTTTGGGTGCACGTAGTCCTGAGCCCAGGGGTCACAGAAGTAGGGCTGGAGGAAGTCGATGTTGGCCTGGCCCGTCACGGTCTGTTGGCCGAAGGCCCAGTTGTCCACCACCTTCACCACGAGGGGCAGTGCGTAGGCCTCCTCCGTGGGCATGAGCTGCAGCCCCAAGGAGATGTGAGGAGTGTAAGACCCACAGAAGAAGAGGGCTGCCCAGCCCCTGCCCTAGGGCCTCTTACCACTATGAGGACTAGGACAGACTCGGACTCGGGGAAGTTGGGGTTGGTCTGAAAGTCTCTGATGGGTTCTGTCCTCAGGGACTCTTCCCCGAATTCCACCAGGAGCTGGGGGGAGCTTGCCTTCTTCATGTTCCGAAGGCCCCAGGCCAGGATCTACCAGAATCAAGAAGGAGGGCAGGACAAGGGGCAGGCAGCGCCTCTGTAATGGGGTCCTGGCCAGAGAAGGGGGCTGAGGGGCAATAGCGGTGCAGCAGGAGCTGCAGGGCCAGGGAATGGGGCTGCAGAGGAGCCAGTGTCCGAAGGCACACAAGGACAGGCTTCCCCGTCCTGTGAGGGATCAGTGCGTGTCCTGGGGCTGGGACGCTGTCCCCCGACCCATGACGGAGGTGCCCTCCGGCCACTGGCTGCATCCTCCACTGACCTCCATAGCCCGCAGGCATTGCCCCTCCTCACCGCTGCCTTGTCTGGCCTCATCAGTTCTCAGGTGTAAGTTCCTGAGGCCGACTGCCTCTGAGGCCCAAAGAAGCAGGAAGTGCCTGAATTTCTCAGGGCCCCTATGCTGTCTAGCTCACTGAGGACCCCATGGCCATTCGGTGACCTGGCACCCTGCCAGGACATAGCTGCACCCTGACTCATGAGGGCCTCCTCGGGGCCCAAAGCGGGAACCAGCCAAGTTGCCTGATCTCGGGGAAGCCGTCAGTCCCAGAGGCCTGACCATCTTGTGCTCTTTGCCACATCTGCAGCAGGGCACACGCGTTCTGAAGGAGGATCCCCATGCTACTCTCAGAGGTGAGGCGACTGGCATTTGCAGTCAGACAGCATTTGCTGTCACGTAGTCCCTGCGTCACTGTGCATGGAATGTGTTGTCTCTTGGAGCCTCTATTTCCTTCTCTGCAAAGTAGTTCCTGCTGTGCAGGGGCAGCGTGAGTCCGATCACGCACGCTACAGCCCTGTGCCCACTCCCCACTGCAGAGGTTTGTGGTAAAATGATTTCCAGTGTTGGGAGGCCGAGACGGGCGGATCATGAGGTCAGGAGATCGAGACCATCCTGGCTGACACGGTGAAACCCCGTCTCTACTAAAAAATACAAAAAACTAGCCGGGCGAGGTGGCGGGCGCCTGTAGTCCCAGATACTCGGGAGGCTGAGGCAGGAGAATGGCATGAACCCGGGATGTGGAGCTTGCAGTGAGCCGAGATCTGGCCACTGCACTCCAGCCTGGGCGGCAGAGCGAGACTCCGTCTCAAAAAAAAAAAAAAAAAAAAAAAAATTATTTCCAGTGTTACACCAGAACCTCTTCATTTCTCTCCTGTCTCCCTCCACCTCCCAGGTAGTCTTTCTCGGGGTGCGAGCTTTGGATCCGGTAGTCAGAAAGCTGCAGCGCACTCCAGACCACCCCCGTCTGCCCTGCCCACCATCCCCATCCCACGTCGCCAGCACCTCAATGGCCATCCTCTTTATCGTGGGCTGGATGCTCTTGGGGAGTGTGTATGCCCCATTCTTCCAGGGAACGCTTAAGATAGGCAGCTGCTTCTCGCCAAGCTTCTGGGGGAGGGCAGGGAGCATGAGGTCCTCTGGGCTGGTCCTACTGCCCTCACCCCCACCTCAAGCAGGTCCCTCAGAGGCCCCACCGAGCCCAGAGCCCCATGGGTAGGGGTTGGCAGGGGGACTTAGGGGAGAGGCTGGGCAGGCCAGCGTCACCAAGCCCACAGCTCTGGATCCTGGGCCCCAGGCGTTTCCTGACAGGGTGGAGTTGGCCCCCGCTGGCTGGGGATGGGACAGGGACAGGCACTGAGCACCACACTTCCCAGCCAGGCCCTCTCAATACCTCAGTCTGGAGGATCAGCTCACAGGATGCCAAGATCTCGCCCTCTTCCTTCCCCAGCTCCTTCATAAGGGGGTGCCACCTCATGGGGGGCAGGATCCGGTCCTGGAGATCCAGCCAGACCACTGGGGGCCACATGCTTCGTCCCCACAAGCTCTCCTTGCCCTGGAGGGGGGAAGTTCACAAAACACGGAGACCACGCTGGCAGGGCCCAGCTCTGCCCGGGCTTCTCAAGGCAAGGGCGACAGCTGGCAGACGAATTTCCACGGTGCTCTCTGCACGTCAGGCCGCATGGGAGAAATTTCCATACATTTTCCTCTAAAATAAATCCCCTCAGCCACTCTGCAAGGTAGGTCCTCTTCCTCCTGCTCTGCCCAGCCCACCTTACCCAGGAGTCACGCTGCCACAGCTCTAGCACCACGAGCGGCGGGCTCTCTTTGGTGTCCTGCGGGTTCTCGTACAGAAGGAGGTGCTGGAAGATGAGTGTCTGGGCCCATGTGGGGCCTGCAGAGCTCCTCAGGGTTTGGGTGCACTGGCTGTGGTTCAGGAAGACCACCCGAATGAAGGGCCCTGGAGGGGTGGAGGACGAGGGAGCAGTGTCTTGAGCTGGGAAGAGGGGCTTTCCTGTCTTTTGCTGCTGCAGGCGCTGGACCCAGTGGGGCCAGGGAGGGTCAGGCAGGGCAGCCACTGAGGCCTCCCAGGGCCCCGTCAGAGTCAGCTGCAGAGCACCGGGGTCTGTCACCAGAGGCCAGGCATCATCTGGTCCCATCCACGAGTTCTGTGTGCCTCCCAGGGTTGAGGCCTGGGCCTCACAGAGATGGAGGGCAGGGGCTCCTCTGGAGGAGTTCTAGGGAGGAGGTCACTTGTGGCTGCCCTTTTTCTTTTTTTTTTTTTTTTGTGGTCAGAGTTTCGCTCTTTCGCCCAGGCTGGAGTGAAGTGGTGCAATCTCAGCTCACTGCAACCTCTGCCTCCCGGGTTCAAGTGATTCTCCTGCCTCAGCCTCCCAAATAGCTGGGATTACAGGCACGCGCCACCATGCCCAGCTAATTTTTGTATTTTTAGTAGAGACAGGGTTTCACCATGTTGGCCAGGCTGGTCTTGAACTCCTGACCTCGTGATCTGCCCACCTCGGCCTCCCAAAGCGTGGGGATTACAGGTGTGAGCCACCGCGCCCGGCTCTGTGGCTGCTCTTTCATGGCAGCGGCAAGTGGCCTGGCATCAGGGAGCACCACAGGGGCCTCTCGATGTGGCTGGTGAAGCCCAAGGGATACAACTCCCAGCAGACATCCTTGGAGCCCTGCCACCTACTGTCCCCGCTCCCTACAAACAGCACTGAGGACCAGGCTGGAGCACGTGGCTTGTCTCCTGAAACTCTCACTGGGGCATCCTCACAGGACCAAGGACAGGCCCTCCCCACAGGCCCTCTCGGCCCCTACTGTCCAAACAGAGTGGCACATGGTTCCCAAGCATACTGCCCTCTCTCTTGCCCTCATGCCCCACCAGCACTGCCAGGCAGCTCCTCTTCCATGCCCAGCTAAGTGGCCACCACTGGGATGGAGCCCCCTCAGCTCCCGCTTCTAATTCCACAGCACCAGGGTTGTGCCTCAAGAACGGCCCTGCCTCGAAGTTTTGGTTTTGTGTCTTTTCCCCAAACCAGCACCATGAGCTGATTGGGAGACGGGTCTGCATCTCCGTCACCCTCATCCATGCCTCCGTCTTTACACTGCTGAGCAGCTGTGACACCAGGACCCAGGGACAAGGCTCGCAGCTGGTGAGGGGCCAGCGGGCAGGGGCCCTGGCTGGGACTGCAAGCAGGAAGAGGACCCTGCTCTCCTCCCTGAGGCCTGGTCCTCAGCTGGGGACAAGGCTGCCTGCCACCTACCTTGGAATGTCAGGATCTGATTGGACACCAGGTTCCGGGCCTGGTAGATGTAGCAGAAGAGCTGGTAGTAGTGGGGCTCTGGGGAAAGAGGAGCCATGCCTGTCACCTCCCCAGGACCCCAGCGGCTCCCTCTGGCTGCCCCCACCGCTTCCCCACCCCCTGCCCTGGGCACTGGCCTCTGGGGCCATTCAAGCAGCCTCCTGAGCCAGCACTTACTGTTAAAGGTGCAGTAGATGAAAGGCATGTTGGGGGGCCGGGCGTCCTGCCTCTGGGGGTCCCTGAACTGTCTGTCCAGACCCCAAGGCCATGGCTTGCTCTCCTCTTCCTTCCCAGCTCGGTGTTTCAGATCCATGGCCTGTAGCCAGGACAGTCTCCCCTGAGGCCCTCAGGTGCTGCTCCTGTGTCCTCTAGCCCAGGCCCGGTCGCCCTCCTCCCGCACGCTGCCACCCTCCTCCCGCACGCTGCCACCCTCGCCAGCCTGAGGCGCAGAGGCCCTTCCTCCACCATCGGCGCCCCAGCCGGGCCAGGCCCTGGCCTCTCTGGGAGGGGGTTGCAGGCAGGCGCCCCCAGCCTGCGAGTCTTTACCAAGGAGCCCTCCAGGAGGAAGACGGGCGCGACGCCCTTGTCCTTGTCGGGCACCAGCCTGCGGCGCCAGCAGCGGCGGCGGAAGCGGCTCCGGGGCTGAGGGTGGAGGTGGAACTTGGAGCCGAAGGCGTCGTACTCCCAGCCGTCCTCCTCGCCCTCGGCCGGGCCCTGCGGTGGGGAGGAGCGCAGGGCTGTGTTCCCGCAGCCGCGAAGGGGGCTCTGCCCGCAGCCCCCGCCAGGGCCCCCGCGGACGCCTCACCAGCTGCAGGAAGGAGACGGTCTCCTGCTCGCGGCTCAGCTCCCCGCGGTTCCGGAAGCGCACGCGCGCCCAGCGCCGCCGGCGGCACGAGTGGTAGGTCTTCTCCACCGGGCTCCAGACCTGGGGCAGGCCCGAGGGGGGGATGCCCACGCCATACTCCCAGCCTGCGGCGGGGGACCACGGCCCTGAGTCCGCAGGTGCCCGCGGGTTGGGAGGACCGGACAGGCCCCGGAGACAGGCCCTAGAGGGGCATGACTTCCCTCGCAGCCCGGCCTCTTGCCCTGAGCTGTGGAGAGCAGAGTGGCTACACTGTGTCACCTGAATGGCCGGGGACCAGCTGCCCAACTTACGAATGAGGCAGGCGAGGCTCAGAGAAGTCCTGTGACTGGCGCAAGGCCACACAGCCCATAGGCAGCAAAGCTTACATCCTGAGCCCGGGCCTTGAGACTTGCAGCCCTGGAGCTGCTGTGGGTGAATTCAGCCGCCACGTGACAGCCTCCTGGTCACCAGCATCTGCCAGGCCTTGCTCTGGGCCAGGCTTCAGGACACACCGAGGGCCTGTGCTGTCTTAAAACTGGGGCCCATGCGTAGGGAAACGCTGGAGACCCCGCTCTGGAGGCTGGGGGGCCGCAGGAATTGAGGCCTATCCCACTGAGGGCTTGGCTGCTCTGATCCCGCCCTGCTGGCTGCCGTGATTTTGAGGCCCTGGTCTCTCCCGATCCCAACCCTGACCAAAGGACTGACCCTTACTGTCCACTGCATGATTCAGCTCCACCACCCAGTCCTTCTTAAAGTGCCAGCCTTGGGGGCACTTCACGTTCTCCCGGGCCTCCGTGGGCTGTCCGTTCTGCAGGTGGACAGAGAGGGCGAGCAAGGGGCACATGAGCTGGGAGAAGGCCGCCCTCCCTCCCTCTTCCCACACCTGTGTGCGTGCCTGCCGTGGCCGCAGCAGCCTCCCACTCCAGGCCAGACCATGCTTGCCACACCTCATGCCACCAGAGCCATCAGAATACGCTCCAAAGACCTGCCTCTCTGTGCTGGAAACTGCTCCTCCTCATTGTAAAGGGGAGACTAGCATGCTTTTGAGATCAGTTAAACCCACACTGCCCAACACAGTAGCCACCAGCCGCCTGGGGCTACTCTAGCTTAAATGAATTAAAATTCAAAGTTTAGTTCCTTCATCTCACTAGTGCCCCATTTTAAGCGCTCAGTGGCCACACGTGCAGATACAGAAGATTTCCATCATCACGGAGAGTTCTACTGGACAGTGCTGGGTTAGCCCATCCCAAGCAGATTCTCTCCTTCGGGGTCAGCAGTACCTTTGAAGGAAGCCTAGGAGGAACCACTGCTCCCTTTTGTTGTTTTTCAGTCTTATTTAAGGTATTTCTACAAACCCCTCACCCCGTCAGTGCTGACAGCCTGCGGGCTGGTGCGCTCACCCAGGGCCCCACGCATAGTGCAGGGCATAGGGCTCAGACCCTTTCCACTGGGACCCCCAGCTTCCAAGGCGCCCCGCCTGGTGGCCTTGCTTGCCCCCCAACCCCTGAGGCAGCTTCAGCCCTACTCACCACGTCTGTGTTTGGGATGGCGGCAGGCCCCCAGGCGCCTCTGATGTCGCGGCCCTGGTTCTCATATACCTCCTCCAGCACCTGGCTCTTGTTGATGTCTGTGTCCAGGAGGAGTCTGGGGGTAGTGAGACCCCAAGTTCCCAGCACACCTCCCTGAGCAGCCCCTGGGGCCGTCTTCTGCTGGCCAAGCGTTCCCATACCTGGTATCCCCATCTGCTCTGGGCAGGGCAGGGTGGTGGGCAGGGCGCTTGGCCTGGTGCACCTCGGCCCTCTGGCCCCAGGCTTAGGGGCTGGGTACCCATCTTTCTGGGCTGACGTGGACTGGCCCTCCCAGGTGAAAAGTGTCCCCTCCGGTGGGGCCTGCCCCCTCCTTACCTCCTCTGAGGTTCCACTGTCCAGCTGTCCTGCCAGTGCCATCCCAGGGGTGGCTGGAAATCCGTCATGGGGAGGGTCTTGTTCCCCATGACATCTGAGAAGTTGGGGCAGCGATACAGCCCCTGCTGCCCCCACTGGTCTTTATACTTGGCCTGATTCTCATACTAGGGGAGGGAAGCTCGTCAGGGCGGCCGCCTCCTCCAGCGCAAAGTGCGGGGACATGGGCCTCCCCAGACCCCCTGACTCTGGGCTGCAGGGGCATCCTAAAACTGTGGTAGCCAGGCAAGAAAGGGCCATGTCCCCATTGCACAGGTGAGGGCACTGAGGCTCAGAGGTCAACCCTGCCCTGGGCCACTCAGCTGGCAGAGTGGAGTGGGTGCTGCGTGTTTGGACAGAAATATCATAAAACATCTATGTAGTGCTTGGAGGCACAGATGTGGAGAGAGGTCTGGGTTGAAGGGGAGGGAGCAGGGCCTGTGTGCTCAGCGGGGAGAGTGTGGATGAAAAGGCCCAGAGGCAGCAACGGTGGCCAAATGGTGCAGGAGGGCTGGGCTCCCCAGGGTCTGCAGTGACGAGAGAGCAGGCAGCTGCCATCAAAGGCACCGGCCCAGTCCTCTGGTGCCTGCTGAGCATATAGGCCCTGCTCCCTGCTCCTCACCCTGAACCCCTTTCTGCCTCTGCACCTCCAAGACCTACAGAGCTGGTTAGACATATTGTAATGTATCCATCTACACATGCAACTTAGACACTGCAAACATGTTTTAATTCAGTAAGTTAAAAAGCCTGACACTCGGCCAGGCGCGGTGGCTCAAGCCTGTAATCCCAGCACTTTGGGAGGCCGAGACGGGCGGATCACGAGGTCAGGAGATCGAGACCATCCTGGCTAACACGGTGAAACCCCGTCTCTACTAAAAAATACAAAAAACTAGCTGGGTGTGGTGGCGGTGCCTGTAGTCCCAGCTACTCGGGAGGCTGAGGCAGGAGAATGGCGTAAACCCGGGAGGCGGAGCTTGCAGTGAGCTGAGATCCGGCCACTGTACTCCAGCCTGGGTGACAGAGCGAAGACTCCGTCTCAAAAACAAAAAAAATTTAAAAAAAAAATAAAAAATAAAATAAAATAAAAAGCCTGACACTCAAACCTTATTTCCCCTCTGCTGTTCACATGGCTTCCTGAGCCCTGTCCTCCCTCAGGGAGCCCAGGACATCTCCCCTCCTCTGGTTCCAGAGCAGTCCCTGGCTGCTGCCCACCCACTCCCCGGGTTGATGGCTCTGTGGGCAGATGCCTCAGATCCTGCTCCTCTACCGTGCTAGGCCTTCACCTCCTGGGACCCTGCTGGGGCCTGCAGGGGTCCCGGGCTGCCCTGTTGGTGATGGGTGAGGCCCCTGCAAGTCAGAGCCTTGCTCACTTCATGTGCTGTTGATGAACTAGGAGAAAGCTCGGAATAAACCTGCATCAGGGAGAGGGGGATCAGGCCCTGGAGGCCACTTAGTTGCCCCCTTTGTCTCCACACCTGTGTGGAGGATCAACTAGAGACCAGAGCTGGCAGCGTCCAAGATTGCTTTAGTCGCTGCCTCCTCCATCAGACTCTCTCCTCGCCCTCAGTTTCGGTCAGGAATTTTTTCTCCCTCTTCAGTGCAGGGCTACTACAGCTTCACCCTCCCTCATCACGCGACATGCCCTGCAGGGAGGCCATCCCTTCCCTGCCAGGCCACCCCACCCCCACCCCTGCATGCCTGCCCTGGCCTTGGGCTGCCGCTCGCCACTCACCGTCTCGGCGTACACTGCCATGTCACCCTGGCAGAGAAGCTGCAGGTCCTTGCTGTCTGTGACATTGCCAAGCCACATGCAGACCCGGAGGTGAGCTGGGAGCACATCCTTCTGTCCTTCACCCTCTGGGTACTGAGTCAGAGGCCGATCGGTCCCATAGGGGCACTAAACACCCTGAACGCCACCCCAGCCACCCCCCAAGTGGGCTGTACCTGCCCCTTCCCCCGGAGCCCTGGGAGCGGGGCCCTCACTGAGCTGAGTGCTGGAGCCGTAAGTGAATGGCATGGAGTTCTGTTCTGCCCTCCAGAGCAGGGTGGCTCCACCTTGGCAGCCATGAAGCAGAGAGGCTGGGAGTGCCTCGCAGAGGGAGTAGCAGGGACGTTGATAATGGGACTGACGGACACGCCTTGTGAGTTTGTTATGGGCCGGCACTGTGCCAGCTGCCCCGTGTGCATCGTAGGCCTGGATCCTCACAGCCCACCACGAGGAGGGCATGGTGATTGTCAGGGCCATTCTACAGAGCAGCACACTGAGGGCTGGACATGGTCAGGAGTTGGCCTAGGGCCACACAGAGCCAGGATTCATGTCTCAGGGGTTCTTGCAGGATGCAAAGGACTCTGGTGGGCATGGAAGGAGCTTTGCACATTGGTGGAGAGGGCAAAGGGCAGGTACAGTTGGGGCCAGGGAAAGCCCAGAGTGTCCTTACTGTTGGGAGTATGGGCTAGAGAGAATGGATGCAGGCACAGGGGCCAGGCCACAAGGTGGCACCTTCTCCAGGAGGCAGTGGGGAGCCAGGGAGTCTCTGATGGGGGGAGGGAGTGGCCCCCACGTTCCCCCGGGAGGATCAGAAGCAGGGAGGCCACTGTCACGACCAGAAGTGAGGGTGGTCACTCTTATTTATAGAGTAAACACCTAGGGTGTTTAGTCTTATTTATAGCTTGCATCTGATATGATGGGCTGGTGCCAAATCTTACAGACATTCAATATTTTGGAGATCACCCTGTCATGGTCCAGGGAAGAGATGACAAAGGGCTGGACCAAGTGGCGGCCATGAGGATGATGGAGGAGGTGGATTTGTTTTCTGGTTTTGTTTCGTTTTTTTTTTTTTTTTTTGAGATGGAGTCTCGCTCTGTCACCCAGGCTGGAGCAGCGTCATGATCTCGGCTCACTGCAACCTCCGTCTCCCAGGTTCAAGCGATTCTCCTGCCTCAGCCTCCCGTGTAACTGGGATTACAGGCAAGCGCCACCATGCCCGGCTGATTTTTGGTATTTTTAGTGGAGACGGGATTTCACCATGTTGGTCAGGCTGGGTCTTGAACTCCTGACCTCAGATGATCCACCCGCCTCAGCCTCCCAAAGTGCTGGGATTACCTGTGAGCCACCGCGCTCACGAGGAGGTAGATTTGGGGAACATTTATGAGGTACATGGACCTGGCATCACCCAACATGCTGGCAGCCACAGACCCCTCTCTTCCTCTGGGGACGGCTTCAACCCCATTCCACCTGGTTAAGGGACCAGGGAAAGAAGCCCCATAGGGGCTGCCCTGCAAGTTCAGGGGCTCCCCCGGGGGCATTTCTCGGCCCTGTCCTCCCCTGAGGACCCCTTGATTCCCACCTGGAGGAGGAGTGTCTGTATCTTCCCACAGAGCCTGCCGGAGTGCAGGGCCCCTGCCCGGGAGAAGAGGACGGAGTGGGCAGGCACCTGTGCGTAGGCCACTCGCTGTTCCTTGGCCACCAGCCAAATCATCACGTCAGGAAGGCCCATCTGGGGCTGCCAAGGTGGGAGAACGTCAGGCCCTGCGCGGCTGGCTCCCAGCTCCAGGCCGGTGTGTGCAGCACCCACCTCAGGGAGCACAGCGTTGAGGCGGTACAGCCAGTCCTCCGCTGTGGCCACCATGTCCCTGGGCATGGCTTGCTTGGCCTTTTGGGCCAGTTCTTGCAGGAGGAGGCTGCGGAGCTGCCACCTCTTCCTGTCCAGGTTGGTGGCTTTGGGCTGGTCGGTCATGCAGGGCAGAGGGCGCCTGTGGCCAGGACAGGGTAGCAGGGGCTGGACCTCTCTACTGCCTCCCAGTGTCACCAGAGCCCTGCCTTAGGCCAGCGTGCCCCTCCTGACCTCAACATCCTGCCCCCCATCTGCTGCTGGCCTGGCCCGGGAGCCCTTCCCACCGCTCCGTAGGAAGCCTGCTCGCTGTGCGTCCAGCCCTGGGTTCTCATCCAGCCCTCTACCATGGCCTGCAGGGAGGTGGGGCTGTGCGGGCTTGTCTGCAGGAAGGGGACAGGTTGACTCGGTAGGAGCCTCGGGCGTGGGTGTGGGGCAGCAGGGACCATTCTGATGGGGCGGTCAGGGGGCCTGAATGGGAAGGGAGAAGTGACTCTTGGGGTTTCCTGCTGGGGAGAGGTCTGAGCAGTGCTCCTCCCCAAGGAGGGTGGGGGCAGGTGTTCAGGGCACTGCTCTGAGCCCCCAGGCCTGGATCTGGCTCAGCTCCAGGCCAGCTGTACCCCAGAGTGCCCCTACTCCTACTTGCAGTCCTCCACCAGCTCCCTCAGCAGTTTCTCCCACTGGCAGAGGAGAGCTGGGTCCTTCGGATTCCGCGTGGATTTCAAGGTGTCCAGGTTGGCTTTCTGCCCAGCAGGAGAGAAACGGTAAGAGAGCCCGCCTCAGCGTGGAGCCGAGCTGGACAGGCCACAGGGCTGATTGGCCCAAGATGTTTCCAGCCACGACCTTGGGAACTTTGAGGGATAACTTGGTGATATCGGTTCAAGGTCGTCCACAACTCCGAGGCTAGGACCCCCCCACATCCTTCCTGCTACCCAACAGAAGAAACAGGTGGCAAGAGGCTGGGACGGGGTAAGACTGGGAAGCAGTGCAGAGCACTGACCTCCACACAGGCGTGAGAAAGTCATGCCGGAGGTCCCAGCCCCAGGTGGCTCCCGAGAACTACACTCCCGACAGCCACCTGAGACCGTTTGTGATCTCACTCCTTCCAGCTTCCATGGTCGGATCTTCATGTCACCTCCATGCCTCCCCCCGACCCTGTCGAACTTCAAAAACCAGCACATTGCTGTGGCTTTGCATGTTATTCCCTTCTACCCCCACCCAGCCCCCAACAAACTCCTATGCATTCTTCAAAACCCTGCTGATGTGTCATCTCTTTTTTTTTTTTTTTTTTTGAGACGGAGTCTCACTCTGTCGCCCAGGCTGGAGTTCCGTGGCCGGATCTCAGCTCGCTGCAAGCTCCGCCTCCCGGGTTCACGCCATTCTCCTGCCTCAGCCTCCCGAGTAGCTGGGACTACAGGCGTCCGCCACCTCGCCCGGCTAGT
Organism: Macaca nemestrina; assembly: GCF_043159975.1. Lineage (NCBI taxonomy): Eukaryota > Metazoa > Chordata > Mammalia > Primates > Cercopithecidae > Macaca > Macaca nemestrina. Next base: position 121,583,564 of record NC_092137.1, read on the forward strand.
GTTTTTTTTTTTTTTTTGTATTTTTAGTAGAGACGGGGTTTCACCGTGTTAGCCAGGATGGTCTCAATCTCCTGACCTCGTGATCCGCCCGTCTCGGCCTCCCAAAGTGCTGGGATTACAGGCGTGAGCCACCGCACCCGGCCTAATGTGTCATCTCTTTTGTGCACACCTCCTCTGACTATCTTCTCTTCCTCTCCTCTCCCCACCTTCTCTGACCCTATAGCACCTGGTACCTGCATCTCCATCATAGCCCTAGTTGCACTGCACAGTCACTGCCTGCATGTCCAACTTCCCTAGACGGTGAGGACAGGGGCTGTGTTTAATCATCCTTGTGTCTTCAGTGCATAGCCCTGCTTCTGGCACGTTCTTCTCGACAGTGTGGAATGAATGCATGAATGAGCTGTGTGACCAGTTTCCTGCCACTGTGATGCAGTTTCCCAAGTCTCCCAGCCACACTCTGAACCCTTCCCAGCATCAGCTCCCGCACCACTCACCAGGCGGTCCCGAGTGAAGTGGAGGAGGTTGAGGCAGTTCATGCGGAAGCTGACGTCCTCCCAGTTGGAGGTCACGGCCACGACAGGCTTGATGTTGTACCAGGGCACATAATGGTAGATGTTCCCTGAGACACAGACACATGGAGGGATGGGGTGTCTGGGGGATTCTGGGAGGTCTCTTCTCACTGTTCTCTCGAGGACCTCTCTGGACCACTTCACCCTCAAAGATGCGATTTGCTAACAATGCTAACTGGAGCCCTCCAGCTGGGAGGCTGGGCCGGGGCCTGAGAATGTGAGAATGTGTGCACTTTGACCTTTCATTGTCACATGATCTTCCAGAGTCCCCAGTTTACAGTGGGGAAATCCATGCTAGCAATGGGAAGCAGTTTCCCTGAGGTGGCATAGCCAGGCGGTCAAAGCGCAGGCGCCTAGCTCCAGAGCCCTGGGTTTTGAACCTCAAGCGAGACGCCAGGAGTAGGGGCACGGGGCACGACTCCGGGTGGGACGGGGGCAGGGGGACACGTATAGATAAACACCACTGATGGGTGCCACAGACTGGGTTCCCTCGCCATGTTCCTTATTGAAATGAGGGGGAAGCAAGACCAAACGTAAAGGATTCTGAACCACACTGCCGCCGAGTCGGCCTTCGAGGCAGAAATCCACAGAAATGAACATGTAACCTGCAGAAAATCTGTGAGGCAAGCGAAAGCCAAAGCGGACTTTTGTTCTCCAAATTTCTGGAAACTTCTTGGAGAACTTGTGCTTTTCTTTGGCAACTACAGGAGGAACAGGGGGCAGAAGAGAAAGCCTAGGGCTGACCGGGGCGGGCAGTCTAACAGGGACCGACGTGCTACAGACTGGCTATGCCCCCCACGGAAAGGCGTACTCAAGTCCTAAACCCCAGGACCTCAGAATGTGGCCTTATTTGGAGAAGGGGTGTCTTTGCAGATGTAATGAGTTAGGATGAGCAGGTGGGCCCTTAATGACTGGTGTCTTTATAAGAAGGGAGACAGAGAGACGGCAGTTGAGTGAGGACAGACACAGGGAGACACTGTGTGAGGGCGGAGGCAGAGACTGGCAGGACGCAGCTGCGAGCCTGGGAACACCAAGGACCACAGCAACCGCCACAAGCCAGGAGGGAGCCGTGGCCAGATTCTCCCTCAGAGCCCTCGGCAGGGATCAACACTGACACCCTGACTTTGAACTTCTGGCCTCCAGACCCGTGGAAGAATGAGTTTCTGTTGTCTAAAACCACCTGGTTTGTAGGGCTTTGTTATGGCAGTAATACACCATGCAGAGCACGAGCTCCAAATCCTGAGCCGTTGGGGCCGGGGGAATGAGAACTGACCCATCACGCGGGAGGGGACAGTGGGGAAGCTTGCCTGTCTCCAGTGTGGCTCTCTGGGTGGAGGGGAAGAAATCTTCCCCAAAATTTATAGCAAGTGGGGCCTCACGGATATTGGCATTCAGTGCTCATGTTATCTGTGTAGCTTGAAGAGTGTCCAACAAAAAATTTAATTTAGGCCAGGCGCGGTGGCTCAAGCCTGTAATCCCAGCACTTTGGGAGGCCGAGATGGGCGGATCACGAGGTCAGGAGATCGAGACCATCCTGGCTAACACGGTGAAACCCCGTCTCTACTAAAAAATACAAAAAACTAGCCGGGCAAGGTGGCGGGCGCCTGTAGTCCCAGCTACTCGGGAGGCTGAGGCAGGAGAATGGCGTGAACCCGGGAGGCGGAGCTTGCTGTGAGCTGAGATCCGGCCACTGCACTCCAGCCTGGGTGACAGAGCAAGACTCCGTATCAAAAAAAAAAAAGAATTAAAAAATTTAATTTAAAGTGGTCTCAAGTAGATTGTTACCAGCCTGGGTAACATAGCGAGACCCTGTCTCTAATTAGCCAACCAGGTGGCTCACACCTGTAGTCCTAGCTACTCAGGAGGCTGGGGTGGGCTTGAGCCCAGGAGTTTGAGGCTATGATGAACCGTGATCATGCCGCGGCACTGCAGCCTGGGTGACGGAGTGAGACTGTGTCTCAACCAATCGATAAAATAAAGTGGTCATAAGTAAATAAAAATACAGTGGTCCCTGCTTGGCAGTGCCCCAGGTAGCTGGAAGAAGCAACGTTAGCCAGACCTCAGAGAACGCCCACAAAGTTCCAAGAAAGTGAGCAGCTGAGAACCAGCGTACACGCTCCTAACCCAGCAACTCCACTCCTAGGTATACACCCAAGAGAAGGGCTGTACAGCATCATTGAGACACACGGAGAATAATGTTCATGGCAGCTCTCATCACAACAGCCAAAAGTTGGAAACAGCCAAAATAGCTCTCAAAAAATCTCTTGGCCAGGCGCAGTGGCTCATGCCTGTAATCCCAGCACTTTGGGAGGCCGAGGCAGGAGGATCACCTGAGGTCTGGAGTTTGAGACCAGCCTGCCCAACATGGCGAAACTCTGTCTCTACTAAAAATATGAAAAAAAGAATTAGCCGAGTGTGGTAGTGGGCAGCTGTAATCCCAGCTACCTGGGAGGCTGAGGCAGGAGAATCACTTGAACCTAGGAGGCGGAGGTTGCAGTGAGCTGAGATTGCACCACTGCACTCCAGCCTGGGCAACAGAGTGAGACCCCATCTTGAAAACAACAACAAAAAAGGGCCAGTCACAGTGACTCATGCCTATAATACCAGCACTTTGGGAGGCCAAGGCGGGTGGATTACCTGAGGTTAGGAGTTCAAGACAGCCTGGTCAACATGGTGAAACCCCATCTCTATTAAAAATACGAAAATTAGCTGGGATTGGTGGTGGGTGCCTGTAATCCCAGCTACTTTGGAGGCTGAGGCAGGAGAATCACTTGAACCCAAGAGGCGGAGGATGTAGTGAGCCGAGATAACGCCACTGCACTCCAGCCTGGGCAACAGAGCGAGACTCCTGCTCAAATAAATAAATAAATAAATAAATAAAATAATCTTTCAGCCGGGTGTGGTGGCTCAAGCCTGTAATCCCAGCACTTTGGGAGGCCGAGACGGGCGGATCACGAGGTCAGGAGATCGAGACCTTCCTGGCTAATACGGTGAAACCCCGTCTCTACTAAAAATACAAAAAACTAGCCGGGCGAGGTGGCGGGCGCCTGTGGTCCCAGCTATTCGGGAGGCTGAGGCAGGAGAATGGCGGGAACCCGGGAGGCGGAGCTTGCAGTGAGCTGAGATCCGGCCACTGCACTCCAGCCCGGGCGACAGAGCCAGACTCCGTCTCAAAAAAAAAAAAAAAAAAAAAAAACTAGCCGGGCGAGGTGGCGGGTGCCTGTAGTCCCAGCTACTCGGGAGGCTGAGGCAGGAGAATGGCGTGAACCCGGAAGGCGGAGCTTACAGTGAGCCGAGATCCAGCCACTGCACTCCAGCCTGGGCGACGGAGCAAGACTCCTTCTCAAAAAAAGAAAGAAAAAAAAAATCTCTCAAAAATCTCTTTCAGTAGTAGAAAGGATAAATAAATTATGCTACATTTACACAATAGAATAATACACAGCAGTCAGTGAATGAGCTATGACTACCCTATGTCATCTGGATCTGTGAACACACTGCACAAACAGAACAGTGAGCAAAAGAAACCAGATACAAAATAATACACACAATATTTTTTATATAATAACAACAATTATTATTTTTTAAAAAGGCAGGGCACGGCAGCTCATGCCTGCTTGTGCCTGCAATCCCAGTGCTTTGGGAAGCTGAGGCCAGGAGTTCAAGGCTGCAGTGAACTATGGTCATGCCATGGAGGTGAGGAGTGGCTGTGGCTGAGCAAAGTGTTTTGAGCTGCATGTATGCGTGCTTGATACTTGCTCCTTTCGATCCAAATGATCTAGAGGGCCCTGGAGGGGTGGGGTGGGCACACGGGCCTCTGAAGTGCTCCCGCTCCATGATCTGAGTGCTATTACAAGGGCATGTTTGCTTTGTGATAATTCACTGAGCTTGACACTTCGATTTGTGTACTTTTCCATAAGTATGTTCTACTTGAATTGAAAGTTTACTTAAATTAAAAAATAGTGGGACAAAACACCCAAAATCAGTACGTAAAATACAGTGTGTCGAAGATGGAAAATGCTAAGGAGAAAAGCAGGGAAGGGAAGAAGGGAGATGCTGAGTAATTTAAATAGAATGGTCACCTAAGGACTTTCTACGAACATCTAGAAGAAATCAGCTAGAATGTAGCCCAGAGAGAGGACAAGATGAAAAATATGGAAGAGGCCGGGCACGGTGGCTCAAGCCTGTAATCCCAGCACTTTGGGAGGCCGAGACGGGCGGATCACGAGGTCAGGAGATCGAGACCATCCTGGCCTACACGGTGAAACCCCGTCTCTACTAAAAAATACAAAAAACTAGCCGGGCGAGGAGTCGGGCGCCTGTAGTCCCAGCTACTTGGGAGGCTGAGGCAGGAGAATGGCGTCAACTCGGGAGGTGGAGCTTGCAGTGAGCTGAGATCCGGCCACTGCACTCCAGCCTGGGTGACAGAGTGAGACTCCGTCTCAAAAAAAAAAAAAAGAAAAATATGGAAGAGATTTAAAAATATGAAGGACAGAAGGAGAAGGTCCACAGAGGACAGAGTGAGTTCCGGAAGGAGATATAGTGGGGAAGAGGTAATTTTCAAAGGAAAAATATAATTTTCCAGGATTTTTGGAAAACATCAGTTTCAGACCCTGGCCTTTGTGTGAATGACAAGAATGATAAATAAGCAGGGACGCGTGCCTGGGGCTCTCGGTGTGAGGATACACAACAGCAGTTTTCCTCTCCGACTCTTGGAGAACTTACAAAAGCAACAAGGAGAAGGAAAATAACTCAATTTTCAGCAAAACAAGGAGACAGATATAATCTGCAGACTCAAAATACACGTGAGGACTGCCAAAAGCAACTGTGACCGCCACCGAAGCCAAGGCGTGAAGAGCAGCAGCAGCAGCTGCCTGGCGGACACGACTAGCAGGACAGACAGCGGGAAGCGCTCTGAGTAGGGGCAGATTGCAGAAAGTGCCAGCAAAAACACACTGCCTGAAGGAGCTCAGGACACACATGAGGCAATGTGAGCCCGCGAACCTCAGAAAACAAGTAGCAGAGAAAACAAAAACAGAGACGGGAAGGTAGCTTAAGTAGTCCACGGGAGATTAGACGCTGCGGACACTTCAGTGAGAGGCATGGAAACAAGGATAGAAATGAGACAAGTGACCGAAATGAAATGGAAAGAATAGGTCAAAAAAGAATCAGGGAGAAAATGACAGATATAGATAAAACCGAAGAGGATCACTAAACCCATAAATGGAGCCTCTGATGTAGAAAATTAAATAATAGAACAGAGTAAGTATTTTAACATGTAACCTAAGAAAACACATGAGGAAGGCCGGGCGCGGTAGCTCACGCCTGTAATCCCAGCACGTCGGGAGGCCAAGGTGGGTGGACTGCTTGAGCCCAGGAGTTTTGACACCGGCCTGGGCAACATGGTGAAACCCTGTCTCTATGAAAAATACAAAAATTAGTCAGGCATGGTGGCACATGCCTGTAGTCCCAACTACTTGGTGGGACTGAGGCAAGAGAATTACTTGAACCCTGGGGGTGGAGGCTGCAGTGAGCCGGGATTGCCCCACTGCACTCCAGTCTGGGTGACAGAGCGAGACTTGGTCTCAAAAAAATAAATAAATAAATAATAAAAATTAGAAAAAAAAGAAAAGATGCTCAGTGTCATTACATGAAATGCAGATTAAAACAATGATGAAGGCCGGGAGTGGTGGCTCATGTCTGTAATCCCAGCACTTTGGGAGGCCGAGATGGGCGGATCACGAGGTCAGGAGATCAAGACTATCCCAGCTAACACAGTGAAACCCCGTCTCTACTAAAAATATAAAAAATTAGCCAGGTAGGCCGGGCGCGGTGGCTCAAGCCTGTAATCCCAGCACTTTGGGAGGCCGAGACGGGCGGATCATGAGGTCAGGAGATCGAGACCATCCTGGCTAACACGGTGAAACCCCGTCTCTACTAAAAAATACAAAAAACTAGCTGGGCGAGGTGGCGGGCGCCTGTAGTCCCAGCTACTCAGGAGGCTGAGGCAGGAGAATGGTCTAAACCCGGGAGGCGGAGCTTGCAGTGAGCTGAGATCCGGCCACTGCACTTCAGCCTGGGCGACAGAGCAAGACTCTGTCTCAAAAAAAAAAAAAAAAAAAAAATTAGCCAGGCATGGTGGCGGGCGCCTGTAGTCCCAGCTACTCCGGAGGCTGAGGCAGGGGAATGGCAGGAACCCAGGAGGCGGAGCTTGCAGTGAGCTGAGATCAAGCCATTGCACTCCAGCCTGGGTGACAGAGCGAGACTCCGTCTCAAAAAAAAAAAAAAAAAAACCAACGATGAGGTACCACTGCGTGCCTACTATAATAAATAAAGACAGATAATAACAAACATTGATGAGGATGAGAAACTGAAATCATCTTACATTGCTGGGAGAATATAAAATGATGTGGCCGCTTTAGAAAAGCTTGGCAGTTTCTTAAAAAGCCATTCCACTTAAAGACTTGTATACGAATGTTCACAGCGGCTTTATTCTTTTTTTTTTTTTTTTTTTTTTGAGATGGAGTTTCGCTCTTGTTGCCCAGGCTGGAGTGCAATGGTGCGATCTCAGCTCACCATAACCTCCGCCTTCTGGGTTCAAGTGATTCTCCTGCCTCAGCCTCCTGAGTAGCTGGGATTACAGGCATGCGACACCACGTCCGGCTAATTTTGTATTTTTAGTAGAGACAGGGTTTCACCAAGTTGCTCAGGCTGGTCTCGAACTCCCGACCTCAGGTGATCCACCCGCCTCGGCCTCCCAAAGTGCTGGGATTACAGGAGTGAGCCACCAGGCTCGGCCAGCTTTATTCTTAATAGCTAAGAAGGGGGAGCAATGTCCATCAACTGATGAATGGATTAACAAATGATGGATGGTACACCCATATGATGGAATACTATTTGGCAATGAAAAGGGAATGGAGTACTGATACATGCTACGTCATGGATAAACCTGGAAAACATTAAGCCAAGTGAAGGAAGCCAGATGCAAAAGATGACATATGGTATAATTTCATTTATATGAAATATCCAGGAAAAGTAAATATGCAGAGACAAAAGTACATTAGTAGTTGTGTTGACCTGGGGGTGGGAACAGGAGAGTGGCTACAAAACAAGAGAATTCTGTGGTTTGTAAATTACATCACTAAATAAATTACTAACAAAATCAGATTTTACTCATACACATAGATGCAAAATCCTCAACAAAATATTAGCAAACTAATTCCAGAATGCATAACAAAGATAGGACGGGCATGGTGGCTCACGCCTGTAATCCCAGCAGTTTAGGAAGCTGAGGGGAGTGGACTACCTGAGGTCAGGAGTTCGAGACCAGCCTGGCCAACACGGCAAAACCCCATCTCTACTAAAAATACAAAAATTAGCCAGGCATGGTGGCACACTCCTGTAATCCCAGCTACTCGGGAGGCTGAGGCAGGAGAATCACTTGAACCCGGGAATCCAGGAGGCAGACCACTGCACTCCAACCTCGGTGACAGAGTGAGACTCCGTCCCAAAAATATATATATATTTTTTTTGGAGACGGAGTCTTGCTCTGTTGCCCAGGCTGGAGTGCAGTGGCCGGAACTCAGCTCACTGCAAGCTCCGCCTCCCTGGTTTACGCCATTCTCCTGCCTCAGCCTCCCGTGTAGCTGGGACTACAGGCGCCCGCCACCTCGCCTGGCAATTTTTTTTGTATTTTTTAGTAGAGACGGGGTTTCACCGTGTTAGCCAGGATGGTCTTGATCTCCTGACCTCGTGATCCGCCCATCTCGGCCTCCCAAAGTGCTGGGATTACAGGCTTGAGCCACCGCGCCCGGCCAGTCCCAAAAATATTTTTAAAAAGGTATAACAAAGGTAATGTAAGCTGTCAATGCAATTATACTGTAATTAATTGCATGGTATATTACATATAATAAAACAATTATTTCTGGGAGGTGGCATATTATTAACTCAAAGTAGACTATGACGAGTCAAGGGTCAATATTGTAATTCCCTAAGCAACCACTAAAAATAATCCAAAGATACATATTGTCAATAGATAGAATATAATACTAAAAACCAAACAAAAAATACCTGATGAAAACAAAAGAACACAGGAAATTCCAGTGGCCTTTTTTGGAGAAATTGTCGAGCTTATGCTAAAATAGGAAAATGGGAAGGAACTCATTTTCAACCAAAGTCCAACCCAAAGACTTGTACAATAGCCAAAATTATTTTGTAAAGGAACAACTAGGCTGGGTGCAGTGGCTCACGCCTGTAATCTCAGCACTTTGGGAGGCTGAGGTGGGCGGATCACCTTAGTTCGGGAGTTTGAGACGAGCCTGACCAACATGGAGAAACCCTATCTCTACTAAAAATGCAAAATTAGTCAGGCGTGGTGGCGCATGCCTGTAATCCCAGCTACTTGGGAGGCTAAGGCAGGAGAATCGCTTGAACCCAGGAGACGGAGGTTGTGGTGGATAAGGATAGGCAGATAGATCAATATGGTTAACTGATTTTCAACAAAGGTGGCAAAGTAATTCAATGTGGGACTGAATAGTCTTTCAGGCAAATGGTGCTGAACTGGTTATCTGTGTACAGAAAAAGAACGTGTATATCTGTATAGAGAAAAATAATCTCAATTCCTCCCTCATACCATACGCAAAAATTAAGTCAAATTGAATCATAAACCCAAACACAAAAAGATAAAATGATAAAGCTTGTAGAATGAAACAGAGGAGACAATTTTCATGATCTTGAGATAGATATTTCTTAGACCACATAATGTACTAACTACAAAATTAAAGATAATCAATAGGGCTGGGCGCAGTGGCTCACACCTGTAATACCAGCACTTTGGGAGGCCCAGGCGGGTGGACTACTTGAGCTCGGGAGTTTGAGACCAGCCTGGGCAACGTGGTGAAATTCCATCTCTGCAAAAAATTAGCTGGGTGTGGTGGTGCTAGCCTGGGCCACATGGTGAGACCCTGTCTCCATAAACAATTTTAAAAATAGGCCGGGCACAGTGTCTCACGCTAGTGTAATCCTAGCACTTTGGGAGGCCAAGACAGACAGATCACTTGAGGTCAGGAGTTCAAGGCCAGCCTGGCCAACATGGCAAAACCCCACCTCTACCAAAAATACAAAAATTAGCCGGGCGTGGTGGTGGGCGCCTATAGTCCCAGCTACTTGGGAGGCTGAGGCAGGAGAATCGCTTGAACCTGGGAGGTGGAGGTTGCAGTGAGCTGAGATTGCAACATTGCACTCCCACCTGAGCGACAGAACAAGACTCCATCTCAAAAAAAAAAAATTAATTAATTTTTTTAAAAAGGCTAGGCAATATATCAAGTACTGGTGAGAACATAGAGTAATAGGAATTCTCATACCAAGCTGAAGAGAGTGTAATTTGGTATAATCACTTTTGCTCCACTCCTAGGTATATAATTTAGAGGAAGTCTTGCACTTGTCACCAGGAGACATGCACAAGAATGTTTACAACAAAATTATTATAATAGCAAAAAAGATACAACCTAAATGCCTACATATACCACATACTTTGTGGAATATACCACATACACAGTGGAATTTATGCAGAAGTGAAAATGAACTGCAGTACACATACCCACATACAAAGTTTAACGTTGAGCAGAAGATGCAAGACAGATGAATACGGACCGAAAGAGCACCACCACGCCCAGCCCATTTATGTAAAATATAAAAACTGTATCATGTTCAGGATTTCATTCATAGGTGAAGAATTAAAAAGAAAAGCAAGAAGGTGATTAATACAAGAGTCAGGGTCATGGTTACTTCTTGGGTGAAGGGATCTGGGAAGAGCAAACGGACCCTTTCTAAGATGCTGATAGTTTTCTATATTTTAAGCAGAGTGGAGAGTTCATGGGTACTCATTTTATTATCATTATTTTTTATTTTTTGGTTAAACAGGGTCTCACTCTGTCACCCAGGCTGGAGTGCATTGGTGCGATCTCTGCTCACTGCAACCTCTGCCTCCCAGGCGCAGGTGATCCTCCCACCTCACCCTCCCTCATTTTATTCTTCTTCTTTAAACTACACATACACATTCATTTGCTTTTTGTATATATATTTCATAAAACAAAAACCAAGTAGATCACGCTAAGTGAAAGAAGCCATTCACAAAAAACCACATATTATATGTTCCATATGTGACATGTCTGGGATAGGAACATCTACAATCACAGAAAGTAGATGGCTGGGCGCAGTGGCTCATGCCTGTAATCCCAGCACTTTGGGAGGCTGAGGCAGGTGGATACTTGAGGTCAGGAGATCGAGACCATTCTGGCTAACACAGTGAAATCCCACCTCTACTAAAAATACAAAAGATTAGGCCGGGCGCGGTGGCTCAAGCCTGTAATCCCAGCACTTTGGGAGGCCGAGATGGGCGGATCACGAGGTCAGGAGATGGAGACCATCCTGGCTAACCCAGTGAAACCCCGTCTCTACTAAAAAATACAAAAAACTAGCCGGGTGAGGTGGCGGGCACCTGTAGTCCCAGCTACTAGGGAGGCTGAGGCAGGAGAATGGCGTAAACTCGGGAGGCAGAGCTTGCAGTGAGCTGAGATCCGGCCACTGCACTCCAGCCTGGGCGACAGAGCGAGACTCCGTCTCAAAAAAAAAAAAAAAAAAAAAAGATTAGCCAGGCGTGGTGGCACGTGCCTGGGAGGCGGAGGTTGCAGTGAGCCAAGATTGCGCCACTGCACTCCAGCCTGGGCAACAGAGAGAGACTCTGTCTCAAAAAAAAAAAAAAGAAAAGAAAAGAAAAAGAAAGTGGATTAGTGGGCCGGGCGCGGTGGCTCAAGCCTGTAATCCCAGCACTTTGGGAGGCCGAGACAGGCGGATCATGTGGTCAGGAGATCGAGACCATCCTGGCTAACACGGTGAAACCCCATCTCTACTAAAAAATACAAAAAACTAGCCGGGCAAGGTGGCGGGCGCCTGTAGTCCCAGCTACTTGGGAGGCTGAGGCAGGAGAATGGCGTAAACCCGGGAGGCGGAGCTTGCAGTGAGCCGAGATCGTGCCACTGCACTCCAGCCTGGGTGACAGAGCGAGACTCCGTCTCAAAAAAAAAAAAAAAAAAAAAAGAAAGTGGATTAGTGGTTGCCTAGGACTAGGGAGGTGGGAGATAAATGGGGGGTGACTGCCAACGGCCATAGGGTTCCTTTTCCGGATAAGGAAATGTTCTAAAATTGATTGTGGTGATGGTTGTACGACTCTGCGAATATACTAAAAAACTATTGTACAAACTTAAATGGGCGAATTGTATGGCTTGTATATTATATCTCAATAAAACTTTTTTAAAAAGAGAGGTAGGGAAGTGGGATGCCCAGAAAGGCTCAGAATGGGTGATGAGACGGTAAAGCTGAAAAAGATGAAAGTGAGACAGGAGTGCTCTGCAGCAGTGGTTCTCAAACTGGGGCATGCACCCCAGTCACCTGGAGGGCTTGATAAAACACAGGCTGGGGTCCTTCCCCAGGTTACTGGATTCTCTAGGTCTAGCGTGGGGTCGAGAACCTGCATTGCTAACAAGCTCCCAGGTGATGTTGATGCTGCTGGCCTAGGGTTTGCTCTCTGAGAACCGCTGCTCTGTAGTGCCCATATAGGTGTGCAATAAGTATGTACTGGAGGAGTGAATGAATGGCTGCAGGGGTAGTTGGTTGGATGTTGGGGTAAGTGGGTAGGTGAGAGTTGAGTGGTTGAATGGATGGATAAAAAAATAGACGGATGCATGAACTGGTGGGTGGAGGATGGATGGATGGGAGGTGGTTCAGAGTAGTAGGGGAAAGCAGTGTAGAGAAGGACTTCATGTCAAGACCTAGTTTCAACTCTTGGGTTCACCACCTGCTAGCTATACGGTTAGGCAAATGACTACATTTTTTCATGTGTGAAATATAGGTAAATAATGCCTATGAATCTTCCATGAGCTAATACCCCTGAGAGAGCCCAGCACAGGGTCTGGCATGCAGTGGCTGCTCTCTACTCTTTGCCAGAATCTGACAATTACCATCATATATCACTGGGCTGTACTGTGTGCTTGAGACTAGAGGCTTGTAATTCAGGTCCATCTTGTTCCCATAGTGACCGATGCTGACCTCGAAATGGATCAGGTCTTCAAAGTTGGGCATCATGGTGCAGGAGAGGAAGATGACGCACAGCCCATACTTTTGGCGGTTCTGGTGCTTCTAAAACAATAACCGCCCCACCCCCCATCCCCAGTACATAAGCCAGGGGTTAGACTGATGGGCAGGGAAGCAAGGATGAGGTTCTCTCTCTCTTTCAAAGCCATCTTCCCTTCTCTCCCTCTCAAAGGCCTTCAGAGGCTCCCTCACACCCGGCTGATGCAGGGCAGTTCCTCCAGGACTTCCATCACCTGGCCCCTCCACCCAGCCAGCCCTGGTTCCCTCCCTTCCTGAAATCAGGGGGCTGGGAAGGGGGTGGTCTCCTCCCTTGTCAGGGTAGGCTCTGGGTTGGACCACCTCATCCCCATTCCAAGTAGAGATGCTGCTTCTTTTTTGACTAAACCCTTTCCCTCAGAAGACACAATGTGGATAGGGGTGTAGAGCTGAGATTTTACACACAACCACACCCACCCACCCCCGCCCATACACACACATACATGCATACTACCAGAAAGGTTGAACCTTCCCACTGCCTGCTCCAGCTGCCCACTATCCCCCCAACCTCGGCTGTTCTCACCAGGTGCCTGCTTGGGCCTCCTGTCCGTCATATTAGTCCCTCTTGCTTCTGTTGCCAACCTCTGCCCCATTCTTGCATCCCCCAGTCTGTTCACTAGCTCAGGTCTCCCCTATTTAAAAAAAATAACTTTCCTTCTCCCATCTGAACCCCATTTAGCTATCACCTGTTCTCATTTCCTTTCACGTTAAAAAAAAATTTACTTTGAGGCCAGGCGCAGTGGCTCACACCTGTAATCCCAGCACTTTGGGAGGCTGAGGCGGGCGGATCACGAGGTCAGGAGATTGAGACCATCCTGGCCAACATGGTGAAACCCCGTCTCTACTAAAAATACAAAATTAGCTGGGCGTGGTGGCGCATGCCTGTAATCCCAGCTACTCGGGAGGCTGAGACAGGAGAATCGCTTGAACCCAGGAGGCGGAGGTTGCGGTGAGCTGAGATTGTGCCACTGCACTCCAGCCTGGGCAACAAGAGCCAAACTCTGTCTCAAAAAAAAAAAAAAAAAAAGCTTTTATTTTATTTTAGTTTTTTTTTTTTTTGAGACGGAGTCTTGCTCTGTCACCCAGGCTGGAGTGCAGTGGCCGGATCTCAGCCCACTGCAAGCTCCTCCTCTCGGGTTCACGCCATTCTCCTGCCTCAGCCTCCCCAGTAGCTGGGACTACAGGCACCTGCCACTTCGCCCGGCTAGTTTTTTGTATTTTTTAGTAGAGACGGGGTTTCACCGTGTTAGCCAGGATGGTCTCGATCTCCTGACCTCATGATCCGCCCGTCTCGGCCTCCCAAAGTGCTGGGATTACAGGCTTGAGCCACCGCGCCCGGCCTATTTTAGTTTTTTTGAGACGGAGTCTCACTCTGTCGCCCAGGCTGGAGTGCAGTGGCTGGATCTCAGCTCACTACAAGCTCCGCCTCCCGGGTTTATGCCATTCTCCTGCCTCAGCCTCCCGAGTAGCTGGGACTACAGGCGCCCACCACCATGCCTGGCTAACTTTTTTTTTTTTTTGTATTTTTTTAGTAGAGATGGGGTTTCACCGTGTTAGCCAGGATGGTCTCGATCTCCTGACCTCGTGATCCTCCCGTCTCGGCCTCCCAAAGTGCTGGGATTATAGGCGTGAGCCACCGTGCCTGGCCAAACTTTTATTTTCTAGAGATGTGGTTTCACTATGTTGCCCAGGCTGGTCTCAAACTCCTGGGGCTCAAGTGATCCTCCTATCTCAGACTCCCACACTTGGCTTTTAATCAGGTTTCTTAGAAGGTTTGTCTCTGTGCACTGGCTCCTACCTCTCCCTCCCACCTATGGCAGCCCAGCTTCTCTCCTAGCCAATCTCCAAGGCTACTGACCTCTTCCTAATAACCAGCATATGTCTCTCCGTCCTCGCCCTTTCTCTCTGCCACATTTGAGATTGCTTGTCACTCCTTTCTGCAAATCTCCACTCCTGAGTCCACCTCTGCAGGTTCCTCTCCAACCTCTTCTACAAACCCCTTCTCTTCTTTCACCTGCCTCTAAAGACTGCGGCATCCTCGAAACTTCCTTCTCCTTTCATTCCACCTACTCTCCTCAGGCAGTTTCTTCCACAACCACAGGTTCAAACCTTGGTGTGTTGATGTCACATCCCTGTGTCTAGCAGGCTCCAGAGCTGGTCTATGTTGATGTCTCACACTACATGTCAGAGATGGGGTTAACCATTTCCCTCATATCTTCTCCTTCTTTAGAGAGCCCACCTTGATGCATCGCACCCCTGACCACCTCATCACCCATGGCAGAAAAATGGGCCTCAGCAAGGGGAGTCAGCCTCACTTATTACGTTCTGTTGGTCACTGGCTCTGGACATTCTGTTTCCAAAGGGTCTCTGAAACCTACCCACCTCCTCTCCAGCTCTCTGCCAATGAGGCTGTATTCCTGCTTCTCTTGACTGTGTGACCCCAACTTACTCTCCACCAGTCTATTGTTACTGCTCCTCCTGCCCCTTCCTGCCTCAGTAAGTAGCCCTCCACTGTCTTCAGGAAGAAACTCAAATCCCTTAGATTGTTTTACAAAGCCCTGAGAAACTAGGTCACGAATTAACACCATTTCTCCTTAACCATATCAGAGATTTTTTTTTTTTTTTTGGAGATGGAGTCTCGCTCTGTCACCCAGGCTGGAGTGCAGTGGCATGATCCTGGCTCACTGTAACCTCCACCTCCTGGGTTCAAGCAATCCTCCTGCCTCAGCCTCCCAAGTAGCTGGGACTACAGGCATGCACCACCATGCTCAGCTAATTTTTTTTTTTTTTTTTTTTTTTTGTATTTTTAGTAAAGACAGGGTTTCACCATGTTGCCCAGGCTGGTCTCAAACTCCTGGGCTCAAGTGATCCTCTCTCCTGGGTCTCCCAAAGTGCTGGGATTACAGGTGTGAGCCACAGCGCCTGGCCCAGATTAGGCATTTCTTAAACTGAAACCTTATTTTTTCCATCAGGGTCCCCCAACCACCGGGATTTGCTGCAGCAGGAAGCCACTAGCAGGGGTTTAGTAAATAATCAGGCTGATTGGTTAAGCATCCTTACACACTCAACAGCCAGTGGCCAGGGCCTCTTTGCACGGTCAGAAACTGGGATCCACAGTAGATCTGGGGCAGACAGAGCTCGTGTTTTTCCCTGGGTTACCTGTTTCCCGCAGTTACCTCTATCCTGGTCACTTCATGGGAGAGATCTTTTATCGTGGAGTCTTGACAGGACTTGATTTGGGTGACTAACTCCAGGAAGACTCGGCCTCGATAAGCTAAACCATCCCTAACAGAGTCGGGAATACGCTAGGGCAAGCGAGAGAAAAACGGAGAAAAAGGGTGAGAGAAAAAGAACAGGCCAATCTCCTTTGAAACCCCTGAGGCAAAGACAAGGTTGTCCAGTCACTGCCTGCCCGGGACTTACTCCAACCACAATCCCAGAGAATTCCAGACACCTCCATGCCAGGAAACCTCTGGGCACTGAGCCCTCTTCTGCACCCTGGGAACCTGCCTGCCCCATGGAGGCCCGTGTTCCCACAATGCTTCAGGCTGGGTGGGAACTGTGTTCCCACAATGCTTCAGGCTGGGTGGGAACTGTGTTCCCACAATGCTTCAGGCTGGGTGGGAACTGCCATCACTCAGTCTGTGCTCCCTGCCGGGCCAATCAGAGCCCGCCCCGCCTCCTTGGCCACAGGGATCCGAGGGGAGCACACAAGCCCTAAGGAGGCCAATTAGAACGCCTCCCCGGCCTTCCCCGCTGGAGGCGGTGTGGTGAGGTTTCCAGCCCGGAGGCCTGACTGCGGGAGGAGGGAATGAGGCGGGGTGGGGTGGGGAAAGGAGAGGGAGGGCCTCCCAGTGGCCTTGAGGGCCAGTGCCTGTGGTTCTTCCTCAGCATCCTTCCCTGCCTCGTTCCTTCCCAGGGCCTCTTTGCACTGTCAGAAACTGGGATCCACAGTAGATCCGGGCAGACAGGAGTCTTGTTTTTCCCTGGGTTTAAGACAGTGTGAGTTGGGTTTCTGGCATTTACCGCCATTCCTGAATAACCTCGTGCTTCCTCACACTTGCCTATGCTGTGTCCTCTGTCCTGTGCGCCCTTCCCGCCTGCTGAAAATCCTACCATGGTTTCCTCTCAAAGCCCCTTCCTCAGGGAAAGCCCAGAGCTTCCGCCTGCTTCTTTCTGGTGCCCCCACGCCTGTCCCACATGCATGTGGCTGCTCATGGACAGGCTTCACGTCCTCTCCAAGACCCCGAGGGACAGAAACCAGGGCACGTCCCAGGCCCTAGTGCTTTACTGGGGGCAGCTCTACCTCCGCTGTCCCCTAGAGCTGATGTGACAAGCTTACAGCGCCTTCTTCCTGGATCCTGAAAGGGGCCTTTTTACCCCCGTGCAGAGTCAGGAAGCTGGGGCCAAAGCAGGGCAGGAAGCCAGAGTACACTCCTGGAAGGAGAGAGAGTGAGAAGGGTCGGGCGCAGGACGAGGGGTGTGGGACGTGCGCTCGAGACTTTGCTTGCCTTCGATCTCTTCTCCGGTGGACGAGATCTGGTTGAGGGACAGACTGGCAGTCCCAATCTCATCCGAGCAGTCCTTCCTGTGGCTGGAGAGAAACACTCCTCACGCTGAGCCCCTGGCCCAGCTCTCATTTCCTCCTTCCCTGTGTGCTTCACCCTCCACCAGGTTGCTCACCAGTCCAAGACTCTGAACTTGATGTAGCTGGAGAGGCAGGGTAGCTGTCGGGGGAAGGACAGAGGAGTGGTGGGTACACATTCGGATGGTCTGGTCCTCGTGGAGATTTTAACAACAGGTAAGGACTCGCGGGTCTGGGACCAACTCCTGGCTCAGTTACCAGCGAGCCACTTAATCATAGAAAAGCTGGATTTCCAACCAGGCTGATGGAGCTTTGGCTTTAGGGCCTCTTATTTGTTTTCTGGGGGTTTGTTTTGTTTTGAGACAGGGTCCTCCTCTGTCACCCAGACTGGAGTGCAGTGGCATGATCATAGCTCACTGCAGCCTACACCTCTCAGGCTCAAGCATCCTCCCGCCTCAGCCTCCTGAGTAGCTGGAACTACAGGCACCTGCCGCCAAACTTGGGTAATTAAAAACTTTTTTTTTTTTTCTTGTAGAGACAGGTGCCTTACTATGTTGCCCAAGCTGGTCTCGAACTCCTGGGCAAAAGCAATCCTCCTGTGTCAGGCTCTCAAAATGTTGGGATTATAGGTGTGAGCCACCTCGCCCAGCTGGGCCTCCCATTTGAATGGGCCCCTTGCAGGGTCCTGGGAGGGGCCTGGAACTTGTCATATGATCGTTTTGTATTTATGTTTTTAAAATGGCCCTCTGGCCAGGCATGGTGGCTCACACCTGTAATTCCAGCACTTTAGGGGGCTGAAGTGGGCAGATCACTTGAGCAGCCTGGGCAACATGATGAAATCCTCTCCCTACAAAAAATACAAAAATTAGCTGGGTGTGGTGGCACTCACCTAGAGTCCCAGCTACTCAGGAGGCTGAGGTGGGAGGATTGCTTGAGCCCATGAGGTTGGGGCTACAGTGAACCATGATTGTGCCACCGTACTCCAACCTGGGTGACCGAACGAGACCTTGTTTCAAAAAAGAAAAAAAAAAATGTCCCCTAATTGCATAAGCTTCAGGCCCTCCGACCCCTGAGTCTGCCCTGACTGTGGGCTGGTAGATATTACTGTCCTCACACAGCCCCTTTCAGTATGAATGCACATTCACCAAACCATCTCATGGAGAGGCCGTGGGCCCGGAATGTCTTCATCATGTCTAGCCATCAACTTTTTAAACAGTGGTATATCTGTCTCCTCAAAGAATAAATAAGCCAGGCACGGTGGCGCAAGCCTGTAATCCCAACACTTTGGGAGGCCAGGGTGGGCAGATCACCTGAGATCAGGAGTTCGAGACCAGCCTGGTCAACATGGAGAAATCCCATCTCTACTAAAAATACAAAATTAGCTGGGCATGGTGATGCATGCCTGTAATCTCAGCTAGTCGGGAGGCTGAGGCAGAAGAATCGCTTGAACCCAGGAGGCGGAGGTTGCAGTGAGCCGAGATCACGCCATTGCACTCCAGCCTGGGCGGCAAGAGCGAAACTCCTTGTCAAAAGAAAAAAAAAAAAAGAATAAATAATAATAGCTGCCTCTTTAGGAGGTTTCTGTTGCCCCTGGCTTGTGCTAAACAAATTCTGTAGACCAGCTGAGTGGGCTCCCCTAAAAACCTCTTGAACCAGGTGCTATGATTATTCCCATTTTCACATGGGAAAGCTGAGATCAGAGAGGTTGAGCTCGTGAAGTTCTCATGCTACATACAGTCACCAAAGCCTCAGAGCCCCTAACCACTCTGCTGTAACCCTGTGGGGGCCGTGATTGTCCCTATAAAGAGATGGGGAATGAGGCCTAGAGAGGCAGAGGGACTTGCTCAAGGTCACATAGTAAGGGGTGGAGTCAGGATTCCCACCCAAGCTTCTGTGTCCTATCTTCACTCTACAATATGGTTTCCTTAATTATTTTTAAAAAGAAAGAAAGGAAAGAGGCCATATGCGGTGGTTCACGCCTGTCATCCCAGCACTTTGGGGGCTGAAGTAGGAGGATTGCTTGAGGCCAGGAGTTCAAGACCAGCCTGGGCAACATAGTGAGACCCCATCTCTATCAAAAACACAAAAAATTAGCTGGGCATGGTGGCTCGTGCATGTAGTCCCAGCTACTCGGGAGGCTGAGGCACAAGAATTGCTTGAACCCAGGACGCGGAGGTTGCAGTGACCTGAGATTGTGTCGCTGTAGTCCTGCCTGGGCAACAGAGCGAGACTCTGTCTCAAAAAAAAGAAAGAAAAAAAGAAAAAAAAATAGAAGAAAAAAAATCCATGTGTCCATGTGTAAAATAGAGCTGTGGGGTTGAGGCCAGAGCGTGACCCCAAATCCTCAGTCCTCTCCGCTGGGGCCTCTTCTCCTTACAGCAGTTCTTGGGGTACGGCTGGGAACCTCCCAGCTTTCCATTTTCTTCATCCAATTCTCCCCGGGTCCTGACAGCTAAGGGGCCAAGGAGAAGAGGAAAGGGCTTTTGAGCAGCTAGTTAGTAAGAAAGGAGGAAATTTCCAGGCTAAGGGAGGACATTGGAAGGGGAGAGGTGGGCACCAGAAGGCATCCAGGTCTTCCAAAGTTAAGAATCCTCCAAGTTCACATTTATGGCCGAACCACCTTTCCATCCATCCTGCTAATAATTCTCCTCCTGCTTCTCAGTTCCTCATCTAGTGTGCGGCCTCCCCTTCTGCCCTGGGGCCCTCGGACTGACCATTGGCACAGGCCAGTTTTCTGCAGTGTCCCGGGCTCTGCTCCCTCTCTGACCACCTGGCCTCAGATGCTACCATCTGTGTGGTTGGCTGTTCTGCCTCTTCAGAGTGCGGTTCACACCTGCCTGCTGCATTTCCAAAGGGCGGTATCCAAAGGGCCCCACCCTGGAGACTGTGTTCTGGGGAAAATGGATGAGGTTCCAGGGGGTGTTTGGACGTCTTCAAATGTTGGAAGGCCTCGGCCTCTCTCAAGGATGAGGGAGGGCCTGGCCTGTGCCATTGGTTCTGAGCCTGTAAGAAGATGACAATGGCTGGGCACGGTGGCTCACACCTGTAATCCCAGCACTGTGGGAGGCCAAGGCGGGCGGATCACCTGAGGTCAGGTGTTCGAGACCAGCCTGGCCAACATGGTGAAACCCCGTCTCTACTAAAAGTATGAAAATTAGCTGGGCTTGGTGGTAGGCACCTGTAGTCCCAGCTACTCATAGCTTGAACCCAGGAGGCGGAGATTGCACGAGCCGAGATCGAGCCATTGCACTCCCGCCTGGGTGACAACAGTGAAACTCTGTCTCAGAAAAAAAAAAAAAAAAAAAAAAAAGATGAACACAGAAGATGAAAAAAGAGGATTTCCCAAGGCTCTGAACAGCCACAGAGCATCTGAGGATCCCAGCCCTGTGCCCTCACCACAGGCCGCAAAAGGTGGGAGGGAGCTTGGCAAGGATGGTGGACGGACCAGGCCTCCTCTGAAATGTCTTCCTACTTTCAGAGTCTATAAAATCATCCAAGGAGGCAGGGATTAGGAGGAATGGTTGAAAATGATGACTCACAAGAAGGCAGACTGGGTAACTACTAGAAGCATCAAGGAGGGGAGTTCACAGGAGGCAGAAGGAGAGCTCATTAGCTAATTTTGTATTTCACAACATATGAGGAAGCAAAACACTCTCTGGGTTGCCAAATCCGTGTCACACAAATTTCTATGTGCCTGCACTTATGAGAGAGCTCAAGTTCTCTCTCAGAACTGTGTTCTGATTTTACACACAGCTCTTAGAAGCCTGACTTAGAGTCAAAAGGCCAGTAAGGCTCCACCTTCAAGAGAACTGTCATCCACAACAGCTGATAGGTGACGAGACAGATTGAAAGGTGATCAAAATCAGACTACAGAATCCCACAAAGAAAGCGTCTGGGAGCCATTTAGTGTAGGAACAAGTAGCTCAGTACTGCAGATAGCCCAGGATAATAACTATGTTCCTGTAATGGCTCCAGGCCATCAATGAAAAGCTCTAATTATATTCAGGGCAAGTTGCTGAGAAGATAAGAAAATGTATATTATCATTTAAAATGGGTCTTTAAAGGGATTTGTTTTGTTTTTATATGTGGGTGAAAGGCACATTTAAGTTCTCTGGAAAGTTCAGTTGTATGACCCACTCATTGCTTAATATAGCTACCAGAATCTAGTCATTCTGAATCTAGTGATTATGAATTTACATATTTACCTAAGAGAAATGAAAGCATATGTCTATGCTAAGGGTTGCACACAAGTGTTTACAGATTCACTGTAACAGCTGCAAACTGGAAACGATCATAAACAAGGAAAGGGATAAGCAAACTGTGGTACATCCATACAATAGAATATTACTCAGCAACAAAAAGAATGAACCACGGATACACAGCAACAGCATGAATTAATTTCAGAATAATTATGCTGAGTGAAAGAAGTCAAACAAATAAGCGTACTTACTGAACGATTCCATTTCTATGAAACACTAGGAAATGCAAGCTAATCCGTAGTAACAGAAAGCAGATTGGTGGTTGCCTGGGGATGGGAGGGGGTGGAACGGGAATCACAGGGAGGGATTCCCAAGGGGCATGAGGCAACTTTTGGAGGTTATAGATATATTCATCATGTTGATTGTAATGGTGGGTTTCCTGGATGTGTACATATTTTAAAATGTATCAAATTGTACATTTCCTTCCTTCCTTCCTTCCTTCCCTCCCTCCCTTTCTTTCTTTCTCTTTCTCTTTTCCTTCCTTCCCTTTCCTTCCCTTTTTCCTTCCTTCCTTCCTTCTCTTTCTCTCTCTCTCTCTCTCTCTCTTTTTCTTTCTTCTAGAAGTATGAAAATTAGCCAGGCTTGGTGGTAGGCACCTATAGTCCCAGCTACTCATTCTTTCTTTCTTTCTACTTCCTTCCTTCTTTCTTTCTTCTTTTATATTTTTCTGAGACTGACTCTCCCCGTTGTGCAGGCTGGAATGCAGTGGCTCGGCTTGGGCAACAGGCTGTTATCACCTACTGAGCTGGTGTTTGCTCAGATAAGTAGGTGATACCACCTCAGCTCAGCTCACTGCAACTTCCACCTCCCAGGTTCTAGCAATTCTCCTGCGTCACCCTCCTGAGTAGCTGGAACTACAGGCGCATGTCACCATGCCCGACTAATTTTTATCTTTTTAGTAGAGTTGGGTTTCGCCACTGTTGGCCAGGCTGGTCTCAAACTCTGGAGCTCAAGTGAGCTGCCCACCTCAGCCTCCCAAAGTGCTAGGATTACAGGTGTAAGCCACCGTGCCCGGCCAAATTGTACCTTTTAAATATCTACAAGTCATACATACCATTGACATAGGTATGTCAATGATAACTCAGTAAAGCTATAAAAGGTAAAGTTTTCCATAATATGTCCTGGGCTTCCTCATGCTCCCTATCAGGCAGAGTCCCCCTTGCCATGCTTCTTGGCCCCCACCCTCTTGTCTTCACCCGCACACAACCATCCAAACTTCCCTTCTATGTTAGGGGATGTAGGAGAAGAGTGGGCATGATGGAGGAGCCGTACCTGAATCCGGAAGGTCAGGATCTGGTTCCATATCGGGTTGTCGGTTTGCGTCTGCATGTGCGTCCTAAGCTGGAATGTGCCAAAGCAGTGTTGGTGCCAGCCTGCCCCTCCTCCCTCCACTGGCCTCACCTTCCAGCTCTTCCTGTCCAGCCCCCGGTGGCCACTGTCTGCACACAGACGTGCTCGGGCTCATCCCTGCTCTCAAGACACCTGCACAACTTCTCAGCAGCAACAGCACCAGTCCTCTGTGTACTTATCCGAAGTGTTTGCCAGATTTAGATTCCTCATATTTTTCCTTAAGTCAGCTTTCAATAGACCTCATTTTTAAACAGCTGTAGGGCTACTAACCTTACTATATGCTGTAGGGCTACTAACCTTACTATATGAGTGTATACACATAGATTTTGCTAGATAAATTCTAAGATTCCAAAAGAAAAATGGGTAAAAACACAGCTAATGGCAGCAGCACGCCTCTTTCAAAACCATCAGTTGACTTCATTTTTAAGCAGTGGTATCTGTGAAACCAAGTGTTACTTGGCCTTATTAAACCTTTTAAGGTACACAAGATGAACACAGAAGTATCAAAATTTTTGAAAACTGTGTGTCACTTACCACCTGAGAACGTTTCACCTAGCCTTGGAGGTACCCAACCACTCACTGGGACATACTCAGTATGGTGGTTTTAAATATGTCCACAATTTCTTTGGTACTCCTCCCTTCAAAAGATAGACATTATTTTCTCTCTACTTATGTGTGGGCTGGATTTAATGACTTGCTTGCAAAAAATAGAATGTGGTAGAAATTCTGCTTGGCAAATACGGAAACAAATCTATTTACCTTTAACCTAGCATTCTCCGAATCTGAACATAGGACCCTTTTTCACCCATGACACCCAACAGCACACTTTGGAAAATGCTATTCTGTATTCATAGAGGTTCACGGAATGTCAGCAACTCTCTCGCCCAGAACCTTCGTTTACACATGAAGAAACTGAGGAATGGTGACAGTTTCAGTGTTGTTCACTCATTGGCATGTTTCACTCATGCACTCATTCTTCTACATGTATTTGGTTTTGGGGGGGCATGTGGCATGCAGAGAATAAGACATGGCCTCCACCTGCACAGAGGTCCAGGTGCAGGGGTGCATGCTTCTCTCAGTGGGTGACTGGGAGATGACTCCTGTGGTCTTGCCTACCGGGCCACCCTCCTCTCCACACTACTTTCTCTAGGTGCCAGTCTCTCTAGGTCTCAGAACATTTCTACACTTACCTTTTCCCCAATTAGTTCCACCTCCAACTGAGGATTCACTGACTGCTGTTTCTCTATGAACAACAAGTTAAAAGACATCTGAGCCAGCAGCATATTTTTTCAGGGGGAGGGAATAGAGTGGAGACAGAACAACTGAAAACCCTCCCCTATAATTTAGAGGGGTGCCCCCCGGGCAGACCTGTCTCCAGTTACCACCACGCCCCTTCTTCTTCCACACAATGGCATGGGGTGGGGGGACATAGGGAGCCTTGAGTCTGCATCTGGCCGTCATAGGCCGGGGGTGTGAGGCCCATTTGAAAGGGTGTCCATGGCACTTCCACAGGACAAGTCTCGGGACATTCCAGTCTCACCCTGTCCCCCTACCCCAAACCGTAGTTTAGTATCAAAAGGAATGAGGAAATTCCATGAGGATCCAGGGTACCACCGTGTAGGGAACCTCAGGGCTGCTCCCTCCCCTGCACCCGGACTCTCACTGAGGTGAAGGTCCTCTGCGCAGTAGATGAAGAACTGTAAGTAAGCCATGTTGATCGGGACTACCGCTGACTTGAAGATCTGAATATCGGTGTCATCGGCCCCATACAGCTGCTTTTGATCTATCTGGAGGGACCAGAGAGCTGATATAGTCAAGGTCATGTGGAGGTCACAGGTAAGGACCCCAGACTTTGCTTCCCCAACCTCCCACTTGGTGCAGGGGGATGGGACAACCCCACAGTGGCTCAGCGGACAAAGGAGAGACCCCACAGTGGCTCAGCGGACAAAGGAGAGACCCCACAGTGGCTCAGCGGACAAAGGAGAGACCCTACAGTGGCTCAGCGGACAAAGGAGAGACCCCACAGTGGCTCAGCGGACAAAGGAGAGATCTGATGGTCAACGCCCAGGGTGAGGCTCAGGGGTGCCCCCAGGAGGCAGCCAGGATAGGATAGGTTCCTGGGGCATTAGGGGCAGCTCACCAGGGCCTGGTCTCCCACACCGAGGGCACAGATGGTGACTTTCAGGTAGCCTGTCACACCACTGCCGGGGTTATTTGGTTGGCAGAGGCCTAGCCATTTCCTTAGGAGTGTGTGACCTGGAGAGGCAGAGGGGCCATGGGAGATCTGCCTCCAGCCTCCTTCCCTCTCCCCTGAAACCAGCCTTTGTTTTAGGAGGAGGGGAAGGTGGAAATACGTCTCAGGCATCCTGTGTTCTACCCAGTGGCGGAGGAAAAGGGGAGTCACGTGTACCATGAAGCAATGATAGCGTGCTCACAAGGCTGCCAGCTGTTGCCTCTAGGAAACAGGGACCCCTGTTTATGCCTTGGGAACCTACTGTTCTTACTGTGGCCTGGTCTGGAACCAGGCACTGTAGAGGCAACCATTTTCCTCAACCTGGTGTGTATGTTATAGCCAGGTAGGGTGGGAACTTCCACTCAAACTTTAATCTCCCAATACTGGCCTCAAAAAATAGAAATCTAACCCAGGATGGTAATAAAAGGCCAGCACTTGACTGAAAGGGATGCCCTGAGTTTTTCGGAGAAAGATGCTACTATTATAAAGTAAAACAGGCCAGGCGCGGTGGCTCACGCCTGTAATCCCAGCACTTTGGGAGGCTGAAGTGGGTGGATCACCTGAGGTCAGGAGTTCGAGATCAGCCTGGCCAATGTGGTGAAACCCCATCTCTACTAAAAATAAAAAATTAGCTGGGTATGGTGGCGCATGCCTGTAGTCCCAGCTACTTGGGAGGCTGAAGCAGGAGAATCGCTTGAACCCAGTAGGCAGAGGTTGCAGTGAGCCGAGATCGAGCCACTGCACTCCAGCCTGGGTGACAGAGCGAGACTCCATCTCAAAAAATATAATTAAATTAAAACATAAGGTAAAATAAAATACCACAATGTACAGTAAAATATTATCAAATACAGAAAATCATTTACAACCTCTAATACTTCCCTCCACCCATGTGTTGGACGTATGGGGATTTTAAGGTATTCTGACCCCTGGCCTGATTTTTCTCAGAAGACATACATATTTGCCATAAGTGTTACCTACCCGGAGAATGGTAGATAAACCCAATATCTGTCTGGAAAGACAAGAGTGGGGTGAGAATTAGTTAGGGCCTGCAGCCAAGATTTGTAATATCAACTAACCTGACCCAACTACTAGCTGTTGGGGCTTCAGTATGTTCTCTGCCCTAACTCCTTTCATCTTTACAGCAGCCTGGGAGGTAGGCCCATTATCACCTCTACTCTGCAGAGGAAGATACTGAGTTTGAGAGAGGTGCCCAAAGTCTTACAACCAGCCAGTGAGAAAGCCTGCATGGAAAATGTCCTCAACACTGCGCTGTGCCACCCCCTCGGCCAACACAGCCCGACTCTACCCTACTCCTGGGTCCGGGAAGGGCTCACTGCTCCTGGGGAAGAGGATGGTTAAGGTAAGAGGTAGGAGTTGATAAAGAAACTACGGGTTTTCTCTTTCCCCTTGGAGACAGTTTCTGACACAGAGGTTTGAGGAATGTGGTTCGGGATGGAAGGTGACATATGTGGGGCAAGCTGCTACGGAACATTAGGGCCACCCATACTGTGTTCTTAGATACAGCAACACAGCACAGTCCATCAAAGAAAAGCTTGATAAATTGGACTTCATCAAAAGGAAAATTTTTGCTTTTGAAAGACACCGTTAAGAAAATGAATAGGCTGGCCGGGCACGGTGGCTCAAGCCTGTAATCCCAGCACTTTGGGAGGCCGAGATGGGCGGATCACGAGGTCAGGAGATCGAGTCATCCTGGCTAACACGGTGAAACCCCATCTCTACTAAAAAATACACACACACACACAAAAAAAACCACTAGCCGGGCGAGGTGGCGGGCGCCTGTAGTCCCAGCTACTTGGGAGGCTGAGGCAGGAGAATGACGTGAACCCGGGAGGCGGAGCTTGCAGTGAACTGAGATCTGGCCACTGCTCTCCAGCCTGGGCGGCAGAGCGAGACTCCGTCTCAAAAAAAAAAAAAAAAAAGAAAAGAAAATGAACAGGCTGTTGGCCGGGTGTGGTGGCTCACTCCTGGAATCCCAGCACTTTGGGAGGCCGAGGCGGGTGGATCACGAAGTCAGGAGATCGAGACCATCCCAGCTAATATGGTGAAACCCCGTCTCTACTAAAACTACAAAAAAATTAGCCGGGCGAGGTGGCGGGCGCCTGTAGTCCCAGCTACTGGGGAGGCTCAGGCAGGAGAATAGCGTGAACCTGGGAGGCAGAGCTTGCAGTGAGCCGAGATTGTGCCACTGCACTCCAGCCTGGGTGACAGAGCAAGACTCTGTCTCGAAAAAAAAAAAAAAGAAAGAAAATGAATGGGCTGTCATACTCTGGAAGAAAATATTAGCAAATCATATATCAATAGTTAGAAAACAAACAATCCAAGGAAAACAAGCTAAAGGTTTGAACAGACACTTCACCAAAGAAGATATACAGATGACGAGCACATGAAAAGATGTTCAACATCATTAGTCATCAGGAAGGTTTAAATTAAAATCACAACGAAATACTACTACACACCGTTAGAATGGCTAAAATAGAAAAGATGGACTAGATCAAGTATTGTGGAGAATGTGGGGCAACTGGAACTCTAATACACTGCTGGTGGGCATGTACAGTGGCACAACCTATTTGGAATTTTGGAAAAAAACTTTTAGAAAATTTCCTTCAAAAGTTAAACACACACCTCTGGGTGCAGTGGCTCATACCTGTAATCCCAGCACTTTGGGAGGCCAAGGCAGACTAATACAAAAATTAGCCAGGCATGGCGGCATGCACCTGTAATCCCAGCTACTCGGGAGGTTGAGGCAGGAGAATCGCTTGAACCTGGGAGGTGGAGGCTGCAGTGAGCTGAGATTGCACCGCTGCACTCCAACCTTGGTGACAGAGTGAAACTCTGTCTCAAAAAAAAAAAAAAAAAAAGTTGACTGGGTGCGGTGGCTCACGCCTGTAATCCCAGCACTTTGGGAGGCCAAGGCAGGTGGATCACAAGGTCAGGAGTTCGAGACCAGCCTGGTCAACAGTCTCTACTAAAAATACAAAAATTAGCCACACGTAGTGGCAGGTGCCTGTAATCCCAGCTACTTGGAAGGCTGAGGCAGGAAAATCATTTGAACCCAGGAGAGGGAGGTTGCAGTGAGCTGAGATCAAGCCATTACTCCAGCCTGGGTGATAGGGCAAGACTCCAACTCCAAAAAAAAAAAAAGTTAAACATGTACCACATATACCTACCGTATGATTTAGTCATTCTGCTTCTACATATTTTCCCAAGAGAAATTAAAGCTTATGTCTACACTCAGATTTGTACACAAATGTTTACACAGCCTCATTATAGCAGCCTCAGACTGGAAACAATCTAAATGTCCATTCACAAGGGAATGGATAATTAAACTGCGGTACATCCATACGCTGGACTATTACTCAGCAGTAAAAAGGAATGCACTACTGACAAATGCAACAACATGGGTGAATCTCAGAATAGCAATGCTGAGGGAAAGAAAGCAGGCACAAAAGGGTAGAGAATGTATGATTCTATTGATAAGAACTAAAGGAAATAATTATCTATTAATGTGAACTCTAGGAAAGAAACGTTCGCATAATAACAGAAAGCAGATCAGTGATTGTCTGGGAATGCAAGGGGGTGGGATGGGGAATGAGACAGAGTGATTCCCAAGGCGCATTAGGCAACTTTTGGAGGTGACAGATGTGATGGGTATATCCATTATCTTAATTGTGATGATGTTTTCTTCCTGGGTGTGCACATATTTTTAATATATCAAGTTGCACATTTTAAATATGTACAATTCATTGTATGTCAATGACACTTCAATAAATCCATAATATAAAAAAAACAGGGCAAGGCACGGTGGCTC
This sequence comes from Macaca nemestrina, assembly GCF_043159975.1. NCBI lineage: Eukaryota > Metazoa > Chordata > Mammalia > Primates > Cercopithecidae > Macaca > Macaca nemestrina. The sequence continues at coordinate 121,612,572 of NC_092137.1, forward strand.
ATGCCTGTAATCCCAGCGCTTTGGGAGGCAGAGGCGGGTGGATCACTTGAAGCCAGGAGTTTGAGACGAGCCTGGTCAACATGGTGAAACCCCATCTCTACTAAAAATACAAAAATTTGCCGGGCGTGGTGGCGCATGCCTGTGGTTCCAGCTATCCTGGGGGGCTTTGGCGGGAGAATCGCTTGAACCCGGGAGGCAGAGGATGCAGTGAGCCGAGATTGCACCACAGCACTCAAGCCTGGGTGACAGAGCAAGACTGTCTCTCTCTCGCCCTCTCTCTCTCTCTCTCTCTCTCTCTCTCTCTCTCTCTCTCTCTATATATATATATATATATATATATATAAATTAAAAAATAAAAAAACAGAATAAGGCCGGGCGTGGTGGCTCACGCCTGTAATCCCAGCACTTTGGGAGGCCGAGGTGGGCGGATCACAAGGTCAGGAGATCGAGACCATGGTGAAACCCTGTCTCTACTAAAGATAGAAAAAAAATTAGCCGGGCGCAGGGGCGGGCGCCTGTAGTCCCAGCTACTCGGGAGGCTGAGGCAGGAGAATGGCGTGAACCCGGGAGGCGGAGCTTGCAGTAAGCCGAGATTGCGCCACTGCACTCCAGCCTGGGCGACAGAGCGAGACTCCGTCTCAAAAAAAAAAAAAAAAAAAAAAAAAACAGAATAAAAACTCAGTCACTTCTAGTGAAGCAACAGATCCAGACGGTGATCATCATTAGTCGTTAACAACATAAAATGAGAGACCAGCAGACATTTTGTGCCTTCTGTTAAAGTCCCTTTGCCAACTAATTGGTTGAGACTGATCTAAACTCTAGATAGGGAAGCGGGGTGGGGGGAATGCAAAATGATCCCCTGAAGATGAAATCAGCAAAACCCAGACCAGAGAAAATGCTACAGGTCCAACTACCCAGTTTCTTTAACAAATAAGTTGCAAATTAAAAAAAAGAAGAGGAAGTGGGGGGAACAGAGAGGACCAACAGAGTAAAAGGAAACTAAAATGCATATTAACCACTTGCAATGAATGGATCTGGTTTGGAATCCTGATTTGTTTTTTGTTTTTGTTTTTATGAGACAGAGTCTCTCTCTGTCGCTCAGAGTGGAGTGCAGTGGCAAAATCTTGGCTCACTGCAACCTGTACCTCCTGGTTTCAAATGATTCACCTGCCTCGGCCTCAGGAGTAGCTGGGATTACAAGCATGTGCCACCATGCCCAGCTAATTTCTGTATTTTTAGTAGAGATGGCCATGTTGGCCATGCTGGTCTTGAACTCCTGACCTCAGGTGATCCGCCTGCATTGGCCTCCCAAAGTTCTGGGATTACAGGTGTAAGCCACTGTGCCCAGCCTGGAATCTTGATTTGAACAAAGTGTAAAAGGAATATGTAAAACAATTAGGGGAATTTGAACACTGACTAGGTATTTAATGCTACCTAGGAATTATGAAGGTTTTTAGATGTGATAATTGTATGTGGTTATGCTTAATAAAATCCTTATGTTTTCGCAATACATACTGAAATGTAGAAAGATAAAATGATATGATGCTTGAGATTTGATTCAAAATAATTCAGTGGTGAAGGGGAAGGGGGCTAGGTGTAGGTAAAACACAATTGACTGTGAATTGATGAAGATGAGTGATGAGGATATGGGAGTTCATGATACCAAAATAAAAATAAAAAAAAAATAAGCTCGGCTGGGTGCGGTGGGCACATGCCCGTAATCCCAGCACGTTGGGAGGCTGAGGTGGGAGGACGGCTTGAGTCTAGGAGTTCTAGACTAGGCTGGGTAACATAGTGAGACCCACTCGCTACAAAAAAAATTTAAAAATTAGCCAGGTATGGTGGTGCACACCTGTAGCCCTAGCTACTTGGGAGGCTGAGGTGGGAGGACTGCTTGAGCCTGGGAGTTCGAGGCTGCAGTGAGCCGTGATCGCATCACTGCACTCCAGCCTGGGTGACAAAGCAAGATCACATCTCAAAGGAAAAAAAAAAAGAAGCTCGGTTAAACTCAGGTTTTCTGTGACCTCTATAACTTAGTCAGTTTATGTCACTGGTCACTGTCTAGAAATCATGCGGTGGCCTTTGTCAAGAGCACAACATTTTTCACCTCCTACCATCTAACATTTCTAGAATCCCTCTCTATGTTTTTTCCAAGGGTGGTCCCCCTTTACTAACGTTGTAGATTTAGTAAATAAAAATAGAAGAGACCCACTTAAATTAAAATTTCACATAAACAATGACGACTTGGTTAATACACATATGTCCCTGCAATATTTGGTGAGAAGCCATGTAATATTTGGGATATACTTATATTTAAAATGTATTTTTTTGTTTATCTGAGATTAAATGTAACCGGGCATCCTGTATTTAACGTAGCAACCTACCTTTTCCTGATTTTTTTTTTTTTTTTTTTTGAGACAGAGTCTCGCTCTGTCGCCCAGGCTGGAGTGCAGTGGCCGGATCTCAGCTCACTGCAAGCTCCGCCTCCCAGGTTTACGCCATTCTTCTGCCTCAGCCTCCCGAGTAGCTGGGACTACAGGTGCACGCCACCACGCCCGGCTAGTTTTTTTTTGTATTTTTTAGTAGAGACGGGGTTTCACCGGGTTAGCCAGGATGGTCTCCATCTCCTGACCTCATGATCCGCCTGTCTCGGCCTCCCAAAGTGCTGGGATTACAGGCTTGAGCCACCGCGCCCGGCGCTTTTCCTGATCTTTTTGGATTTGGAGAATGTTAGTTTAGTCCATCATGACTGCAAACTCTCCTAATCTCTCAGCCTGTCTTTCCAAATCACATCTTTTCACTCTGTCCTCAAAGGCAGCAATCTTTCTCTGAGTTTCCCTAACATATAAGCTGACCTTTTGGATCCTCTGCTTCTACTTCCTGGAGGCAGAGATTTGAACTGTGTCCATAGTATCATGGCTGTGTGGAAATCAACATGACACCCCGAGCTTTATAAATGTTATATATACTTTAATCCTCACAATCACCCTCCAGATTGAGTATATTATTATCCCCCTTTTACAGATGAGGAAGTAGAGGCTCAGAATAACTTCTGTTAAGTCACCCAGTTGGTAGGTGGATACAAGTGTGGATCTTTCTTTTTTCTTTTCTTTTTTTTCTTTTTGAGACGGAGTCTCACTCTGTTGCCCAGGCTGGAGTGCAGTGGCTGTGATCTCGGCTCACTGCAAGCTCCGCCTCCCGGGTTCACGCCATTCTCCTGACTCAGCCTCCCAAGTAGCTAGGACTACAGGCGCCCGCCACCATGCCTGGCTAATTTTTTGTATTTTTAGTAGAGACGGGGTTTCACCGAGTTAGCCAGGATGGTCTCGATCTCCTGACCTCGTGATCTGCCTGCCTCGGCCTCCCAAAGTGCTGGGATTACAGGCGTGAGCCACTGCACCCAGCCGATGAAAATCCCAGTCCTTTTCCCTAGACTTGGGCATGGAGCCCAGCGTGGGTCTCTGCTATAACTGTTTCACCGAACGTCCTCCCATGTACAGTACTCACTTGAAATCTCCCGATCTCTGCTTTGTATCTCATTACTGAGGAGTTCACCACCTGCAAGGGAGTTCCCAGAAATATTTTAATTATTCACGATCCCAATTTCCCTCAGCCCCTGTAAGAGGAATAGCAAAGGCACATCCGGGATCCTCCTGACGTGCTGAATGCTTCTTAATGGGGCTGACACTTGCACATGGGTGCTCTCCCTTCACTCCCAGAGGAACCCTGTGAGGTTCACATTTTTAATTCCATTTTACTGATGAGGAAATTGATCAGAGAGGTCAATTTCCTGGCCCCAAGTCAACATAAAGCAAGGTGTTGCACTCAGCATTATCCATCACATGCTCTCCTGGTTGTTTCTTCTGTGCCTTTGTTCCCAAGAACATGTAAATTCTTCAAAGGAAGAGTCCTCTTTGTTCTCTTTGGCCCCGTGCTGGGCACATGGCAGACACCTGATGACCACATGTTCACCGTTGTTACTGGGCTCCCTTTGGTTAGGGAATGGAGTATTCTACTCACAAGGGCCTTTGGTGGCTTGAGAATCCTGGTACATGGGAAGGGGCTGCCCTGTTCACCTTGGCGCCCAGTTCAGGGCCGGGCAGTTGGCAGTCCACAACGTTTGTTGAGGGAATGAGTAAATGAATGAATAATCTGGGTGCCAGGGGGTGAAGAAAGTTGGGGGGCGGGTGAGGAAGACAATCTGAAGTGCCCCTGGCTCTAAGGGCGGGGGCTGGAGCTGCAGCGCTTCCCAGTATTGAAGTGGGACAAGAAACACACCTTGCTGGGGACCAGTTTGGCTCCTCACCTGAATTAAGATGGTCTCATCAAAGAACTTTGCAGGAACCTCGTGAAAATTCTGGAAGAAGATCTGAGGCAGAGAGAATTGGGGTAGAGTGGACGATGTCTTCCACCACTTCACCCAAGCACCCGGTAAACCCGAAAGCTCAGAATAATGTGCTTCTTCCCACAACTTTACCCATTTCAATGGGTTTACGAGAACAGGTTGAGTATTCTTAATCCACAAATCTGAAATCAAAAATGCTCCAAAATCTGAAACTTTCTGAGTGCCAACATGACCCTGAAAGGAAATGCTGACTGGAGCGTTCTGGGTTTTGGATTTTTTTTTTTTTTTTTTTTTTTTTTTTTGAGACGGAGTCTCACGCTGTTGCCCAGGCTGGAGTGCAGTGGCGCGATCTTGGCTCACTGCAAGCTCCGCCTCCCGGGTTCCCGCCATTCTCCTGCCTCAGCCTCCTGAGTAGCTGGGACTACAGGCGCCCGCCACCGCGCCCGGCTAATTTTTTGTATTTTTAGTAGAGACGGGGTTTCACCGTGGTCTCGATCTCCTGACCTTGTGATCCGCCCGCCTCGGCCTCCCAAAGTGCTGGGATTACAGGCTTGAGCCACCGCGCCCGGCCGGGTTTTGGATTTTTATGTTACGAATGCTGAACCGGTACAATGCAAATATTCCAGATTCCCAAAAAAGTCTGAAATCCAAAACACTTCTGATACCATGCATTTTGGGTAAGGGATACTCAACTTGTGCCACTTCTCTCATGCTCCTCTAGAAGCAGAGGTCTCCCGGGCTGCTAGAGGGATTTCCCAGGTTTTTTTGTTTGTTTGTTTGTTTGTTTAGGGGGAGTCTTGCTCTGTTGCCCAGGTGGGAGTGTGGTGGTGCAATCTGAACTCACTGCAAGCTCCACCTCCTGGGTTCAAACGATTCTCCTGCCTCAGCCTCCTGAGTAGATGGGATTACAGGCACCCGCCACTGCGTGTGGCTATTTTTTGTCTTTTTACAAAAGAGACAGGGTTTCACCATATTGGTCAGGCTGGTCTCGAACTCCGGACCTCAGGTGATCCACTCACCACGGCCTCCCAAAGTTCTGGAATTACAGGCATGAGCCACCATGCCCAGTCTCCTGGAGGGTTTTCTGCCCAGAATGGGGAATGGTAGGAGATCCCTGGAGAACTCAGGACCCAGCTAGCTGCCTAGGATGGAGATTTGAGCCCACACCTCCTTCTAGATTGCCCTGCCAGTCCACTCTGTCCCTGCTCCCCGTGGCAGCTAGAAACTCCTTTCCCAAATGCAAACCTAGGCCTGTCACTCCGTTGCCGAAGTCCTCCATGGCTCCTGAGTAGTGTCCAGGATGGGACCCCAGCCCACACTGTAGGCTCCCCTCCAGCCAGTCTCCTCCAGCCACACCCATAGCTATAGTTCTGCTGTCAAGTCTGCGGCTTGCTTGGTTCTAGGCCTTTGAAAACACCATCCCTTTTTCCTGAATTATCTTTTCCCATCCCATCCGTCTTTCCCTGGTAAAATCTTCCTGCAGGGTTGCTGGAGCCCTTCTGAGTCCTCTCCGTCACCCCCAGCCTCATTACTCACTTACTCCTCCCAGCTTCCACTGTGCTTTTATCTTTTATTTGTTTATTTACTAACTAATTCAACAGGCATTTATGGAGCACCTACTGTACATCAGGCACAGTGCTACCATTTGGGGCTCCAGCAGCAATGGGACATACATGGTCTGGGTCTCTGCTTCAGACCTCCAGTAACAATGCTCCCAGACCTCTGCAAACCACGATCTGCTCCACTGTAATTGTTTATGGATTCATGAGCTGTGCCCCCACCAGCCCACCAGCTGCTCAGATGCAGGGCTCTGAGTTATCCTGTTCTGTATTTTCAGTGCTTGGCCCTCAGGAGACACTCAGTAAATGCTTGTGGAACAAACACATGATGACACCCTAGTCAAGGAGCAAGCTTGCAGGCTGCCCGCCCGGGATGCCCAGCCCTTGGCTGGCTCCTTGCCTGAGGTGCCCCGTTCAGCCCACCTCGTTAAAGAAAGGGTTGTTCCCCATCTTGATGCGTGTCTGGTGCTGCTGGCCTGCGATGGACACCTTCACCACTGGTTTGATGTTGTTGCCCATGAGCTGTCGGGCTTCAAACACCTTCACTCGAACCTAAGGGGAGAACACATGGGGAGCTGACGTTGAGGACCTTGGCCCCGCCTTCCCCAGCTGGGACACAATGTTCTGATAAGAAAACATTCTAGGCCAGGTGCAGTGAGTGGCTCATGCCTGTAATTCCAGCACTTTGGGAGGCCAAGGTGGGAGAATCGCTTGAGCCCAGGAGTTTGAGACCAGATTGACTGGGCAACATGGCAAAACCCCGTCTCTACAAAAAATTAGCTGGGCGTGGTGGTGCGTGCCTGTCTGTAATCCCAGCTACTTGGGAGGCTGAGGTGGGAGGATACCTGAGCCCAGAGGTCTAGACTGCAGTGAGCTGTGATTGTGCCACTGCACTCCAGCTTGGGCAACTGAGCAAGACTCCGTCTCAAATAAAAAGAAGAAAGAAAGAAAGAAAAGAAAAGAAAAGAAAGGAAGGAAGGAAGGAAGAGAAAGAAGAGAGAGAGGGAAAGGAAGGAAGGAAAGAAGGAAGGAAGGAAGGAGAAAAGGAAGGAAGGAAGGAAAATAAAGGAAGAAAGGAAAGAAAAGAAAAAGAGAAAGAAGAGAGAGGAAAGAAGGAAGGAAGAAAGAAAAAAGAAGGAAGGAAGGAAGAAAGAAAGAAAGAAAATAAAAGAGAAGAAAAAAAGAAAAAAAAAAGAAAGAATAAATATTCTCTCCGTACCACAGTGGAGAGAGACAATCCACTGGGAGAAGGCTAGGAGGCAATGGACTTGGAAAGGCTTGGAGAGACAGGCTTGGGTTATCAAGGCCCAGGAAGCCGTTGTAAAAGGAATTGGATCTTGTGAGGAGGACACTGGGGCTTTTGAAGAAGGTGCTTGGCGTGATAAGAGTGACATCTTTGAAAGGCCATTTTGGTTGAAGAACGGACAGGAGAGAGCTGGAGGCTGGGGGTTCAGGAGAAGGCTTGTGATGTGGTCCAGGGAAGAGATGGTGGTGGCTCAGGCCAGGGAATGGAAATGGTGGGGGGGAAATGGGAGCAGCTGGGTGACGTTAAGAGCTAGGACTTGAGGCCGGGTGCGGTGGCTCAAGCCTGTAATCCCAGCACTTTGGGAGGCCGAGACGGGCGGATCACAAGGTCAGGAGATCGAGACCATCCTGGCTAACATGGTGAAACCCCGTCTCTACTAAAAATACAAAAAACTAGCCGGGCGAGGTGGCGGGCGCCTGTAGTCCCAGATACCCAGGAGGCTGAGGCAGGAGAATGGCGGGAACCCGGGAGGCGGAGCTTGCAGTGAGCTGAGACCCGGCCACTGCACTCCAGCCTGGGCGACAGAGCGAGACTCCGTCTCAAAAAAAAAAAAAAAAAAAAGAGCTAGGACTTGGCTGGGTGCAGGAAGAGGAGCGGTCCAGGAGCCTCCCTGCCTCCTGGGCAAGGAGCAGGCCGGGGAGCAGGTAAAACCATGGCAGGAATGTTAGTCCACAGGCTAGAAGGTAGAGGGAAGTTGATAAGCCATGGGATGAGGGTTCCTGAATCCACACGGAAATGTGGGCCTTCCCACAGGTCCCCTCAGTCCCCAGCCTCTTCTGTACAGTTAATTTAACCTTCCCTGTGCCCTACTGCGTTTTGCCAACAACCAAGGACTCTGAGAGGGCAGGATCCCTGTCATCTGCGCTGCTTCCCCAGCAGGTACCAGGGCCTGCCAATGCACAGCCAGCCCTCCTACTGCCTCACTGGAGCCCTGTGGCTTCAGCTACAGGCAGAAGTTTCCAGAATGGCCACGGGAGGAGCAGGGGATGTGGCAAGGATCTGAGGGCCTGAAGCTGGGTCTGAAGCTCTGCCCTTCTACCATGACCTTGGGGAGGGGTGAGGACGGCCTGGGAACACAGCAAGCAAGGGTGTCAAGTGGGTCACCTGAACTTGCAACCTGGAGGGTCCTCACCTGAAAGTGCTGAGGCTTTGAGGACAGAGCCCTGTGCGCGGTGGAGCCAGGGACCATCAGTTTCTGCCTGGCCGCCTCTCTTGCCGTTATGCCCAGGAGGTCTTCAGCCCCTAGAGGGACATAGTCCAGGGTGGGCTGAAAGGCCCGGGGCCCAGGAGGTTTGAGGCATTTTCCCCATTCCACCATTCTGTCCCCAGTGACCGTCTCCTGACTAAAAGCATGGCCAAGAGGCCCCAACAGGGACGCATGTTCTCTGCAGAACATTACCATGGGCCCCCCCCACCCTCAGGAATTGTGGATTCCTGGACCTCGCTCCACACAGTGGGGCTGTTGGAGATGACCATCCTCATCTCTCTGCAGCCCCTTGGAGACTTACGTCTTGTATCTTATGGGTCTTATGTCTAGAGATGACAAATAGGCATATTGGGATGGCCTCAGCCAGATGTCTGGAGATCTGGCATCTAGACCCTGTAGCTTCCAGGGACCCTAGCCCGGTCACATTCCTTCTGTAGGCCTCAAGGGCTGGGTTTTGAAGGTCCCTAAGAAGCCATCCAGCTGTGCATGGAGAAAGGCAGGGTAAGCCCTTAAGGGTAAGCTCCAGGGAAGGACATACCTGTCTTCTCAATATCCCGGTGGCTCATGTGGGCCACCTGTAGGGTGACAGTACACTGCAAGACAAAGGCCGGGGAGCTGTAAGCCAGACCCCACCATCCTAGGACACAGCACCCAAGCCCTGCACAGTCTGGCTGGGTTCACGCCTGGTCCTCCCGGTGGGGGCCGTGATGCTAGCCATGGGATGGGGCCACACCACAGGCATCTGCACAGTCTGGGTGGAGGGAGGTTATAAATGGGTGAGGAGAGAGCAATGGGTTACAGTGGAGAGGATGTTTGTAGATTAAAGCAGCCACATGGTGGTGATGGTGGCAGAAAAGGATGCAGGAGAGTGGGGAGGAGAGGTGACTTGAGCCCAGAACACAGATGCTAGCAGTTCTTCCCTGAGCCCAACATCTCATGAGCTCATGTGGGGCCCCTGCACACTCCTGCCTTTTTTTTTTTTTTTTTTTTTTTTTTTTTTTTTTTTTTGAGGCGGAGTCTCGCTCTGTCGCCCAGGCTGGAGTGCAGTGGCCGGATCTCAGCTCACTGCAAGCTCCGCCTCCCGGGTTCCCGCCATTCTCCTGCCTCAGCCTCCCGTGTAGCTGGGACTACAGGCGCCGCCACCACGCCTGGCTAATTTTTTGTATTTTTAGTAGAGACGGGGTTTCACTGTGTTAGCCAGGATGGTCTCGATCTCCTGACCTCGTGATCCGCCCGTCTCGGCCTCCCAAAGTGCTGGGATTACAGGCTTGAGCCACCGCGCCCGGCCCCACTCCTGCCTTTTAATTGAGCTCCTTTCTTCATGTGTTCCCATGACCCACCCAGCCTCCAGACTGTCACCAGGATGGCCCCTGAACACCCCAAGTGTCTAAATGATCAAAGTTAAATGGCAATTCACCAGCGTGGACCACAAGGCCCTTCACCTCTAGCTCTTGGTCGCCCACACAACCTCAGTTCTCCCACCTCCACGTGCCCCCCTTCCGGTGCCAACAGTGCAGCATACCTTCCCTCATCCTGCCTCCTGCTCCACCCACTTTATGCCCCTGCCTGGGCTGGTCTTCCACTCCTGTCCATTGGGGAAACTCAGGCCTCTGCTTACAACTCAACTGACAGACTGAATGCGCCTTGGCTTACGATGGGATCACATCCTGATAAACTCATTGTAAGTCAACAATATCGTGTGTCCATCCATTGTAAGTCACAGACTGTCTGCATACAAATGGACAATGGTCAAACCACACATAAAATAAGACTCAGATCCACATCTGCAGCAACCAGCCCGGGAAACCAACCTGTTATCTACAGTAACCAGCCCAGGAAGCCAGCCTGCTCCAAGTCAGACTTGTAGGAGGTCAGACTACTGTCTCTAGCAATAATCCAGGAAGCCAAGCAATAATGATCAGCTCCAAATGGCCAGGCCTTGATTAATAACTGGCAGCTGCCTTAATTTTTGTCCCCACTTCCAACTTAGGACCAACCAGAGAGAGCCAAACATGCCCCTCTAACCAATCACATGGGAGGCCCTGTTTCTAGCTAGCCTGCCTTGGGCTCCCCCGTAGCCTCCCATCAGGGCACATCTGCAGCCTTCCCTTCTGTCCACTGCGAAGCTCTCCCGCTCCCCTGGCTGCCTCTGAGTCTCTACCAAAACACAAATGATGATGAACGAGTCCCTTGCTAGCACAAGCTCTGAATAAACAGCCTTTGCTTGTTCTCATTTGGGTGCTCTTCCTACATTTCCGTATGTCTTAAACATCACCCCGTCTGTAAACTGTCCATGACCTCCTGAGACAAATCGTTCACTCCTTCCTGACCTCAGCCAGTGGCCTTGCTTTACTGAAGCTTGTCTCATGGGCACTGGAGCGCCTGTCACTGTGAATGCAGCGTACTCCAACAGACCATGGGCTTCAGGCAATTTTGTACCACAGGTCCTAGCACAGTGGTTGACTCTCCACGGAAGGTGGTCAATTCATCTAAATAGGTGGGTTGTGGTGGGGGTAGATGATGGCAAGGGGGGTGGTCAGGAGAGGAAGGCGGTGTGATGGGGCCCCCCAGGCAGGAAGCCCTCTTGTGGTGTGGGCCGCTTCCCCAGCTGCCCCCCTTCCTCCAGTCACCCTGCCTGGGCCTTCCTGGGCCTGACTCACATCTGTGGGCTTCATGGAATGGTTGAGCAGGGTCAGATCCTTCACAAAAAGGACCTTGCTTGGTTGTTTCCACAATGGCTTGAGCAGGACTGTGGCCAGGCCAATGAAGCTGGGGAGACAAGGAGCAGGTGTGAGATCCCGAGCCAGGGGAAAGGCGTCCTCCTCTCTCCCGGGCAGGGCTTTAGCTAGAGACGGTTTCCTCCCAGGGCTGTGCTGTCCTCAGAGAGAGGCTGGAGAAGAATGCAGTGGGGCTGGGGATCCACGACAGGGCACAGGGCTCCTGGCTCTGGGAACTGTCTTGGGGCTCCTAGGCAAGTAACAGTTGATTGGACCAGGGATGGACACCTGGCTAGAGCTGGGACAACAGGATTCTATGTCCTAGGAATTTTGACCTGGGATGTCATAGCCTCAGTCTCAGGGCATGTGAGTCTCAGCTGGGCTCTAGATGAGGCTGTGATAAGAAGCCGGGGTTGGGCAGAGAGAAGCAGAAATTTGAGCTACGTGGCTTCAGATGGACAGAGCTGCTGCTGAGTTCCCAAGTTCCTGTCCCAGCTGATTTGCAATCTTGCCCTGGCTACCCTTTCAGTACCCACCCCTCTTTTTTCTCTTTAGCTGGCTGGAGTGGGTTCCGGTCCTTCATGTGAATGAGTTGTGGATTAGAGACAAGGGTCACATAACCTGCTGCTGCGTTGGTCAGTAGTTAGGCTCCTCCTGCCTCTCTCTGCCTCACCTTTCTTCCTTTTGTGAGCCCGTGTCCTGAAGGGTGACTTGCAGGAAGGAGTCATTTTCCAGGGGGCGGTTCCAGAGGTGCCAGATTAGGGTCTGTGGGGGGCATAGAGAGGTCAGCATCCTTCCTCTGCCCTTCCCTTCCCATCCCATGTTTCTAGGAAATGAGGAAAGATGTGGGGAACGGGCTAGCACTGCGTTTCTCTGAGACTGAGGAACCTCCCTCATGTCTAACTTCCTCAGGAGATGGCGCTTGCTATCTTTCGCCAAGCTGTGCACTTCCCTCATGTCTAACTTCCTCAGGAGATGGCGCTTGCTACCTTTCACCAAGCTGTGCACATCCCACTGGGCTTCTGTGACTTGAACTGCAGTATCGCGGGCACGCTGAGAATTAAGGGTTTGGGGACTAGGAATGGGGCGAGGGGCAACATGGAGTGATGGCAGATGAGAGGGAGTCATGCAAAGGGAGCCTTCACTCGGCTTCAGGCTTCTAGGAACGTCAAGATGGCCCAGCTGGACGAGTTGATAGGCCATAACATGGTCCATCCTCAGAGTGGGGGAGAAGTCCACCAACAGTCGTGGGCAGGTGTGGCCTTCACAGCCTTGTCGGGTCAGAGGCTACTACTCCCAGGCCAAGATGCCCAGCCTTGAGGAACACTTGTGAGGCTGCAGGTCCTCTCCCTAGACCTCCGAGCACCTGCCTGGGCCCCACCCTTGCCTCCTTGCTGTTGGGATTGTTATTTACTCTTCTGGGCTTGCCCTGGTGTCTACCTCATTCCACACGGGATCATTCCCTTCCACCACACGAGTTCTTTTCTTGACATCTGCAAAGAAACCAAGGGGCTGGCATTGATGGTAGGAAATATTTCAATGTCTGGGTCGGAGTGGAGTAAAGAGAACTAGGACACTCTAAGAAAACTTCAAGTCAACATTGGCGGGTGTGAAATGGCATCACTTCTTTCTTTCTTGTGGGGTTTCAACATTTCTTGATTTTATCACTGTGACAGATAATGCTATATGTTCATTTCATTTTCTTTCTTCGTTTCTCTTTTTCTTTTTTCTTTACTTGTGTGTGTGTGTGTGACATGAGGTCTTACTCTGTCACCCAGGCTGGAGTACAGTGGCATGATCTGGGCTCAATGCAACCTCTGTCTCCCAGGCTCAAGCCATCCTCCCACCTCCCAAGTAGCCTGGACTACACGCCACCATACCCGGCTAATTTTTGTATTTTTTGTAGAGACAGGGTTTTACCATGTCACCCAGGCTGGTCTCAAACTCCCGGACTCAAGCTATCTGCCTGCCTCAGCCTCCCAAATTGTTGGGATTACAGGTGAAAGCCGCCGCGCCTGGCCCATTTCATTTTCTTCCGGAGTTTTCAGTGTCTTGCAGCTAAGCAGGGCCGTGTGACTCACTCTGGCCAATGGGGTATGGATATGATATTTGCCACTGCCAGGTCTGGTTCTCAATTTCCATGAGATTCTTCATTCTCCTCTCTCCTCTCCCTATAGCCACCCTCGTGACCTGCTAACTTTGCAGCCACAAGGAGCACGTGGCTAGTCCCTAAACTACCATTTGTAGGAGCTACCCAGGAGAGCTGTCTGACCAGCACCATCCATGCAGGACTTGGTGTAAGCAAGAGGTAAACTTTCATCGTTAACCCACTGAAAATTAAGGTTTTATTTATTGCCGGAGCAAAGCCCAGTGTACCCTAACGAAGACATCCTGAAACATCCATAATGGGTAAAAGGCCCTCCAAGCAGTGGGAAGGGGAGCAGGTTAGTGGACAGCATATGAAGGAAGAGGCTGAGAAGGACAAAAGGAGTACAAAGTGTCAAACATAAACATACAATCAGAAGAATCTGTGGGTGAACCCAGGGTTCTGAGTTTTAGGCATCTTTGTGAGAGATATTTCTGGAATGAGAAAGATGGTGCCCATGAGTTGGTGGGGAAGATGGCTCAGAATCAGAGAAGAACTGGCAACCCCTCACCTGGCTAACTGGAGAATTAGTCAAGCAGGGCAAATTCATCCTGAACTCGCACCGCCCCTCTTGAAACCTGCAGACTGAGGACATCAGCATGTATGACCCTGTGAGCCCAGAGTCCCAAATGTTCAGTCTCTGAATATTGCTGTGTTCAACAAGCCTAGTTTCACAGAACAACAGCATAACATAAAATAAAGAAATTCCATTCTTCACTCACATCTCCTGTAGGAACTACTGTGTCCTCTTTTCTCTTGGTCTGGGTTTTCTCCCTACCAACTGTCCCTGTAAAACCTATTTGCCTGTATCCACCGTCCTGTATCTCCACCTACATACTTTCACCCTTTTTTCGTTTTTCTTTCTTTCTTTCGAGATGGCACTTCTTGATCTGTTGGCCAGGCTGGAGTGCAGTGGTGTGATCTTGGCTCACTGCAACCTCCGCCTCCCAGGTTCAAGCGATTCTTCCGCCTCAGTCTCTCAAGTAGCTGGGATTACAGGCACCTGCCACCACGCCCAGCTAGTTTTTATATTTTAATAGAGACAGGGTTTCACTGTGTTGACCAGGCTTGTCTCGAACTCCTGACCTCCAGTGATCTGCCCACCTCAGCCTCCCAAAGTGCTGGGATTACAACCGTGAGCCACCATGCCCCATCCTTTCACCCTTTATTCTTTTCTTTCCTTTTAGCTGCCAGATCTTTGATATCTAAATATACCTAACATCTCTCTCATTTCCTCTCACAAATTCTTTCATCCTTTTCTTTCCCTTCCTTCTTGGGGTTCTATTCTCTTAACTAAAAAAAAAAAAAAAAAAAAAAAAAAAATGGAGATAGTAAAACTTGCTTCATCTACAAAAAAAAAATGGAGATGATAAAATTTGCTTCATCTACCTCTGGAATTGCTGTGAGCAGCAGACATCATTGTACATATGAAAAGGCTTTGTCAGCTGGGTGCCATGGCTCACACCTGTAATCTCAGCACTTTGGGAGGCCCAGGTGGGTGGATCCCTGAGGTCAGGAGTTCGAGACCAGCCTGACCAATATGGTGAAACCCCGTGTCCACTAAAATGACAATAATTAGCCGGGTGTGGTGGCATGCGCTTGTAGTCCCAGCTACTTCGGAGGCTGAGGCAGGGGAATTGCTTGAACCTGGGAGGCAGAGGTTGCAGTGAGCCAAGATCACACCACTGCACTCTAGCCTGGGTAACAGAGTGACAGTCTGTCTCAAAAAAAAAAACAAAAAAAACGCTTTGTCAGTTGTAAAGCTCATGCAAACGGAACTAACATGATCAAGCAGTTATTACTAGAAGTTATACTAAGGGCTATACACATATTATCTTTTTAAACCCCCACATCAATCTGAGGAAGCAGGGACTTTCTCTTTAAACCTTAGTTTACGGCGCAGCTCTAGGTCATGGAAGAAGGTCCAGAAGCACTCGTCCTTTCTTTTTTCCATATCCATTCCCTAGCAAAAGTAGGAGGCAGAGAAGTCATAATCAAACGACAGCAATAAGTTTTGAGAGAGCTGGGCAATGTCTACTTCACTTTGTGTTATACAGGGCATCTTTTACGTAGTACGGTGCCCTACACCTCTTTTTTCACTGAATGCATGTTGCCTCTGGGGGCTTCTCTCTCCTATGTGGACCCAAGGAGGCTCTCACCTCTGAAGTCGATGGACATGCAGGGCCTGGGTAGTGGAGCTAGCGGTGGGTCAATCTTGGCCGACTGCACAACAAGCCGCAGCATCTCGGAGACCTACTCTCTTCCCTCGTTCCCTCCGCAGTGCCACAGCTTCCTTTTTGGAGCTCCTCAGTCCGAGGCTCTTCCCAGGGATCCTGGGGTGAGTGGAGCCCCACTTCCTGTCTGTTGCTTGGCAACAGAGAGGATGTCACAAAAGTGGGCGGTTCTCGGTTCTGGTGAGGAATTAATGGGAAAGAGGGGGGAAGAGGAACAGTATGGGTGTCACCCAGTATAGGTGACTGGGCCTGTAGAAACAAAATCATCTGGTTGCTTTCACCTCCTCTTTTCTCTTTTCTCCTATTCTGCTTTTTTTTTTTTTTTTTTTTTTTTTTTTTTTTTGAGATGGAGTCTTGCTCTTGTTGCCCAGGCTGGAGTGCAATGGTGCGATTTCAGCTCACCACAACCTCCGCCTCCCGAGTTCAAGCGATTCTCCTGCCTCAGCCTCCCGAGTGGCTGGGATTACACGCATGCGCCACCACACCCAGCTAATTTTGTAATTTTAGTAGAGATGGGGTTTCTCTATGTTGGTCAGGTTGGTCTGGAATTCTCGAACTCAGGTGATCTGCCTGCCTCGGCCTCCCATACTGCTGGGATTACAGGCGTGAGCCACCAAGTCTGGCCTTTTTTTTTTCCCACCCCACACCTGCCCTCCTTGCTGTCCTTTTGATTTCAAGGTCAGACGTAAGGTTGATGTTTTCTCCTTGTACAAGCAAGTTGTCTGGAGTGAATCATTGCCAAAGTCACACAATTTAGATGAGAAAATAAGAAAACAGTGAAGCGACCTGAGAAAAGGGATAGGAAAATCAAGGACTATTTCTGTGAGGTCTCAGCGAAAGTTCTTCTTAACGTGGAAGCCTCCTTTTTACTAAGAAAAACCTAAGTTTACATATGAGACCCTCTTTGACAAAAGGAAATTAGCTTTTGAATGAATGAGCTCCTATGGAAGGTCGAAGAAGCCCATGCAGTTTTGAAGTGGCTGTCTTTATGGCTGTCAGAGCCTCTGAGCATTAAGGTGGAGCTGGGGCATTTACTGTTATTCTCCACAGCAAGGTTTTTTAGGTTTTAGGGTTGAACGTTGTATAAATTACATCTTATTTAATAGTTAGAAGGAAAACTAATGAATATCTAAAAGCTGGGAGCAGTGGCTCACGCCTGTAATCCCAGCACTTTAGGAGGCCGAGGTGGGTGGATCACGAGGTCAGGAGATGGAGACCATCCTGGCTAACACAGTGAAACCCCGTCTCTCCTAAAAATACAAAAAAATTATCCGGGCGTGGTGGCACACGCCTGTGGTCTCAGCTACTCGGGAGGCTGAGGCAGGAGAATCGCTTGAACCCTGGAGGCGGAGGTTGCAGTGAGCCGAGATCACGCCACTGCACTCCAGCCTGGCCGACAGAGCGAGACCCCGTCTCAACAACAACAACAACAAAACAAAACAAAACAAAAAATCAAACTCATTAATAAGCCAAGAAACGGGATAAGATACCATTTATCACCTCTTAAATTGGCAAAGAATGAAACAAAATGATAAACACGGTGTGCTGAGGAAAGGGGCAGAGAAAAGACACAAATTTGTTTATAGTGGGAATGGAAATATAAGTAGAGAAACAGCAGAACCCTGGCCCCAAACAAGCGCCAGGAGACAAAGTTAAGGGTAGGGAGAGGTGGGGCAGGGGCTGCTCTATTTGTGATAATTTCTGTGGCATTAAGCTTCATATTTCTAAACAGCACATTTAAATAGCATTCCTTGATTTTTTTCAAATCTGTGAGGCATTTTCCCAGTTTTATTGTTTTCCCTGGGGCTCTACCTCCTGGTCTTCTCTTCTCCCCCAGCCGAGACTGGTGGTCCCCAGTCATGCAGCACAGCTATTGTCCTGGGGTACTCTTTGCCATCACCTTCAGAATTCCTTGTCTGCTTCTTGTGTTAGACCCTGCTTCCCCGATCCTATGCCTTCTGTTTTCTCAATTTACCCTCTCATCTTTGTGGAACACAGCTTTGAGTAGCTTTCTGAATGTTTCGAGTGTTTGCATATCTGTACATATCTTTTTCTTTTTTTTAGAGACAGCGTCTTGCTGTGTCTCCCAGGCTGGAGTGCAATGGTGCGATCTCGGCTCACCGATCTCTGCCTCCCGGGTTTAAGTGATTCTCCTACCTCAGCCTCCCGAGTAGCTGGGATTACAGGCATGGGCCACCACACGTGGCTAATTTTTGTATTTTTAGTAGAGACAGGGTTTTGCCATGTTGGCCAGGCTGGTCTTGAACTCCTGAACTTGTGATCCATCCGCCTCAGCCTCCCAAAGTGCTGGGATTACAGGTGTGAGCCACCACACCTGGCCATTTTTAAAAATTTAATTAATTAATTTTTTTAAAAAAATAGAAATGAAGTCTGACTGTTCTGTGCAGGCTGGTCTTGAACTCTTGGTCTCAAGCGATCCTCCCACCTGGGCCTCCCAACGTGCTGGGATGATAGGCATGAGCCACAGCTCCCGGGTGAGATTTACCATCTTGAACCATGACTCTTGCTCTCTCAGTCAGTCAACCAAATAACCAATTATTGATCAGTCATCATTTGAACAATTACCTATGTCCTGGGCTCTATGTTCTCTGGAGGAGACAAAGGTTAATTTCCCTGACTTTGAGGATCTACTGTCTCTACACAAAAACACATAGGAAAGTTAACCACACAAAGCGATCTAGGGTCAGTAACAAAATTCTATTTTTTTTTTTTTGAGACATGGTCTCACTCCGTCGTCCAGGCTGGAGTTCCGTGGCGCGACCATGGCTCATGGCAGCCTGGACCTCCTAGACTCAAGTGATCCTCCCACCTCAGCCTCCCGAGTAGCTGGGACTACAGGCATACATCACTATCACACATACCTAATTTCTAAAATTTTTTGTAGATACAGAGGTCTCATCATATTGGCCAGGCTCATCTCAAATTCCTGAGCTCAAGAGATCCTCCCGCCTAGGCCTCCCAAAGCGCTGGGATTACAGGCGTGAGCCACACAGGTACATTCTTAATGAGGAAATTCAGGGGACTGCCCTGGTGGAGGTGGACAGTTGGGTGCTCGACCGCCCAGAGGGCACAAAGGACCAACACGATGGGGGCGGCGAGAACTGGGGCCGTAGAAGCCAGCCTCGTCCTCCGCCCTCGCTTTCCCTACTGAAAATGCGCGAGGGGGACACTCCAGCCCAGGTGCTGACTTTCTGCTTCGGACACGCTCTCGCGCTCTCGCGCTCTCGGCGCTCCTCTTCCGGACTGAGGCGCCGGGGCTTCATCCGTTCCGGGCTTTGCGGCTCACCGCCTCTCCCTTCCCAGGCCGTGAGCCGCTTCCGCGTTTTACTCGGTGCCCGCAGCGCCGGGGCGTGGAGGCGTTGACGCGCACGCGCTGAGGGATCTGGCCCGGGCCGAGCGCGCGGCCGTAAGAGCGCGGGTGAGAGCTGCGTTGGCTTCGAGGGGAGTGGCGGGCCGTGGGGTTCGCGGCCCTGGTTGGGACGGCCGGGGGTCTCGGCGAGGGCTTCAGGGCTCCTGGGGCGTGCGGGGGCCCGGGCTAGGGCCGGCTGCCGGGGCTGGTCGGGCGGGTTGGGCCGGGGGCGGGCGGGGGCCGCGTCTGGGCCTCGGTGACGCGGACGCCGAGCCGTGCCCCAGGGAGCGGGAGGCGGGAGGCGGGAGGCGGCGGGAGGCGGCGGGCGGCGGCGGGCGGCGGGCGGGGGCCAGGAGGCTCCTCCTCGTCGCGAACTCTGCATGACCTTGGCCAAGTCGCTTCGGTTCCCCGAGCTGGCGACCTCGTCTGTAAAATGCGAGTCATGGCCGTGTCTCCTCGATGGAGGCTCAGTGGCAGGAAAGCCTGCGGGGCCGCCGGGGTCCGGGGCGGTTTGCTGGGGACGCCTCGCCGGGGGTGCGGGCGAAAGGGCTTCCACGGGGACCATTTTGTCACAGGCTTTGTGGGGGGAGCTCTCCTTTTCATATAAACTCTGGAATATTACGAAGTACCGACAGAACTTTTGTTTCACGCGGTACGAGGGACTCGAAGGACATGGAGCCCTAGCTGGGATTCGCTTTTTTGAGGCCCGCGTTGCCCTGCCCTTTAGCAGTGCCCACGCTCCTGCTGCGGACCGGGCTCGGTTGGCATCGTCGGTAGAGGATGATGTGAAGCGACAGAGAACCTTAGCTTTCGACGAACTCACGTTTGTGATTTCCCGTTTGCCAGAACTCTTCCTGCCCACCTAGGAAGTTGTGCTGGCCAAGCAGGTGTAGTGTCTGTCCACGCCAGGTCTTTCTGAACCTCGGGGTCGGTGAGCTCTCCCGTTAGCGAATTTCAGTTCGCTAGAGGTTGAGTATGGGACAACTCATGGCACCTCGTTTTTCTTTTTTTTTTTTTTTCCTTTTTTTTTGGTGTTGGTGTGGGATTCCACGAACCCTCCCCACCAGAGGTCTGCTGTGAAATGGATACTCAACAGGAATGATAGTAGGTTACAAAAGTAAGCATGTTCGGTGGTGTAGATTGGGAGAAATTCAGAATATTGGAATTGACCTAAACTGAAACTTCTCACTGCAGGTGACTAGCATGCAGATACCCTTGCTCTGACTTTCTGCCCCTCCACTGACATGGCCCACCGGGGTGGGGAGAGGGACTTCCAGACTTCAGCTCGACGCATGGGCACCTCGCTGCTCTTCCAGCTTTCAGTGCACGAACGAGAGCTGGACCTGGTTTTTCTGGATCATAGCTATGCCAAGCCTTGGAGTGCCCACCCAGATGCCAGTAGTGCCCGCCCCACCCGCATGCTCTTTGTCACTCCCCGGCGGCAGCACGAAAGTACCATGTGAGTTTGGGCTTCTGAGGGCTGCTGCTGCCATCACTGGGCAGTGATCAGATGGGAATTTAGAGAGGATTTTCTCAGGATTGACTGGGGGAGATTGTATGAGGCGTTTGGATGTTAAATTCAGGCATCTCTTAAGCAGCATAAGGATAGGCTTGAATGTGGATATCTGTATGAGACAGCTAACAAGAATTAGGAAAGCAAGACATGGAAATGAAAAGCAGACGACCTATTCCACTTAGATAATAGGATGTGTGGAAAGGGGAAAATCGCAGAGGGTTATTTAACTGGTGAAGAAAAAGACTGAAAAGTTGATTTTAGAAGATTACCACACAGGATACGACTCCTTATCACATTAGTCCAGTGCTCTGGGTTGCTTGACAGTGGCAACAATAGCCTTTTTATAGTAATGCATTTTGCTTTTCTTGGCTTCACACAGGAAGGTTAGAAGCCAGTTCCCAAGACATTGCTTTTTCTCTTCCCTTGTTATAGAGCTGCTATCCATGGGTTAATCTAAACCCTTCTTATGTCTAATGGTATTTTCACCCAGCCTATGTTATAGGGTAAGGAAGTTTCATAAATTGACTACCTGATGTGTGATACAGTTACATTTGGTCTAAATAAACCTGTTTGCCAATTCTTTTGCACTTTAAGGCACTCTAATTATGTTTCAAGATGTGTTGATATATTCTGTTATGGTGATCAAAGGAGGACTTTTGGAGAAGAGTTTTTTCTGTTTTTTTTTTTTTTTTTGAGACGGAGCCTCGCTCTGTTGCCCAGGCTGGAGTGCAGTGGCCGGATCTCAGCTCACTGGAAGCTCCGCCTCCCGGGTTTACGCCATTCTCCTGCCTCAGCCTCCTGAGTAGCTGGGACTACAGGCGCCCGCCACCACGCCCGGCTAGTTTTTTTGTGTTTTTTAGTAGAGATGGGGTTTCACCGTATTAGCCAGGATAGTCTCTATCTCCTGACCTCGTGATCCGCCCGTCTCGGCCTCCCAAAGTGCTGGGATTACAGGCGTGAGCCACCGTGCCCGGCCTTCTGTTTGTTTTTGATCTGACCTAATGTTTAATCTTTCCTTAAGCACTGGTTTCAATTTTGTGGGGGGTTAGAGCCCTTGTAGAGGCTTCTTTAGAGTCCCCCCTCCTGGAATTGAGCCTTAATGACCTGAGGAGTTAGAGATATGACGATGTGTGTGTGGTTTTTTTTTTTTTTTTTTTTGAGACAGAGTCTTGCTCTGTTGCCCAGGCTGGAGTGCAGTGGTGTGATCTCGGCTCACTGCAACCTCCACCTCCTGGGTTCAAGCGATTCTCCTGCCTCAGCCTCCTGAGTAGCTGGGACTACAGGCATGTGCCACCATGCCTGGCTAATTTTTGTATTTTTGGTAGAGACAGGGTTTAACCCACCATGTTAGCCAGGCTGGTCTCGAACTCCTGACCTCAGGCAGTCCACCCGCCTCAGCCTCCCAAAGTGCTGGGATTACAGGCATGAGCCACCGCGCCTGACCCGCTACGTGTGTTTTAAACGTGCAGAATAGTGTTTTTTATTTCATTTCCCAATGACTTTTTAATTTTGTTGCCTTTTTTTGGTTGTACATGAGATAAAATCTGTAACTTTAGGCAATAATTTAGCATAATCCTGATGCCTCTGGCCTAGGGCGTAACTGAAAAGCTCCTTTAAATAGTAGTTGAAGTCTTTTCCTTTTTGGCTGCATATTAGCTTCTTGCTGACATTAAAACTCCTGTGGCCACATCTCATGACATTTTCTTTTTTTTTTTTTTTTTTTTTTTTTTTTGAGACGGAGTCTAGCTCTGTCGCCCAGGCTGGAGTGCCGTGGCCGGATCTCAGCTCACTGCAAGCTCTGCCTTCCGGGTTCACGCCATTCTGCCTCAGCCTCCCGAGTAGCTGGGACTACAGGCGCCCGCCACCTTGCCCGGCTAGTGTTTTGTATTTTTTTTTTTTTAGTAGAGACGGGTCACCGGGTTAGCCAGGATGGTCTCGATTTTCTGACCTCGTGATCCGCCCGTCTCGGCCTCCCAAAGTGCTGGGATTACAGTCTTGAGCCACTGTGCCAGGCGACATTTTCTTAAAGTGAGATTCTGTGGACTTGGTTCTTTTGGTACTTAGAAAATTGTTTCCTTTTATAATCTCTGTCTCCAAATATAGACCCTGAAAATGAGAATTCGGCATGCTTTAAGAACTCTTTTAGGCCAGCGTGGCCAGAATATAATAGCAGTAGGGGTATAAGTGGGAGGTAGGGAGAAGTTGGCAGAGGTTACCTCGTGAAGGAATCTGATACTAAGAGTGGTGAGAAGCCATTGAAGGATCTTAAGCTAGAGATTCAATTTATACTTTAAAAAGATCATTTTGGATTTTTTGTTGAGTATGTTGTAGTGCAGGAGTAGAACTTACAGGATCAGCTGCAGGCTGCCATTGCAATGGACTGAGATGGGCCAGAAATCATGATATCTTGTATCGGGCAGGAACAGTACAAATGGAGAAATACAGATGACTTCGAGATGTATTTCATAGGTAGAGTGAATAGGTTAATAGGATCTGCAATAGTGAATTGGAAAGAAGAGCAAGAACCAGGGTTAAAGGAAAAGGTAAAATTAGGATGACAGATTTCTGGCTTGAGCAATTGGGTGGTGCCATGAGTTAGGGAAAACTGGGGGAGGATAGGTTTGTGATGGTGAAATCAAGAGTTCTCTTTTAGGTACACGTATCTCTTTTAGGTACCTAGCTCAATGTCTGGCCTAGAGAAGATTATCAGCTCTTTTGCCCACCACCAAATCTAGCTGCACGTGATTTCATTTCGTTTCATAATGATGTAATTATTTCAGTCATTGGAAATGGATGCAGTAAGGTCACTGAGGTCAAAAAGTTAACATAAAGTTTGGCAGATAGCCACTAGACCAGTTTGTTTGGCATAGTATTTGGGGTGACAAAGTTGGTGCAATATATCATAAAGTGGGAAGGACGCTTGGGGCACTAGTATTTCTTTTTTTCTTTCTTTCTTTCTTTTTTTTTTGAGTCAGAGTCTCACTGTGTTACCCAGGCTGGAGTGCAATGGCACAATCTTGGCTCATTGCAACCTCTGCCTCCCAAGTTCAAGCAGTTCTCCTGCCTCAGCCTCCCAGGTAGCTGGGATTATAGGCACCCGCCACCACGCCTGGCTAATTTTTGTATTTTTGTTAGAGACAGAGTTTCCCCATGTTGGTCAGGCTCGTCTTGAACTCCTGACTTTAAGCAATCCACCTGCCTTGGCCTCCCATAGTGCTGGAATTACAGGCATGAGCCACCATGCCTGGCTGGATTTCATTTTAAAATATGAAAGACCTTTAGATGTTCATTTATATTTGTTTCTGTTCTAGGCTCTGTACAAAATGAGCTAAATAGCTAAGGTATGTGCATTCCAGGTCATCTGTCTTAGGTAATCATACAGAAGGAAATCATAGACTTTACAGCATATATTAATAACTACCAGTTGACTTGCTATTGGAAGGGAAAGTTTGTATGAATTTAAAACCCTAGACCAGCACTGTTTAACAGAACTCTCTGTAATAATAGGAATCTTCTATACCTGGGATATCCAGTATGGTAACTGCCACCACATGTATCTATTGAACACTTGAAATGTGGCTAATGTCGCTGCGGAACTGAATTTTTTATTTTTTCATATTTTTGAGACGGAGTTTTGCTCTGTCACCCAGCCTGCAGTGTAGTGGTGCGATCTTGGCTCACTGTAACCTCCGCCCCCTGGGTTCAAGCAATTCTGCCACAGTCTCCCAAGTACCTGGGACTACAGGTGCTTGCTGCCACACCCAGCTAATTTTTTGTTGTTTAGTAGAGATGGGGTTTCACCATGTTTCCCAGGCTGGTTGCAAAGTCCTGAGCTCAGGCAATCCACACGCCTCTGCCTCCCAGAGTGCTGGGATTACAGGCGTGAGCCACCGTGCCCGGCCTTTTTTTTTTTTTTTTTTTTTTGAGACGGAGTCTCACTGTGTTGCCCAGGCTGGAGTGCAGTGGTGCGATCTCGGCTCACTGCAACCTCTGCCTCCTGAGTTCACACCATTCTCCTGCCTCAGCCTCCCAAGTAGCTGGGACTACAGGCACGTGCCACCACACCCAGCTATTTTTTGTATTTTTAGTAGAGATGGGGTTCTACCATGTTGGCCAAGCTTGTCTCGAACTCCTGACCTCAGGTGATCCACCCGCCTTGGCCTCCCAAAATGTTGGGGTTACAGGCGCAAGCCTCTGTGCCCAGCCTGAATATTTAATTCTATTTAATTTTTTTTTTTTTTTTTTTTTTTTTGGGCCGAGGTCTCTGTCACCCAGACTGGAGTGAGTGCAGTGGTGTGATCTTGGCTCACTGCAACCTCCGCCTCCCAGGCTCAGTTGATCCTCCCACCTCAGCCTCCCATGTGGCTGGGACCACAAGCTAATTTCCGTATTTTTGCACTATGTTGCCCACACTGTTGAATTTGTGGGCTCAAGCGTTCTGGCCACCTTGGCCTCCCAAAGTGCTGGGATTACAAGCCTGAGCCCTTGTGCCCAGTAATTTCTTTTTTTTTTTTTTTTGAGACAGAGTCTCACTCTGTTGCCCTGGCTGGAGTGCAGTGGCGCAGTCTCACTGCAAGCTCACCTTCTGGGTTCACACCATTCTCCTGCCTCAGTGTCCTGAGTAGCTGGGACTACAGGTGCCCGCCACCACGCCTGGCTAATTTTTTGTATTTTTGGTAGAGATGGAGTTTCACTGTTAGCCAGGATGGTCTTGATCTGACCTCGTGATCCGTCTGCCTCAGTTTAAGTAGTCGTATGTAGCTTGTAACTACTGTATTGGACAGTATCTAGGCAATCAACTTGTTAGCCACTTCTCTCCATTTGTACTGTTCTCGTCCCTAAACAAGCTATCATGATTTCTGGCCTATCTCAGTCAACTGCAGTGGCTGCCTCGCTGGTCTTCTAATTCCACTCCTGAGCTGTAGCCTACTAAACAAAAATTGAAAGTGATCTTTTAAAAATATTAGTTTGAGGCCGGGCGTGGTGGCTCACGCCTGTAATCCTAGCACTTTGGGAGGCTGAGATGGGTAGATCACGAGGTCAGGAGATCGAGACCATCCTGGCAAACACGGTGAAACCCCGTCTCTATTAAAAATACAAAAAACTAGCCGAGCGAGGTGGCAGGTGCCTGTAGTCCCAGCTACTTGGTAGGCTGAGGCAGGAGAATCGCTTGAACATGGGAGGCGGAGGTTGCAGTGAGCCGAGATCGCGCCACTGCACTCCAGCCTGGTTGACAGAGCGAGACTCCGTCTCAAAAAAAAAAAAAAAAAAATTAGTTTGAGAGTCAAATCAACTTGCTTATGGAATATATTGTCCTTTTTTTTGAGACTGGGTCTTGCTCTGTCACCCAGACTGGAGTGCAGTGACATGATCACAGCTGACTGTAGCCTCAACCTCCTGGGCTCAAGCAAGCCATCCTCCCACCTCAGCTTCCTGAGTGGCTGGGACTGCAGGCACACACCACCATGCCTGTCTAATTTTTGTGTTTGTTGTAGAGACGGGGTTTTGCCATGTTGCCAGATTGGTCTTGAACTCTTGGGCTTAAGCAGTCCTGCCTCAGCCTCCCAAAGTGCTGGGATTACAAGTATGAATCACTGTGCCTAGCTATATTTGTCATTTATTTATTTATTTTTTGAGACCAGCTCACTCACTCCTGGGCTTAAGTGATCCTCCTGCTTCAGCCTTCCAAAGTGCTGGGATTACAGGTGTGAATTGCTGTGCCTGGCCGTATTTATTATTTATTTATTTATTTATTTATTTTTGAGACCAGGTCTTGCTCTGTCACCCAGGCTGGAGTGCAGTGATGCAATCATGGCTCACTGCAGCCTTGACTTCCCAGGTGCCAACAGTCCTCCCACCTTAGCCTCCTTAGTGCTGGGATCACAGGCATGTGCCACATGCCCAGCTAATTTTTGTATTTTTGGTAGAGACAGGGTTTCCTCATGTTGCCCAGGCTGGTCTTGAACTCCTGAGTTCAAGCGATCCACCTGCCTCGGCTTCACAAGTGGTGGTATTACAGGTGTGAGCCACTGCACCTGGCCCATATTTATCTTTAAAAAAAAAAAAGATGTTTATCATTTTTTATATAGACTCATTGAAAAAATGACTTTGTGTTCTTCCAGTACATACCATCGTGTCTGAGAAGGCAGAGATCTAGACAAGTGTGGGAAAGATGACTTTGGATCAAAATTTTCTTGTGGATATAATGTGCTTATACATAATTTAAAGCTGACTGTATTAAAGATACATTTTTTGTCAACCAGATGATTGTTAAATACCTGTGAAGTATGTGTGGCCCGGTCCTATTTCCTCACCTGTTTACAGTGAATCAGATGTGCCAATAGATGTGGAGACGGTCATGTCAACGCCTATGCCACTCTATGACAATCAGAAGGCACGCAGCGTGATGAATGAGTGTGAACGGCATGTCATCTTTGCCAGGACTGATGCAGATGCCCCTCCTCCACCAGAGGACTGGGAGGAGCATGTCAACAGGTAGGCTGCTCATCAGGAGGATGGTCACTGCCCTGTAATTATTTCGTATCATCTTCATTGAAATAACACTTATTAGGACCTTATTTCATTTGCAGCAACACAAGTCAGAGTGTTCTCCAAAGTCTCACATTATAGCTCTCAGTTCACCATGCTGTGTGTGAGCTTCTTGAGAGCAGGGCTTACATCTCAGCCATCTTTGCATACTTCACACTAGGACGTTGTCTGGCACACAGTAGGTATATAATGCTTGTTGGATAAATAAGTGAATTAAATTTGATAGATATGATTAGCTCTTTAGTAGCTTCTGTTGTTTAAGTTATGATATAGGGGTTACCCAAACTACAAAAAAATGAAATGTACATTTGTAAGGTATTGTGTTTAAATGGTTTATAACTAGGATGATGAAAGTTGTGAAGTCACATGAAAAGCTAACAGATGTTTGAGTGGCTTTTAAAAATAGATTTGCAGGCTATGGAGGGCACACTGAAGCCTGTTTTCATGAGTATATTGGCTAGTTTTGTTCCCAAGCTTTCTACTGCCCCAGGGGACTCAGTACTCCTCTCCTGGTCATTTGTCCCTGTTCATTTGGTAAACATTTACCTAATCACATAATATCTTTTTGGGAATATTTATATGCCATACAATTCAACTATTTAATGTGTACAGTCATTGGTTTTTAGTATAGTCAGAGTTGTATATTCATCACCACTATCAATTTGATAAACATTTTCATCATCCCAGAAAGAAACCTCATACCCATAAACAGTCGCTCCCCGTTTCCTCCTAGCTTCTCTGGTCTCTAGGAAGCACTAATTGACCTTTGTCTCTATAGATTTGCCTATTCTGAACATTTCATGTAAATGGAATCATGCAATATGTGGTCTTTTCCTACTGGCTTCTTTCACCCCGCATAATATTTTCAAGGTTCATCCATGTGGTTGTGTGTATCAGCACTTCATTCTTTTTATTGCCAAATGATATTACATTGTATGGATAGCCCACATTTTATTTATTAATTAATCAGTTGATGGATATTTAGGTTATTTTCAGTTTTTGGCAATTGTGAATAATGCTGTTATGAACATCTGCATACAAGTTTTTGTGTGGATCTAAGTTTTTAATTCTCTTAGCTATATACCTGGGAGTGGACTTGTTGGGTCATATGATACCTCTGTATTTAACCTTTGAGGAATTGCCAGACTGTTTTCCAAATTGGCTATACCATTTTACATTCCTACCAGCAGTGTATGAGGGTTCTAGTTTCTCCACATCCTTGACAACACTTACTAATTTTCTTCTTTTTAAAAAAAATTATAACCGTTCTACTGGGTATAAAGTGGCATCTCATTGTGGTTTCAACTTACATTTTGTTGATGGCTTTTTGTCTGTGTATCCATATATCTACTATATATAAGGAAATGTTACTTCTTATATCAGGAGTTGGTAGGTGGTAACTTTCCACGATTTCAGAGAACCCTTATTTTCTAATGTAGAGAGAGAAAGAGGGGTAGAAAGTTTGAGGTGATTGACATGATTACTGAAGCTGGTTGGAAGTTGGAAATGAGATTGAACAGGTGTGCTTGTGTGATCAAAACAGCAGCTGTTGAGGGAGGAGCAGTTCTGCACCTTGGTTGAAAAAAGCTTGTGAAGAACATGGTTGGGGTCTTGCATTGGAATTAATTTAGTGCCTTAAGAAGCTCTTTTCTCACACCTGTAATCCTAGCACTTTGGGAGGCTGAGGTGGGTGGATCACCTGAGGTCGGGAGTTCAAAACCAGCCTGACCAACATGGACGAACTCTGTCTCTGCTAAAAATACAAAAGTAGCCGGGTGTGGTGGCGCATCATGCCTGTAATTCCAGCTACTTGGGAGGCTGAGGCAGGAGAATCGCTTGAACCTGGGAGGCAGAGGTTGTGGTGAGCTGAGATCACGCCATTGCATTCCAGCCTGGGCAACAAGAGTGAAACACCGTCTCAAAAAAAAAAGAAACTCTTTTGAGCGTTAGATAAAGAAGAAAACTAAACTGCTATGAATGAAGATCAACTACTGGAATATTGCTAGAGTCAGTATATTCAGCAAAAGGATTTATCAGTTTTTACAGTTAAAAATAGAAATAACAACGATGGTAATAACAAAAAGGAGCCAGCATTTGTTGAGTGCTTTCTAGGTGCCAGACATTGTATCAGGCTCTTCAAATGCATTGTCTCTTAGTCCTCCCATCATCTCTGCTTGGAGGTATAACCCCCTTCATCTCTGCTTAACAGGATGAAGAAACTGAGCTCAGAGTGTTTAAGAAACCTTAATTAGGAAGTGATGGAGAAGGAGTTTGTTCAAACCAAGCAGTCTGACTCCAGAACCCAGTGTTCTCAACCACCATACCCTCTGCCTTAATTAAGGGCAGTAAGAAGAGATTAAGACCAGTTAGTGGTGGCTGAACAAGGTGGCCTCGTATGGTTATGTATCCCTTTGTGGTATTTTCCACTACCTTTTCCTTTGCAATTTTGCAAAGTACATAGGAGAACTGTGTGATTTTTTTTTTTTTTTTTTTTTTTTTTTTTGTCGTCAGTTCATCCATGGTTATGATTAAGAGGTTTTTGTGGACAATTCATACTTACCAAAGTCATTAGAGACTTAATAATACTATAAATACCAGTTTTTTTTTTTGTTTTTTTTTTTGTTTGTTTTTTGTTTTTTTTGAGACGGAGTCTCGCTCTGTCGCCCAGGCTGGAGTGCAGTGGCACAATCTCAGCTCACTGCAAGCCTCAACCTCCAGGACTCAGGTGATTCTCACAGGTGGGAACCTTAGCCTCCCAAGTAGCT
This sequence comes from Macaca nemestrina, assembly GCF_043159975.1. Classification (NCBI taxonomy): domain Eukaryota; kingdom Metazoa; phylum Chordata; class Mammalia; order Primates; family Cercopithecidae; genus Macaca; species Macaca nemestrina. Next base: position 121,642,286 of record NC_092137.1, read on the forward strand.
GGGACTACAGGAGTACGTCACCATTTCTGGCTAATTTTTGTAGCTTTTGTAGAGATTGGGTTTCGCCATGCTGCCTAGGCTGGTCTCAAACTCCTGGCTCAAGTGATCTGCCCACCTTGGCCTCCCAAAGTGCTGGGATTATAGGTGTGAGCCCCTGCACTTGGCCGAGTTTCTTCATTTATAAGGAGAGATAGAACTGCAAAGCATAAGAGACACTGGGGTGGTCTGGCCAGAGTGTCTGTTCTCAGCTGGAAAGTCTGGAAAACTATTTTATTTCAGAAGTGAATAGATGAGTGGAGAGGCTACACGGGAGGCACAGCAGAATAGCTGGAAGTACACATCTTTCCTCTAGGCAAGGTGGCTCCACAGAGTAGGCCAGGGTGCACTTTCTCTTGCCTGTCCTTTAGAGAAGCACTGACGGATTCTTATCTTTGGCTTTTCTTTCTCCAGTTTCCTTGTGGACCACCATCCTTCTGTTACGACATTGCCACAGATTGATGTCATTCATTAAAGCTCAGTTGATCCTAGATTATTTGTTTTCTTAGTGTCTGATGAGATTTTGGAGGCCTTCTCTCATTGGCCGCAGTCTTACAAACCGTCTCTTTTGGTTGTAACTTTTGTATATAGCCGATTTTATTTAATGGTCACTTATTAGCTTCAGTTTCAGAGATCACCATTTTATGACCCTGTCCCTGAGTCTGTAGCCTGTTTGGAGCTTGCAGTTCCTTCTGCTCTGATTATAATCATTGTGTTGCCATTCTTTCCCTGACTTGATTGTTAAATTGCTGCTTCCTTTCTTCTTGTATAAAGTCATGTAAAATTAGTTTCCCACATCAAGAGCTCCATGAACGGTGTAGGTCGGCTCCCTGGAACTCTGGAGTTTTTTCCCGGAGAGTTTACTAATCGCTGTTTGTCTGTAGAGGCAGAAACTTAATTTCCTTGTTAAGAGCTTTTTTCCTCCCTCTTTAATGATTTCAGTAGATACTGTCTTCAAATAACTTTATGTATATAGGCCAGGCACAGTAGCTCTCGCCTGTAATCCCAGCACTTTGGGGGGCTGAGGCGGGAGGATCATTTGAGGTCAGGAGTTTGAGACCAGCCTGACCAACATAGTGAAACCCTGTCTCTACTAAAAATAATAAAAATTAGCTGGGCGTGGTGGCGAATGCCTGTAATCTCAGCCACTTGGGAGGCTGAGACAGGAGAATCTCTTGAACCTGGAAGGCAGAGGTTGCAGTGAGCCTAGATCGTGCCACTGCACTCCAGCCTGGGCAACAGAGCGAGACTCCCATCTCAAAAAAAAAAAAAGAAGCATGCTCCTCCCTTCCCTGCCCCCGACTCTGGCTTTCTTTATTAATGATTGATATTTTGTGAAACGGTTTAAATATTGCTACCTTATTTAATTGTCTGTATTGGGGTTGTCTGTGACCGTGGGCTGATTTAAATTTGACCCATTGCTTGTTTTTGTGTGGAATGGTTTTTACATTTTTAAATGGTTGCAAAAAAACTTAATACTGTTTCATGACACGTGAAATTAAAATTTCAGTGTGCGCAAACTTTTATTGGGATACAGTCATATTCATTAGGTATTATCCATGGCCACTTTTGCACTAAAACCACAAAGTTGAATAGTGGCAGAAACCATATGGCCTGCAAACCCTAGAACATTTCTGTCCAGCCTCTTACAGAAAAAATGAGCTGCCTGGGTCATGTTCTTGTGTCTGCGTGCCATGGCATGTGACTTAGAGGACCTTTGAAAATAATTGCTATTTGCTGGCATAGTGATGTAGTCCTGAAGATGTTGGGCCAGCTTTTTTTTTTTTTTCCTCCAGATGTTTGTCAAATGCCGTTTCATTAGTTGCATAGCTTTTGAAAGATATTTAATAAAATTCTCCTAACACATGATACTTCTCAGCATTGCTCAAATGGATTTTAGGACATTTCCAACATTTCAGCGAAAGAATGTAGTATCCAAAAGCAGACTTTCTTATCTTAGAAATCAGAACTTCTGAATTCCAGCCAAAAACACCCCATTTTCCTTTTCTGAACTTTCTTTAATTATATATTCAATATTGTATGTATCTGTATAAATCTTAGGTTGGATGTTTGAAATTTTAAGTCCAAGGTCTTTGAGTTATCCTCCCTCCTTCCCCTCCCCCACCCTCTTTCTTTCCCCTTCCTTCATTCCTTCCCTTCTCCTAGTGTTTAGACAAAGAATTTTATAATCTGAAAAAGGAAAGTATGACTGTTGAGTTTATCTGATGTCCTTTGTGTCTCCTTGTTTGACTTCTGGTTAAAAAAAAAAAAGTCCTTTAGATATTTTAATGTTGAATTAATTAGTCTCCTTTGAAACAGTATCCAAAATTTGAAAATATCAGATATTTTCAGGACCAATGTTATATTTTAGCTGCTTTGAATAGAATGAGCCAGAGGTCAGCATATCATTCAGGTTCAGTCAGATCAGAGAGAACAAAAGATTCTCTGATCTCATCTAGGAAAGGAAGAAAAGGCATTTTTGCCCTCATGAAAATTGAATAGGCGGGTAGGGCAGGGGGTGGGGTGTGCCAGTTGACTCACCACAGTTCCCATCAGCTATTTGACTGTTTAGGCTTGTATTTAAAATTCTGTCTCCTGTTTTTAAAATTTTCCCTAATTATATCTCTTGCATGCTCTTTATCTTAATCTTGGTTTAGATCATTTTTTTCTGCCCACTTAATTTTCCAGCCTCCCACGAAGCTGACAAAATATAGAGATCAGGTTTCAATTCTTGAAGTCACTTTGTTGTATATCCAGCAGCAATCCTACGAACTTTTTCTGGGATTTTGGACTCTCAACATTGTGGTTTTAAAATTTAATTTCAGCTGTCATTGGTGTATGATGATAATTTCTAAATAGCTTTCTAACCCTCTGCACCTTGCATTCACATCATTTTCCTTACTCCCATAATTTTGGGTTGCAGAATTAATACAGAGTAAGAAAAACAAATCGGGAAAACATCATTATATAATAAAAACAGGATAATTTTGGAAATGCTGTTGATGTTTCATAAATAAATTATACCTCATTCTCTGTTGTTGGAATTAAAGTTTGCAGTGTGATCAATAGGCTTTGAGAAAGCTCCAGAGATTGTTGAACGTGAAAAAACTATATTCATTGCTTAACCTGGTTGATTATAAATTAGCATGATTGCTGGAGGTAAGGCTGCAATATAATACTACTTTCAAGATGCTACAGGTCCTTTATACCTATTATTTTCAAAGAACTGGAAATCCAGAGATTTTTGGTTTGTTTGTTTGTTTTTGAGACGGAGTCTCATTCTGTCATCCAGGCTGGAGTATAGTGGGGTGATCCCAGCTAACTGCAACCTCCGCCTCCTGGGTTCAAGCGATTCTGCTGTCTCAGTCTCCCGAGTAGCTGGGATTACAGGCTCGTACCACCATGCCCAGCTAGTTTTTCTGTTTTTAGTAGAGATGGGGTTTCACCATGTTGGCCACGCTGGTCTCCACCTCCTTTCTGACCTCAGGTGATCCGCCCTCCTCAGTCTCCCAAAGTGCTGGGATTACAGGCATGAGCCACCATGCCCGGCCTTATCCAGAGATTTTAACACGGATAGCCTTTGGTCATTTCCATTTGAAGAAATTTATCCTACAGAGATACTTGTGTGAGTGTATAAAATATAGATAGATAGGGCTGGGTGTGGTGACTCACACCTGTAATCCCAGCACTTTGGGAGGCTGACATCGGTGGATCACTTGTGGTCAGGAGTTCGAGACCAGCCTGGCCAACATGGTGAAACCTCGCCTCTACTAAAAATATAAAAATTAGCTGGGCGTGGCGGCGTGCCCCTGTAGTCCTAGCTACTCTGGAGGCTGAGGCAGGAGAATCACTTGAACCTGGGAGGCAGAGGTTACAGTGAGCCAAGATTGCACCATTGCGCTCCAGCCTGGGCAACAGAGCAAGACTCTTGTCTAAACAAAAACAAGAATTAATAATAAAATATAGATAGTTGTGTATGTATATATTTGAGGAAGAGAGGGGTGGTCACTGCAGTGGCTTATAAATTGCAATAAAAAATGCACAACCTAAATGTCCACAAATAAGGTACAACTTACCTAGCCTTTAAAAACAAAGAAGTGTATTAACGTGGAGATATATCCATGTTTGTAGAGAGCTTTTTCTTTTTTTTTTTTTTTTTTTTTTTTTTTTTTTTGAGACGGAGTCTCGCTCTGTCCCCCAGGCTGGAGTGCAGTGGCCAGATCTCAGCTCACTGCAAGCTCCGCCTCCCGGGTTTACGCCATTCTCCTGCCTCAGCCTCCCGAGTAGCTGGGACTACAGGCGCCCGCCACCTCACCCGGCTAGTTTTTTGTATTTTTTTTTAGTAGAGACGAGGTTTCACCGTGTTAACCAGGATGGTCTCGATCTTCTGACCTCGTGATCCGCCCGTCTCGGCCTCCCAAAGTGCTGGGATTACAGGCTTGAGCCACCGCGCCCGGCCTGTAGAGAGCTTTTTCAAATGACTTGTAAGCGTCTGCTCTGTCTCCTCCTATCCTCCTGCCACCATCAAATTCTCAAGCCCATCTGAGACTCACTGTACGTAAGAGAGCTGCTACTCTTGTGAGTCTGCTGTGCGTTTAAATAATGTGACAGAAAACAAGATAATGAACCAGTGGGGCTGGAGCTTCTGGTCTCAACAAACCTTCCCAGTTCCAAGGCATCCTGAGTCCCAACATTGAGTTGAAACTTTCATCCCCTCACCTTTGAAGTCCAGAATCTCTGAATATCAAACCCCAAAAACTAGATGCTGATGAAGTAGCAGAGATTAAGCCAAGATAACGAGGGAAGAATAAGAAAAAGGACAGTTCCAAGAAACCTCAGACTGATTCTAGTACCCCCAAAAGGGGGTTACAAAAGGATGGGAGGTTTTGGCACTTAAGAGAGGATTTAGCTCTAGCAAGGAAAGCTTCTGAAGGTAGAGGGTGCTTCTGAAGAAGATAGTCATCCCATTTTGTTCTCTAATCTTGGATTTCCACTGCTCTCAACTTTTGCTGCTATCAGTAATCGTAGTTAACCTGAATTGTTTTATTGTTAGAAGGAACTTAGAGGTAATCTAGCTGTATGTATTTTATGGACAAGAAGACTCAGAGCACATAGCTCTTTATTAGAGAGTGGGATAGAACCCTTTTCCCTAGGTAGGGTTCTGCTGGATCCTGTAATGTGGTTAAGTTGTAAAACTGGAGGTGTGGTAGGTGGAGATTTTATTTTACAGAAGGAAAAGGAGTTTGACTATTGTTTTCCTCCTTTCTAGAGGGTATTTGCTCTATCCAGGAACTTTTAGGTAGTTGTACAAAGTGAATAACAAAGGGTAATTGTCCTCCATCTGCATACTCACTGGGCCATATTGTTGGTGTTCCTAGAACAATGACCTGTAGAAATGAGAGTATCTTGTGGGGTGGGATATGATGGAAAGAATGCTGGTCTCTTATGAAGCCAGAGAAACTGAGATTGTTGATGTTGTTGTTCCTGCAGTCTGACTGTCTTGGTGAAGGACATAGATCATGTGCTTGTGTTCCTCTTTGCTCCTCAGCATTAACATGGTATAGAGTCTGAGATTTTGGATAGGGACCTGGCTGTTTACAGAACTTAGAATGCAGTGTGCACACAATCCATCCATTTATTTAGTCAGCAGATGTTTAACTCCCCAATATGTGTGTGACTCTGTTTTATGTGCTGTGGATATAGCACTTAAACAAAACCAACAAAAGTCCTGGCCATCTTGGCCTTTTACACCTTGGCAGAGAGAAACAAACTAAACAAATAAATAGCATGGATAGACTATGAGGTAGTGATACCTCTGGAAAGCAGGTTAGTGAATCCCAGGGTAACACTGGAGGGTTACAGTGTTAAATAGAGATAGGTCAGAGCAAGCCTCAGCAGGTGACATTTGAGCAACAACCTGAAGGAGATGAGAGAGGGAGCCATTGTTTCAGGTTGGCGTAATGAAGGGCAGAGCCCTGGTCTGTGATGCAGGAGTGTGCCTGTTGTGTGTGTGAGGGCAGGGGAGTGGAGGGGGCTGTGAGGAAAGGCAGTGTGAGTGAAGTAAATGAGGATCAGTCATGGATGGTAAGATCTGAAAGACATGGAGTCCATGCAGCCCATTGCAAGGACTTTGGCTTTTAACTGATTGAACTGGGACCACTGAAGGACTTTGAGCAAAGGAGTGACATGATCTGACTTAGTTTTTTCGATTAATTCTTCCAAATTGGCTTTTCCAGAAGGTTGTACTAATTTATATTTCCATCAACAGAATACAGAGTTCTTTTGTACCCTCTCAACAACAGAGAATTATTAAACTTAATTTTTACCAGTTTGATAGGTGAAAAAATAATACTTTATTAATTTGCACTTGTTGGTTCTTTTTTTTTTTTTTTTTTTTTTTTTTTTTTTTTTTAAGACAAGGTCTTGCTCTGTCGCCCTGTGGCATGATCATACATTACTACAGCCTTGATATCCTAGACTCAAGCCATCCTCCGGCTTTAGCCTCCTGAATAGCTGGAACTTTGGGCACCTGCCACAAGGTCTCACTTTGTTGCCCAAGCTGGTCTCCAACTCCTGAGTCCAAGCTATCCTCCTGCCTTAGACCTTGCCTGGCTGCATTTATTTTATTTTATTTTATTTTTTATTTTTTGAGATGGAGTCTCTCTCTCTCGCTCAGGCTGGGGTGCAACGGCACTGTCTCAGCTCACTGCAACCTCCGCCTCCCAGGTTCAGATGATTCTCCTGCCTCAGCCTCCCAAGTAGCTGGGACCGCAGGCGCACGCCACCACACCCGGCTAAGTTTTGTATTTTTAGTAGAGACAGGGTTTCACTATGTTGGCCAGGCTGGTCCTGAACTCCTGACCTTTTGATCCGCCCGCCTTGGCCTCCTGAAGTGCGGGGATTACAGGCATGAGCCACCACGCCCAGCCTGTTTAATTTTGAAGTAGAGTTGACTTTACTTCTTTTGTGACCTACCTTCTTTTGTGTTCTTTGCCCTTGAGTATTTCATCTTTTTCTTATTTTCTAGAGCCTCTTTCTATTTTAATGAAATGGCAGTCATTTTCTCGTTGTGTTTTGATCTTGTTTATACTTTTTTGATTTTTTAAATTTTTTTTTTAAGAGACATGTTGCCCAGGCCAGACTTGAACTTCTGGGCTCCTCCTGCCTCAGCCTCCCAAGTATGTGGAACTACAGGCACATGCTACCATGCCCAGCTTAAAGTTTGAATATGTTTTTTTTTTTCCCAAGACGGAGTCTCACTCTGTCACCCAGGCTGGAGTGCAGTGGCGCAATCTCGGCTCACTGCAACCTCTGCCTCCCGGATTCAAGCACTTCTTCTGCCTCAGCCTGCCGAGTAGCTGGGACTACAGGCGCACGCAACCACGCCCAGCTAATTTTTGTATTTTTAGTAGAGACGGGGTTTCACCGTATTGGCCAGGCTGGTCTTGAACTCCTGATCTCGTGATCCACCCACCTTGGCTTCCCAAAGTGCTGGGATTCCAGATGCCTGGCCAAAGTTTGAAATTTTTATGTAGTTACATTTCTCTTTCTTCCTTTTATGTTTTCTTTTTCTTCCATCTGAAATTTATTTTGATGTAGAATGATATGTAGGGATCAGATTTTCTTTTTCTAGTTGGCCAGTGGTTGTCTCAGCCCTACATTTAGGGACTTTATCCAGACTGATTTGAAATGCTACCTTGATCCCATTCCAGGGTCTCATTTGGGTGCAGCACCCATGTAATTTTTTTTTTTTTTTTTTGAGACAAGGCCTCACTGTCACTGAAGCTTTGAGTGCAATGGCATGATCACGGCTCACTGCAGCCTCAACCTCCTGGGGTCAAGTGATCCTCCCACCTCATGCTCCCGAGTAGCTGGGGCTACAGGCATGCACTACCCATGCCCAGCTAATTTTTGTATTTTTTGTAGAGATGGAGTTTTGGCATTTGCACAGATTGGTCTTGAACTCCTGAACTCAAGCGATCCACCCCACTTGGCCTCCCAAAGTGCTGGGATTATAGGTGTGAGGCACTGCGCCTGGCCATCATCAGCTTTTTTTTAAGGCAGGGAGAATAGGTAAATATTATAGAGCATCTTCAATTGCCTTTCTTTTGGTATCTTTAGGAAGGTCACTAGCCAGAGTTAGAGCATCTGAGTAATTAGGATTGCTGGAAGTGGGGTCAAGGGGGACAATAATAAGCTCCATATCACTATACTGGGTGTGATGAAGTAGAGATGAGAAGAGTAGGATAGATGTCTGCGACTCACAAAGCCTCAGTAAGTAATAGGTAAGCAATAAGCAATAAGGTAGATGTGTGAATGCCAGTGCCGTATACTGGGATGATAACATATTAGCCTATATGGAACAGGCCTCTCGAAAATAAATTTGCTAATTGTGTGACATATAGAAAAAATATATATGGTAAAGGGAGATTAGTGTGGGGTAGATTATTGAAGAGTGGAAGAATAGCCTCTTTATTGGTTATATTTCCGCTATATTTTTGTTCTTAAGCCTAGTTTAAAAAGAATTGTTACCTTAGTCTGAGATTTTAGTACATTAAAATGCTTGCTGATCCTGTCTGCCTTTTTGTGTGAAATATATAACTTATGAAATTCAAATATGTCTGTTCAGTGGTGCTGTGCTTTTATTTACGATTGGGATTATTTTAGCTACTAAGCAAATCATTAGCTTTACTAGCCTGAAAGACTTTATTCATGACTAGTCTTGACTTGTACTGTGTATATTACTGTGTGTGTGTGGAAATGTATGGGTGTTATTAATACAAATGTGTGCTGTGACAATTTCATTTGGTAGGATTGGGACCAGAATCTAGGTCTTGTGTTTTAGCTCAGTGGTCTTAGACTAAGCTACTTCGTTTTACTGTTCCATGGTGGAGACATAAAACTAGAGCATAATATTCTTTATACATACATGGGGAGCGTCCCCAGGGTTTGACTATAATTCCTCAGAGTTTCCCTTATAGGACTGGCTGGACAATGGCCCAGAACAAGCTATTCAACAAGATCCTCAAAGCCCTGCAGTCTGACCGGCTTGCCCGCTTGGCCAACGAAGGGGTAAGACACCAGAAATCCGCCCACAGTGGGCTCTTCGTAGTTCAGGCCTCACTGGCTGACTGACTTGTCCCCCTACTTGTTAACCAGGTAGTCCTCATGTTTTATCACTTCCACTTACATCCTTCAGGCTTGTAATGAGCCAGTGCTGCGCCGTGTTGCTGTGGACAAGTGTGCAAGGAGAGTGCGGCAGGCTCTGGCAAGTGTGAGCTGGGACACCAAGCTGATCCAGTGGCTGCACACCACCCTCGTGGAGACCTTGAGTCTGCCCATGCTGGCAGCCTACCTGGATGCTTTGCAGACGCTGAAGGGGAAGGTAAGGCTGTGATTGGTGTCTGCCCTGTCCTAGGGATAGCCAGCCTCTCCTGTGGGTTCAGGATGTGGGGTTGGGCAAGGTAATTATCTGGTCGGTCTGGGGTGCATGGCCAAAACTAATGGGTTTGGTATTAAAATTGAGAGACAGGGTATCATTTCACATTTGTGTCTGGTCTAAACGTTTTCAGCCCTCCTAGCTCCAGGATGAGGTACGGGGCCTGAAAACCAGAGTATATGTTTAGCCTTTCTAGCCTTGCAGCCTGTGGTTGAAGTCATGGCTGAATTGAATTATCATGAAGTTGATGAAGGGTTTACCAGGGAAAAGTTTGTTGAGAAAGGTGACAGAAGCAGACCCTTGGTGCTCAGAGCACTGGGAGATTGCAGAGCGGGAGTGTGCCGTGATGCCTTCAACTCTGCTCCCCAGGGCATGAGCCTTTAGTAGCAACATTTTTATAATTCAGTGCAAACATATCATTATAGTTCCCTGCTTTCTTAGTATTGCACAGAGTTAAACTGTTTTTCTTGGTGATTCCAGCGATTGCATCAGGCTGTCCTCAATGTGGTAGAATGTGGATGCTGGAGGCAGATTGCCCGGCTGATCTCAGCGTTGTCACTGATTAGCTGTGTAAGCTTGGACTAGTGTCTCATTTCTAAAATGTGGCTGATGATAATACCTATCTAGGAGTTTTGTGAAAATTAAATTAGTTAATTCAGGTAGCGTGCTTAACACAAAATTGGGCACATAGTAAGCAGTGAACCACCGTAACTATTAACAGTTATTTAAGTAGTACCCTCATAGGTTCTTGAAATATTTGGGGTGTTTTCTCCAATGGGTGTAGTAGCTCATGCCTGTTATCCTAGCACTTCAGGAGGCTGAGGCAGGAGGATCGCTTTAGCTCAGGAGTTTGAGACCAGCCTGAGCAGCATAGCAAGACCTTGTCTCTACTAAAAATAAAAAAATTAGCCAGGCATGGTGGCACGTCCCTGTAGTCCCAGCTACTTAGGAGGCTGGTGGGAGGAGGCTGTAGTGAGTTTGATCCCATCACTGCACTCCAGCCTGGGTGACAGAGGGAGACCCTGTCTCTAAGAAAAATAGAGAAGAGAAAGAACTGATTCAATCAAAGTCGTCTGAGGCCTTTTTTTTTCTTTGGAGACAGGGTCTTCCTGTCTCACTCAGGCTGGAGTGCAGTGGCACTATCATAGCTCGCTATAACTTCAAACTCCTGGGCTCAAGCAATCCGCCTGCCTCAGTCTCTCAAGTAGCTGGAACTAGAGGTGTGTGCCACCACAACATCCAGCTAAAATTTTCTTTTTTTTTTGAGACAGAGTCTTACTCTGTTGCCCAGGCTGGAATGCAGTGGCATGATCTTGGCTCACTGCAACTTCCGCCTCCTGGGTTCAAGCAATTCTGCCTCAGCCTCCTGAGTAGCTGGGACTACAGGCGTGTGTCACCCTGCCCGGCCAATTTTTTTGTATTTTTAGTAGAGACAAGGATTTCATCGTCTCTCAATCTCCTGACCTCGTGATCTGCCCACCTCAGCCTCCCAAAGTGCTGGGATTACAGGCGTGAGCCGCCACACCCTGCCACACCCAGCTAAATTTTTAATTTTTTATAGAGACGGTTTTGCTATAGGCACGTCTTGAATTCCTGGCCTCAAGCAATCCTCCCACCTTGTCCTCCCAAATTGCTGGGATACAGGCATGAGCCTGATTCAGTTTTTGACTTTTTTTTTTTTTTAAATAGTTTTACTTTATGCTTCGCAGGAAGCTGGCTCATCTTGCTGCTGTAAGTTGCTTGACCAACATGTTCCCTCAGCCATCCCCAAAACTTGCAGACTCATTGTTTCTTATCTGTTTTTAAGTTAAAGGGTGCCAAGTTTGTTAGAAGACTGGTTTAGTGCTGAAATAAAACTCAGGACTAGATACATTAATAATATTCATGGTAGGAAATTTGACATTAGTTACTTATTTGGAGCCCTATGTGTGTCAGGTACTGGGGTGAGCAAAACAAAACTGGTCCCTTCTCTGGTGGAGTGTATTTTCTTTTTTTGTTTTTTGAGACGGAGTCTCGCTCTGTCGCCCAGGCTGGAGTGCAGTGGCCGGATCTCAGCTCACTGCAAGCTCCGCCTCCCGGGTTCACGCCATTCTCCTGCCTCAGCCTCCCGAGTAGCTGGGACTACAGGCGCCCGCCACCTCGCTCGGCTAGTTTTTTGTATTTTTTAGTAGAGACAGGGATTCACCGGGTTAGCCAGGATGGTCTCGATCTCCTGACCTCGTGATCCGCCCATCTCGACCTCCCAAAGTGCTGGGATTACAGGCGTGAGCCACTGCACCTGGCCGTGGAGTATATTTTCTAGTGAAGAAAGAGACAAATGAAAAGGGAGTCCCAGACTTTCCCCCGTACTGCTCCCCTGTAGTAGAAACCCTGGACCCGGGAGGTGAGTGGTGGGCAGGTAGAGTATGGGGCCCAGACAGTGGTGGCCCAGAAGTATTGTAGGCCTCTTCACATATGTTCTCCTCAGCATTCTACCTATGGTAAAAGTGTAACATTGGTGAATACACTGTAGGAGATGCGTGTTGGTAGTGCCCAGGGTCTCAGTTCTCTGGTGACCCTGCCTCACTCACCATGGCTAGCATAATTTCCCTTTAAGGAGGAATTTGTACTGCTGCCCTATTTAAGTTACTGACTGGACATATCCTGTGTGAATGTCAGTTACTATGACCTTGGCAGACCACTGGGGGGACTCCACATCATGCATAGTTGGGTGCTTTCCTCCCATGCTGCTGGGCCATGGTGTGGGTTGGCTGGAATGGTAGAAGGCTCGCTGGTACACCAGTGAGCAAGGGCCTCAGACTTGAGGCAACATCCTCTCTGGGCTGTGCTCTCCACAGTGGTTCCTCTGCCATAGGACTCTTATTTTCCCATGACTATATTTAGATTCACAATAAATACTTTGGTTGTTTCCCAAAGGATATAAATGATTATAAGATTGTTTTACTTGTAAAGTGCCTGCTGGATGTGAAAGCGCGGGTGGATGGAATCATGCTCTTCACCCAGCTACTTTCACCATTAGATCCGTTATGATAAAGAGAAGGCACAGACCTTAGCCTTTTAGTCAGCTGTTGAGAGTGAATGCAATGCTGGAAATACCAGGGAAGCTTGGTCTTCCCAGCTCCAAGTGGCAAATTCAGTTATTGATTATCCCTTGTTGACAGGAAGCAAGTTTCAAGCCTCTTTGGTTTCATAGCTATACAGTACTGCTAGACAAAAGCTTAACCCAGGGTCAGATCCTTTGCCTCAAAGTGTTGAGTGGCTCACAGTTCTAGAGTGAGTTACAAAGAACGGGAAGATCCTTTGCGGTTTGGTCTTATCCTTCCTACTGGCTTTTTACATCCTCCTCCTTCCTTGCTTGAATCCTTGACTTTAGTGCATATGTGCCTGGAATAAGCTCTGCATGTTCTTGCCTCTTGCTGGTGTGTCTGATTGGAAGGCTTTTCTCTCATCTTGTGTTGGAATCCTGCCTGTTCCAAAGAGCCTGTCTCATTTCACATGCTGCATCTTAGATGAAAGTTGCCTCAACTTCTCCTTCTCTGTTGGGTGGTTTGAATCATAGCAGTTTGGGCTTCTGTTTCTTTCATGGCAGTTATCGGTCTTTCCCTGTTTCCATCCCCCACCGTTATTTGGGTGTTTGTCTTCATTACCTCTTGTAGAATAAATTCCTCTGTAGTACTAGCCTCGTGCCTTGTAAAAGCAGTTGCACGAATATTTGTTTCCTAAGTTAAACTGAGAAAGTCTAATGGTTATAATTCTCTAATTTCACATATAGAAATCCATTTAGTGTCTCTGTTTTTAAATTAAGAGCAACTTATCTTCTGCTATTTTTGGAGTTTTACAACTTGCATCAAAACCGTAGTACTTTTTATTCTCCAATTTTTCAAAACCTTTTTGTTTTTCTGAAAACTGCCTCTAATATTTAAACATTTTTCCTTTCCCCTAGGTCATTTTGACCTTTTGTGGGTAGCATGGAATTCGCAGATATTTCTTCTCAGTGTAAGCATCAACATGTCTGAAACTTATATTTGCACATCTGTAATGTTACATTTCTGGTAGATGGTAAAAAACAGACATGAGATAAAGTACACTGTACATAGTATAGCAGGATATATATTTTTGTACATAATAACAGGTTTATTTAGTACACCACAGCTTGAAAGCAGTACTCTAGAAGAAAATGGAGTTTAAACAAAATTATAAAATCAACTGACACTCATTGAGGAAATTTAGGGAACATAGAAATCTGTAAAGGAAAAAGTCACCCATAAACTCTATAGAGATCATTATTAACATTTTGGCTTCTTTTTTTTTTTTTTTGAGACAGTCTCCCTCTGTTGCCCAGGCTGGAGTGCAGTGGCGCGCTCTTGGCTCACTGCAACCTCTGCCTCCTGGGTTTAAGTGATTCTTCTGTCTCAGCCTCCTGAGCAGCTGGTACTACAGGTGTGCAGCATATTTTCTTATAGTCTTTTTTCTGAGTAGAGATAATTTTTTTTTTCTTTTTTTTTTTTTTGAGATAGTGTCTCACTCTGCAGCTCAGGCCGGAGTGCAGTGTCATGACCTCAGCTCACCACAACCTCCACCTCCTGGGTTCAAGTGATTCTCGTACCTCAGCTTCCCGAGTAGCTGGGATTACTGGTGTGCCACCACGCCTGGCTAATTTTTGTATTTTTAGTGGAGACAGGGTTTCACAATGTTGGCCAGGCTTATCTCGAACTCCTGACCTCAAGTGATCTGCCCACCTTGGCTCCTAAAAGTGCTGGGATTACAGGCATGAGCCACTGAGCCCAGCTTTGAGTAGAGATAATTTTTATATTTTCTATTTTACCTGTAACATTTTGGCAAAATTATTGCTATATGTTATTATGTATTCTTGTAAATATTTGAAAGCTGGGCTCAGTGGCTGACGCCTGTAATTCTAGCACTTTAGGAGGCTGAGGCGGGTGGATCATTTGAGGTCAGGAGTTCAAGACCAGCCTGACCAATAAGGTGAAACTCCATCTCTACTAGAAATACAAAAAATTAACTGGGTATGGTGGTGCACGCCTGTAATCTCAGCTACTTGGGAGGCTGAGAAACAAGAAATCGCTTAAACCCAGGAGGCAGAGATGGCAGTGAGCCAAGATCAGGCCACTGCACTCTAGCCTGGGTGACAGAGCGAGACTTTGTCTCAATAAATAAATAAATTCTTGTAAATATTTGAAAATAATTGTTAATATCCAATTAGGTAGATAGTTGACTAAACTACTCCCTTACGTATACATACATATATTAAATTGTTTTTACTTTATTATTGTTCATAGTTGATTTGTCTCTGTGTATAACTCTCCTTATCCTTTTGTGTGTGTTTTTGTTTCTGATATGTTTTCTTTGGAAAGGTTCTCAGAAGTAGAAACATTTGGAAAAGGGATGGGAGTACATTTAAGTCCCTTGCCACATATCCAGACTGCTTTCCAAAGGATTGTACCCATTCACTTTTCATGGTGGGAGCATACTTTTCGCCCATTTATTTATATATACTGCTGCTCCTGAGGAGGTTTTTAGAGGCTTAGTTGAAGTCTGTCTGGCTTCTAGTGGGGCCCTGCTCTTCTGCTTGATTGCTGATGGTAGCAGGTCTCCTGCTTTACACTGGAATCAGCTTTGCTCTTCCTTCTTTGTAGATCCCAACCTTGATTGACCGGATGCTTGTGTCATCCAACACGAAGACTGGGGCTGCAGGAGCTGAGGCCTTGTCTCTCCTACTGAAGAGGCCCTGGGACCCTGCTGTGGGCGTGCTTTCTCATAACAAACCAGTAAGTTGGATGGCTCAGGACTTAACAATGGCACATACAAATTTTAGACTCAAGCCTTAGAACCTTGGCAGGAGGATAAATGGCTTCTTTAACTATTTTTTGTTGTTATTATTATTATTATTATTATTATTTTTTTTTTTGAGACGGAGTCTCGCTCTGTCGCCCAGGCTGGAGTGCAGTGGCCGGATCTCCGCTCACTGCAAGCTCCGCCTCCCGGGTTTACGCCGTTCTCCCGCCTCAGCCTCCCGAGTAGCTGGGACTACAGGCGCCCGCCACCTCGCCCGGCTAGTTTTTTGTACTTCTTTTTAGTAGAGACGGGGTTTCACCGTGTTAGCCAGGATGGTCTCGATCTCCTGACCTCGTGATCCACCCGTCTCGGCCTCCCAAAGTGCTGGGATTACAGGCGTGAGCCACCGCGCCCGGCCTGTTGTTATTATTTTTTGCGACAAAATCTTGCTCTATTGCCCAGGCTAGAGTGCAGTGGCATGATCTTGGCTTATTGCAACCTCTGCCTCCCAGGTTCAGGCAATTCTCCTGCATCAGCTTCCTGAGTAGCTGAGATTACAGGCATGCACCACCATGCCTGGCTAATTTTTGTGTTTTCAGTAATGACAGGATTTCACCACGTTGGCCAGGCTGGTCTCAAACTCCTAACCCCAGGTGATCCGCCTGCCTCGGCCTCCCAGAGTGCTGGGATTGCAGATGTGAGCCGGTGCGACTGACTGGCTTCTTTAACTATTACTAGTAATTTGTTTTGTATAGTGCTTAACATATTTCACAAGCAAAGGAGCATTGGTTGGGATGAGAAAGGTATTGGGATACTTGGAATTTCGTGGAAGAAAACTTCTCACTCACTGGTTTTTGGGTGGGATCCTTCCTCTTTAGAGCAAACTCCCTGGCTCTCCACTGATTCTCATCGCCTCCTCTGGTCCCTCCAGCTCTGTGTTTCCCACTTCACGCCGCCACCGCTTCTGGCAGTCTCAGCTCTCCTGCTTAGGCAAGGTTTGTGTGGGGGCAGGAGGAACTCCCTCCTGGCAGGGAATATAGTCTTGGAGAATTGAGGAGAAGAATATGTGGGAGGGAGGTCAAAATGGATAACTTGAATGTGGAGCCTCCTCTAACCCTTCTTTCATGTGGAATTCCAAGGTTGAAAGGGTTTGGGGTAGGTCAAACAGAATTGAAAGATTTGAAACTTACCTCTGCTGTTGTGGGGGCTACTTCTTTCCTTCAGGTCATCCCTGTAGCCACCCATCTGCTGAACAATGGCAGTGGGGTAGGAGTTCTACAGTGTCTTGAGCATATGATTGGGGCAGTGAGAAGCAAAGTGCTGGAGGTGAGAACGCCCCTGTTTCAGTGCACTGTGGCATACCCAGCATTCTGGGGTTGTTCTGCACCCATCTTTGGCCTCCTGTCTTACTGTCTTCTTTCTCTTCCCATGAAGATTCACAGCCATTTCCCACACAAACCCATTATCTTGATTGGCTGGAACACAGGAGCTTTGGTGGCCTGTCATGTAAGTAATTTCTATCTTATTTGGAGGTTGTTCTGGGATGGAATACCACTAATGATAGCTACCATTGAGTCTTTTACTATGTTTCAGGCTCTGTGCTAGATACTTTACCTATGTAATTGCATTTTAAACTGTAGAGGACAAATTTTATTAAAACAATTTTTAATTTATTTAGGAAAACTTTAAGCAGAAACAAAAGCAGGTATAGTATAATAAACCCCCAGGATCCTCACCCAGGTTTACCAGTGATCAACTCTTGGCTGGGCTTGTTTTATCTCACCCTACTTACTTTCTTTCTCCCCCAGATTGTTTTGAAGAAAAATCCCAAATATCATAGCATTTACACATGCACACATACACACTGGCATATATCTGTGGAAAAAATAAAAGGATCCCTTTTTTTCTCTAAACATAAGTACCATACTGTTCTCCCACCTAAAAAACAACAATAATTGTAGCTGGCAAATATTAGTAGCTCTGGAATTTGATGCTGTGTTCATTTCAGTCCCTTTCCAAGACATCAAGGAATCTTTTCATATTTTACATACATTTGTATGTCTGTCAGTTTGTGTAAGTGTCCCTCAGGTGTCCAAAGCCTTAATTTTGCTTCATGCAGTCCAGTCAAGTGATAGCTATGAGAGGAGGAAGGTCCCCATAGTCCTGCTCCCAGGGTGGTGGGCCTTAGCAGTTGCTCCAAGAAATCTAGGCTGTCTGGTAACTATCTATTAAGTTCAATAGAGAGAATTTTTTTTCACTTAAGGGTGAGTGGCAACATTGTGTTCTCTTGACTATATTTACTATTTGCGGAGAAAAATGGAGCAGGAGGGCTCTAGTCGAGGGAGTTGACAGGGTAGGAATACTGAACCTTCTATTCTATGGTTCAGCCACCTGCTGGGGTCTTCTTGGGGCCCCAGTTCTCCAGGTAGTGGCTGCTTGTGGAATGACATACCTTGTGTCTTGTGCTCTTACTGCTGCCGTTGTGGCAGAAGATGCACCCGGATATTAGGACAGGGGAGGAAGAGGTGAGACTCTCTGGTGGGTCTGGACCACTCCTGGATTCTGGGTCGGCTGAGGTGCCATGAACTCAATTGACCTTTAGACAAACTGTTCCGTTATTTACAGGTGTCAGTGATGGAGTATGTCACCGCAGTTGTGTGCCTTGGGTTTCCTCTGCTTACCGTGGATGGCCCCAGAGGGGTAAGAGTGTGATAAAGCTGAGTGCTGGGTCATTGGCAGCGGGAGTGTGAGTATACGTACCTTGTCCAAGCTGATGCTGAGGCCGACTGCAGTTGCACAGCTGATCCTCCTTAGTGGAGTTTCCGGGTCGGTGCTTTGTGAATATGAAGAAGCCGATTCTAAAACCTATACCTGTTTTAGGATGTAGATGATCCCCTCTTGGATATGAAGACCCCGGTCCTCTTTGTCATTGGTCAAAATTCCCTTCAATGTCACCCTGAAGCCATGGAGGACTTCCGGGAGAAGATCCGAGCTGAGAACAGCTTGGTGGTGGTTGGGGGAGCTGATGACAATCTCAGGTGGGTAGATTCTCCTAGAGCTGCAAGAGAGCTGTGTTACAGTGTTAGAGATACACCTCTAAGCTGGCAGTGTAACTACAGACCAGTCTGGTTCAGTTAAAAGACAGCATTAGCCAGGCGTGGTGGCTCATGCCTGTAACCCCAGCACTTTGGGAGGCCAAGGTGGGCGGAAAGGAGATCGCGACCATCCTGGCTAACACGGTGAAACCCTGTCTCTACTAAAAATACAAAAAATTAGCCAGGCATGGTGGTGGGCGCCTGTAGTCCCAGCTTCTCGGGAGGCTGAGGCAGGAGAATGGCGTGAACCTGGGAGGAGGAGCTTGCAGTGAGCCAAGATTACACCACTGCGCTCCAGCCAGCCTGGGCAACAGTGCAAGACTCTGTCTCAAAAAAAAAAAAAAAAAGACAGCATTAAAAAAATCTTGTTTAATATTTGAAATTTCAGATTTATAAAAAGTTATAACACTAGTACAAAAAAATTCCCATATACCCTTCACCTGATTTCTAAATGTTAAACATCTTACATAGCCCAAATCAAGAAATTAACATCGACATGACACTATAATCTACAGACTCACGTTTCATCAGTTGTTTCCCTAATGTCATTTTTCTGGTCCAGCATCCAGCCCAGGATCACACTTGGATTTAGTTGCCATGTCTCCTCGATCTCCTTTAATTTGGTAGAGTTCCTCCATCTTTGTCTTTCACGACCTTGAGCTTTTTTGTTTGTTTGTTTGTTTTTTGTTTTTTGAGGTGGCGCCTGGCTCTGTCGCCTAGGCTGGAGTGCAGTGGTGCAATCTCAGCTCACTGCAACCTCTGCCTCCCGGGTTCTGGATAGAGTTGACCTATTAAGCTGTAGGTACAGGAATTCTGGAGTGGACTGTCCTGGGCACTGTGCTTGGTTTCTTTACATATGTTATTTTGTTTAATCCCCACAACTTCATGAATGAGATGTTATGATTCCCCATTTTGCAGACATAGGAACAGGTTTGGAGAGGTTGCATTACTTAAGGCTAACATGGCCCTCCTGGGGCTAGAAAATAGCCCAGAAAAGAAATACTTTCTTATTTTCTTTTTTTTTCTTTTTTTTTTTTTTTTTTGAGACGGAGTCTCACGCTGTTGCCCGGGCTGGAGTGCAGTGGCGCGATCTCGGCTCACTGCAAGCTCCGCCTCCCGGGTTCACGCCATTCTCCTGCCTCAGCCTCCTGAGTAGCTAGGACTACAGGCGCCCGCCACCGCGCCCGGCTAATTTTTTGTATTTTTAGTAGAGACGGGGTTTCACTGTGGTCTCGATCTCCTGACCTTGTGATCCGCCCGCCTCGGCCTCCCAAAGTGCCGGGATTACAGGCTTGAGCCACCGCGCCCGGCCTTACTTTCTTATTTTCATAGGACGCCATGGAATTAAGAAGTAAACATGTCATCCATTTTGTTTCTTAGAATAAGCAAAGCAAAGAAGAAATCAGAAGGGTTGACTCAGAGCATGGTGGACAGATGTATTCAGGTAAACAGTTGTTTTGTGTGCTTTTCTCAGCTAGGCTTGCCTTTCTGTAGCCTTGTAGGTTTGGTCTTATTAGTAGTGGCCTCTTTGGCTCTGAAGGCCTCCACTGGGGCCTCTGGTAGGTCTCAGTCATAAGCAAAGCAAAGAAAAATGAGAGTGGTGAATTAATGTAAGCAAAGCATCAGGAGGGAGAGTGTTGGAAAAGTGGTGGAGTGTGACCACCCCGGAGCTCCCCCTGACAGAGGCACTTGCTGGTCTTCTCGACCATAGTTGCTCAGAAGCCTGGGATTTGCACCAGGCCTTGTTTGAGTAGGGAAGGACTGGCACATCCAGATGCCAGAGCTGAGGGAGAATTTCTTTTAGTTGGTAAGTATCTGAGAGGTTCCCATTCTCCAGATGAGGACTAAAAGGCCTTGGTTGGCTCCTCTCTACACTAGGATGAGATTGTGGACTTTCTGACTGGAGTGCTCACTCGTGCTGAGGGTCACATGGGCTCTGAACCTCGGGATCAGGATGCTGAGAAGAAGAAGAAGCCCCGCGATGTGGCCCGCAGAGACTTGGCCTTTGAAGTCCCTGAGCGGGGCAGTCGACCTGCCTCCCCAGCTGCCAAGCTGCCCGCCTCACCCTCAGGCTCAGAGGTAGTATGAGCAGGGTGGGAGCACTTTTGCTGGGGAATCAGCACCACAGAGTTGGTTCCTTAACTTCCTGGGGATGCCTCTCTTGTTAGTGCCATGGGCCTGTGAGTTCCTACAAGGGGAATTCCAGAGGGACATGCTGACTCATGGTCAGATCCTAATAACATTGGCTCATCTCTTGGCCTTCTCACCTTACTCAGGATCTCTCCAGTGTGTCCAGCAGCCCCACCTCCAGTCCCAAGACCAAAGTGACTGCGGTGACCTCTGCCCAGAAGTCCAGTCAGATTGGAAGCTCTCAGCTGCTGAAGAGACATGTGCAGCGGACAGAAGCTGTGCTGACCCACAAACAAGCTCAAGGTATAGGCACCCGGCCGGGGGCTCCTCCTGGGGCTGTCTGCTGGTGTTCATGCCACGTGGCGGCTGCACAGTATTGATATCTACGGCTTTTTCCAGGCGGATGGGAGGCACCCTTTCTCACATTTCTGTGCAGGCAAAGTTCAAAATTAATTATTGAAATGAATGGCAAGGCCTCTGAGTGAGTGGGGCTTTGTGATCACTAGTTACAGCTTTGTCTTGCTGTTCTGGGGAAGCTAGGCTTTATGAACATGTATATTGGCCTAAACTTTTTTCTACCTTGCCAGCCACTCCTCCAGTCAGGGCTCTCTGATCATAAGTATTGGGTGATTGATTTTATTAATCAGATTCTAGGGCAACTCACCTGGCATCATGCCCTTTCTTTGTTTGACCCTTGAAGCGTTAAGATTCTCACACTGAGACTTTCAGTGAAGTTTGTCAGGGTTGTCTGCAGACAGGTTTCAGATGAGGCTGGGAAGTATTCATATAGTCGAAAGTAAGAGTTTGGTGAGCTGTAAGTGCTCTGAAAGGAGCTATAGAAAAGGGAGAGTTCACTGGGTGGGGAAAGAAGAAACAGTGCTCTGTCCCCCTTCCCCCACATTGATCCAGTTGGGTGGCCTTGATGTAAGGCTTCTTGGGCATTGGTGTTCAACGATGTGTCCAGGAGCATGTGTCACCTGAGCTTCTCAGGAATAGCGGTGCCTGGGAAGAGGCAGCAGCCAGAGCTGGCTGTCTGGCAGACAGACGTGGAGGGGATAGGAGGCTCATCTGTTTACTTTCCCTGTGTTTCTTTTAGTGGAGCCAAAGGATCAGAACCGAAACTCAGACCTCTTGTGAGTTTGCTTGTAAGAGTAGTACTAACAAGGAGTAGAAAAGTATGAGTGGATGGGAGGAGTTGAGAAATGAGGCCAGGCCCCGAGGGTCTGCGCGGATGCTGTGCCATGAATCTTCATGAGTGGTGGCCAGAGCCAAGTCCCTTGTGGACAGTGTGTCTTTACACTTCTGATGAAGACAGAGCTGGTGATGTGCTGTGCTTCTGGAAAGGGTGATTAGTTGAGAATCTAAGGACTTTGGAAGGCTGATTGGCAAGCTGGGTTTGAAATGGGGACCTAGGGTTTCATGGGGGAGAGTAGCAGCTTTAGAACCCTGGCTTAGCAGAGCTGATGGGCAAACAGGGAATACTAATAGCGAACATACATGGAGTCCTTCTTCATGGCACTCGCATTGCTGTAGTTTGTTGAGTTTTGGCATAGCCCCATGAGGCAGGTAGTACTAGTCAGTTTAGATGCTTCTACAGACCGACTCCATGGCAGAGTCAGGTTGCCATGCAGTAATTTCAGAAGGAGCCCCTATTGGCCATTTTCTACAACCTTTTTTCTTATTCCCTCTCTTTTTCTCCCTTCTCTGGCTGGCTGTGATTCTGTAATTCTTTCTGATTCATTCCAGCACAGTTTGCTGCTTTTCTGAAACAAAATATGCTGGTGAGGAAAGCTCTTCCTCCTGGCACCTCCTCCTGTCTCTTTGGTGAGTATTACTCTTTCTTGCCTGCTCGTCCACTGCATTCTGCTCCTCAACCCCTTATTTATTTTCCATCTCTCCCTCTCTTCTGCCTCAGTTTGGTTTCCTCCTGTTCTTTTCTCTCTTTTTCTTTGTGTTCTTTTGTTTTGCTGACCCCTGTTGCTTACTCTGTAGTCTTTGCCCTTTTTTCATTCTTTTGTTTGCTTCTTAGGGTATTTTCTTTTTTGTCTCTTAGTGTGGTTCTTTCTTTCACTGTGGTCTTGGCTCTGCTGCTTTTTTGTATGCCTGTGGCTCTGCCTATGAGTCTCAGTTTCCTTGTGTGTTTTTCTCCCTGCCTCTTGTCCTGTGTTTATCTGGTGGCTACAAGCCCACCAGTCACATATCAGCATAGACCCTGAAACTCCTTTCCCCTCCACCCTCCTTCCTACTCTGATTTTAGCCAATGCATTTGTCCCCTAAGCAATCCTTCTAGCTGGTTATGTCCTGACTGTTACCTCATGCCAGGACCCCTCCTCCATCCTCATGTGACTGCTGCCTTCCTCCCCACCCCAGTCTTTGCTTCCCTATGCTACAAGAGAACTAGGGTAGACTTCTGGGTTTAAAGAGGAGGGAATCTTTGAGGAAGCTTGAAAGATAACCTAAGAGTCCAAAAAGCTTGGCTGTATACATGATGAGCCTGTTTGATTCAGTGGAAGTGGAAGCCCATGTGTGAACAGATGGCCTTTGTCTGTGCTAGTACACATGACCTGGGGACCAGGTTGTGACATGGGCCAGTGTTGCCCTGTTACTTCTGGGCAGGAGCTGTGAGGTTGCCTGGTTGAGGTACTCTCTCCTAGTAGCTACTCATAGCCAGCTTTCAGTCCTGGTGACAGTCCTCTTCACTGCCTCTATTTGGCAAGTGAATCCTCAACCCTGGGCTCTTAGGGTAGGGTGGGACTCTTGAGAGCCTTTTGGAAAACTCTGCTTTTTAGAACTGGATGACCTGCTCCTCCATGAGTTCTCATAGAATGTTTAATGTCCCCAACTGTGTGATGATGTGGGGAGGGCTTGAGACAGGAAGATGATCATCACACTTTTTGAGTCTGGGAAGGACTGTTTACTTACTGCGTTGAGTCCTCTGTTGTTGTTGTTGTTGCTATTGACCTTGGCTAGGCAGGGTCGGGGTGTCTTCTGTCTTTTAATTCCTACCAACTCAGGCCCTTCCCTTCCAGTTCCAGTGCAGGATGAGGGATGAGAAGGGAGCCATCCTCTAAGAAGGGCAAAGTGGGGTCCCCCACGGGCAGGGCCTGAGTGAAGTTGTCCTGAAGCATGGGCAGTCTCCTTTGAGGGGTAGCCCTGGACGTAGAGTGGTTCTCCTGTGCGTTTTACACATGGCTATGTTGGTGCTGCTATTGACTGAGTGTCTGTTGGGCTTTTTTGGATTGTGGAGGATCTGAACTCAGCTCCATCTCTTAGTTCCCATTTCATCAGAACCACCGGAGGAAGGAGAGAAAGAGGATCTTAGGGTTCAGCTGAAGCGACACCATCCCTCGAGTCCCCTTCCTGGCAGTAAGACCTCCAAGCGACCAAAGATCAAGGTGTCCCTTATCTCCCAAGGGGACACAGCTGGAGGGCCTTGTGCTCCTTCCCAAGGAAGTGCTCCAGAAGGTGAGTTTCTCTTGCTACGACTGACCTCTCCTAGGTACACAGCATTGCCCTTTGGCGGCCACTCACCAGCATGTCAGCCTTTGCTTCATTTGGAGAGATGCCCGGAGCAAAGAAGGCATGAGGCTATACATGTGGTTAAAGTGGGCGTGAGCCCATCTGAATGAGGACCAAGCAGCAGGCAGAATACGAGAGGAAGCTGTGCCGTAGTTCAAAGCATCGTATATTTTGTTCTTTTTTTGTTTGCTTCAATTAAAGGTACAGAATATTTCAGGAAGTTTAGAAAATAGAAGGAAAAAACCCCAGCTCTCTCTACTCTAGCATAGTTCATCTTTTTTCATCTTCCGGTTCTTGTCCGTAATCTCTTGCATTTAGCCTAAACTGTGGAACCTGCAAATGTAGTGGCCAAATAGGACTGACCGGGGCCTTGGGGTTTTCTCTTTTGCAGCTGCAGGTGGGAAGCCCATCACCATGACACTGGGGCAGGCTTCAGCAGGGGCCAAGGAGCTCACAGGACTTCTTACCACAGCCAAGTGAGTGTTTGTTGGACCATCTGTGTCTCTTCTTTTTTCCCTTCCCTCTGCTTCTGGTTCATTTAGTGCTTTGGAAAATGATGCATTCTGGGTTCTGTCAGTTTGGGAAATGTGACTTCCTTCTGATAGGGATCTTTGTCTTGCTTTTGGGTCAACCCAGAGTTCATTTTTACTTCAGATTCCAAAGTGTCCCCTGCCTTTTACTGTAAGTCCTGTAAGTAAGGACTTCTAGAAGACTAGAGGCCAGGTTCAGAAAGGGGAACAAAGAAGCTGAAGATTCTTGGTGTGTGTCTGCTGCTGAAAGCCTTGCTGGGCCCCACTCTGTACCCTGCCTGTGTTGCTAGGGCTTGCTGCCCTGTGACCTTTGGATAACAGAGCTCCTTCCTTTGTCTCCAGGTCCAGTTCTTCTGAAGGTGGAGTCTCAGCCAGCCCAGCCCCTTCAGTGGTCTCCAGCAGCACTGCACCCAGTGCCTTGCACACACTGCAGAGCCGCCTGGTGGCCACCTCTCCTGGCAGCTCCCTCCCAGGTATCTTGTGGCCCAGCATTCTCCCCTTCCAACACAGAATTTTTGGTCTGCTGCTGGTAGGTGGTCCTGGGAAAGCATCCCTGGAGCTGAATCCACAGCATGGGCCTCTGGGTCTTAAGAGTGATCATAGAGGCTTTACGTGAAACTGGAATTAGCTTGGGCAGAGGGATTCCTTGGCCTTGAATAAATGCAGTGAGTAAATGTCCTGGTCTGCAGGTGATTAAATGTTCCAGTCTACAGGTGCTGTATCCTCTACTGTAAGGAGAAATAGCCGATAGGACGTATATGTGTAGTCAGCCTTTCTTATCCACAGGAGATTGGTTCTAGGACCCTCACCGCTACCAAAATCCATGGATGCTCAAGTCCCTTATATGAAACTATGTCATACAGTTGGCATTCCATATCTACAGGTTTCTATCCGTGTGGTCGTTTGAATCTGCGAATCTGCTGCAAAGCCCACAGATAATTGAGGGCTGACTATGGTTTTATTTTGCTGTTTTAAGTACATCTGACTGAATAAAACTGGAAATGGTGCTACACTGGGCATTAGCAAAATGAGACATTTTTCTGTCTGTGCTTGTCTCTCATTTTGTCCTACCCACTAACGCTACTTTGAAAGACCTGTTGCCTGAGCCCAGCAGGGCCAAGGCATTGCAGAAACCCTTCTCCTGGCCAGGCACGGTGGCTCAAGCCTGTAATCCCAACACTTTGGAAGGCCGAGGTGGGTGGGTCACCTGAGGTCAGGAGTTTGAGACCAGCCTGGCCAATATGGTGAAACCCCGTCTCTACTAAAAATACAAAAAATTAGCCAGGTGTGGTGGCGGGAATCTGTAAACCCAGCTACCTGGGAGGCTGAGGCAGGAGAATCGCTTGAACCCGGGAGGTGGAGGTTGCAGTGAGCGGAGATTGCGCCATTGCACTCCAGCCTGGGAAACGAGTAAAACTCCGCCTCAAAAAAAAAAAAAAAAAAAAAAAGAAAAAAGAAACCCTTCTCCTTTAAGAGAACCTTTTTTTTTTTTTTTTTTTTTTTTTTTTTTTTTTTTTTGAGACGGAGTCTTGCTCTGTCGCCCAGGCTGGAGTGCAGTGGCTGGATCTTGGCTCACTGCAAGCTCCGCCTCCCGGGTTTACGCCATTCTCCTGCCTCAGCCTCCCGTGTAGCTGGGACTACAGGCGCCCGCTACCTCACCCGGCTAGTTTTTTGTATTTTTTAGTAGAGACGGGGTTTCACTGTGTTAGCCAGGATGGTCTTGGTCTCCTGACCTCGTGATCCGCCCGTCTTGGCCTCCCAAAGTGCTGGGATTACAGGCTTGAGAAGAGAACCTTTTTTACTGCTTTGAGGCTACTTCCTTTCTGCTTTGATTGTGTGAGGCGAAGTGAAAGTTGGGTATTTAGAATTCTTTTGGCTTAAAAAGTTGTTCTTCTTCCCTGGAAAGAAAGGAACAAACTTGGATTTCTCAAAATGGCCCAAAATGTATGACTGATGGTTTGCAGCAGGTGCAGAGCAAATCCGGGACAGTGTCTGGCACAGTACCTTTCCTGTGTGGCATCCACTGCGTGTGTGCCTGGCTGGGGAGACCTTCTTGCCTTCTTTCTGAGGACGGGGGTGTCCAAGGGCAAGCACCGTTGGTGTTTTAGTTGGTGGTGAGGGTGGATGGATGTGGCTGCTGTTGGGATAGTGCAAGTGATTGAGTCTCTACTGATTCCTGCTATGTCCTCTCTTAGGGGCCACATCAGCCAGCAGCCTCCTCCAAGGCCTCAGCTTCAGCTTGCAGGATATCAGCAGCAAGACCTCTGGCCTTCCAGCAAATCCCTCCCCAGGACCAGCCCCACAGGTGCACATCTGCCATCTGCTGGGCTGGGCAGGTGTAGGGAGGAGGCCTCCTCAGCTCAGTTGGTTTTGGCAGGGAAACTAGGTCTGGAGTCAAGTGGGTCAAGGACAAACAGCCTTCTAGCTACACAGCAGGGAACTTCCAAAGGTTAAGGTCTATCATTTACTGTGTGACCTTGGGCAAGTTTCTTGACCACTCTGTTTTTGTTTCCTTGTCTATAAAATGAGGTAATAATAGTACCTCCCTCATAGAGTTGTTGTAAGAGTGAAATAATATATGCAGAATGCCTGGAAGAGTACCTTGCATGTAGTAGGCACTCAATACATGTTAGCCTTTAATAATATGCTGTGGGCCCTCCAAACTCGAACGTTGCTGTTGGGCGACAGCTTCTGATCACCTGGGCTTGTGTGTCCCACAGGCCACCAGTGTGAAGTTGCCCACCCCCATGCAGAGCCTGGGTGCCATCACCACGGGCACCAGCACCATTGTCCGTACCATTCCTGTGGCCACCACTCTCTCCTCCTTGGGTGCCACTCCTGGTGGGAAGCCCACAGCCATCCACCAGCTGCTGACCAATGGGGGCCTCGCTAAGTTGGCAAGCAGCCTCCCTGGCCTGGCTCAGATCTCTCACCAAGCATCAGGTGAGTCTCATGAGAGCTGTGGGGACTCCCAGGTCTGGGGTCTTCCCCCGAGGACCTTCCCATCTCATGTGGGCAAGGTGTGATGTTGAAACCAGTCCCACAGGGTCCTGGCATTGACCTTCGGATTCCGCTGTGTGGACCCATCCCCCAGAGAGGTTGAGCGAACACAGGCTGTTTCCTGTTGCCTTTCAGATTGACCGATAGTGCATAGATGACCCAGCTGGGGAGGAGGCCAAGGGACTGTGTTATGTGGGGGAGAAGCTCTCCAGGAAAGGAAAGCCTCAGCAGAAGGTGGAGAGTGTGACTCAAAAATACTGCTTCTCTCTCTCTATCTCAGGCTTGAAGGTCCCCACCACCATTACTCTGACACTTCGTGGCCAGCCGAGCAGGATCACCACACTGAGCCCTATGGGCTCAGGAGCAGCCCCATCCGAGGAGCCCTCTTCCCAGGTGCTGCCCTCCAGCTCACAGGTGAGTCTGCCAGGAAGGACTGAGGACGTGGGCTTCATTGTTGGGAAGTTGGAGACCAGCTGACTGGCTGATTGGAGGGGCTGCCCATGCACTGGACAGACGAGATTCAGATTCAAATTCAAATCTGAACTCTGGAGTTTGGCTTTGTAATACTGAGCGAATCATGGACCTCTTTGAGCCTCCTCTTCTACATCTCTCCCTGGATATTGTGAAGATTGTGTATGTTCAAGTGGTTGCTTTTCCTTTCATTTAATTTTTTTTCTCATCCTTGGTTTCATCCTTCAGAGTTGTGAGTAGAGGCTACTTAGCTAATGCTCTTTCTTTGTTTTTATTTTTATTTTTTGAGATGGAGTCTTGCTGTATCGCCCCAACTGGAGTGCAGTGGTGCAGTCTCGGCTCCCTGCAACCTCCACCTCCCTGGTTCAAGCAATTCTCCTGCCTCAGCCTCCCAAGTAACTGGGATTACAGGCACCCACCACCATGCCCGGCTACAACAGGGTTTCACCATGTTGACCAGGCTGGCCTCGTACTCCTGACCTCAAGTGATCTACTTGTCTTGGCCTCTGAAAGTGTTGGGATTACAGGCGTGAGCCACCGCTCCTGGCCCTTTGTTTTTTTTTTTTTTTGAGACGGAGTCCTGCTCTGTTGCCCAGGCTGGAGTGCAGTGGCCGGATCTCAGCTCACTGCAAGCTCCGCCTCCCAGGTTTACGCCATTCTCCTGCCTCAGCCTCCCGAGTAGCTGGGACTACAGGCACCCGCCACTTCGCCCGGCTAGTTTTTTGTATTTTTTAGTAGAGACGGCGTTTCACCGTGTTAGCCTGGATGGTCTTGATCTCCTGACCTCGTGATCCGCCCATCTCGGCCTCCCAAAGTGCTGGGATTACAGGTGTGAGCCACCGCGCCCGGCCTCTTTCTTTGTTTTTTTTTTTTTTTGAGACGGAGTCTCGCTGTGTCACCCAGGCTGGAGTGCAGGGGCCGGATCTCGGCTCACTGCAAGCTCCGCCTCCCAGGTTCACGCCATTCTCCTGCCTCAGCCTCCGAGTAGCTGGGACTACAGGCGCCCGCCACCACGCCCGGCTAGTTTTTTGTATTTTTAATAGAGATGGGGTTTCACCATGTTAGCCAGGATGGTCTCGATCTCCTGACCTCGTGATCCACCCGCCTTGGCCTCCCAAAGTGCTGGGATTACAGGCTTGAGCCATCGCGCCCGGCCTCTTTCTTTGTTTTTAAGGACATGGGGACAGAGATAGCTCACTATGTTGCCCAAGCTGGCCTCGAACTCCTAGGTTTAAGTGGTCCTCCTGCCTCGGCCCCCAAGTATAATACTCTTTCTTTGACGTTGGCTTTCCAGCACTGTGCCTTCCCGTATCTTGGCATGTATGGCTGTCTTTTTAGGGCACAGCTAGGTTTTTATAGGTCTCACCCAGGAAGTCATGATTAGTTTCTCTTAGCTGATCTGATTTCCATTGTGACCTTTTCAAGTCAAATGTTTCTAATCTTAAAACGGTGATCTGAGGAGCCACTCAAAGATTAGAAGTTAAGCCAAAAAAGAGTTCGAGTCTAGTATCGAGTGTGCTTTCCTTCAGTATCTCCTGTGCAACTGAGGCCTTCCTGTGTCTCCCTGTCCTGTGTCTCCCTGTCCTTTCCGTCATGTTAACCTGCTTGTGAACTGGAGGTGCAGTGATAGTTCCTGAGCCATTCTAAAAGCTCTTCTGTCACTTCCTCTCTAGGGAAAATACTGCACAGAGGTCAACACCTGACATTCATTGGGATCATAGCTACCTTTTTTTGCAGAGGGATGGAAATGTTTTAATTTTATCTTGTTTCTTATTTTTTCAATTATAAAAATGATTATGCTTATTTTAAATAATTCAAACATGTTAGAAATAATTAATTTAGGCCGGGCGCGGTGGCTCAAGCCTGTAATCCCAGCACTTTGGGAGGCCGAGGCGGGTGGATCACGAGGTCAGGAGATCGAGACCATCCTGGCTAACATGGTGAAACCCCATCTCTACTAAAAATACAAAAAACTAGCCGGGCGTGGTGGCGGGCGCCTGTAGTCCCAGCTACTCGGAGGCTGAGGCAGGAGAATGGCGTGAACCTGGGAGGCGGAGCTTGCAGTGAGCCGAGATCGCGCCACTGCACTCCAGCCTAGGTGACACAGCGCGAGACTCTGTCTCAAAAAAAAAAAAAAAAAAAAAAAAAGAAATAATTAATTTAGAAAGGGAAGGTTTCCCCATGATGCTACTCCCAGAGATGATGATCACTGTTAATAGCTTGATATGGATCCATTCAGATTTTTTTTTCTACACGAAGTATGTTATTTTATTTGTTTTGTACAAATATGGGATTACAGAGTATGGACTGTTTTGTAACTTGCCCTTTTTTATAAATCATGTCATGACACATTTCTCTGTCTACGTCTTTCAGAGGCTGGCTAGTATTTCACTGAGTAGATGTAAGAAGATGTATGTCACCACCTTCTGTTAGGTAGATAGCTGGGTTCTATTCTGGTTTTTGATATTTTAAATAATGCTCTGGTGAACACTCTTGCTTATTCTTGTGTACCTTTGGGAGCATTTCTCCAGGCTAGAGAGTAAGTAGAGAATGTGTACGTCTAATATCTGGGCAGCTGCTCACTAACTGCCCTTCCAAAAGTTTTTGCTACTTTACAATGCTAGCCACAGTGATGAAAATATCTGTTTCGTATTTTGTGGAAATCAATATTTTTAACTTGATTAATCTGGGTGAAAAATGAAATTGTTTTAATGTGCATTTTCCTGATTACTTAAGAAGTTTTATGTCTTTTATGAAATGTTTGTCATACTCTGTGAATTATAGTGGCTTTATTCAGATGTTAATTCTTTGTCTGTTACGCAAGTTGCATATATGTTATTCCTGTCAGTG
The DNA here is from genome assembly GCF_043159975.1 of Macaca nemestrina. Classification (NCBI taxonomy): domain Eukaryota; kingdom Metazoa; phylum Chordata; class Mammalia; order Primates; family Cercopithecidae; genus Macaca; species Macaca nemestrina. The sequence goes on from NC_092137.1 coordinate 121,673,152, forward strand.
GCTCATCTTTTTTTTTTCTTCTATTGAAGCATTCATTGAATGTCAGTCATTTAACTTTTATTTCTGGATCATACAGCCATTTAAATTTTTCATATAGTAAAATCTTCAAATATTTTCCTTTGTAGCTCCAAAGTTTTATGCCTTAAGAAAACTAGCCCTATCACAAGGATATAAAAGTAGTCCTTTTTCCTTTTAAAATTTGAATTGTGGTAAAACATCTGTAACATACAATTTACCATTTTAGCCATGTTTTAAGCTTACAGTTCAGTAGCATGGAGTACATTCACATTGTGGTACAGCCATCACCATCATCCATCTGCAGAACTTTGCTGTCATCCCATACTGAAACTCTCTGTGTTTTCTTATAATGCTTTTGTTTGTTTCCTTTAATTCCTTATAGTTCACTTTTGTATGTTAAGTGAGGTAAGGATGAGTCCATTCATCATTCCTCCACTCATCTAGAATCCACTGCTCTTACATTCCAAAGTACTGAACACACATGGGCCTGTTCTGTCATTTTGAATCTATCTATCCTATGCAGGCTTTCTGTTACGGGCTGATAGTATGGATCTTGAAGTTAAGGGAGTGTCGATTCTGTTTCTAGTTTGCTAAGATAATCTTCATTCTTTTCCTTTCTCTTGATAGTTTTGAATTTTGAATTTTGTCCATTATTCTTTTAGAATCACATGAAACGAATTAGGATAAACATTTCCCTTTTTTTTTTTCCTTTTTTTGAGACAGAGTCTCACTCTTGTCACCCAGGCTGGAGTGCAGTGGCGTGATCTCAGCGCACTGCAACCTCTGCCTCCCAAGTTCAAGCGGTTCTCCTGCCTCAGGCTCCTGAGTAGCTGGGACTATAGGCTTGTGCCACCACCCCCAGCTAATTTTTGTATTTTTAGTAGAGACGGGGTTTCACCATGTTGGCCAGGCTTGTCGTGAACTCCTGATCTCAAGTGATCCAACCACCTCGGACTCCCAAAGTGCTGGGATTACAGGCGTGAGCCATCACGTCCAGCCAACATTTTCTTTTAATCAGTTAAAATGATGAGTTACTTTAATAGGTTTCCTAATATCAAACTGTGTGAATTCTAGATTCAGTGGCAGAATAGTGTCCTGTTCTTTTTATTGTACATACAAAGGCAACAAGACCCTATCAAAATGAAAAAAGAAAGAAGCTAAGCGTTTCAAAAGAAAAGCATGTCTATTCTATTTGCTTTTATTTTACTTAGGATTTTGTCATCTATATTAATCTATTCAGGCTTTGGCCCATAGTTTTCTTCCCCTCCACCCCCTACTTTTGTGTGTGTGTGCTTTTCTTTGTCTAGTTATGTAAAAGGGGTAATTCAATCCTTGTAGAATGAGATGGGAAGTGTTTTTCCCCTCTCATACTCTCAAACAATTTTATAGTACAGAAATGATAGTTCCTTGATGGTTTGATAGACGTGACCTACAAAGCCATTTGGGCCTGTTTTTAGAGTGTCTTCACCTTTGCTGATGCCAGGTTGATCCACAACTAGAACACAGATCCTGCCGTGTGGTCCCTCCTGCGTTAGGTAACCCGTCTCAGCTTGCCATGGCCTGGGCAAGCTGGTTACCACTGAGAAGAGAGTAGAGGTCGTTGAGAATCCGCCTTGCCCGTGGCTCTGTTGAAGCACAGAATAAAGATCGAAGTCTGGCCTTCTAACTGATGATGTTAACATGAGATTAGTTTTCATCTTAATAGAACGGGCGAAGGCTGGGCCTGGTGCCTCACGCCTATGATCCCAGCACTTTGGGAGGCCGAGGCAGGTGGATCACGAGGTCAAGAGATCGAAACCATCCTGGCCAAAATGGTATGAGAGGGCAAAATACAAAATGGTATGAGAGGGCAAAATACAAAATGGTATGAGAGGGTAAAATACAAAATGGTATGAGAGGGCAAAATACAAAATGGTATGAGAGGGGAAAACCCGTCTCTACTAAAAATACAAAAATTAGCTGGGCATGGGGGTGCACACCTGTAGTCCCAGCTACTCGGGACGCTGAGGCAAGAGAATCGCTTGAACCCGGGAGGCGGAGGTTGCAGTGAGCCGAGATCGCGCCATTGCACTCCAGCCTGGGCGACAGAGCCAGACTCCGTCTCAAAATAAGTAAATAAATAAATAAAATGAGTATGTAATTGCTAGGAGGGGTCAGGTGGTGATTCTTTTCTAACAAGCAAGGGGATGTTATTAGATTAAGGCTTCTTGCTGATTCAAAAGCTTCTAATAGTTAACTCAGTGTTCAGACTGCCAGACAGAGCACTGGACTATGGGTCAGGTCGTCTGTTTTCAGCCAGCTGTGTGATCCTGGGCAAATCACCTAGCCTTCTGGGCTTTGGTTTTCTTACCTGGTGTAGTGAGGAAGTTGACTTAATTCAGTGACTGTTGTGGTGGCAGGATCAGAATCTCCTCAGGCTTTGGGAATCTAGGTGTTTTAATGCTTAGAAACAAACTACCCATCTTTTGACATTTGTGAGGCAACTGGAAATTTGAACACTGACCGGATACTTGTTGATATTACAGAATTGTTAACCTTTTTAATGTGTGATAATGCTATTGTTGTTAGGATTTTAAAACGGTCCTTTTTAATTTTAGGGTTCCATATTGCAATATTTATGGATGGAGTGAATTTAAAAAGAAAAGTGGACACCAATTAGACTGCTCTAAGATCTGTGTAAACACCTAATTATCTGTTTCGTTTCTGGCACGGATTGGTGTTTACCGCGTTTCCTTCATGGGAATGGACTGTTGTGTACTCCTCAGCTGAGAAGCTGCAGGGAGGAAGAGAACAGACAGACTCTGTTGTGCCCTGCATCAGAGTCCAAAAAATGGACTCCCTACCTGTGGTTATAAGATCTCTGTCCTGCTGGCCATACCAGGACCTTGTCAGCCTGGCAAGCAGCATCTCTAGCTGGCGGCCTATGGCAGTGGCCTCACTGTAGCCTTGTAGCAGGCTGTGGGCAAGCTGGCTCACTCTAAGGTGTATTCATAATCAGAATAGAGTGATCATCTGTGCACAGCCCTGCCTTTGGACAGGGAAGCCCATGAGGTTTTGTTTTCGTTTTTTATTGAGATGGGGTCTTGCTGTATTGCCCATGTTGGTCTGGAACTCCTGGGCTCCAGCAGTCTTCCCACCTCAGCCTCCCAAAGTGCTAGAATTGAAGTCATGAGGTTTGATTGTCAAACCCTTCTTCATTGGTGTGATTATGACTCACTGCAGTCTCAACCTCTTGGGCTTAAACAATCCTGTGGCCTCGGCCTCCCAAGTAGCTGGGCCTATAGGCATGCAGCACTATGCTCACCTAATTTTTGAAAAAATTTTGTAGAGATGGGCTAAGTTGCCCAGGCTGGTCTTAAACTTCTGGGCTCAGGCAGTCCTCCTGCCTTGGCCCCCCCAAAGTGTTGGGATTATAGGCATGAGCCTCCTCACCTGGCCTTCCCTCCTTTACTGCATTCTCAGAGACCTCTTGGGAGTTTCCCAGTGGGGAGACTTAGAAAGGTGGGGAAAGCCTTGGTGACAAAGGCCACCTCCCTACTCACTTCCTTATTCTTAAGCTGCAGGGCTCAACATTGATAGCATCCCCCCACACCTACATGTCTAAGGCCTCAAAATCAGAACAGTCATGGAGATCTTCCCTTCTGTTCTGTTGCCCTTAAAAACTCACCGATTTCCTTTTTTCTGCATTCCTTTTCTGTCCTCATGCATAATAATAAGAGGTGACCTTTGTTGTTGAGCACAGATTACACTCAGGTGCTTTATGTGGATTATTTCATTTAATCCTTACAGTGACCCTGGAAAGTAGATGCTGTCATCTGCCTCTTACAGGCAAGGAAAAGGAGGCTCAGAGAACATAGGCACTTGCCTTAAAAAGTGGAAAGTTGAGTCTCTTGACTCTAGAGTCCATGTTCTGTTAACCACTTGGCAGCTACAACACATGTCCTTGTGTATCCAGCTTCTTTCCTATTGAGAATTACTTCTTTAAAATAAATTCTCAGGAGTCAAGATGATTGGGTTAGAGGGTCTGAATGTGATGATAACCTGTCAGAGCTTTGACCCTTCTTCACTACCTCTCCTGCCACAGCGCCTGCCTCCAGCACCCTGAAGATGCTGTGTGATATGTCCTCCTTACCAAGTTGGTGATGGCTGCCTCATGGTGGGCCCTGGGCACGTGTGTGGTCCTGCTGAGCCGTCCACGTGTCTGAAGACCTCTTTAAGACAGTCATTTTTGCCTCTCCGCCAACTGTCTTCAGAGTTGGGCTGTTGAGTCTTCAGAGAAACCATTAGGTTAGGTGATATGGTGCCAGCAAGGGAAGCACCATCGTCCAGGATCTGCAGATCTGGTTCCTGGGATCCCCAGACTCCTCAGCAGATCTGGCTGTACCTGGATCAGAGCCACTTCTTCCCCCGCTAAAGCTGTGGTTTGACCCAAGGGTCAGTATATAGGACTGCCTGCTGCATTTAATGAAGGTGTTTCCTTTTGGAAGTCTGTGCTACCCTCTGCGCCCAGCTGGGAGGAGACATCCATCTGGTCTGGGGTTTCGGGAGTTAGAATGGAAAGCCCTTTGCTAAAGACTGGAGTCATCTGACCTGCCAACTGGTGGTTCAGAGCCGGAAGGGCTTGTTTAGGTCGTCACTGTTGCCTTCATCAGCAGCCATGGGAGAGTGCTCCCCATGCAACCCCACCTTAGAAACCACGTCATGCTGAGTAGCTTGCTGACACCTGAAACTTCTGGTTTTTGTTAGTGTCACAGTGAAGGCAAAGAGAACTGGGCCGTCATCTTTCAGCCTCGTTGACTTACTCTAGATGTTGGGAGCGGTGGATGCCAGGTGAAACCTGGCCCCTTTGTCCTTTTCACCGTGCTTTGGGCAGTCTCTGTATCCAGAGAGTCCGCAGGTTCAGGTAAGCTGAAGAGGAGGAGTAGAACAGCAGAGGAAGCGGCTCGAAGGACATGCCAGTAAGCCCGGTGGTTTGTGCTTAGGTCTCTGCTCTGCCACCCAAGGAACTAGTGATTCAGCTGGAGATAAAAAGAAGAATTTGCCAAGTCAGAGAAGAAACCCTAACCCTGGAAAATCCTCTGTCTCCAGTCTCTGGAGGGAAGCAGGGACAACAAGCTAAGGTAGTATCTTGGCCATCCCAGAAAACTTGTGGCATTAGGATGATGAAGGCCATGCTTCAGTGTTTTCATTTCTATTTCATGAGACTTTTTGTCTTCCTGCTTACAAGTGGGAAGATGATTGACAGTGACTCTACTATGCAGGGCTGTTGGTACCAACCTGAGCCCTATAGGTGGCAATCCCTGCAGAAGTGGTCACAGAAGATGGAGCTCTGATCCCCTGCTTACCTCTTCCAACACTTGTGTGCAAAGATAGTTTTAGATTTGGTTTAGGAGCCATCCTCCAGAACAGGCTCCCATACTTAGAATGTTTCTAGTTAAGGTAATAAATTAGGCAACCCAAGTGTGACTCTACTCAAGTGTCCTTTTCTGTAGGCAGGAAGGGCCTACGACGTGGCTTAAATAATAGTCCATGGTCCTGACCCATAGTACAGTGTGTATCTACACCGGGCCACCTGTGTTCAATCTGGGAGCCTTCCTGGCCAGTCTGAGTGGCAGCCAGAAGGGAGCTCATAGTGTCTAGGAGTCTCAGGCAAGGCAGGTCAGGGTACTGTGGGCAGGGGGGATGTGTGTGATAGGAGAGGGTACCCTAAACAGCATGCCTTCCCTCCCTGACCTGAAAAGCTGATCTCAACAGGGATTCACACAGAATTAGGCTGTGTTTTTGCATTAGCTGGTAGGTGACTTTCTCAAAATTCTTAAATTCAGGAAGTATTTAGTAAACTTGAGGAAGGTATGAAATCTGGAGGAGGCATCCAGGACCCAGGGGTTTGATAGCTTTACAGGTAGGATCATACCACACCAAAAGAGCAGTGGACAGTGAGACTATATGAGCTGTATAAAGCTTTTAGGAATCATTTAGGACAGACAGAGCCCTGAACAACCCGTTCATGACTTAAGTTGTTGGCTCAGTGTATGCTGGGGACAAAGAAAAACTAACAAGCCGACCTGCCTTTATGGTAAATTCTAGTGTGCTTGCAAGGGATGACTTCCTGAGGTGTGGTCTATTCACCTTGAAGAACTTCACAACTGAAGAAGGGGAGCTGTGAGAACATGGATTGTTCTACACCTTGGACAGGGTAACAGAGGAAGTGGCTGAGGCCTAGAGTCATGTTTTCCAGTTCCCTTCGCAAACTGTATTTCTTGGAACGCAAAAGGAAGGTTTACCTATTTCCTAGAACACCTGGAATCCATAACCTCAGAAAGTGATACTATTGGTAGAAAATGTGGAAGGATCAGGAAGGTCTTAGATTCTTGGATGACAGATGTATGTTGATGCCCTATGGAGATGTCCTTGTGCTTTGAGGTCACTGAGGCAGGAAGACCTGTCTGCTCTTGGTCTCACCACTAAAACAGTCTTGGGCTGGATGAGTTATAGAGCTGAGGGGCTGTGATGGTTCTGTTCTTACATTAAACAATTAAAAACACCAAAAACAACATTTGGATTGCTTCAGCTTCTTTTCAGTTGACTTCTTATATGTATTCTGGTAACCACCCAATGAAGTGGGCACAGAAGATAGAGCTAAGATATTGTAAGGCCAGTGATCATCACCTCACCAATGCCAGGTGGTGTGAGGTGGTACTCTAATTTCCTTTTTGTTTTTTTGGGGTTTTTTTCTTTTTGAGATGGAGTCTCTCACTGTTGCTCAGGCGGGAGTGCTGTGGCGCTATCTTGGCTCACTGCAACCTCTGCCTCCTGGGTTCAAGCGATTCACCTGCCTCAGCCTCCCAAGTAGCTGGGATTACAAGTGCCCGCCACCACACCCAGCTATTTTTTTGTATTTTTAGTAGAGACGGGGTTCCACTATGTTGGCCAAGCTGGTCTCAAACTCCTGACCTTGTGATCCGCCCACCTCAGCCTCCCAAAGTGTTAGGATTACAGGCATGAGCCATTGCGCCCAGTCTGTAATTTCCTGTTTACAAGTGAGGAAACAGGCACAGGGCAGTCAAACAGCAGGAAATGGCAGAAGCAGTACTGGAACCCAGGTAGTCTGATGTCGGTGTCTTTTCTACTTTGCACTGTGCTAGGGTTCTAAGATGGGAGACTGGAAGTAGAGATTAGCCCAAGAGGTGAGAAGATGGTGGCTTGGCCTGCACGTGACCTTTTCAGTTTACTTCCCACCAGGCCAAGAGTAATCGATGTTGCTATGGTGGGGCTCTTGGCTGAGCTTACGTCAGTAGGTGGGGTCCCTCCACCTTGATCCTGAAAGATCAGTATCCCTTTGCACTTCCCATACCTCCACCCACCCCCAATAAATACATAAAGATTTAGAGATGAATGAATGAATTCCAACCTCTAGATTATTCGTTAACTTGTGTTCCGGAGGACCTTCCTTCTAACCCCTAAATTCCAGGTCCCTACCCTTGGCATTGGAGCCCTCTGGGTGGAGGCCATAGTTCTGGTATGCTGCTTGGAGTGTCCAGTATACCTGGGCACATCGTGTTACCCTCCTTAGTAGACATCTGATTTGCTGTCTTCTCCCTCAAACTCTAGTCTCACTGACTTGAGCAGTCAGCTCAAGCGAGACGAGGATTAGATTGTTAAAATGACAGCTGTCTGAAGCTTCAGGGGTATGGGGACAGGGCCATAGCAAATAATGATGCAGACAAGTCTTTGTTACCTTTTTATCTCTTTTTCAAGCACACATTTTGGTCAGGGTTGATGGCTGCAAGAAGGAGAAACCTATTCACCACCAAAATAGCTCTGAAAGGGAATATTCTCTCATGAGGCATTTTTATAGACAAGGAGCCTCACGGTTTTTGCTACTTGCCTCATGACCTCAACTGACTTGGACTTGCCAGGATCCAGTTTTGATCCTGTTGTCACAGGACTTTTCAGCTGCAGAACCCTTCATGGATGGCTGGTCTCTTTCACTCAGTTCAAATTCTGAAGACAGCCTGATTGGCTCACTCTCACTTGTGGGTTGGTTCTCCTTATCTCTTCCCACCCAGTCCAATCATAGTATCCAGAAGATGAAGTCATGTGATTCAAATCATTACTTTTCTAAGGAGAAGAAGATGGATTTAAACAAAACAAAGCAAAACACTGCTGGGCTGTTAGATATGTGTGTTTTTAACCTGCAGTTATAGTATAGTATAACACCCTTCACCAAGTTTCCCCTGGTACTTACATCTCACATAACTATAATACAAAATTAAAACCAGGAAGTTGGTACAATGTGTGTGTATAGTTCTATGTCATTTAATCACTGTAGCCATAAACAAAATACAGAATGGTTCCATCAGCCCAAAGATCTCCCTCATGCCATCCCTTTATAGTCACATCCATCTCCTTCCCCACCATTCCTGACCCTAGCAACCAGTAATCTCTTCTGCTTGTCCTAAATGAGATGATGTATAAATGGAATCCTACAGTGCATGGCCTTTTGAGATTGTCTTGTTTTCACTCAGTATGATTTCCCTGATACACATCCAAGTTGTTGTATGTATATGAGTAGTTTATTCCTTTTATTGCTAAGTGGTATTTCATGGTATGGGTTTAGCACAGTTTGTGTAACAATTGATTCACCTATTGAGGGACATCTAGTTTGTTCCCTGTTGGGGCTATTACAGATAAAGCTGCTGTGGCAATTGTATGCAGTGTTTTTGTTGTTGTTGTTTTGAGACGGAGTCTTGCTCTGTCACCCAGGCTGGAGTGCAGTGGCATGATCTTGGCTCACCGCAGCCTCCACCTCCCTGGTTCAAGCAATTCCCCTGCCTCAGCCTCCTCAGTAGCTGGGATTACAGGCACACACCACCAGGCCCAGCTAATTTTTTTGTATTTTTAGTAGAGACAGGGTTTCACCATGTTGGCTAGACTGGTCTCAAACTCCTCCCGCCTTGGCCTCTCAGAGTGCTGGGATTACAGGTGTGAGCCACTGTGCCCGGCCAATTGTATGCAGTTTTTTTTTTTATGAGAACATGAGTTTTCATTTCTCTATGATAAATGACCAGGAGCATGATTACTGGGTCACATGTTAGGTTTTAAATTTTTTAGGAAACTGCCAACCCAGCCTGATGGCTCACACCTGTAATCCTAGCACTTTGGGAGGCCAAGATGGGAGGATTGATTGAGCTCAGGAGTTTGAAACCCCCTAGGCAACTTGATAGACCCTGACTCTACAAAAATACAAATTAGCCAAGGGTCATGCCGCACACCGGTAGTCTCAGCTCCTTGGGAAGCTGAAATGGAAGGATTGCTTGAGCCTGGGAGGTCAAGGCTGCAGTGAGCTGTGATCATGCCATGGTACTCAACCTGGGCAACAGAGTGAGACCTTGTTTCTAAAGAAGAAAAAAGAAACTGCCACTGTTTTTCAGAGTAGTCGTACTATTTTACATTCCTATCAGCAGTGTATGAGAGATTCTTTTTCTCTGCATTCCTACCAGCATTCTATATTGTCTCTTTTTTTTTTTTTTTTTTTTTTTTTTTTTTGGAGACAGAGTCTTGCTGTGTCTCCCAGGCTGGAGTGCAGTGGCGTGATCTCGGCTCACTGCAAGCTCCGCCTCCCGGGTTCACGCCATTCTCCCGCCTCAGCCTCCCAAGTAGCTGAGACTACAGGCGCCTGCCACCACGCCCGGCTAGTTTTTTGTATTTTTAGTAGAGACGGGGTTTCACCATGTTAGCCAGGATAGTCTCGATCTCCTGACCTCGTGATCCACCCGCCTCGGCCTCCCAAAGTGCTGGGATTACAGGCTTGAGCCACCGCGCCTGGCCTATATTGTCTCTTATGATTTATTTTTATTTTATTTTTGGGAAACAGAGTCTCACTCTGTCACTCAGGCTGGAGTGCAATGCGCGATCTTGGCTCACTGCAACCTCGGCCTCCCAGGTTCAAGCACTTCTCCTGCCTCAGCCTCCCTAGTCTGGGATTACAGGCACCTGCCACCACATCTGGCTAATTGTTTTTTTTTTTTTTTCGTTTTTAGTAGAGATGGGGTTTCACCATGTTGGCCAGGCTGGTCTTGAACTCCTGACCTCAGGTAATCCACCCGCCTCAGCCTCCCAAAGTGCTGAGATTACAGGTGTGAGCCACCGCGCCTGGCCTCTTTTATTTTTTATTTTAGCCATTCTAATAGGTGTGTAGTGGTATCTCATTGTGGTCTTTTAAATTTGTTGAGGTTTATGGCCCAGGGGTGATCTATCTTGATATGTATTCTGTGGGTGCTTAAATGTGTTTTACTATTGGGTGGAGTGTTCCATAAATGTTGATAAAATTGTTGGTTGATGGGGTTGTCAAGTTCTTGTATATCCTTGCTGATTTTCTGTCAAGTTATTCTGTCAACTGTTGAAAGAGTGGTGTTGAAATTTCCAACTATAATTGTGGAATTGTCTATATCTCCTTTCAGTTCTGTCAGTTTTTATTACACATAGTATTCAGTTCTGTTTTTTGGTACATACACTTTTAGGATTTCTGTGTCTTTTTGGTGGATTGACCCTTTTATCATTATGTAATGTCCCTCTGTCCCTGTCAGTTTTCTTTGCCGTGAAGTCTACTTTATTTGACACTATACCCATTCTACTTGCTTTTGATTAATGTTTGCATGATATATTTTTTATTCTTTTGGTTTCACCCTATGTCATTATATTTCAAGTGAATTTCTTGTAGACTGCATGTAGCATATGATTTTTCTTCTATACCATTCTCATTCTTTTAATTAGAGTTTTTAGACTGTTTTCTTACATGTAATTATAGGTAATGTTAGGCCTTAAGTCGGCCATTTTAGTTTTTGTTTTCTGTTCCATTTTTTGTTTTCGTTTTCCTGCCCGTAAGTGGGTTACTTGAACACTTTTTTTAGAATACAATTTTGGTTTGTGCATAGTGGTTTGAGTTGTATCTCCTTGTATAGTTTTTTAGTGGTTGCTCTAAAATGTTACTTTATATAACTTATCACAGTCTCCTGGTATCCACATTACCCTCTTCCACCTCTAGTGTAACTATCTATGTACTCTGACAACCACATTAGACAGTGTTGTAAGTTTTGCTTCAAATATAATTCAGAAAACAAGAGAAGGGCCGGGTGCAGTGGCTCACGCCTGTAATCCCCGCACTTTGCAAGGCCGAGGCGGGCAGATCATTTGAGGTCAGGAGTTCAAGACCAGCTTGGCCAACATGGTGAAACCCTGTCTCTACTAGAAAAAATACACAAATTAGTTGAGTGTGGTGGTGGGCGCCTGTAATCCCAGCTACTCAGGAGGCTGAGGCACGAGAATTGCTGGGACAGGGGTGTGTCTTATTGCCAGGCGGGGGTAGATTTCCAGGCTAACCACATGGTCTCTAAATGGCACAACAGGATTGGGGGTTGGGAGCCTTATTACCACTCATCGGGATTGAAGTTTTAGTTTTCCACTTGGCCTTCTTCAACACCACCCCACAAATAACTAAACATTTGAGGAGATACCCACCTCACAAAAGGCAACAGTGGACAACATATACTTTCTGAAGCAGAATTATTGGAAGAGATAAGTTAATATGTGACTAATATATGTAAGGAGTTATGGTTGGTCAGATATTGATATGAAACAACAGGAAACTGTTATTTAAAAACCCAGAAATATTAGTTATAGAAAATATAATAGCTAAAACAAAGTAATTATGGGACAAAAAGTAGAAGGAATATGGCTAAAGAATTAACTGGAAGATTAGAATTAGGAATTCTCTCAGAAGGCATCAAAAAAGCCAAGAAGTATAGAGGACAGAAGTAGAAACAGTAGAGCACAATTAAGGGTCATGAAGGGAAAGCTGGCTACTCGGGAAGGCGTTTGAGCCTGTAGTGTGCGATGATCAGGCCTGTGGGTAGCGACTGCACTCCAGCCTGGGCAACATAGTGAGACCCTGTCTCTCAAAACTTTTTTCAATTTTTAAAAACCATGAAAGGAAAATGAGATAAAAAACAAGGAAGTAATTTTTTTACATAATGGAGGATAACATTTCTAAGAATTAAGAGAAAATTGAAAGGCCTCAGTTTGAAAGCATTCACATGGAGTCTCAACTGGGAGCAATAAGGAAAACCCACATCTAGACACATTATAATCAAAGACAGAAAATCTTTCTTACTTTTAAATTTTATTCCATTAGTTGTTGGGGAAGAGGTGGTTTTTGGTTACAAGGGTAAGTTCTTTAGTGGTGATTTCGGAGATTTTGGTGCACCTGGCACTTGAGCAGTGTACACTGCACCCAGTGTGTAGTATTTTAATCACCCCCACCCTCACCCTTACCCCGAAGTCCTCAAAGTCAGTTATATCATTCTTGTTTTTTTTTTTTGAGACTGAGTCTCACTGTCATCCAGGCTGGAGTACAGTGGCATGATTTCGGCTCACTACAAGCTCCACCTCCCGAGTTCAAGGGATTCTTACGCATCAGCCTCCCAAGTAGCTGGGATTACAGGTGCCTGCCACCACACCCAGCTAATTTTTATATTCTTGGTAGATGTGGTTTCACCATGTTGGCCAGGCTGGTCTCGAACTCCTGACCTCAAGTGATCTGCCCACCTCAGTCTCCCAAAGTCCTGGGATTACAGGCATGAGCCACCGCGCCCAGCCCAATTATATCATTCTTATGCCTTTGTGTCCTTATAGGTTAGCTCCCACTTATGAGAACATACGATATTTGGATTTCCATTCCTGAGTTACTTCACTTAAAATAATGGTCTTCAACTCCATCCAGGTTAGTGCAAATACCATTATTTTGTTTCTTTTTATGGCTGAGTAGTATTCCATGTTATATATATATACCACATTTTTTTTAATCCACTCTTCGGTTGATGAGCATTTAGACTGGTTCCATATTTTTGCAGTTGCAAATTGTATTGCTGTAGACATGTGTGTGCAAGTGACTTTTTCATATGATGACTATTTTGCTTTGGGTTGATACCCAGTAGTGGGATTGCTGGATCAAATGGTAGTTCTAATTTTAGTTCTTTAAGGAATCTCCATACTGTTCTCCATAGTGGTTGTACTAGTTTACATTCCCACCTGCAGTGTAAAAGTGTTCCCTTTTCACCACATCCGTGCCAGCATCTATTATTTTTAAAGTTTTAGTTATGGCCATTCTTGCTGGAATAAGGTGGTTTCACACTGGCTTCGATTTGCATTTCCCTGATAATTAGTGGTGTTGAGCATTTTTTCATGTTTGTTAGCCATTTGCATATCTTGAGAATTGTCTGGTAATGTCCTTTGCCCTCTTTGTGATGGGATTACATATTTTCTTCTTGCTGATTTGAGTTTCTTGTAGATTCTGGTTATTGGTCCTTTGTTAGATGGATAGTTTGTGAATATTTTCTCCCATTCTGTGGGTTGTCTGTGTACTCCGATTTTTCATTTGCTGTGCAGAAGCTTTTTAGTTTAATTAAATCCCATCTATTTATTTTTGTTCTTGTTGCATTTGCTTTTGGGTTCTTGATCATTAACTCTTTACCTAAGCCAACAAAAGACAGAAAATCTTAAAGGCTTCCATAGAGAAAATCCACATCCACCGCAGAGTTTGAGGCAGAATCAGACTAATGTGAGACATCACAACATGAATCTTTGCTTCAAGAAGTCATTAATGTTTTTAACACATTGGAGGACAGAACATAGAATTTAAATGTTAGGACATTATAAGAATGTCCTCAGGCATCCACAGCTTCAGAAGGTCTGACACACACAGACTTGTGGGTGCACTCCCGTGTTTATTGCAGCAGCCTAGATAGAGAATCAACCTAAGTGTGCATCAGCAAATGAAGGGATAAAGAAAATGGGATATATATACACAATGAAATACTACCTAGTAAAAACAAATCTGCCATTTGCAGCATCATGGATGAACTTGGAGGACATGTTAAGTGAAGTAAGTCTGGACAGAAAAATACTGTGTGTTCTCACCCACAGGTAGGAGCTAAAAAAGCTGATCTTATAGAAGTAGGCAGTGTAGATGGAATGAATAACTTCTAGTGTTCTATGACACTATAGGCTGACTATAATTAACAATTTATTGTAGATTTTCAAATTCTTAGAAAACCAGATTTTGAATGTTCCCAGCATAAAGAAATGAGAAATGTTTTGAGGTGATGGATATGCCAATTATCCTGATTTGATCATTACACATTGTATACATGTCTTGAAATACTGTACTCTATCCCATAAATACATACAATTATATGCCAATTAAAAATAATAAAAGCAGGCCGAGTGCAGTGGCTTATGCCTGTAATCTTAGCAATTTGGGAGGCTGAGGTGGGAGTATCTCTTGAGCTCAGGAATTCAAGGCTGCAGGGCACCATGAGTCACCACCGCACTCCAGCCTGTGCAAGAGCGTCTCTAAAATAAAAGTGAAAAAAGAATAGACACACTACAGACTCAGATAAAATGTTTGTAATACGTATTTGACCGAGGACACACACATAACCAGAATAAATAAAATAATTGCTACAAATCACAATTTAAATGTAATAAATATTTGCAGATTTAAATAGAGACATTCCACAAGAAGATACCCAAGTAGCCAATGTGCACATGAAAGAGTTTTCAGTATCACTGGTCATGAGTAAAATGCAACATTAAACCAGTAAAATACCACTTTACACTCACTAGAATGGCTAAAATTAACAACAATACCAAGTGTTAGCAAGGATAAGGAACACCTGGAACTCTTAGACATTGCTAGTGGTAGTCTATTACAGTAAACAACTTTGAAGAACTGTTTGAGCAGTTCCATTCCTATGTATATACAAAAGAGAAATGACAACTTACGTCCACAAAAGTAGTGACTTCTACAAGTATATTCATAGCAGCTTTATTCATAATAGCCCAAAACTGAAAATAGACTGAATGTCCCTTAACAGGAAAATGGATATACACATTGCAGTATTTTCCTATAATGGAACAGTATTTGGTAATGAACCACTGACATGCAGTGACCTGTATGAATCTCAGTAGCAGGCTGAATGGCAGAAGCTGGACCCAAAAGACTACATGGTATGACTCCACTGATACGAAATCCAAATTTGAACAAAACTAGTCTGCGGTTATAGAAGTCAGAGCGTGACTGAGAGACTGTAACCAGAAAGGAGCACAGAGACTTTTTCAGTCGGGGGGAAATGTTCTAGATCTTGTTTCGGATGGACATTACACGGATGTATATAAATGTTGAGACTCAATTGAGTGAGAAGGGGCCCACATCTGGTAATAGCCAAGTAGCTCCTACCAGACCATTCCACGCACATATAATAACTATAAATAAAAAATAGAAAACTTCCCATAAGCTGCTGGAGAGCAACAGAATCAGACAGATAATGGGAAAGTGGGTGACACTTGGATAGAGAGAGTGAAACAGTGAATTTTGTTTGTATGGCTTGTAGTCTGAGGGCAAACCATAGCCTGTACCATGCAGAGCAGTGAAAACTCAGAAATGTGCTGCTATAACTGTTCTGTCCAGCTTGCAGAACAAAATAGCAGAGGTTGGGTTGACCATTGCAGCTGGAAATTGAGGGGATACTCACAGGAAGAAGAGAGTGAGCCGAGATATTCTGCACACTCTGTCCAAACCTTCCTTTAGCTCCTAAACTACACATGTGTGTGTTAGACTTCCAGCAGTCCAGCTAAGGCTAAAAGAATTGAATTGAAATTTCAGCTGCCTTTGACTGCAGGCAAGCAGTATGCAGTTTGAGTCTAGTAAAGTTATCTGCCTATTAGCATGAATAATCAATATTTTTCAGCAACATTTTAGAATCCAACATTTTTGGAACATATCATTTGTCCAGAATATGATCCAAAATTATTCAATAAAGAGGCAGATATTACCCATGCTCAAGAGAAAAGGCAGACTGACCCAGAGATGATGCAGACATTGGAATTAGCAAGCAAGGAATTTAAAGCAACTCTTAATATTATACTATAGGATGTAAAGGAAAGTGCTCATAATGAAGAAAGTGCTAAGAAGTACACAAGAGAAGTCCAAACTAGAAAAAAACCAAATTGAAATTCTGTAACTGGAAAATTAAATACTTGAAATGGATGGGCTTAATAGCAGATTGGAAGTTACAAAAGAGTTGCTGATTTTTTTTTTGTTTTCTGAGACAGAGTCTTACTCTGTTGCCCAGTTTGGAGTGCAGTGGCACTATCTCCGCTCACTGCAATCTCCACCTCCTGGGTTCAAGCAATTCTCCTGCCTCAGCCTCTAGAGTAGCTGGGATTATAGGCGTGTGCCACCAAGCCCGGCTAATTTTTGTATTTTTAGTAGAGATGGGGTTTAACCAGCCTTACCATTTGGCCAGGCTGGTCTCAAACTCCAGGCCTCAAGTGATTCGCCCGTCTTGGCCTCCCAAGTGCTGGGATTATAGGCATGAGCCACCGCACCTGGCCAAGTTACTGACTTTTAAGACAAAAGCCAGTTATCTGGGGAAGAGAAAAATAAGATTGAAAATAATAGCACCTTAGGGCAATATCGAAAGATCTAATGTACAAATAATTTTTAAAGTCCAAGGACAAGAGGAGGGAGGCCCCCCAAGGAAAATATTTAAATGAATAGTGGCTGAAGTATTTTTATATTTGGTGAAAGACAAAATTTGTAGGTTCAAGAATCTCGGCTAACCTTGAGCCTAAGTGATAGGATATGGATGTTCACTGTACAAGTCTTGCCATTTTTTTCTCTGTGTTTGAAATTTTTTATAATGTTAAAAAAACAAAATCCTCAAAACAAAACATTTATATTGAAAGAAACATTAAGAAGTACTCAGACACAAGTCGAGATGAAGTAGACAGAGATACAGAAAGTGAGAGTGGTTAAAGTATCTATAAAGTTTATTGCTACCTTAAAAGCCTCAAAGGAAATATAGTCTATAGCCATCTACAGCTAAAATTCTAAGTATCAATATGAGGATGGGATAAGGGAGCAAAAGATAAAAAGAAGCAACATGTTGAAGCGCTGGTGGAAAGATACTGGTAAATTTAAGAAGCTTATAATAGTATATGAAGATAAGAATGAATGCTAATATACCAGTAACCACCTTAAGAACAAAGATATAATCTAAACCTTTTTTTTTTTTCTTTTTTGAGATGGAGTCTTGCTGTATCACCCAGGCTGGAGTACAGCGGTGTGATCTTGGCTCACTGCAACCTCTGCCTTCTGGGTTCAAGTGATTCTCCTGCCTCAGCTGCCTGAGTAGCTGGGATTACAGGCATGCACCACCATGCCTGGCTAATTTTTGTATTTTTAGTAGAGACGGGGTTTCACCATGTTGGTCAGGCTGGTCTCCAGCTCCTGACCTTGTGATCTGCCTGCCTCAGCCTCCCAGAGTGCTGGGATTACAGGCGTGAGCCACCGCAGCTGGCCCCTTAGGTGATTCTTAAAGCGGGGAAACTAAAGCACTAGGCTTTGGGACTGTCTTCTGAGGCATCCTCCTCAATTCCCAGAGGAGGGATCTGAGACTCAGAACAGGGAGTCGGCAGGGCTGCACAGCCGCTGGTTGAAGGCTGGGAAGGAGCCAGATGTTTTCTAGAAGGGCTCATTCTGTCTCACTGTCCCGGCCTAGCAGGAGGTGGCAGCATTGGTTCTGAGTTCTTGCTACTGCTTCTCTGGATTGGCCTTACTCAGGGAGTGCCTGAGTCGTCTCATGGGCTGGAATCCTGGTTACTGGAGGGCAGAGACAGAAGTCTTCTACCTCCTGCGGAGCCCACTGCAGGCACAGAAAACCTAACATTATTTGGCTCTATGATGTCTCTGTTCTGCAGGGATTCCACACATGACACTTTTTTTTTTTTTTTTTTTTTTTTTTTTTTGAGACGGAGTCTCGCTCTGTCACCCAGGCTGGAGTGCAGTGGCCGGATCTCAGCTCACTGCAAGCTCCGCCTCCCGGGTTTACGCCATTCTCCGGCCTCAGCCTCCCGAGTAGCTGGGACTACAGGCGCCCGCCGCCTCGCCCGGCTAGTTTTTTGTATTTTTTTAGTAGAGACAGGGTTTCACCATGTTAGCCAGGATGGTCTCGATCTCCTGACCTCGTGATCCGCCCGTCTCGGCCTCCCAAAGTGCTGGGATTACAGGCGTGAGCCACCGCGCCCAGCCGACACTTTTTTTAAATGCAGACTTTTATATTCAAATATAATGTACATGCATAAAAGTGTACCAATAGAAACTATACAGTATAATGAATTTTCACAAAGAACCCACACCCGTTTAACCAACAAACAGGTAAGAAATAGAACATTACCACACTATCCTTCTGCTCCAGGACAACCTCTTTCCTGACTTCTACCACCATAGGATGGTTTTGCCTATTTTTAAACTTCATAAAGGTGGAATTATGTATTTTTGCATGTCTAGCTTCTTTCAACATTATGAAAGTATATAGATGTATTACATACAACATCTATTACATCCATGTTGTATGTAATAGATCATTTGAAATGTTATTTCATATGATAGTTTGGGATTGTTGTAAATAATACAACCATGTACATGCCTTTTGGTTAATACGTGCACACATTTCTCTTGGAGGAGTGGAATTGTTGGGCTGCAGGATATGCTCATGTCCACCTTTAGCATACTGCAGAACTGCTGACCAGAGAGGTTGTAGCCTGTAGCACTTTTCAAAGGAAATTTTTGATGCCAAGGAGCCTATGTTCCAGTAAAACAAGAATTGGAATTCCTCCTCTAGTGGCACTTCAGCTAAGGAGGAAGTTACTCTGGAAGCCATCAGCAGGCTGTAGGATAGGTTCTGTTCCTATTTAGGTGCCAAGAGCTACATATGCATATCAGTGTGCACATCTAAGTGAATCGGCACACTTTCAAGTCTCTGCTACTCTGAGTGGACAGGTGTGTCTTCCAGAGGATTATTAACAGACGCATTAATTCATGTCTTGGCACGAAAAGATGGCAGACTCAAAGGGTACATTAGAATTGGTGAAGGGACAATTTAGTCAGAGTGAAGGGAAACACGGGGCTTTGAAGCTCCCGGGACACAAACTCAATGCTTCAGCAAGGCCCCAGTGAGCTCATGAAGCCGGGAGGAGCCGTCGCCATCAGGCGCCATCCCTGCAGCCTCCAGAAGCACACCTGTCCCCTCAGAGCCCTGTGGGCTGCCACAGGCCTTGCACCCATAGGCCTGAAGGAGCAGTGTTACTGGGTTCTGGGAGAGCTGTAGCCATGGAGAGGCTGCAGAGAGAGCTGGGTGAGTGGGAGGTTGGAAATAAATACTTCCATCTCTTCTCTTACCTCTCATCGCCTGCTGGAAGCCAGAGGATAAGGGACCCAATGCAGTTCATATAGGTCAGCCTCCTGGGGTAGTTTCCTAGGATGCAAAGCAGGGACATGAGGGAGAAGGATGGATCTGGAGGGGCAACCAGAATATCTGACCTGACAGATGTATTTTTTAGCTGGGCATACATATTGAGAGTAGAAATGTTGGCAAGTATAGAAAAGCATAAAGAAGAAAAAGAATATCTATAATCTCATCAACCAGAAGCGTCATCTGTTGACATTTTAGTGTGTTTGTTTCTAGTCCTTTTCCGTACGTATTTTTCAGTAGTTGGGATCACACCGTGCAGGTAGTTTTTTACTAGTTTTTGTAATGAGTTGGCACCAGAATTCCTCTTGGGGAAGAGAGCTTTTGGTTTGGGGAAGATTCCTTGAGAAACTGGAATAGATGACATGGCTCTGACTAAACAGTAGCTCAAGCCAAGGATGGTTAGTATCTCTGTAGGAGAAAGTGGATTTGTTTATATTTACTGGTGCTTTTGAAGAGAAGGTGGCTAAAAAAGCATCCTGATGGTGGGGTGGCCAAGGGGCAGGTTTAAGAATGGCCTACAAAACTGATGACTTGTTCTCCCATTTTTCCTACCACTAGAATTACCGTGTTGTGGAAGACTTGGGGGAGGTCCCTTTCTCAGGGAAGGGAGACCCATCCCCTGTTGAGGGACGGGCATGTAGCCTAGTCCTGGCTAGTGAGTTTTAAGGGGACTGTGCCAGAGGCTACTGGGAAGGGTTTCCTCCTGATAAAAAGGGAGGGGCACATGAGGAGAAATTCTCTGCCCTGCATTGACCTCTGTTTCCTGCCCCAACTTGCAACTTGAAGAGAAAGGCCAAGGATTAAGAATTAGGACTCTTTAGCCAGGCGGGCACACTGATACATGCCTGTAAACCCAGTTACTCAGGAGACGGGAGGCTCACTTGAGACCAGGAGTTCAGGACTGGCCTGGGTAACATAGTGAGACCCCGTCTCCAAAAAAAATTTTTTTTTAATTAGCCAGACATGGTGGCATGCACTAGTCCCAGTTACTCAAGAGACTGAGGTGGGAAGTTTTCTTGAGCCGGAGAGTTCAACACTTCAGTAAGCCATGATTGAGCTACTGCACTTCATATCCTGGGTGACAGAGCAAGACCCTGTCTCAAAAAAAAAAAAAAAAAATTAAAAAATTAAAAGAAGGCCGGGCGCAGTGGCTCACGCCTATAATCCCAACACTTTGGGAGGCCGAGGCAAGGTGGATCACAAGGTCAGGAGATCAAGACCATCCTGGCGAACACGGTGAAACCCTGTCTCTACTAAAAATACAAAAAAATTAGCCGGGCGAGGTGGCAGGCGCCTGTAGTCCCAGCTACTCTGGAGGCTGAGGCAGGAGAATGGCATGAACCTGGGAGGCGGAGCTTGCAGTGAGCCGAGATGGCGCCCCTGCACTCCAGCCTGGGCGGCAGAGCGAGACTCCATCTCAAAAAAAAAAAAAAAAAAATTAAAAGAATTAGGACCCTGGCCCCCATTCTCAGCTCTGTCTCTGTGTCATTTGTTAATTCTGAGTCCTGCTTGCATCTTGGCATTGATTCCGCCCACCCCCTCCTCCCCCAAGTAGGGAGAACAATAACAATGCATTCAAGCTTTATCCTAGGCCATCATTACTGGTATTCTATAGTTCAGGGAAAAACTGAGGCACAGAGAGGTTAAGTAACTTGCCCAAGTCGCACAGCTGGTGAATGGCAGAACCATAGCCGAATTCTGGCAGTCCGCTGCAAAGCCCACTGTCAAGCAGTCTCGTCTCTAATCACAATGACTCGGCTCCCGGGGTTGTGGTGGGTAAGCCTGCTGTGCTTAGAAACTGAATAGTAGCTCATGGCCTATCCGTGATAGGTAAAGGGTTGACTGGTTGCAAACCTCTTATCCAAATGGCCTGTAAAAGAATACACAGTGTGCTTGCTCACGGTGCCCAGAGACCATGTGGGAGGTGCCAAATATGGGTGGTAACAGGCAAGGAAGAGGGAGTCTCTTTACCAAATCTGGTTTTGAGGAGGAATTGTATGTCGTGTCGTGTTGACAGTCTGATGGCTCCTACATGGGTGTCGTAGGCTCTGGCAATGCCAGGCATTCCATTTTCCCATAACTTGTCAGGCTTAAAGTGATTACTGAGGAAGGTGGAAACCAGGCTTGCCCAATTGGTTCTTGGTCCATGTGTTCAGACTTCCCCAGGGAGCACCTGTCCTGGAGCATCTAAGCTAGGGCGTCTCATGGTGAGCCCTCTCTGAGAGTGGAGAAGCAGACCAGGGCAGTGGGGAGTGGGACTCTTTTTACATGGGTGATACCCAGCACCAAATGAGATTGACTTCAGATGAGGTCAGCAGTCATTCTAGATCAGATGGTCCCTATGGAAAAAAAGTAGAGAGTTAGAACGGGGAAGAGTGAGCAGCAAAAGATGCAAAGGCGAGGGGAAACTGGAATAAGAGACAATAATTTCAAAAATCTGTAGGCTTGTCTTTTTCCCTCTCTTCCTAAGCAGTTTAGTCCTAAAGCTGCTGAATAATGCACAGCCAAAAAGGAAAACATTCATGCATGTGGCAGGGGGAGAAGCCACCATTAACTTTTGCTAGAAGTGTTCACTGGAGCCCCAGAAAATCCCCTGGGTTCCAGACCTAGTCCTCTGCCACAATTGTGTGGTAATAATCCCAATTTTCCCTTGATAATTGGGGTCAGTCACTTCAGCCCACAAAGTCACTGCTGTCTTTTGATTTAATGTCATGAGACACCCAAAAATGTCTAAATGGAGGCAGTCTCAGCTTCCAGTTTGATGGAGCCATTGTTGGGTCCCTGGTGGAAATACCCCTCCCTTGGGAACCAAGACCTTCCAAGCAAGCAGAGCTCAAAACTGTGGAGATGGAAGTGACTGGTCATTCTGTGTGACAGTGGGAAGACCTGCTCTCTCTTCTGTTCTTGCTTCCTGGGCCCATGAAGAGACAGCACTATGTATATGTCTTTGGTTTGAAGGATGTATTGCATCCTATAAGATAAAACCCTGTTCTTTCAGGGTGTTGACTCCCATCTGGTGCCCTAGGTAATTATCTAGTAGGCCATCCCACTATTCATACTGACCTCTTCATGATGGGATCCCTAGTAAGACGAATGAGTTTCATGAACCACAAGCCTATTGCTGCAAACCTCTGTAATGCATGCCTTCCAGTGAGCATCCACATCAGATATTTGGGACCCAAATATCTGTTCCCTTTGTGCCCGGCCTGAGAAGTTTATCTATGTCATTTCCCCAGATCTCATCACCAGTGTTCCAACCCTTCTCTCTCCATGACCATCCAGCCATTAATTAGCAATCTTCCTTTAGTCAGCAGATCTGTACTTCTGGTCATCTCTGAGTTCAAACAAAGTGGACAACCAGACAGCTCCAAGTTCCGCTCAATAGGAAGTCTTCTGTTTATCACTGTCCTCCAGTGTCACTCGAGTGAGACTGTAATATTGCCATCCACTTTCTGTTGGTACCAACATATGGAGAACTGCCAGCAAATCAAGCCCAGATTATTTCCTTCTCAGCTGCCTCGTCAAAAGGAACTCCCAGCAGGCATAGATGAGGATTGAGGGGGGAGGAGGAAATGCAGCCGGAGTCAGTGTCGAAGGAGTCTGACTGACTTGTGTTCTCTGGACCTGCTTGAGTCCAGCCTTTTCTATTTTTGCTGTACAGGTCTAATCTGTGGCTAGGTGGGTCAATAACTATACATTCATGATGGGACGCTCAGGTCACAAGGTTACTTGATATCTCATGGTTCAGTGTTTCTTCTTTACTGAGGGCCAGTAGAAAAGCAGAATCTTTTTCAAATAGATAATAGTTACCTGGAGAAGAGGGCATGGATTTGCCTCCACACTCCAGAGTTCTGTATACTGTGATTGTCCTATTAGTGCTTGTCACAGGCTCCATAGACCAGCCTGTTCGTCACCGGCACTTATACTAGCATTGGATCTGTGGGGTCATACGGCTTGTTCTTCAGCCTGGGCTTGATGCAGAGCGAGAGGCTGCTTTAGTCTCTGCTCAACATTGGTTACTCAGTAAATGGGTTGAAATAACACACTGAAGTTTGGTATGCATTGCCTCCAAACGCCAAGAAGGATCCACCAAGGATTTTCTTTATTTTTCCGTTGTAGGTGATGCAAAGTACAGCAACTTGTCTTTTGCCTTGGAGAGGCTATCTTAACATGCTCCTCACACTAGATCTCTAGAAGCGTTGAGATCATAAGCCTTTGAATTTTCATGGGGTTTATCGCCCACCTTCTGTTTGCGTGCATGCCTCTAAGATATCTCACTATTTGCACTTTCTGCTCATCAGATCCAGTCAGTATAAATGTCATCAGTTTCGCAGATGGGTGTAATGTCAAGATCTCCACACACTGTGTTATGTTAGAGAGGAGGAGAATTCACAATACTGTGAAGGTCCTGTCAGGTAAAAGCTCATGGTTCTTACCAAGGGGAATAGAGGAAAAAACACTTTCTAGGCCAGTAGGTGCATGCCAGGTGTCAGGGGCTTTGCTGATTTGTTACAGTAAAGATACTACATCATGAACAGGAGTTGCAGTCAGACACACCACCTGATTAGTTTTATGATAATCCACAGCCATTACCCAAGATCTCAGTATATTCTTCACAGTCCAAAAGGTGAGTTAGATGGAGATATGATAGGTACTTCCACCCCTCCATCTTTCACGTCTTTGATGTTAGCACCGATTTCTGCAGTTCCCCCTGGATGCAGTATTACTACTCAGGAGCTTCACTTGGCCTTTCCTGCTGTAAGCCAGCATGGAGGGATTCAGCCAGGTGCCAGGATGTCTATGCCAATCATACATTCAGGAACTGGGGTTTGAACCACAGGCATGGATCTGCAGATTTCCTGGGTCCACTGTAATTCAACTCTGGACTCAGTGCACTTATCGCCTGTTCATCCGTAACACAGGGAGGAGAAGCCTATGAGAAGTGGAGTAGAAGAGAGTAGAAGACGCAAGTCCCTGCTCACTCCTCCAGCTTTGCAGCCTCCCTCTGGTGCCCTCTATTAGAGAGACCCACAGGGAAGCACATCACACAGCAGAAATGAGGTTTGCAGAGTTCCAGCCCCAGCATCACAAAGCAGAATAGAAAACGTAGGTTTGCAGCTGAGATACATATATGCATTATATGTTATTCCCATATACAGCCATCTCTCAGTATCCAAGGGGGACTGGTTCCAGGACCTCTTGTGGATATCAAAATCCATAGATGCCCAAGTCTCTGCTACAAAATGGCATAGTATTTGCATATAACCCATGTATATCCTCCTGTATCATTTGAATCATCTCTAGATGACTTATAATACCTTATATAATGTAAATGCTATATAAATAGTTGTTATACTGTATTGTTTAGGGAATAATGACAAAAAAGTAGTCTGTACATATTTAGTACAGTTTTTCCCCCGAATATTTTTGACCCACGATTGGTTGAATCCAAGGATGCAGAACCCACAGATATGGAGGCCAGCTGTAATATATATGCTGCATATCATGTATATCTATATATGCTGTGCGATAAATATAATAGATATGCTATGTGTCATATATGTGATATAATAACTTAATAATGGCACATGCTTTTTCTCCTCATCTCTCTATCAAAAAGTTATTTTTTTGAGGCCAACTCTGCTGTTTTTGAGCAACAGCTAATAGGCACAGTAGGAATTCCAGACATAGAAATTTTGGGCAGCATGGCTGACCCTGAAGAGGCTGGGATGGAAGAAGTTTCCTGGATATGCCTACAGTGGTGTTCTCAGAGCCTTGGGGGTCCAAACACAGCTATAAGAAGCACTGAGAGCTTCCTGCATGTCAGCGTTCTCCTCTTCCTTCATATCCATGACTGGTGCATGCCTGGATTTCTTCTGTCTCTCTTGCACTCATGCCTCCACCTCTCCCTGCCACGTTTGGCTTTGGCACCTTCTGCTGTTGCTGTTCCTCTTCTCAGGCTCTGCTCTTCTGTGGCCACCTCATATATTTCCAGGACTTCACATTCAACAAATGTTGAATGGCATGCGGCTACTAAGGGAAAAGCAAAGGTAAATAATACATGATTTCTTGCCTCACAGAGCCTTACAGTCAAGGGAGGCTGACTCCTCAGACTCTGCCTCCTGTCCTGACCATGCATCTGCCTCCAAACATGCGTTTCTGTCTTCCTCCTAGACACTGCTGCTTGCCCTGACCAGGTGGTCCTTGCCTCCCTTCTTTCAGCCCACTACCTTGCTGGGCTCACTGTTTCTAAAGATAAAACCATTACATCAGTGAGTGATTCAGGCCCACAGACCTCCATTCAATCACTGAGCCCAGGTTCTGTCTGCAGAGTATTCTAATCTCATGCGTCCACTCACTCCCCCTGCCATTTCCCTCATTCAGGACCTCATTCCGTCATCCTTATAACTGCCACTCTCCCCTATAATCAGTCCATCCTCCACCCTGCAGTTAGCTTAGTAGTCCTATTATGTGGCTCCAACTATGTAATTTACCCCCAAATCTTTATTAGCCTTTACTTTTTCACCAGTGCTTATGTTATCAGGGCTAGCCCTTGTCCTTCCATGACTGGGTCTTAAATCCCTATGCCTACCTTATATTCCTGCTAAACTGCACTACTAACTTTGTCCTTAACGCCTCCCATGGCCTTCTGCTTGCATACTTTTGTTACCAAGTTCTCATCATTTGAAATTTCTTCTGTGTCAGCTTCTATCTGCTCCCCTTTCCAGTTCTCTTTGTTGTCCCCTCACCCAAATGGAAATTCCACAGAGCTGCTTTTTCATTTTGGAAGATAATGACATTGGTGACCTAACACTCAGCGCATATGGCTTTGTATCGTAGTTGTTTATGTTCATGCCACATTGCCTTCCTTGGCTGTAGGCTCTTTAAGGGAAGAAATTATGTATTATTTACATTTGTATTGATCTTAGCAGCTGGTATGACACTCAACATTTGTTGAGTGTGTAAGTAATTCCGTTCTCTCCTCTCACCTATACTTTTCCTCTTTTCCCCTCTTTACCGATGTTTCTCACCTTGGCCTAGAAAAACGTTTACATCTTCTTCATATTAAAAATAAAACTAGGGTTCCTCTTCCACCTAAGTTGTAGAAAGCTGGCATGAAAGACAAAATGCACTGGATAATTAAGGAGGAATAATTAATAGGAAGAATATTGAGTAATGAAGACAGTCTCAAAGAATTTGAGTGGGGAGACCTAGGGTTTTATGGGGGCACTTAGACAAGGGAGCCATCTGTGTCTTCTGCAAATCTTATGGAAGTCATGCAGAAGGATGGAGATGGGTCTTATCCTGGCAAATGCCAGAGCAGGGCGGTACTTTGCAGTTAGCCATTTCCTGAGCCACAAAAAGATAGGGAGATTTCTTAACTGTTGCTGTTTTTAGGCATATGAGGCTCAGGCAGATATCACTCTTGTCAGTCCCTTCTTTTGTTCATGAGTATCATTCATTACTGAACAACTAAGAGGTGATCACAAAGCTTTAGAGGGGCAAAGCAGGTATAAGAAATGGCTTCCCGGCCGGGCGCGTTGGCTCAAGCCTGTAATCCCAGCACTTTGGGAGGCCGAGACAGGCAGATCATGAGGTCAGGAGATCGAGACCATCTTGGCTAACACGGTGAAACCCCGTCTCTACTAAAAAATACAAAAAACTAGCCAGGGCTACTCCGGAGGCTGAGGCAGGAGAATGGCGTGAACCCGGGAGGCGGAGCTTGCAGTGAGCTGAGATCCGGCCACTGCACTCCAGCCTGGGCGACAGAGCAGGACTCCGTCTCAAAAAAAAAGAAATGGGCCGGGCGCGGTGGCTCAAGCCTGTAATCCCAGCACTTTGGGAGGCCGAGACGGGCGGATCACGAGGTCAGGAGATCGAGACCATCCTGGCTAACACGGTGAAACCCCGTCTCTACTACAAAATACAAAAAAACTAGCCGGGCGAGGTGGCGGGCGCCTGTAGTCCCAGCTACTCGGGAGGCTGAGGCAGGAGAATGGCGTGAACCCGGGAGGCAGAGCTTGCAGTGAGCTGAGATCCGGCCACTGCACTCCAGCCTGGGTGACAGAGCAAGACTCCGTCTCAAAAAAAAAAAAAAAAAAAAAAAAAAAGAAATGGCTTCCCAAGGGCTCTTGTTGGTTGTGATTGCAGTCAGTTGAGCCATCTGATGAGAGGTGGTGGCAAAGATCAGTTGTTTTAGAGTGCTAGAAATCCGGCATCTTTAAAGAAGGATGACTGAAATGTAAAAGAGAAATATTCATATCAAAGGTTGAATTGAAGTACAGAGCCTGAGGGTAACCTATTCATTGGATTCCAAGTGGTCAATGGAGGAAAACCTTTAGGTTTTGCGGCAGTGCTTCTTGAGTTTCTTGAAGCTCAGGCTAGGATGGTGATGCTCTTGGTGTCGTTCAGTCTTGGTTCCTGCTCATTTAGAGACATGCATATACAGGCATTTTGCTGGTCTTCCTTAGTGGTCCAGACAGTGGCCTGTGCAGGGATAATTCAGCTCCTGCATGGTCTGCCATGGTGATGAGTCCTTTGAGGTTTATATCAAGTCTTTGGGCTGTAGGTTATAGGGGGTTCTGCAGATCCTAGACAAAGGGCCAGTGCAAGGCTACCTGGAGTCCTGACGTAGACTCTAGATGGTGAGCCTTCATTCCGTTCTTGGTGATGCTGAGTCAGGCAGGAGGTAGGAAAATTAAGAATGTTAGTTTGGATAACCATAGCCAGATATTGATGACATCGGGAAGAATTGAAAATTTGATAAGAATCCACAATTTAGGCAAGGTGACAGCATCCAGTCCAATTTGCAGATAGGTACTAAAACTGGTTTTTCCATAGGGTGAAACAAAGTCAGTTAAATCTTTACCAGACAAAACAGTTTGCATATCAATTAGTTACCTGTGATTTATAAAAAGGTGCAAAATGAACAGCAGTGACGAGAGCCAGAATCTGATAACCTAGATGGGTGTGCATAGATTTCCACTGAAATACAAAATTCCTCTCTACAGTCACTTCCATCTTGATAAAAAATAATCTCAAAGAACTGTTATTCTTGGCCGGGTGCGGCTGCTCACTTCCGTAATCCCAGCACTTTGGGAGGCTGAGGCGAGCGGATCACTTTAGGTCAGGAGTTTAAGACCAGCCTGGCCAACATGGTGAAACCTCATGTCTACTACAAAAAAAAAAAAAAAAAATTCGATGGGCGTGGTGGTGCATACCTGTAGTCCCAGCTACTCAGGAGGCTGAGGCCCGAGAATCGTTTGAACCCAGGAGCTAGAGGTTGCAGTGAGCCAAGATCATGCCACTGCACTCCAACCTGGGCGACAGAGTGAGACTGTCTCAAAAAAAAAAAACCCTGTTATTCTTGATCACAAAATAAGGCTGGTCTCTTCAGACTTGACTGATTACTTATGTAGATGAAGAATGGTAATTTGCCACATAGGTCTTCTTAAGTTTACTTTGTTGAAAGTTTTCATGAGGACTTTCAGACTGGGCTTTCAAAATTCTCTTGAGGCCAGGAAGCCAAGCTAAGAACTTGCCATCATACTTCAAATGCAGTACCTATAAATTTGGACAAGTTCCTCTTTTCTTGAGTCCCCAGAAGATCCTAAGCTTCCAGGTACTGTCAGGAAGTGACCTTCCTTACTCACCTGTGTGGCTGAAACCGTGTACTCCAGCCAGTGCCAGTTTTCCCAAGAGCATTTTGTAAACATTGGCTCAAAAGTCAACCTTAGTTCCTTTTTTTTTTTTTTTTTTTTTTGAGACGGAGTCTCACTCTGTCGCCCAGGCTGGAGTGCAGTGGCCGGATCTCAGCTCACTGCAAGCCCCACCTCCCGGGTTCACGCCATTCTCCTGCCTCAGCCTCCCGAGTAGCTGGGACTACAGGCGCCCGCCACCACGCCTGGCTAGTTTTTTGTATTTTTAATAGAGACGGGGTTTCACCGTGTTAGCCAGGATGGTCTCGATCTCCTGACCTCGTGATCCGCCCTCCTTGGCCTCCCAAAGTGCTGGGATTACAGGCGTGAGCCACCGCGCCCGGCTGCCTTAGTTCTTTAAAGTATCTGCTCATAGCTGATTAAATGAGCATCATTCTCTAACATGACATTCAGGGAAGCACCAGAGTAAAAGAAAAAAACTATCTGTAGATGACAAAATACTTAAAGGCCTTTGTTGCATAACCAATGTTTCTAATTCTGTCCGATAAACAAGGAGGACAGATTCTTATTGAACCTGTGCAAATAATTATATTGCCATGAAATTAAGAATACTCAGAGTTTCCAAATTCTGGAATGATCAGGCAATAAGAAAAATACACCATTTGCAAATTGATATGGTTTGGCTCTGTGTCCCCACCTTAAATTTCATGTCGAATTGTAATCCCCGCATGTCAGCACAGGGGCCTGGTGGGAGATGGCTGGATCATGAGGGCGGATCTCCCCTTGCTGTTCTCATGATAGTGAGTGAGTTCTCACAAGGTGTGTTTGTTTGAGAGTGTGTGGCACTTCCCCCATCACTCTCTCTCCTGCCGCCATTGTAAGACATGCTTGCTTCCCCTTGGCCTTGCGCCATGATTGTAAGTTTCTTGAGGCCTCCTAGCCATGCTTCCTGTACAGCCTGCCAAACTGCCAAACTGTGAGTCAATTAAACCTCTTTTCTCCGTAAATTACCCAGTCTCAGGTAGTTCTTTATAGCAGTGTCAGAATGGACCAATACACAAATGTTCATTTTAGTTTATAAGAATATAGTCTACGAAATTGTTATGAGTTATAGATAGCTTAAGATAAAGGAGCTCTTTATGTATTCAGAAAATAGAACATTAAAACAACAATATTCCAAGTAAAACCCACAACCATCCCTGTGCCCAGTCCTGTCTTCACGTAGCATTCTGCCTGTGTCCATGTCCTGTGTTCACGTGGCACTCTCCCTGTGCCCAGTCCGGTGTTCACGTGGCACTCTCCCTGTGCCCAGTCCTGTGTTCACGTGGCACTCTCCCTGTGCCCAGTCCTGTCTTCACGTGGCACTGTCCCTCTGCCCAGTCCTGTCTTCATGTGGCACTCTCCCTGTGCCCAGTCCTGTCTTCCCGTAGCACTCTCCTTGTGCCCACATCTTCCCATGACTGTCTCGTTACAAGGATGCCGGTCATGGTGGATGAGGGTCCACCCTACTCCACTGTGACCTCATCTTAACGAATTACACCCACAACAACCCTATTCCCAAATAAGGCCACATTCTCAAGTGCTGAGGGTTAGGACTTCAACATATTGCGGGGGGCAGTGTGGAGGAGTGGCAGAAGTCAACCCAAACCCACCATTTTGATTGGATGGCTGCTTCTCAGCAGAGGAGATATTCAAGCGTTTTCACCATTGGTTGGGCACTGTCGACCCACAGCTAGGAAGTTAATCCTAGAAATGAGGATTTAGAGAAAAGCCCCAGATGAGCCTTCCTCCTCCTCTGAGTAGTGAGTTCCAAGGTGCGGAGCCTCCTGGAGCTGCAGGTGGTGTCCGGAGGTCTAGACCCTGATGCAGATCCACGTCAGGAACTGGGTGTGGCATGTGCTGCATGGGTGGGGCTGAGGCAGCTTCAGGAAGCAGTCGTGGGTTGTGTCCTTGTTTTGAGTCCCTTCTGCTGCTTCCCAGAAATGTTGTTAAAACCTTATGAAACGTCTCTGCTTGGTCTCATGGGTGTGTGCAGGGTGGGGAGGGGAAGGGATGGGGTGTGGCTGTATTTCTGAAGGAAGAATCAAGGGCGGGTTCTCTCCCTTCTCCAAAGCCAGATGGGAATGTGGCAGAGGTTATTGGTGGGAAGAGCTGCTCCTCCCCAGGACCGCAGCCATCTGGGCAAATGCAGTGGCAAAGAACCTAGGGCTGCCTCCCGAGCAGGCAGGAGCCCTCTGGGAGCCACTGGGATGTGGAGGATTACCAGGGATGTTTCTGAATGTTGCTAGTGGGCACATGTACCAAAATAATTTCGGTAAAAAGAGAAACAAGGAAGGGACCTCTGTTGTACGGGGCTAGGTATAACTTGGGGTTGGTGGTCAACGGGGATTGTGAATTGCCCTCAGGGAGCCGACAGTCTGGGGAAGCAGGGATGCAGGAAGTCATGGGTCCACAGTGGCGGGTAGACAAGCACTGGGTGCTGTGGGGGCACACGGGATGGGTACCTAAGCCAGGAAGGCTTCCTGGAGGAAGAAACTTCTGAGAGACTGGAAGGAAAAGTGGGAGCAGTGACACGTTTTTTTGGGTGCAAAGGTTCTTCTAGAGCTGAGGGACAGCCAGTCAGGCCAGGGAGCTGGAGTGGGGCCTCAGGGATCAGCCCAGGCAGAAACTGCAGGGGTTTGGGTGCTGTGGGTGGTGGAGGGTGGGGTGGATGTGAGCCAGGAGCCTGGGGAAGGAAGCAGAGCCCATGAAGAGCCTTCCGGACTGAGGCATTTGGGTTTTAACTTGAGGGCAATGGAAGGTCATGGACCAGGTTTATGCAGAGGGGTGAGCTGATGACAGCTGGACTTTGAAATGAATTTTTCTTTTTTTCTTTTTTTTTTTTTTTGAATGGAGTGTCTCCCTTTCACCAAGGCTGGAGTGCAGTGGCATGATCTTGGCTCACTGCAACCTCCACCTCCCGAGTTCAAGCGATTTTCCTGCCTCAGCCTCCTGAGTAGCTGGGATTACAGGCACCCACCACCACACCCAGCTAATTTTTGTATTTTTAGTAGAGACGGGGTTTCGCCATGTTGGCCAGGCTGGTCTCAAACTCCTAACCTCAGGCAACCTGCCCGCCTCAGCCTCCCAAAGTGCTGGGATTACAGGCATGAGCCACCACACCCGGCCTTGAAATGATTTAAAAAATTTATCGTCTACTGATTATCCCCATACCCAAGGCCACAGGCCCCAGCTCAGAAGCACTGCAGTTACTCTACAAATGACACCAGAATTGTGCCACTTTTACTCTATCTAATTGGTGTGGATCCTAGATCATCCCTCTCCAGCTGCTGTGGAAAGACCTTTCTGGTTTTTGGACAACCTACCTGGGTTTCTCCCAAGAGGCAGCCTGACGACTACCCAGGGATCAAACTCTGTAGCTCAAGGCCAAGGGTTGTCCAACCCAGACTTCTAGGATTTGACCGCCCAATCCAAGACCTGCTCCTCCACAACCCTTGCTCCTGTGGGAGAGAAACTAGGCGGCTCTGCACAGGAGCTGTGGCTAAGATGAGGCAGTGAGGTCAGGACTTACATCAGACAGCCCATCATCAGGCACAGTTAGATCATCCTCCATGTAGACAGAGATGGCAACTAAGTGGCAGGTGAGCCTCCACACCGCTGCCTGTGGCCTTGGCAGACATTACTAATCAATTGCATCACTGTCACACTGAGTCAACCCCAAGCTGCAGACAGCCACCATCAGTCAAAGTTGATACCTGGGGGGAACGGACTGGCCATACTTGACCCAGACGCTGACAGGATCCGAAGTTCAGTGTGACTGTGAGTCAGAAGCCAGGCGGGAGGGCAGGAATGTTAAAAAGCAGTGAGGTAAAGGGCAGGGCGCGGGGCGGTCAGGCTGGTAGAGCAGCACTGCCGGTGGGGAGGGAGGTGATGATCCACATTCGTCAGAACTTTAGTTCACAGAGCACTTTCACTAAATGCCCCCACTCTTGAGGTAGAAGTGACTAATTTCCACATCACAGATGAGGGAACGGAGACCCAGAGAAG
Source organism: Macaca nemestrina (assembly GCF_043159975.1). NCBI lineage: Eukaryota > Metazoa > Chordata > Mammalia > Primates > Cercopithecidae > Macaca > Macaca nemestrina. The sequence goes on from NC_092137.1 coordinate 121,706,252, forward strand.
GGTATGCACCTGGCATCACGCAGCACGGCAGCTACTGTCTTGGTCTACCTGGAAGACATGCTTCCTCTGAGGCAACAGCCTCAGAGGTTACCGGGTAAGCAGAGGCCTCAGATAAGAGTCTCCCCTCACAGTGTATCCTGAAGCGGGACCCCAGGGAGAGGAGGCAGTTGGAGCTGAGTCGGCAGTGCGTGCTGCTAGGTGACTGACCCCTGGCTGGGGGCGGGGGGAGCCCTGATGTGTAGCACGTGCTGATTTCTTTTTTTTTTTTTTTTTTGACAGAGTCTCCCTCTGAGGCCCAGGCTGGAGTGCATGGCATGATCTTGGCTCACTGCAACCTCCGCCTCCCAGGTTCAAGCAATTCTCCTGCCTCAGCCTTCCAGTAGCTGGGATTACAGGTGCCCGCCACTCTCCTGGCTAATTCTTGTATTTTTAGTGGAGACAGGGTTTCACCATGTTGGCCAGGCTGGTCTCGAACTCCTGACCTCAGGTGATCCGCCTGCCTCGGCCTCCCAAAGTGCTGGGATTACAGATGTGAGCCACCGCACTCAGCCAGCATGTGCTGATTTCTGGGGGTTGTAGATACTCCTGCCTTGCCTAGTTCAAGCTCCCAGTAGGCATCAACCGAGAGCTGGGAAAAGATGCCTGCAGTGTGCTCTCTGGGCCAGGAGGAGCTGGCTCCAGCTCACCCATGGCAGTGCCAGAGAAGGGGTGCAGGGGTGCAGGGCTGCTGTCCCCACCCCCGGTGGCCTGGGGGTTCTCTTCTTCCTGCAGTTCTCAGTCACTCAGGCTCCCTCTTACCTGGGTCAGGGTTTGTTTCTGTTGCTTGCCAGTAAGGGGCCTGAGAACCTTTACGGACACACTGAACCCGGGGAGGAGTCAGGACTCAGGGCCTGTGTTCTGGCTTCAGCTCTTTGAGCTTCCCTCTCTATCTGCTGACCCCTGAGCGCTGGATGACAAGGCCCAGCAGGTGGTGGGAACTCTAGGCGTGAAGCCAAGAACCTCCAACATGGGAAGGAGTCTCAAAAGCTGCCACCTATTGTCTGAGCAGCAACAGGACTCTGGCTTGAACAGGGGTGCCTGGGGCAGGGGGCAAAGGGCTGGGTCCCTCAGGTTTGTGGAGTTAGGGGCTGGGGCAACTGTGGTGAATGGGTAGGTCACCCTGTCCAAAAGGCAGCAGCAACTGCTCACCTCCAGGAAGTGCTCCCACGTGGCCAGAATTTTTTTTTTTTTTTTTTTGAGATGGAGTCTCACTCTGTCACCCAGGCTGGAGTGCAGTGGCACAATCTCGGCTCACTGCAACCTCCGCCTCCCAGGTTTAAGCGATTCTCCTGCCTCAGCCTCCCGAGTAGCTGGGATTACAGGCGCCCGCCACCACGACCAGCTAATTTTTGTATTTTTAGTAGAGACAGGGTTTCACCATGTTGGCCAGGCTGGTCTTGACTCCTGACCTCAGCTGATCCGCCCGCCTCGGCCTCCCAAAGTGCTGGGATTACAGGCATGAGACATAGCGCCTGGCCAGAAATTCTGGTTTTTAAAGAGAAGCCTGATATCCACATTTTTTATGTGAAATCTGATTTTTAAATTCTGGCAATTATTTGAAAACATTTAGGCCGGGCGCGGTGGCTCAAGCCTGTAATCCCAGCACTTTGGGAGGCCGAGACGGGCGAATCACGAGGTCAGGAGATCGAGACCATCCTGGCTAACACGGTGAAACCCCGTCTCTACTAAAAAATACAAAAAAACTAGCCGGGCGCAGTGGCGGGCGCCTGTAGTCCCAGGTACTCGGGAGGCTGAGGCAGGAGAATGGCGTGAACCCGGGAGGCGGAGCTTGCAGTGAGCTGAGATCCGGCCACTGCACTCCAGCCTGGGCGGCAGAGCGAGACTCCGTCTCAAAAAAAAAAAAAAAAAAAAAAAAAAAAGAAAACATTTAGCTGGCTGCTGTGACATGCACCTGCAGTGCCAGCTGCCTGGGAGGCTGAGGCGGGAGGACTGCTTGAGCCCAGGAGTTTGGGTGCCGCAATGCATGATAGCCTTGCCTGTGAATAGCCACAGCACCACTCCAGCCAGGGTAACACTGCAAGACCCCCATCTCTTAAAAAAAAAGTTTAAACACGTCTCAGGGCACTGTCAGCAGCCTCTGTTTTTTGTTTTTTTTTTTGTTTTTTTTGCTTTTTTGAGACAGGGTTTCACTCTTGTCGCCAGGCTGGAGTGCAGTGGCACAATCTCAGCTCACTGAAAACTCTGCCTCCTGGGTTCAAGTGATTCTTCTGCCTCAGCCTCCCTAGTAGCAGGAACTACAGGTGCATGCCACCACGCCCGGCTGATGTTTGTATTTTTAGTTGAGATGGCGTTTCACCATGTTAGCCAGACTGGTGTTGAATTCCTGACCTCAGATGATCTGCCTGCCTTGGCCTCCTGAAGTTCTAGGATTACAGGCATGAGCCATCGCACCTGGCCCACCCTCTGGTTTTGAGGGGTGGAGGTCTCTGACTTCCCTGCCTGGACTCCCAGCTGCCCCTCTGCTTCCTCCCCTGCCAGCCCGTGGCTCTGCCCACCCAGAGACCACTCCCTCAGCTCTCTCCAGTGCAGATCGCTTCTCCACGCTGTCCCGAAGTGGGTTGCTTCCAGCCCATGTTGCTGCCCCTGCATCGTGGCCTTGCTGTGGACCCCGAGCCCCTCCTCCCCACTTCTTGCCTGACCTTGGTCCAAAGGCGGTGACTCCAAGGCTTCCCACGCCCTGGCCCCTTCGTTTCTTGGCCTGCTCTCCTCCACTCACTCTCACGAGTGCACCCAGGTACCGGGGACGTCAGCCAGCCCTCTTATTCCCAGCCCACCTCCTTCAGTCCCGTGGTTCTCGGAGCCCCACTGTGGTCCATCAGTCCCGCCACCCGTCCTTGGCTCCCCGCACCCAGCTTCGACTCCAGGCCCTCCACTGGCCTGGCTCCCTGCACTCGCCTCAGCTCCGTTGTTCCGCTCTGCTGCACCAGACTCCCCGGCCCAGCTCCTCGGTGGAACCTGGCTCTCCCCTATTCCGAATCGGCACACAGCTGGTGGCCTGGTCCCGCCGAAACCCAAAACCCGTGCCGCCAACCTCAGGTGGAACCTGGTGCTGCCCAGAGGCCCCAGGGCACTGCCCTGGCGTGGGGGCGCTCCTGTCTGAGATCACTCATTCTCGTCTCCAGCCTCAGGTCTCCAGCCCTAGTACCTGTCCTCAGTCTCTGCTCACTGAGGAATCAGAGGCACTGATGGGAACCCACCATTTAGTCCAGCTGTGAGCCGGGATGCTGCCCTCCGAGAATCGGGTACAGTTAGTACCAGGCTGTGGGGCACTGGGCCCAGAGGGTGTCCTGGAAGCATGACTACATCGGGCTCTAGCATCTGTGCCAAAACAGGGTCCCCTGCCTCCTGCCCAGGGCGCCCACCTGCCCGGGACAGACGCCCCACGGGAGGTGCATTCTCCAGATGGGCCTCCAGAGGGCGCCATGACCACAGCGCTGAGCCGCTTGCGCTCAAGTCCTGCCCATCTGTGCCGGGGCCAGACCGATGTTGCTTTGCAGATGAAGGGACCCTGCCCCTTTTATCCAGGGGATCTGACCCCAGTGGTCTGTGGCCCAGCACCCAGGGCCTGGAGGGTGGGCAGAACTCAGCCCCCCCCCCCCACCCTTTTTTTTTTTGAGTTTTGCTCGTTGCCTAAGGTGGAGTGCAGTGGCGCAGTCTGGGCTAACTGCAACCTCCACCTCCCGAGTTCAAGTGATTCTGCCGCCTCAGCCTCCCAAGTAGCTGGGATTACAGGCGTCCGCCACCATGCCCCGCTAATTTTTGTATTTTTTGTAGAGACAGAGTTTCACCATGTTGGCCAGGCTGTTCACGAACTCCTGACCTCAGGTGATCTGCCCGCCTTGGCCTCCCAAAGTGCTGGGATTACAGGCTTGAGCCACCGCACCCGGCCCCTTCCCATCCTTTATCATCCACTGAGCCTCTGCAGCTCGGAGAGAAGGACTGCATGTGGCAGTGGGAGCTCAGGGCAGGTCACTGCAGGTGCTTAGGCTGGCATCTTGGCACCTCTCAGAAGGAAGGAGGTGGAAGTTTGGGAGATGCCCCTGCAGAGCCCGAGTGCTCTCAACAGCAGGGACCACCACCCTCTGCCCCTCCACCGGTCACAGGCTGCTCCTGAAGGAGGTGGCCAGGGGCAGGGGCTAGATAGGGTGCACTTTTGGCCTGGCTGCCCACTCCCTGGTGCCAAGCATGCTGCACGTTCCCTGGCCTGGGTTCTGTCATTGTGAATGGTGGCCTTGGGCAAGCAAGACCCTTCCCATCCCTGGCCTCAGCCTCCCTACCTGCAAACTACGGGGGCCCCTCCCACGGCCGGAGATCATGAGTATCCCAGGCCCAGCGGGCACGGCAAGTTCCAGTGGTGTGTGTTGCCCGCTGACCTGCTCACACCTGATGCCCCGACATCTACCCTCTGCTTGACCAGCAGTAGCCCCACTTTTCCAGGACTACATATGAAATTGCTTGGGTGCAGGCTGCTTGTGGAGAGGGGATGGTGCCTCTGAAAAGAACCCACCCTCCCTCCTCCTGAGCCAAGGCCCTGCTCCCATCAGGCCTGCAGCAAGCAGGGCATCAGGCCACAGGGGTTCTAGATGAGCCCTGGGGCAACCACATCTGAAACCGCAGGGGCTTGTTACCGACGCAGACACCCAGGCCGAGACAGGGCATCCGCTCCCCTTTCCCTCCAGGCACCTCCTGTGATTTCAATCCAGTCCAATTCTGGACCGTCCATGTGGGTCAGGCAAGTGGGATGGTGCTGCAGAGAGGGCTCGGCTACAGGCCCCAGATAATCTACATCCACCACCAAGGCAGACCAACTCAGGCATCCTGGTCACACCCCCAAACCCCGGGGGGCACTGGTAACAGCCTGGGGTCCTCAGAGCACAGGAGTCACACGGCCTGCGCAGCCCTCCTCTGCCCCTCCTGCCAGGGGAACCTGGGCAAGTCACTGACCCTCCCAGGGTCTCCAATCCCCATCTCCACAATGAGAAAGGCGACGTGTTCCCGAGGCTCAACTAGGAAGCCAGACCGAAGGCAAGGATGGATGTCAGAGGCTGCCTGCACAGGGGCAGAGGCTGGGGTTTGCTTTAGGCCTGCTCTCGGGGTGGTGGCGTTCAGGTCCACCTCCTTGGCCCCCTAATGGCAGCCCCACCCACGAGCTCACCCCCGCCTTGCCTGCCGTTACAAAGGCCCATACCATGTGCATCTCAGGGCTATGTGGATTCCCATTCGTTTCTGTTTATTGGATTTTCCGTGGGCAACCTGGGTGCTCTAAGCGCTGCTCTGGGGCAGTGGGAGCTGCCCACCCTCTCCCAGGGCCTTGTAACAACTGGGTCCTCTGCTCTGGGCTCAGCCTGCTGCCTTGAGATACACCCAGTTTTCCCACCACCTCCTTCACTTGTGCCAGGCTGCCCAGCCAGGGGCATGGCCTGGGTGTCCTGGGTAACAGGCACTAGTCCAGAGCCCTCTAGCAACAGCACCTGCCCGCTGTCGGCCCCGGTCGACTCCACATGGGCTGGCCTACAGCTTGGTGTTGAGGTGGAAGAAGTGGGGCGCTGCATAGGTTGTGACTGGTGGTGCGTGCCAGGCAGATGAGGCCGGGCAAAGTCTGTGGCGGAGAGCACTGTCAAAGGACGTGGGCGGGAAGTGCATCAAGCCAGCGGCCATGGGTGAGGGGCCCGCAGTGGCCAGGAAGTGGGCTGGGAAGGCTGGGATGACCAGGGGGCTGAAGGGGAGTGCAGCCTGGCCCTTCAAGGGGCCTGGGGTGCCAGTGAAGTTCAGCGGGCAGTGCAGCATGGTGCCCCTGTAGGCCTCTGGGGGCACAGGCCCCAGGGCTGGGCCCAGAAGGCAGGAGACCAGGCCGGACCCCGCAGGTTTGGCCCCACATTTCTTGGCATCTGCCTCCTTAAGAAAGGGAGACACGGCCCGCAGTCTCTTCCCACTGTGGGCAGCACCCTCTTCCTCCAGGCTGCGCTTGCTGCCCAGGCCTGTGCTACCAGGAAAGGTGGGCGGGAGCGTGGGGCTCCCGGGTGGGACCTTGGCCATGGGGGACACCCAGCAGGCTTTGGGCTTGGGGTAGAGAACGCCCTTTCTGGAGCCGCCTTTGTGGAATGCAGAAGGGCGGTTGGCGTCCCCGCCCCACACCAGCTGGGGCTCTTTCACTGACAGCCCCTCTTTGCCAGGAGGCCCCAATAGCACCCCATCTTTAAGTCTGGAGAAGAAGTCCCTGGGGTGCTGGCTGACAGGCTTCAGCACCTCGGTGGGGTGGGTGTGGAAGCAGCCCGTGAAGATGGGGGCTGCCGGGCAGGGGCCCGCCTGCGCCTCCTCCCTGAGGCTGCCACCCGGGGACTGCAATCCCTCCTGAGGGGTCAGCCGGTGCCTGGAATTCTCAGTCAGCCCTTTGGGGCTCTGGGGACTCCCTGGGAGGTGAACAGCTGGGGACGCCTGGGGCTCTGCCCCATGGCGACAGCCCTCCTCCTGGCACTGCAAGGCCTCCACCTTGCTCACCTGGGCCAGGAGCTTCTTTTTGGCCAGTGGTGACATGATGCCGTGTGTCCCCTTGCAGTAGAAGCTGGATAGGAGCCGCTTGTAGGCCTCAGGGCAGCCGCTGGCACCCACAAAGGACACAGAAGACCCAGAGGCCGGGCCCTGCTGTTCTGTACTGTTCCTGGGGGGCTCCTGGCTAAGAAGCGGTGCTGGGTCAGCAACATCTGCTTTGGTCTTTCCTGGCATCATCTGGAATGAGAGAAAGCCACGCCTCAGGGCTGCCCGAGCCATGCATCCTGACCTCAGGAGCAGGAGGCGGCACTTTCAGGCCTGCCCAGGTTCCCCGCTAGCTCTTGCAGTCCTTTGTGCAGAATTTTCCAAAGGAGCCCTGTCCTCTGAGCGGACACAGCCTCAGGTTGGGACACAGGGCCTGGTGGTGGGGTGCAGGCTGGAGTTCAGTCTACTTGCACAAGTAGAGAACTTGCGCACTGTGGAGAACCTGGAACCTTGCAAGTCCCGCCCTGGGTGCATGTTCGGTGTGTTCTGAGCAGACAGCTCCGTGGCCACAGGGAGTTGTGGGGTGGGGGGGCTACAAGAGGCAGGGGACAGGGTGGCCCCACCCAGCCACAGGCGTACCTGGTCCATGCGCCGCTCCTCCTTGGCCTTCTTCGGCCGTTCGGTGGCCCCATCATCCCCCCTGTTCTCCTTGGCCATCTTGTACTGTTTCCTGGGCTTGGAGGTGGGCAGCGGCTTGTCATCCTCCCCCTTCAGGTGCCGCACATATGGCAGGACCAGCCTGGGGAGGAACCGGGCATGTCCCCCAGGAGGTCGGCGCCCATCCCCTCCACCGGCCTCTGTGGCCTCCTCTGAGCCCCTCTTTCCCGCCGGCGCCGAAGACGACCCTCTCCTCCTCGCCCCAAAGCTCAGCTCCCTCGGTGGCTGCGCCCAGCCAGCCTGGGCCCCCGCAGCGCTGAGGACGGCGCCCACCCCGCCCGCTCCGGACAGAGTCCACCCAGCCCTCCCGGCAAGGTCGACCGAGCCCCGCAGGGCAGGCGGCGTCCAGCACCCGGGCCCACCCCCCTACCTCTCGTAGTGGCGGCGCGTGCACGTGGCCGCGCTGGTGCTGCCCGGGCTGCCCCCCAGCTCGTCGTACACGTTCTTCCAGAGGCGGCGCCCGGTCACCTGCAAGGGCACCTGGTGAGGGCGCGGCCGCGAGCGCCCCCTGGCGGCGGGGTCCTTGCGCCTCTGGCCGCCCTCGCAGGGACCGAAGCACTGCGGTTTGGCAGCTGCTCTGCGGCTCCGACAGCGGCTGATTCTCCCTCCCAGGGCCACGGACTGCTGGCCCAAGCAGTTTTTCCAACACGGGGCGGGCAGAACAGATGGGGAAGGCTGAAAAGCTGCTTTGAGCAGCAGAGAACCAGCGGGGGAGGCGGGGAGGAAGGGGCAGGACTGGGGATCCTGGCTCTTCTCCTGTCCAGAGGCAAGGACAGCGCTGCAGGCTCACCCCAGGGAGATGCAGTCTGGCAAGGCCTGGGGGTGCCTTCCTTACCAGCTCATAGGCCCCCAGCTTCTCCACTGCCTTGTAGATCTTCCACAGGTTAACTGGGGAGAGAGGGGCAGGCTGGCCGTCAGCCTCCGTGGGAGGTGGGGCAGCCACCCCTTCCTAGTGCCCTGACACGCGGGCACAGAGCAGCACACACCCAGGCAGGGCCACTGCAGTAGATGGGCAGGCTGTGGCCTGTGCACTGCTGGCCCGGTGGCAGCCTGGAGGGAGGCCTCCTTTCTATCTGCAACCTGGGTCACCCAGAGTGGGAGTGCCTGCCCGATGCCCTGCCTGGGTGGGGTTCCCTGCTGGGCCCCCCTCCCTGCCTGCACCCCAGGGACGCACTCTGCTTGAAGCCGAGATGGGGCACCCTCTCGATGGGCGTGTGTCGCTCCTTCATGAACTTGTAGAGGCTGACCAGGAAGGCCTGCTCCTCCTCCCGCTCCTGCTCCTCCTCCCGCTCCCCGCCTGCCTCGGGGGAGTCCTGGGGAGAGAACAGGAGGCATTGGGATGGGCCCCAGTTGGTGGCTGGCTGCTGGGGATGTGCAGAAACCACTGGCTGCAGGAGGAATAAGGTACCTTGCCCCCAACCCCAGTTTCCCAGAGAGCACCTGGCCACTGTTCTGGGAGGGAGTGACTGTTCCTGGGTTCGGCTGGCACAGGTGTCAGCCCTCAGTGCCCTAGGGCAGGGGCTAGAGCTCAGGACCCCCCCCAGAGGCTGGGCACCCCAGAGCAGCTGCCTCCAGAGGTGGCCACAAGAGCAGTCCCCGGCCTTCTCCAGGCCAGGATCACTTCTCTGTCTTGTTCTTGATTTGTCATATATGTGTCAGCTCCTCTGCCAGACTAGGAGCTCCTGGAGGGCAGGCTCAGTGTCCCTGGGACTCCCCGCCGCCCTCCCCCCTACCCCCAATGCCGAGGGAAAAGCTGAAGGAACAAAGGCGCCTGGTGCTTTCCGGTGCCGTGGGTTGCTCTGTCAGGCCCACGTTCCCCGAGCCTCTGTGTGGCCCCAGCCTGCCGTGCTGAGCACAAGGAGGTGAAGCTCTGGGCTTCAACTGCACACTGCTGCCAGGGGCACAGGCTTTTGGTTGCGGGTCCCAGAGGGACAATCTCCGCTGATGCCTTCATCCAGCAAGTGGCTCAGGGCAGACAGCCCAGGGCCTACACCCTGTCAGAGAACAGACAGCTTCCAGGACATAAACCATCTAGACTAGGATAGTGCAGACAGCCATGTGTTCCCAAAATATTTGATCCAGCTGGGCATGGTGGCTCACGCCTGTAATCCTAGCACTTTGGGAAGCCGAGGTGGGCACATCACCCGAGGTCAGCAGTTCGAGACCAGCCTGGCCAACATGGGGAAATCCCATCTCTACTAAAAATACAAAAATTAGCCACGCCTGGTAGTGCATGCCTGTAATCCCAGCTACTCGGGAGGCTGAGGCAGAAGAATCGTTTGAACCCAGGAGGTGGAGGTTGCAGTGAGCCAAGATTGTGCTACTGCCCTCCAGCCTGGGTAACAGTGAGACTCTGCCTAAAAAAAAAAAAAAATTGATTCAAGTTTATTTCAGTGTTACTTTTTTTGTTTGTTGTAAATAGCTTCTGTAATAGTTATGTGTTTTTAAGGTATTAAAGACCTCTGAGAAGAAACAACATACGAACTCATATATCACCCATGAAATCGTAACATGCCGGGGCCCTGGGGCTGGTCTGTGCAGACCTCAGAAGGAAGGCTCTCTCATAGCTGCTCAAGTCAATCTGCTCCTCCAGGCCTCTACTCTGAATTTCCAGCAAGCTGCTAAAGACAACTACCATTTGCAAACACTTTTCTGCATGAATCTGGATACTTTTCCAGACTGTGCCAAAATGAATGAAAGCCGAGGCCAACTGTGCTCCGAAAAAGCTGCCTGCAGCGCCCCCTTCAGACTCTGCTCATCGCAACAGCCCTGTTGGTCTCACCGAGTGACTTTATATGCCCATGTTATGCATCTGGATGAATGGATGTGAATGTGGTTTTGCATCACGGGCTGGCGCTTTTGTCTGTTTCATGGATCAGGGTGGTGGGTCATCTTCACTTGAAAAAAGGGGTCTGCTACAAAAACCAAGTCAATCTTGGTTTCAATAACTCTGGCACAGAAGACAAGTCAGTCCCCTGGCTGCTGGACAGGGCCAGGGTAGGAACATATCTGCCTCCTGAGAGCTTGGGGAGTGTCCAGGTTCACCTGGAGGCTGAACACAGGTGAGGGTGGCAGGGAAGAACGCCCAGGGAGTCAGCAGAGGGACTCAACTCACCTCCAGTGGGATGGGGTTCTGGCTCCCGTTCTGCTCGCCAACAGGTTTGGGGGATGCAGGTGGATCTAGGATGTCACCCTCTGCGGACTGCTTCCTGTTCCCTTTGACAGGAGCTGCTGCAAGGAGAGAGGGAAGGAAGACGGGGTGGGGAGAGAACACCTCAGATGCAAGCAGGAGGAACAGGAGCAGTCTCCCCATCCCCAATGAGAGTCGTCAGAGGGCGCCGGTGACTGTGATCTCACTCCTGTGATCCCAGCACTTTGGGAGGCCCAGGCAGGCGATCACCTGATATCAGGAGTTCGAGACCTGTCTGGCCAACATAGTGAGATCCCGTCTCTATCATTAAAAAAAAAAAAAAAGAATTGGCCAGGGGGAAGGGGTGTGTCCCTGGCTGCACACAGGCTACACACACACACACACACACACACACACACACACACACACACACAGAGACCCTCCTCCCCACTCCCCCACAACCCACTGCATCTGTTCCACACCTGCCCCTTTTCTTTCCTCTGCTCCAGCTATCTCCCCACATCTTTGAAGGAAACGCAAAACCACCTTGAGGTCAAGTCACAGGAGGCCGGGGTTGGGCTATGGCGCTTGGGGAAATCCTGTCTCCAAAATCTGCCCCATGCTGAGACACAATTGAGAAGCAGCTCAGTCTCACTGGAGAGCTAAAGGATCCCATGGCTGTGGTCCCAAAGCAACACATGGGGTCCCTGGGTAGTAGTTCCCCTGAGAATATTCGGGAACATCTGACCTTCCCGAGCATCTGCAGAGTTCTAACTGCCCTAATTAGGCCACATGCTCCCCTCACCTGCAAGGGTCCTGGTGACCCCTCAGGTCTCTGTGACAAGTGCCTTCCTCTGGGTGGCCTCCTCCGGCCCCTGGCCATGGGCAGCTCCTCCGTGGCCCTTGGCTACTCACAGCCATCCTGGCTGAACTGCCGGTGGCTCCTGGGGCTCCCGGGTAGCTCGGTGAGGCTGCCCGTACCCCACACAGCAGGTGCCAAGCTGGAATGAGCAAGGCTCACGACAACCCTGCATCGTGGGCTGGAGAAGCTGTGGGCTGTATTTTACTGAGAACCACCATGTGCCGATGGCTGCAAAAACGCAACACCTCTGCCACTGCAAAAACCACAACCATTGGAAACTGCCTCGGGCCACACCGCAGGCTGGCAGCAGACACCAGACCAGGAACCCACGGCTTCTGACAACCTTTTGTTTCTGTCCTTTGTCCTTTTGTTAATCAAGTATGAATTGGTTCACTCCCTCCCAGGACATCCTTTTTGTTAGGAACCTATGAGATTTCCCTTCCATCCCAGACAGAAAAAGAATCTCCTCGGGAACAAGAAACCCAAAGCAGCATAAGCCAGGGGCCAGTGGTACTCAGAGGCATGGGGTAGAATCCTTGGCTAGCAAAGAACGCTAGGATCTTCCTCTCCCATTTCACAGCAGGGAAGACTGAGGCACAGAGTCACAGCGGACTTGGCTGGAAAGGCATCAGGCTGGTGGGTCACTTGTTAGTACCCAGGATTTCTGGAGACGGGTGTATCAGAAGCTAGCCCAAGAGGGTGGCCCAAAGTGGTCCTGCTTTGGTAGATGTTCTTATGTCTTGCCTCCATGTCGACGGCTGCTGAGGGATCTCAGGGTGGTGGTTTCTCAGGCTGGGGTGACTGTGGCAATTTCTTAAAAGAAGACAACAATGAAGTTTGCCACATCCATTAACTCTTCCTTTTTTTTTTTTTTTTTTTTTTTGAGACAGAATCTCGCTCTGTCCCCCAGGCTAGAGTACAGTGGTATGATCTTGGTTCACTGCAATCTCTGCCTCCCGGGTTCAAGTGATTCTTCTGCCTCAGCCTCCTGAGTAGCTGGAACTACAGGCGCCCGCCTCCACGCCCGGCTAATTTTTGTATTTTTAGTAGAGACGGGGTTTCACCATATTGGCCAGGCTGGTCTCGAACTCCTGACCTCATGATCCATCCGCCTCGGCCTCCCAAAGTGCTGGGATTACAGGCGTGAGCCGCTGTGCCTGGCAACTCTTCCTTTCGTGAAAGATTTTTCCATGACATGCATGTGATGCTGTTTTTGACAGCATTTTATCCACAGCAAAACTTCTTTCAAAACTGATGTCCATCCTCTCAAACCCTGCTGCTGCTTTATCAGCTAAGTTTCTGTAACATTCTAAATCCCTTGTTGTCATTTTGACAATGTTCACAGCATCTCCACCAGGAGTAGATTCCACCTCAAGAAGCACTTTAGGATGGGCACAGTGGCTCATGCCTGTCATCCCAGCACTTTGGGAGGCCGAGGTGGGCGGACCACCTGAGGTCAGGAGTTTGAGACCAGCCTGGCCAACATGGCAAAACCCTGTCCCTACTAAAAACACAAAAGTTAGCTGGGTGTGGGGCAGGTCCCAGTAGTCCCAGCGACTTGGGAGGCTGAGGCAGGAGAATCCTTTGAACCTAGGAGGCGAAGGCTGCAGTGAGCCGAGATCACTCCACTGTACTCCAGTCTGGGCGATGGAATAGGACTGCCTCAAAAAAAAAAAAAGAAAGAAAGAAAAAACCAGAAACCAAAAAAGTCACTTTCTTTGCCCACCCATACAAAACAACTCCTCATCCACTCAAGTTTGATCATGAGATTGCCGCAATTCAGTCTCATTCTCAAGCTCTGCTTCTAACTCTAGTTCTCTTGCAGGTTCCACCGCATCTGCAGTGACTTCTCCACTGAAATCCTGAAGCCCTCAGAGTCATCCGTGAAGGTTGGAATCAACTTCTTCCAAATGCTTGGATATTCTGACCTCCTCCCACAAATCACAAATGTTCCTTAAATGCTCTCTGGAGGTTTTCAATGTATTTTGCCCGGATCCATCAGAGGAATCACTGTCTATGGCAGCTATAGCCTTACAAAATGGATTTCTTCAATAATAAGACTTGAAACTTGAAAGCACTCCTTGATCCTCGGCTCTAGAATAAATGTTGTGCTAGCAGGCATGGAAACATGCAGCTCCTGGTACACTGTCATCAGCCCTCTTGGGTGACCTGCTGCCTTGTCAATGAGCAGTCATATTTTGAAAGGAATCTTTTTTCTGAGCAGTAGGTCTCAACAGTTGGCTTAAAATACTCAGTAAACCACGTTATAAACAGATGTGCTGTCATCCAGGCTTTGTTATTTCATTTGTAGAACAGAGTGAGTAGATTTAGCATAATTCTTCAAGGTTCTAGGTTTTTTTGGAATGATAAATGAGGATTGGCTTCAACTTAAAGCCACCAGCTGCATTAGCCCTAACATGTCAGCCTGTCTTTTGAAGCCATGCATTGACATCTTAGCTATGAAAGTCCTAGATGACATCTTTTTCTGATACAAAACTGTTTCATCTACATGGAAAATCTGTGGTAGTGTGGCCACCTTCATCAATGATCTCAGCTGGATCTTCTGGATAAATTGCAGCAGCTTCTACACCAGCCCTGGTTGATTCACCTTGCATTTTTATGTGATGGAGATGGCATCTTTCCTTAAACCTCATGAAGCAACCTCTGCTAGCTTCCAACTTTTCTTCCGCAGCTTCCTCACCTCTCTCAGCCTTCAGAGAATTGGAGATTCAGAGCCTTGGTCTGGATGAGGCTTTGGCTTAAGTTATGGCTTGTCGGATCTTCTATCCCGACCCCTCAAACCTTCTCCATTATCAGCAATAAGGCTTTTTCGCTTTCTTACCATGTGTGTTCCACTGGAACAGCACTTCTGATTTCCTTCAATAGCTTTTCCTTGGCATTCACAACTTGGCAAACCAGTGCAAGAGGCCTAGCTTTCGGCCTGTCTGGGCTTTCGACCTGCCTTCCTCACTAAGCTTAATTATTTCTAGTTTTTCATTTAAAGATAAAGACCTGTAACTCTTCCTTTCACCTGAACACTTACAGACCACTGTAGGATTAATTGGCCCACTTTCAATATTGTTGTGCCTCAGGCAACAGGGAGGCCACAGAAGAGAAAGAGAGGAAGAGAAATGGGGAATGCTGGTTGATGGAGCAGGTGGAGGACGAGCACACACAACATTTATCGATTTAGTTCACTGTCTTTGTGGGTGGGGTTCATGGTACCCCAAAACAATGACAATAGTAACATCAAAGATCACTGATCACAGATCACCATAACAGATACAATAATGAAAAAGTTTGAAGTGTTGTAAGAATCACGAAACGGTGACACCGAGACAAAAAGTGAGCGCATGCTGTTAAAAATGGCATCGATAGACTTGCCCGATGCCGGGTTGCCACAAACCTTCAATGAGTAAAAGATGCAGTATCTGTGAAGTACAATAAACCAAAGCATGATAGAGCAAGGTGTGCCTGCACATTCGCTCCCTCAGTCCTGGAGGAATTCCATTTGAAAGAGAGGGAATCTGAAGCCAGAATGGTTATGGGTAAGTCGCTTGACTCCCTGGTGGACCAGGATTCAAATCAAGGTCTGATTCTGGTCCAGTGGTTGCTGTGGTTACCAACATTTGCAAAGCCTTCATGAAGAGTCCAAGTAAGCCTGGAGAGAAACCAATCCTAAGGCTTGTCAAAGAGAAAGAGACCGGGGCCACCCTCTTGGGCTAGCTTCTGACACACCCGTCTCCAGAAATCCTGGGTACTAACAAGTGACCCACCAGACTGATGCCTTTCCAGCCAAGTCCGCTGTGACTCTGTGCCTCAGTCTTCCCTGCTGTGAAATGGGAGAGGAAGATCCTTGAGTTCTCTCCCAGCTATCTGTGAATTCCCAAAACCTTCCAGGTCCGGGAGCACCTCCTCCACCGGCTCTTCTCCCGCTGCCTGCTGCCCTCGGCTCACACATCCCCTCCCCTCAGTCCTTCAGCCCCAGAGCCTCGGCATCCAGGGACCCTCTCCACATCTTCCTTGGTATGACTGGGGCTTCTCAGTCACTGACTTGCTATGTGACCCTGGCAAGTCGCTGCCCCTTGGGCTTCAGAAAAATACGGCGGTTAGACAGGGCCCATCAGAATCACCTGGAGGAGCATTTGGAAAGACGCTGATGCTCCCGCCCCACCCTCAGAGTCTGATGTAAGGTCCAAGGTGGGGCAGCAGGGTCAAAGCTCCCCAGGGCATCCCAGTGGGCAGCCAGGCTGCGAGCCACAGGGCGAGAGGGGCCCTAGTCCCTTCTGTGTGGTTCAGAGTTTGTGAGCTCTGCCTGGACCACACTGGGGGAAGATCTCCCGGAGTCAGGCACTGGTGTTACCTGGAAAGGAGGTCACCAGTTTGAGCTGTTTAACCCCAGATGGGAAAGGGATTGGAGCTGTCGCCTTAAGCCACAAAGGGAAACATTCTATCTCTGTGTCCAGCCAAGTCCCCAAATGAACTCGGTCTCCCTTCTCAGCGTGGGTGCTCTGTCCTGCCAGGGCCCTCTGGGTTGCAGGCCTTTGGACCCCCATTTCCGCAGCATTAGATGAACGAGAAGGGACAGTCCTCTCCCCCTTGGTCTTCAGGGTGTCCTCTGTCTTGTCCCTCGCTGCCCTAATCTCTCCCTTTCCCTGATCATTCACAGATCAGGGTTACATTTGTAAAAAATGTAATAAATGCTATAAAAAAATAAGCTTGAAACCCACCGCCATAGATGTTGGGCCACACAGGTCCTGCGTTGGGAAGTAGAGAGCTGGCAGCCAGGCAGGCAGGACCTGCGCGGTGGGGTGGGCCCTCTCCTGGCTCCACGGAGGAGGGAAAAGGCTTATGGAGCTGGAGGCCCCGTCTCCCGGCCCCACTCAGCCCACAGAGGCAGGAGAAACCCACTTGCCCGAGAGCTGCTGCTGCTACGAGCCACCGCACTGCTGCCCTGTTCCCAGCCTTGTGTGCAGGTGCCTTCCTGGCACAATGCCTTGCATGTTTTATTTGTAGCAGAAGTGGGGGATCAAATGCAAAAAAGAAAAATGCTCTCCATAAGAATGTCATCCAGACTTCACCTTTCTCCATCCAGCAAGCAATAATGATGATGATGGTGATTACTGTCTCATTACTCACTCGTAACACATCTGGAATCTATTCCTGTATACAGGATGAAATAGGGATCCTAGCCATATTTTCTCCCCATTGGTTAGGGGGTCCCAGTGAGTGGCCTCCTCCCCCAGTGGTGTAAAAAGCTACTTTCCCCACAATGTCAATGCTTATAAGGAACACATGTGGGACTATTTCTGGACTTTCTATTCTGTTTCATCCACGGTGGAATGCTAGGACCTGTGCACACTGTTTTAATTTTTTGTAGCTTTACAAAACAACTTACTATCCAGAGGGCAAGTTGCCCAATATTACTTGTCTTTTTAAAATATTCCATCTGAACTTTGGGATAATTCTGTTACATTCTCTTAAAACAAAACAAAACAAAAAAATTTAAAAAAAAAAAACACATTTGGGAGGCCGAGGCGGGCAGATCACGAGGTTAAGAAATCGAGACCATCCTGGCCAACATGGTGAAACCTCGTCTCTACTAAAAATACAAAAATTAGCTGGGCATGATGGCACACACCAATCATCCCAGTTACTCGGGAGGCTGAGGCAGGAGAATCACTTGAACCCAGGAGGTGGAAGTTGCAGTGAGCTGAGATCAGGCCACTACACTCCAGCCTGGGGACAGAGACTCTGTCTCCAAAACAAACAAACAAACAACTCCCACTACTAGGGCTTTGATTGCATTTAAGTTTATAAACTACATTGAGGAAAAATAATACCTTTACAGTACTGCATCTTTCTTTTCAGGATCATGTGTCTCCGTAATTCAGGTTTCCCTCTGCAGTCCTCAGAAGTTCCTTCTTAAAAAGCTCCTGTGCTTTCTTGGGGAGGTTTATTCCTAGTTTGTTCCTTGGGTTTTGTGCAGCTAGAAAATGGTGTTAGAAAAACCCTGACAACGGTAGTTCACTCCACAAGCCCCCCTGCAATTTCCTCATTTCACTGCTGGGAAGAGGGCCAGGGCAGGCTAGGTGGCTGCACCAGAAGACGAGCCTGGGCTCCTAGTGACCCCGTCCCTCACTAGACAGAGGGTGCAGCAGGGTGCTGGGCGGGAGGATTGCCTGAGGCTCTTCCTGTGCTATGAGTCTCATTTCTTTCTAACTCCATGGTGCCTGTCTGAGTCAAGCTCAACTCCCAGATCCTACCACTCCAGCACTGAAGAGGTTAATCTGTCGCTCCCTCCAGTAGGTCTACTTGTTCTCAAGTTATATGCTCCACCGACTCAAATCAGTGCCCTGGCTGGCGTGGGCTGGGCATCTCATACAACACTGCTTTGTTGAATCTTCCCAGCCATCCAGATATAACAGAGAGAATACCTGAGGCTCAGAGAGGTTCAGTGACTTGCCTGGGGCCACGCAGCTTATCCATGGCAGAGCTGGGATTCAGAACCAGGGTAGTCTGACTCCTGAGAGACGCTGATCCCTGACAGCTAAAGTCTTTTTTCTTTGTAATGGGAGCAGGGAGACCTCAGGTTCCTTATCTGTGCTCAGAGGGTGCAAACTCATCCCCTTTCCCCAAGGAGATGTGCAGTTTCCCAGCATATCGCTGCAGTCACTCTGCTAGCAAGAGCAGGTCTGTGTTGCCTGCTAAGGCATCCAGGCTCAGGGATGGGAGGGGGCTGGTGAGAGTGCTGGGCAGTGGGGGCGTGGGGGGCACAGCCCCCACACCCTGTGAATCAACTTCCCTGGCCTGGGTGGGGGAGGGCCCAGAGGACCCACCATCTTTGAATAAGGGGTGTTATCTCCATAATCTTGAGGAAGGAGGAAAGACCTGTTGATACCTACTGAGATTCCTTTTAAAAAACTGCTCCGTTACCTAAGGGAGTAGGGGGCCAGCTCTGGCCAGGGCCCAGCCAACCTGGTGAAGTTGGGGTACGCAAAGGCAGGAAGGTGAAGGCAGTGGGGCGGTGGTCGAGAGTCACTGAGGACAAACTTAAGGTGTCTCATGGGGCTTAGCTAGGACTAGAAGGTAGCTATGGGGCCGGGCAGTGGGTGGATGTGGGGAAGTCAGCGGGCCCCTGCCCTGGCAGACATCAAGCTGTAAGGACATGAGAGTGGGCCAAGAGGACAGACGGAGCAAGGGGCTCTAGCACCGCATGGCTGCACCTCTTACCAAGTTGGTCACTGCTTCTATATCTCCCTTTCCCATCCACAAGATGGGCGTGCTAGACTCAATGTGCCCAGTGTTCTCAGCGGAAGAAATCGAGAAGAGAAAGGAGGCTTCCCCCACAAACCACAGCCAGGCGCAGTGAGAAGACCGGAGGCCTGCTTGTCCTGCTCCCTCCCCAAGGCACCTCGCTGCCCAGCAGCTGCTCCGGAAACATCAGCCTCCTGGGTGCAGGACTTACAGACCCCTGTTGCCCAGAGAGGGGCAGTGACTAGTACACGGCCACACAGCTCTCAAGCCTAAGGGTCTGCTGGAGGCGCACACCCCTTTCCTTCTCTCCCTCCCTCCCCATCTTTCTGCTGCCCGCCCCATTCACCCTGGGTGTGATGGGAAGGAAGTGACACTTCCTTTCATGAAAAGTCACCGACTGGGAACAGTGCGTCAATTACCACAATAATGGTAACAGCAGCCTCAATAACAACCAGCAGACGCCGCCCCGCCCCCTCGGCTGAGGTTGTTGGCTTAAGTTTCTCTGAGCTTGAGCTGGAGCGAAACAAAGACAGCCTTTGAAGCGGCGAAACGGCCGGTCCACTTGGCAGCGCGAGAGCGGCGGCCAGGCCGAGTCTCCGCGGGGCTTGGTCCAGGAGTCTGGGGACGGGGCGCCTGCCAGGGGCTGAGCTGGAGCCAGCAATGAGGAGAAACGCCATGGGCCTGGGACCCCCACTCCATACCGGGGCACAGGTGCAGCTCAAGCCACAACCCGGCCTCAGTACCTCAGCTTGGGGGAGGGCGAGAGAGACAGGGTCTGGGAGCAGCTGAGGCCACAAGAGCCACCAGAGGGTACAGAAGGGGAAGGAGGTGCGGGGGACACTGAATGTGAGGCTATCAACTTCCAAGCCCCACTCTCCCTGTCCCTCTTACCAGGCTCTGGGATGTCCTAAAAGCCCCAATTCCAGGATGGGGCTGTCCCTCCCCACTGAGTCTGGACCACATTTGGTGGTGACAGTGAGAGCTCCTCAGATGGCTTCATGTGTCCCCATTCCACCTACGGGACAGAGGCTCAGAGGTGCCAGGTGACGTCTCCCAACTATAGAGGCAGATTGTCCGAGGCCCTCTCTACCTCTGCCACACCAAGTGCTAGGCCCCAGGCGGGTCCCTACGGCCTGGATTGGGCTCTGAGCTCTGCCGTGGGGTGAAGTCCTCGAGCCCCATCTCCCACCCCTCCTGTGCTCTAGCGTTGCCTGTAGGCAGAGACGCCACCGTGCGTGTGGGCTCCCACCAGTGGGGCCCGGGTGGCGCAAGAGGCACCTGTTGTCCTCCCCTGGGGCCCTCTTTACTGACCCAAGACTCCGCAAACAAAGGGACACTGGACCCGCAGCGCCTCGGGACCCCCCGTGCCCTCGGGGGTCCTGCATCGCGCAAACCCCACCACGCCGGCGCTGGGCGGAGGAAGACGCGACCCCAGACCGGGCGACCCCTAGACACCGCGGAGGGACTGAGCGCGGGCCCGGGTTGCCCCGCTGCTCCCACCGAGCGCGAAGCCGGGCATCGCTGCCCGCGCCCTTGCCCTCTTCCCCGGCGCTCCCCACCCGCCGCCCCGTCCCTTCTGCAGACCGAGGGAAAAGAAGGGGACACACAAGGGACAGGAGAGGAACCAGGGAAGCGACCCCTCTCCTGCGGGGCCGCGGCGGGTGGGCGGGGAGACGGGAGAGGGAAAGAGAGAACGGAAGAGAAGGAATGGGCAGGGGCGCGAAGCCGGGCGCCCCGGACCATCGGCGCAGCCCGCGGCCGAAAGAGGAACCGTGGAGCCTTCACAGCGCATTGAGCAAGTTCTTCGCACCCGCGCAGCCCCTGCAGGAAACGGCGCCGCAGAGGGAAGGGCCGCGCGCCCCGGACCCGGAGTCTGCGCCCGCCCGGCGGCGCCGCGGTTCGGAAACCCGCGGGGTGTCAGGGGCGGAGGGCGGCCGCCGGCAGCTGTCACAACACAGGAGCTGAGCCCGGCTCGCGGGGGAAACCGCAGCAGGAAGTGGGACGACAGCGCCGTGCCGGGCTCGGCACATTTCAGGCAAGAGACGGCGAAGAGAGTTTCGAGATAAACGCCCGGGAAGCCCCTGGCCGCCAAAACTTTTTGTCTTTCCTTTTCTCGAAACGCGCGCGGACGCCCGGCCTCGCCCCTTCCGCGCCGGCCGGGAGCGCTGAAGCCGCGGGCCGGGCTCGCTCCCTTCGGCCCGCGCCCCGCAGCCCACCGCGGACCCCTCTCCGCCCCGCACAGCGCCCCGACCGCCACGAGGGCTGGAGGGGACCCGGCGCCGGCACCTGGGCCCTCCCTGCAGGGCCGCCGAGCCCCGGCCCGGGCCGCGCCGTGGAGCCGCTTACCCATGGCCCGGCGACGTCCCGCGGCGCTCGCCCCGAGACCCTCAGCGCGCGGCTGTCCGGATCCCGCGCTCTCTGAGCTACTGGCTCGCGGCGCCGCCCGCCGGCCGCCTCCCCGCAGCCCCGCCCCGATCCGCCCCTGCTCGCCCCACTCTGGGCTCCCATTGGTGGGCCCGGCTCCGTCGTGCGGGGGAGGCGTGGGGTGGGGGACGTTCCCGCGCCCGGGGACCTCTGGGAATTGTAGTGCGTGCCCCTGGCCTCTCGGCTTTCAGAGTGGGGCCCATGGAAAAGGCTACTCACCTAGAGGAGCGGAGGCAGGACCCCCAGGAATCATTGATGCCTTGTGCCTCAGTTTCCCTGGAGGCAAAACTAGAGCCTTGGAAAAATCCTCCTTGCTTTCAGCAGAGCACTGAGGGCTCTGTGGAGCAAGCAAAGTGCTTCTGACTTTGATTTGAAAGTGGCCCTGTGCAGGCCGGGCGCGGTGGCTCAAGCCTGTAATCCCAGCACTTTGGGAGGCCGAGACGGGCGGATCGCGAGGTCAGGAGATCGAGACCATCCTGGCTAACACGGTGAAACCCCGTCTCTACTAAAAAATACAAAAAAAAACTAGCCGGGCGAGGTGGCGGGCGCCTGTAGTCCCAGTTACTCGGGAGGCTGAGGCAGGAGAATGGCGTAAACCCGGGAGGCGGAGCTTGCAGTGAGCTCAGATCCGGCCACTGCACCCCAGCCTGGGCGACAGAGCAAGAGCAAGACTCCGTCTCAAAAAAAAAAAAAAAAAAAGAAAGTGGCCCTGTGCATTTCCCATTCCCCACCCAGGCCAACAAAGAAGGCCAGGTGAGGAATCCCTGTGCTTTGGGAGGCGGAGGCGGGAGGCTCACTTGAGCCCAGAAGGTCGAAGCTGTAGTGTGTTGCAATCACACCACTGCACTCTATCCTGGGCAACAGACGGAGACCCTGCCTCAAAAAAAAAAGAAAAAAAAAAGGAGAGGTGGTTAGTGTGAGCTAGACAAGGACCGAACTAGGAAATCCTTGGCCTAGGTTCTGTGGCCAGGCCTGCCAGTAATAGTCAATGCCCACATACATAATGCAGACAGAGTGTGGCAGCTACAAGCTGAGTAGTCCTAAGAGGGAGCATGAGTTCAGGCTGTGGGAGGTGGGAATGAGGCCTAGGGTGAATGGAGGCAGGAGGAGGTGCCCAGCCAGCCATAGCAGCAACCTGGACCTGTGCAGGCCAAAGAGGAAGAAACGGAGGCTCAGGGTTTCCGTCTCAGCAGGTGGTTACCTAGGACGGGAACACTGTTCCTAGCACATAGAAGCTACACAGAAATCTTCGTTGATGAATTTTAATACTCATAATAGCTGTATGCACTTCACACCATCATTGTCCTCATTTTGTAGGGTAAAACTGAGGTCTGAGAGATCAGCTCAAGTAACACAGCTGGTAGGTGTTGGAGCCAGAGCTAGACCCAGGAAGAGGAGTCCTCATACCCAGGCATCCCCCCCACCCACTTTGCACCCATTACTGACCACTTGTCATACTGGTGCCCCTCCTCACACTAAAAGAATGGACCAGGGCTGCAGTTTGGTGAACCTGAAACCCTGGCCCTTGCTCTTTGGCCCTGGGATGGAAGATGTCTGCAGGCTCAGTCTAGAGCAGATGACACTGTGGGCTCTGCAGGATAAATCCCCTGTCTACCTCGTAATGGGTTGGCTTGTAAGAGCCAGCACCTGTAGAGTTGGTAATAGACACCCAGAACAATCGTAACGGTCATTATAACAATGCATCCCACTTCCAAGTTCACAAGCCACTTTCCCCTCCAGAAGAGCTAAGGCTGTGGTGGAAGACACTATGATGGGATGCCATCAGGAAGCACCTTTGTCCATTCTGGAAGCATTCACTGGCAGGCACTAGGCCCAAAGTTGGGAATGGAGCTCTGGATGCAGCCTCCGGGGTCACAATCTAGGCCAACCCCTCACTTGTGGGTTGGATACCCCTACTGACAAGGAACTCACTATCTTATAAGACAGCAGCTCATCCCACCAAGCGTTAAGGTTATTCTGCCATCCGGGCAGCTGGGCACATTCTGACAGACAAGGGCTGTTGTGCAAAGCCTCAGCAAGTCAACACCTGCCTGTGCCAGCCTGGGAACGATAGGATCTAAATTTAATTGCTTCCTGAGGCAACTGTTTGCAATAGAAAGTAATTTACAATGGCCCGTAAATCCTGCGGAAAACAGACATCTTCATTCGTCTGGCTAAAAGCGTAAACACTTCCATTGCTCAAGCCTCCATCTCACACACCTCCACTCCGGCCCAAAGCCGCCCTCCTCCTGCACTCTTCAACCACAGGGTCCCAGGCCAGGACGCCTCTGTGCCTACAGAGGGGTCACCTAGCCCCTCAGTGTCCTGATGTCTCTTTGTGTGTCTCAAGAATAAGAAAAACAAACCATCACTTAATAAATAAACACATTCTTCCTGTAAAAACATGCAAGTAGATCGGCCCTCTCTGATGCCACCCCAAATCCAGTTCCCTCCCTGCCCCAGAGTTAAGGACCCGTCAGATTGGGTGAAGTCTTCCAGAACTTTCCCTATGTATTTTCAAAAATATGTGTGTATCCAGGTATAGAAAAATATATAGCTTTGTTTTATGTGTATGTTTAAGGAAACAATACAATTCTCATTGCTGCATTCTGAAACTTGCTTTTTCGATTACCGCTAGATCTTACAGACTTTCCTTGTTAGAACACAGATCTGCTTCTTTGGGAACTGCTGGGCTGTGTGCCCAGCACAGTGTATTTAATCTCCTCTTGATAGCGTTTAATCTTTTTGGAATTACATGAATCCTGCTGAGAACATTATAGACCCCCTTAGAACAGTTTCAGGGCTAAAGAGCTCACAAAGTGTTCCCAGACTGAGCTAAAAGCTGCTTTCTAACTCCCACTTCCATGTCCTAGCACCTCTTGTTAGCCCATTTCTAGGAAGAAAATCTGGCCCCGGGGGTGGTTCTCCTCCTGGAGCTCTCAGAGCCGTAGGGACCATTCAAGATCATCTGTCCACCTGGTCTCATTTTAGAAAGGAGGCCACCAGGCCCAGAGAGGTTAAGCAAACTGCCTAAAGTCACACAGTAAAATCAGTGCTTTTGTGTCGTCTGGGACCGACAAACCCCTCCAGTGCCCTCAGGAAACAGAATGCATAGCCAGTCTTCTATCCTGGGAAGCTCAGTTCCCAGGCTCAGCAGTTGCCAAAGGCCCCTAGGGCTTTGTTTTCAAAGGAGAAACCAAGCAGGGAAGTATTTTTAACGCAGCTCCACCCTGCTTGCCTAACTCCTCGTTCCCCGAGCTAGCTGTCCAGGAAAGGCCAGCTTCACAGCAGCATTTGCAACTCATGGAAAACAACAAATGCCCGAAATAGATGATACCCAAGCTCAGGAATGGAAAAAATTGGCTCATGGTTTCAAATGCCTCTTTTAGAAAAAGACAAGAATAGCTTTTGGCCTTTGGGGAACTGCTGGGGGTGAGGCAGTGGGGAGGTGGTTGTGAGTCCCAGATCACCAAGGGCCAACTTCCTGCCTGAAAGAGCTTTGGCCACTGTACCCCAGGGCGCGTGTAAACCAGCTTCCCGAGCTTTGTCCACGCTGGAAACTGCATCTGCACCTGGCTCTAGGTTCCCTCCAACCTCCGGCCAATCTGGAAGGACTTCCTGTGTTGGGCCAGGGCTGGGCTGGGTTCACCTCTCCACCCCACATCTCCCCACTGTGTCCCAGCAGGGTAGAAACCCATGGTTCTGAACTTCCTGAGCCTGAATGGTGGAAGCTGAATTCCCCTGGGGGAGGGGAACGGAGGGCAGGGAGAGAAAACTGGGGTTTTCATCCCCACTGAAGACACAGCCCAGCTGTGTGGCCTTGGACAAGTCACTGAACCTCTCAGGGCCTCAGCCTCCTCCTCTGGAAAGCAGGATAACTCTCCACTTTTTCAGTCACCCACTCATCCAATATGTGTTGTGTGGTCCTACTACGTGCCAGCACTGAGCTAGACATGGGATGTAGCCACGGCCAGAACGAAGTCGATATCCTTGTGGAGCAGAAGATGTGGCCCTTGCCAACTTCACAGGCTGCTAAGAATCAGTCCCTGCTCCAGCTACTCAGCCAAGGTCTTGTGCTGAAAGGGGTGAAAAAGCCTTGGACCAGGGCTGACCCCAACACACACTGCACCATCTTGCATGGAGCATTTCATTCAATGTCGCTCTAGCCCTCTGAAGTGGGCGCTGTATCTGTATCTATCCCTTTATTACAACAGAGAACCAGAGAGTAAGTGCTGGACAAGCCCGCAGACTCCTCCACAGATAGGAAGGAGTAAGTGTGGGCTGGGTGAGGGCCAAGCACTGGTAAGTCCCAGGGTCAGGGTAACTAAAGCTCTGTGGGAGTCTTGACTGGAGCTCAGCACAAAATGCACTGGACAAGGAATCTCTTAAAACCATTGGGTCTGTGTGACACTTTTACTTAAAATAAGGTCTCAACTGACCCTTCCACTCTCTGTTGTATGTCAGGTGACCCTTCCATGTGACAGAAGAGTAAAGCAAGGCATGTAGAGGTTAAATGACCTCTGCCCAGCCAGACCCTGCCCATCTCCCACCAAGATGAGGCGGGAGAGGGGCAAGGAGTTGGGCTGGGGATGGGGGTCCCTAGGCGATGGGGGCGTGACTGGGGCCAGGAAAGAACTCCATCTCCCAGGATGCCATGC
Organism: Macaca nemestrina; assembly: GCF_043159975.1. Classification (NCBI taxonomy): domain Eukaryota; kingdom Metazoa; phylum Chordata; class Mammalia; order Primates; family Cercopithecidae; genus Macaca; species Macaca nemestrina. The sequence goes on from NC_092137.1 coordinate 121,731,834, forward strand.
AAGGGGGGCGTGTAGGGGCTGGGCCTCTGTGTAGGCAGGGCTGTAATTTCTTGGTATTTAAAAAAAAAAAAAAAAAAAAAAAAGGAGCAAAAGAAAAGAGAGAAAGAATCAAAGCCTCAAGCGTCACGTCTAGGAATAGCGCCGGAGTCCGGCCAAGTCATTAGAGACGATGAGTAATCCGGTTAAGTCATTTCTCTAAACACCATTCCTTGTAAGAGAATTAAAATATCAGCTTACATCAGAGGGGGAGAGGCAGGCTCCAGGGGCCCGGGCAGGAGCACGGCCAGGAAGGGGGCGCGGCTGGTACGCTCTGCCACTCAGCCCTGCCCCGGGTGGGGGCTGCATGCGGGGCCCTGCCAGCTGAGCCCTGGGCTTGCGGTGGGCGCTGACATCCAGCTAGCGGGAGTAGAGGGAGCGGCCCGCCACACCGCAGTTTACCTCGTTGTTCAGGGTGCTGGGGGAAGTTCGGGACCGCCTGATCTTCAGAGAATCGTTGTCCCTCCTGGGGGCAGCTGGTTTTGTTTTGTTTTTTCTTTCAGTGTTTCTCCCCTCCCTCCTAAGATGTCGAGTTGATATCTCAACAACTTCAGGTCTACCGTTGGAGTAAAGGGCTGGGGATCGGCCTGGGGACACAGGGAGGGGAAAGAGGGGTCCCCAAACCTCTGGAGAGGTGCCGATTTTCCGCTAGACTAACTGCCAAGTCGTGAGGGGTGATGCCTTAATTTCTATTTCCCCCTTTTCCCTTTAGTTGCCCTGTATTTGGAGAACGCGGAGCTGGGAATCCGCCAGACTTACGGGACAGTGGTAACTGCCAGCGACACTTTCCGCATCCTGGGGGCAGGATTGTGATGACCTGGGGAGAGCTGCTGATCACGAAGCTGACCCTTGTGGGGGGCAGCGGCGTGGGCCTGTGGTCCCAGTGACTCAGGAGCTGAGGTGGGAGGGGATCTCTTGAGCCAGGAGTTCAAGGCTGCAGTGAGCTTTGATTGCACCAGGGCACCCTAGCCTGGGCGACAGAGCCAGACCCCAGCTTAAAAAAAAAAAAAAGCTGCCCTCAGTCTCGTTATAACACCTGCCCTCTGGGCCAGGACCCACAACGTGAATTGGGTCTCAGCTGTGAGCAGGACACAGACGTCATCTCACCCTCAGTAGCCCTAAAGAGGCCCGGAGACTTCCTAACGGCCTCCCAGCCATGCCTAGGCAGTGTGGAATCACTCAGGTTCATGGTGGCAGACCCTAAACACTTGAGGCAGGCTCCCCTCACATGCTGACTCCTGCAGCAACAGGCTAGGAGAGGTCCATGCCTCCCTGGGAGCTTCTCAACCAGTCCGGAGAACAGAAACCTCCCCAGGCTCTGGAGCCAGGCGGACTGGTGTGCAATCCGGGTACCCTCCCTTGCAGGTGGTATGACCTGGGATGGGTTATTCACTGTCTCCAACCCTCAGTTTTCCCGTGTGAAATGGCGTTAGCAATACCTAGCTTGCAAGATTACTGTGAGGGTGAGAAATAACATAAGCCTTCAACAACTGGTCATTCTATTGTGGCGGCTACGAGAACAGCCTCCTTCCCCAGTGGCATCAGCACTTCTGCAGGGTGGATTCTGTGCTCCTCAGGCCCTGCCCTGATGACCTGGGGCTGGGCCCTGAGACCCCACTCCCGATCAGGTTTTCGAGGTCTTTGGGTAGCAGCTGCGAAGCACCCCCCGGCCCCGCTCCCCGGGTTCCTGGTGGGGTCCTAGGCTCTGGCCAGGATGCAGGCGTGAAGGGAGGAATTGTGGGGGAAGTCAGTGACTCATCTCCAATCTGAGTGGGCCCCACTAACCCCTTCGATACTGGAAGCCCAGGCTTTTCGGGGAGATACTGCTCTAATTCCTCCTCCCCAGATGAACTCATGGGACTTTGCGAATATGAAAACTAAAACTTTCAGCCTTGCAATGATCGAGGGTCCACTGGCTCCAAGAACTCAGATCTCTCCGAGGTTTCATACCCTCACTGCGGCTCCCCCACACTGCAGCCCTGACCTGAAGCCCAGGCCCCTGCTTTCATCATCATGGTGTCATCCACCCGGCACCTGCCATAGGCAGGACTGCCCTCCCTGCCTGACATCCCAACTACCTTTGTTAGAAACGGTACCTGGCAGGGAGAATCCAAGGTGAACCCAGGTCTAAATGGTCCTGTCTACACCCCAAGAGCTCTCATTCTCCCCGCATCTGCTGTGTATCCTTTCTGCTGCCGCAGGCCCAGGTGCGAGTGTGCAAACCTGTGCACACATGCCTGTGCATCTATGCATGGGTCTGGCATGCCAGGAGCCCACAGCTCACACGTAGGATCGCACAAACGTATCCATACACTAACTCACCAGAGAGCCAGCCCAGAAGGCCCTGACGCGTTCTTCCCCACATCTGGGGTACCCTGGCCTGCCTTGGACTCCCGGAAGGGTTGTTCAGCCCCCCTCCCTCACCCCAGTTGCCCACCTGTGCAATGGTGTCTTCAGCCATGGGGCCAGCCTGACGGACTTTGCTCTGTTAAAACTGCCTTCTCTCTCTCCGCCTTGGCCTCAGCAGGCTCTTCGAGACCTGCCTGAGGGGTAGTGGCCACGGCTGAAGGCAGAGGGCTGCATGAAGGGGGCTTCCCTGGGCCTTGGGCCTGGGTAAAGACAGCTCTGGACATGGAGGTAGCTAGTTTGGCATCCCCCCTCTCTGGCAAATATGGCAGTATAGCCACACTGGGAGGGCTTTGCCCCAGTGCCCCGTGCTGTTCCTGGGGCTGCGTGTGCGCATGAGCTGTACCCTCTGGGCCTGGAGGAGCCTTCCCCAGCTTGCCAGTTCCCACCATATCTACCCAGTGAGCTTCTGCTCATCCTTCAAGGGCCCACCTGAGGCAGATACCCAGGGGTCTCAGCACACACCTCTGCCGTGGCATGTGCCACGTCGTGCTCCTGTGGTCGGCCTCATGCCACTGTGTGACTGGCCAGCAGCCCCCAAGCCTCTCGTCTCCAGCTAGGAGTGCTCTTTACTATCTGCCACGCTGCTGACAGGGCCGCAGAGCCCCGGCCGCTGCTCCTCCAGAAGAGGAAACTGAGGGTCTAAGTGGGAAGGGACTTAGCCAAGGTCTCACAGTCGCTTCAGAAGATCTCAGAGTTGGTAAAGGAATTGGGAAGGAAGGGGAGGAAGTGAGAGGCCACTGAGGGCAGGTGCACAGTAGGTGCTAAATGAAGATCCACAGGAGAATGAAGGGCATGGAGGATGGGGAGAAGGAAGAGGCCAGGCACCCACCTCCACCCCCATCCCACATCTCCCTCCATCACCAGGCATCATCTGCCCTTCCTTCTCCAGGGATTAGCGCTTCCTCATTGTCAAGGGCAGCACATTCTAGATGCTAGAGCCTTGACCTCACATGTACCCCTCTCGCTGGAGTCACACCCTCCCTATGGCTGCAGGCTGACTGCTCAGGCCACAGCCCCTTTCCTGGGTATCCCTGTTGCTACTGAATCCTGGCCAGGGGTAGTGAGTACAGCCCAGGTCTTGGACTCCAGGACAGCACCCCCTTAGCTCCCCAAGGAGCTCGGAGGCCCCAAGCCCCTGGCCAGCTTGTCTCAGCTGGAGGGAGGTTCTGGGCATCCTGTGGCTGGACTCTGAGGACTGCCTTGGCACAGATTCTGTGCCAAAGCGATGGGCAAATTTTTCTCCACAGGAAAACCAAGTAGCCCAGTGCAGTTGAGCTCTCCGTGCTGTCTCCTATCTATGAAACCGGCTGTCAGGCACAATAACAGCCCTCACGCCTCCGGGTGCAATTACGGGCATTGGATGAGCTATTTCTTATAAAGGGCTTAGAACTGTGCCCACTGGCGAGAGGAAGTACTCCATAAACATTAGCTGGTTTCCACAGCCCTGGGTGAAACAGAAGGCACGGGGTGGGCCCAGGCTGGGGGAGTGGGGACAGGAAACCCGACTTCCAGCTCCAGCCCCAGCTCAGCAGAGAGACTTTTTGGTTCCGCAAGGCCCCCAACCCCCTGCCTTCCCTCCTGTATTTTGTTGGCTTTGGGGCTTTCTTTACTTTTTTTCAAATAAACAAGGGCTGCATGAAACCTCTAATATTCTGGGTAAGTGTTGAAACAGCTCAGAAATCCCCACCTCCCCTTGTGACTCAGTGGCAGGAGCCATAAGCAGAACTACTGGTGACACTGTGGGAGAGAAATTCTGCAAAATAACAGCTGGGCAGCCCGGGACCCCAGGGAGTTGAAATGGGACCTCAGAGGCATCAGGATGTCCTGGAGAGGCACCAAGGCCCGAGGTCCCCCAGGGACTGTGGAGGGGGCATTAAGCCTTGAAAAAGATCATGACGCCCATCCCCCCAGCATAATTAGAAATAAAAACAACCCAGGACAGTTACATTAGTGTAAGGAAGTCCCTCAAGAGTTTGACTTTTCCCGTAATGGCGATTTTCGATGCTCCTTGGGAAACATCAAATTCTTTCCAAGCATTCTTCTTTTTCTATTTTGGTGCCCTAAGCACTAGCGTGTTCGACCAAGCCCCTGCCCCAGCCCTGAGCGACCCCGGCAGGCTTCCTGGCCCCTTTTGGGCACCGGCTCCGGGGTTGCGGCGGGGGGGGGGGGGCACAAGGGGGGCACAGAGGGCTGAGGGGGAGTGGGGGGGAGAGCTGGAGGCGGGGCGGGGAGAGAGCCGGGGGTGGGGCTGGGGGAGAGCCGGGGGTGGGGCTGGGGGAGAGCCAGGGGTGGGGCGGGGTGAGTGGGGGGAAAGCCGGGGGTGGGCGGGAGGGGGGAGCGGGGGGAGAGCCGGGGGGGAGAACCGGGGGGCGCGGGGGAGGAGAGCCGGGGGGGCGGGGGGGGAGAGCCGGGGGTGGGGCGGGGGGAGAGCCGGGGGTGGGGCGGGGGGGAGAGCCGGGGGTGGGGGGGGAGAGCCGGGGGTGGGGGGGGAGAGCCGGGGGTGGGGCGGGGGGAGATCTAGGGGTGGGGGGGAGGGCCCCCAGCAGCTCGGCCGCGCCCCCCACCCCACCCCACCCCCACCCGGGACCTTGCTGGGGTTTCAGAAAGCGCTTTTCTGGCCCTGCCGCCGGATCTGACTCAAAAAGGGGAGCTGGCTCAAAGCGAAAGAATAATTCGGTTAGCCAAAGCGTCGATATTTCCCTGGGGCCCAAATGGCTGCCAGGCAGGGGGCTCCAGGGCTGCAGCCTCGCCGGCCCCTCGGGCCCCGCCGAAAGCCCCGGGCCCCACACAGCCCCACCACCGAAAGGGGCAGGAAGAGCCGCTGAGAGCGGGCCGTGCTGCAGCCCCGCAGGCCGGACTGTCGGACGGTGACCCTCCCGAGGCCTTCCCTGCCTGTGCCCGTGGGCCCTGCTCTCCCGGGCCCTGCGGACGTTGGGCAGACCCCTGAAGCCTCTTTTCCAGCAGCACGCACCTCCCTGCACACCTCCGTGAGTGAAGTTGTTCTGGAAGTATCATGTGGACACTTTTGGAGGCCTACACCCACTCTTAGAGGAACCTGGCGTCCCACTGCAGGGCGTCCCGCCTTTTGAAGTTGAAGAATTGTCTTGCACCATACATAAAATACACGAACACTACGCAGCCGGTGAGCTAAAAGAAAAAGTCGCGAACATACCTCAGCGTTTTAAGGAAGCTTTATGAATTTCGGCCGCATTCAAAACCTTCCCGGGTCGCAGGCCGTGGGCCACGCACTGGACAAGCTTGCATTCTGGAGACCGACTCGAAATTAACTGGAAAAGAACCACTCGGGCCGATTCAACACCCCTGTCACCTATCCCTACCCACGATTTCACTCCCAGGCCCCTTGGCCTGGTGATGCTTGCCCTTTGGCCAGCGTCCTAGAGGTCACAGTGAGGCCCAAATGAACGGGGTTTTATTGAACTGACATGCCTGGGAGAGAAACATTATTCTATACAGAGAGGCTAATCATTTGTTTCAGGCTGAATTGCCAGGGTGGCGTGGGTGGCGTGGGTGGGGTGGGCCCAGGGGCAACCCTCCGCTCCCCCAGCAACCCATGTGTGCAGTCTGAGATGGCCGTATGCATATTCTCTTCAGGTCCCCCTCCCTTCAGTCTGAAGCAGGGACTTAGGCTTTGCAGGTGCAGAAGCTCTCTGGCTCTGGGAGCCTGCTGGACTCAAGTTCCTTCTGACCTCAGGACAGGTGTGGGCAGGAGATGCTGACGGCTGGTTTTCCTGGGCCACCCGGAACACCTGGCCTCTCAGCCTAGCGCACTGTCTCAGCACAAAATTCGCCCTGTAAGCAGGACCCTCCTGAGCTCCCAGGAAGGGCCAGACACAGAGCTGCTGTCACCAGCAACAGTCCTGCAGACGGCGAGACGGCTGTGGCACGGTGCTGCACACAAGGCCTGGCTGCTGCCTGCCACGCACAAGGACAGGCACCGAACACAGCCGAGGTCAGGGACCTGCGGGGTCAGCTGAGCGTGCGAGGACTCAGGTGCTTGCAATCCCTGCCTCCCTGCCACAGTGTGATGCTACAGGGTGGCCCGGCAGGACTGGGTCAGTACAGCTCCTGACCTACCAGAGGACCTAGTGTCACCCCCCACACAGTTGTCACACTGCTGAGGAGTCTGAAGAAGAGGAAGGCACCAGGGCGGTCCCAGTCACGCTGGGACTTGGAGCAGTCCCTAGTACTGATACTGAAGTACGTCAATATCATAATAAATGGCTTAGAGGGAGCTGTGTTGACTGTTAATCCCAAGGGGTGGAGGGAACACCTCACTTCCCGAAGAAAGCTGGGAGCATCTCTCTCTTCTTTTTTTTTTTTTTGAGACAGGGTCAGACTGGAGTGCAGTGGTGCAGTGTCAGCTTACTACAGCCTTGGACTCCTGGGCTCAAGTGATTCTCACACCTCAGCCTCCCAGGCAGCCACGACCATAGACATGCACCACCATGCCTGTCTTGTCTTTAAAAAAGTTTTTTTTTTTTTGAGACGAAGTCTCGCTCTGTCACCCGGGCTGGAGTGCAGTGGCCGGATCTCAGCTCACTGCAAGCTCCGCCTCCCGGGTTTACGCTATTCTCCTGCCTCAGCCTCCCGAGTAGCTGGGACTACAGGCGCCCGCCACCTCGCCCGGCTAGTTTTTTGTATTTTTTTAGTAGAGACGGGGTTTCACCATGTTAACCAGGATGGTCTCGATCTCCTGACCTCGTGATCCGCCCACCTCGGCCTCCCAAAGTGCTGGGATTACAGGCTTGAGCCACCACGCCCGGCCGTCTTTTAAAAATTTTTATGGAGGTAGGATCTCGCTATGTTACCCAGACTGGTCTTGAACTCCTGGGCTCAAGTGATCCACCCACTTTTGTCTCCCAAAGTGCTGGGATTACAGGTGTGAGCCACTGAGCCTGGCTGCATCTCCATTTTACGATGCTGAGTGGGAACTTGGAGGAAGGACAAGAAGCAGAGCGGGTCCTGCCATATTGTGTACATTCTGGGAGTCCTCACTGCCCTGGTACCCAGACACAGGTCTGTCACCGAGGAGTGGCAAGGGCTGCCCTAGGTCTGGCCCAGAAGGTCCCTGAGCTTCTGCTTAGAGTGCCATAGTGCCGTGCCGGTGGTGTGGGGGGGCTTGAGCACACTCGGGCTTATGGGCACGTGTCCCGTGGACTGTCTGGGCGCGCCTCTGTGTGGGAGAGCACCCTGCCTTCTTGCATAGCAGTGAAGCTTTTGTAGGAACTCTAACCCTGTTGAAGGGAAGTAGGGGAATGAGGCGTGTCTGAGACACCAGGCTGCCTGCTCAGTCTTTCAGAGGTAGGAGAGAAGCTGCAGAGGTCTCAGGTATCACTTCCGCTTCCCAGGAAGGCTCCCACCTGGGATCCCCAGATCCAAGAGCCCTCTGGAGGGAGGAGCGCTTCTAAGGGGCGGCAGCCTGGGATCATCAACCAATCCATGAAATTTCCCTCCGTACCCTTTACAGTTCACTGTGTCCTGATTTTACAGATGGGAAAATCAAGGCCCAGAGAGGGAAAGTGGTGTGCTCAAGGCCACACTGTGGATCAGGGGCGGGGCAGGATCTGGTGCCTGGCGGCATCCTGCGTTTCTTCCCGCACTGCAGTCAGGAGAGGGAGGTGGCCCGGCAACCCTGGATCTGCTGCCCGCGGGCGTTAGGAGTGAGGAGGGAACTTCAGTGGATGCTGTGCCCCTAGCAGTGGTGGCTGCTTCACACCCCATCCCTGGCCAGTTGCTTTGAACAAGGTATGTTTTGCTAACTTTTTACCTGGGGATCTCCAAGCATGCGATGAATTCGGAGAACATGGTTGCTGGTTTCTGTACATTTTTTTTTTTCTCTGTAGTCTGGCCTGTTTATCATGAGCTCTGCTAATCAGAATATTCAACTGCATGCACGTACACAGGCATACACGATGTGCAGGACGTTCTGGGGAATTTACTTTTCTGGGTAACTGAGGGTTAACTGGAAGCCTGTGTTCTTATGCCTTATTGAAAATTTTTCTACAAATGATGAGCATTTCCCCAACTTAGTATTTTGAAAAGTTCCACCACTTTCTAAATACGTGACCTTGGTTGAGTTACCTAACCTCAGTAACCTCAGTTTCCTTATCTGTAAAATGTGCAGAGCAATGCCTCTCTAGGTAATGAAAGGAACTAGAAATAAAAGCAGTGCATAGCATACCGTGCGTGCTTTAGAAATGGAGCCACTGCTACTGCTGTTAGGACTCTTATTACCTGGTCAAAGGAACAGGAGAGTTGACTGAGGATCTTTGTGGGAATTTGGGACTCTGGTTTGGATGCCGTTGCATATCTGGCATCCATCTTCAGTTTCTGTCCCAATTAAGTCCTCCCAAGCAGATAGTTTTCTTATGATTTGCTGCTTTCTCATAAAAGCCGCTGCAGCCGTGGGAGCTGCATGCAATGAACCAAGGACCTTTGGTCTGGAGCCCATACGTTCTCTTTGAGTTTGTTGTGTCTCCTCTGGGAAAGGGCCAGAGGATGAAGGGCAGGGCCTGGGCTCAGCCTTCCTAGGATTCTATTCCACCCCATGCTGTGTCACGCATGCCCCCTGCACACAGCTCAGGACCCACTCCCTTGCCAGAGGCCAAGCCAGGAAAAAGACAGGGAAGGGGGCGACCCAGCCACTGAGAAGGCAGAAAGGGCACCCCAGGCCGGGAGAGAGCAGGACAGGCTCTGGATCCCCAGCAACTACAGGGAGATTGGGATGGCTGAGGAGGGGTCTGGGTCTTAGTCTTGGCCTGGTGCATTCTAGGAAGCCCTTCCTTCCCTCCCTCCCTTTCTCCTTTCCTTCCTTCCTTCCTTCCTTCCTTCCTTCCTTCCTTCCTTCCTTCCTTCCTTCCTTCCTTCCTTCCTTCTTTCCTTCCCTTCCTTCCCTTCCTCCCTCCCTCCCTCCTTCCTTCCTTCCTTTCCTTCCTTTCCTTCCCTTCCTCCCTCCCTCCCTCCCTCCTTCCTTTCTTTCCTTCCTTTCCTTCCCTTCCTTTCCTTCCTTCCTTCCTTCCTTCCATCTTTCCCTCCCTCCCTCCTTCCCTCCTTCCTTCCTTCCTTTCCTTCCTTCCTTCCCTTCTTTCCCTTCCTTCCCTTCCTTCCCTCCTTCCCTCCTTCCCTCCTTCCTTCCTTCCCTCTTTCCTTCCTTCCTTCTTTCCTTCCTTCTTTCTTTCTTTTTTTTTTTTTTAATGGAGTCTCTGTTGTCCAGGCTGGAGTACAGTGGAATGATCTTGGCTCACTGCAGCCTCTGCCTCCTGGGTTCAAGCAATCCTCGTGCCTTAGCCTCCCAAGTAGCTGGGACTGCAGAAGCGTGCACCACCACATACGGCTAATTTTTTTTTTTTTTTTTTTTTTAGTAGAGACGGGGTTCTACCATGTTGGCCAGGCTGGTCTTAAACTCCCGATCTCAAGAGATCAGCCCACCTTGGCCTCCCAAAGTGCTGGGATTACAGCCGTGAGCCACTGCACCGGTCCAAGAGACAGCTTTTTCTGACCTGCCCCCAGATTCATCCAGATTGAAGAGTTGAGGAGCCTCCAGGAAGTGGGGAACCCACAAGACTCCCAGCTCCATGAAACTGCTCCTGCCCGCTGTGGAGGGGGAGGAAGCAGCCACAGATGGGGAGGGTGGCAACCAGGCATCTCCCCCTGCAGGGCTGCTGCCTTGCCCCCACGGGTGTAGCACTGTCCGCTCAGGGATGAGGCCTCGGTGCCTGCTGGTGCCTGCGTCAGAGGCACAGTCCTGTGAAAAGGCATGGAATTCAGAGTCAGATCAACCCCCAGCCCTGTCCCTTACCGGGTGGCCTTGGGCAGCCCACTTAGATCTCTGGGCCTCACTTTCCTTACCTGTGAAATGGAAACACCTCTGGGCGATGATGTGAAGATGCAGTGAGACTAGCATGTGAAAAGCCAGCCTGGTGCAGTCCCTAGGCTTACAGCCTGCCTCCTGCCCTCTGCTCAGGGCTGCTGAGAGAAGCACCCAGTGCGGGGCTGGGCGGAGCCTTGCAGACTGAGGGCAGAGGACTGTAGGCTTTGGTTTCTGGGATGGGGCAAAGGCTATCTCTAGACCTCATCTGTATGCAGTCCCCCCTCATTCTCCTTCCAGCTCAGTCTGTCCTTACCTCTCCACTTCTCTCCCTTCCTCCTCACAGGCCGCCCCAGGCCTCCAGCCTTCATACGGAGACCTGCCACGCTGGCACAGGGGGATGAGGAAGTGCTTGCTTCAGTGTCCCACTCCTCTTAGACTCACTTTTGTCCACCTGGAGACAGCATCCTGGGGCATATAGAGGCCCACCGTGGTGCCTGAGCTCCTGCACACCCAGCAGAAGCTGGAGGGTGGGAGGCGGGAGGGGGATGTATAAATGTTATACTGAACGATAGAGTAGACACACACGCTGAGCGCACTGTGTGCAAAGACAGTGCCACTCGCCTCTTAGTTCTTTTTCTGCTGCTGTCACAGAATGCCACAGACTGGGTAATTTATAATGAATGGAAATCTATTCGGCTCACTGTTTTGGAGGCTGGGAAGTTCAAAAGCATGGTGCCAGCATCTGGTGAGGGCCACTCTGTGGCAAAAGGCAGAAGGTGAAAGCAAGGGCAGGAGAGACAGAGAGAGGAAATCGGCCGAATTAATCCTTTTTATCAGGAGCCCACCCCTCGGCGATAATGCCTCACTCACTCTTGCGTAATAGCATCAATCCATTCACGAGGGCAGAGCCCTTATGATCTAATCACCTCTTAAAGGTTTCACCTCTTAATGCCATCAGAATGAGGACAAGCTTCCAACACATGAATTTTGAGGGAACACATTCAAACCATAGCAGCCGGGGTGGGGGAGATTGCGTAAAAAGCATTCCTGCCATTGATAATGAAAATATCACTTTGTGTATGTACAGCACAGAAAATTTCACAAGCGCTTTTCTACACTAGCTTATTTTCATCCTTGCCACAATAGTCCTTGACTTCAGAAAGCTTATCATGTAGTTACTGGAGAAAGTTGTGAGTAAGTGTGATGCAATGCAGCAAGGCCAACATAACGGGAGAGTATCCCCAATCTGGAGGTATCTAGAGGTAAAGACTTGAGCCAGGTCCTTAAAACAGTAGCCATTTAACAAATGTAGGTTAATTTGTTGTTAATTAAGTATGTGGCAGAACCCTGATTTTGATGGGAGTGGCAAACTTCCCATCATCTCTTGCAGCTAGGGGTACACTTCCCATCATCCCTTGCAGCTAGGGGTAGGCTTAGGACCCAGTACTGGCCAGTGAGATGTAAGTAGAAGTTAGCTGGGGATTTCTGGGAGTTTGACTTTCCTGGTGTAAGCCTCACCCCTTCCTTGTTGTCACTTCCTTTTTCCTTCTTCTGGGAAGGCGGAGTGAGGCTGAGGTGGAATCAGGGGGCAGGTGCTGATGCCTCTCAGTCACTACAGGAGTTTAAGGCTCTGGGAAACTCATTCCTTATCTGTAAACCAGAGGTTGAATGAGATAAAAACATTGTTAAGCATTCTACTTTGCTAATTTATAATATGTGAACATATGATACACATACAAGCATCTGTGAATGGGTTGAGAAATATGACCTTGAGGCCGGTGCCAGAACGGTGGAGCTGAATGGCGGAGAAAGCCTGGGTGCCCTGTGGCTGCAGAGGTGTCACGACTAGCTGGACTGCCTGTCTTCAGCTTATTTTATGTGAAAAAGAAATGAACACGCCTTGTTCAAGCCACCGTCCTTTTGGACATTCTCTTGCATGCAGGCAATCCTAATCCTACCTGATACAACCATAGAGCGTGCAGCATGTCTCCGTTCCTATGCTTTTGTGTGTGTATTCCTTCTCCCTGAGATGCCTTTCATTCTTTCCTTGGCTGTTGAAATCCTATTTACCTTTCAGGGCACAATTTTAATATCTCTTCTTCCACAAAACCTTCACCCATTCCCCGGACATAACAACCCCACGACAATGCTGGTCTTCCCAGCCGTCAGTTTGGCCTCTTGTAGCACTTACATAAATTCCAGGGCATGCACAAAGTGGCTGAAGGATGAGGATTGGGTTTCCTTCCATCTCTGGTTACCCAGAACTGGGACAGTGCTTGGCACATAGCAGGCGCCAAATCAATTCCTGTTGAACACACACGCATGCACATGCACACGCACACACACACACCACACAGGGCAGGCACCACCAGGGCAGGTACCAGGTGTCTTCCCAGGACAGACACCCTGACAATTGTGTATAGGGTGAGAGGGCACGGGGAAAAGGAAAACAAGAAACCAAAAGAAGAGAGTGTACACCTTTCCCTTGACCCTTCCCTCACGCGGGGGCATGAGCAGCCACGCCAGGCCTGGAAGCTGTGCCTCTCTCCTCCAGCTCGCCTCTCTGGCAGGCTCCCCATTCATGCCCAGTGGGCGCTCCCATGCTGGCGGGGCAGAACCAGGAGGGCGGAGAGACGTGGAGGCGCCCGGCAGAATCAGGACCCAGGAGGACTGCGACAGGGCGGAGGTGACAGTGCAGACCTGTTTATAACTCTGGGCTGGTATTGTGCTACATGCTGGCCTCTCTCTCCTCCCTCCCACCCCCAAGGCCCCGTGGGAGCTGCAGCTATTGGCCCAGAGGGCTTGCTGGACCCCCAGAGTTGTTGGGTGCTGGTGGTGCAGGCTGGCTGGGTGGCTGAGGGCGGCGCCTAGGGCACAGGTGCAGTCCGGGCGGAGCCTTTGTGGCCCGTTCCCTCCAGGGCACTAGGCCGTGGTCAGTTCCGCTGCCGGCCACCGGGCGGCAGTGCTGGTCAAGCCCTCCAGCCTCCAGAGCCGGTCCTGTCCCAGGCAGTGGGGATGCTCCGCTAGAGTGACACTGTTAGGGCTGGAAGGGCTTAGCCAGCATAACACGAAGACGCGATCTACGTATGATTTGAGGGTCCGACTGGAAGGATTTGTTTGTGCGTCTACGCACCGGTGTGACCATGATCAAGGTGCAGGACGTTTCCAGCTCCCCACAGGCTTCCCGTGTCCCTGCCAATCACCAGCTCCCAAAGGGAGCCTTGTCCTGCTTCAAACACCAAGGATGGGTTTTGCCTGAACCTCCTATGAGTGGCAACACGCGGTGCTCTTGGGTCTTCCCTTACATCAGCCTCACGGCGGTGAGGTTTATCCACGTGGGTGCAGGCAGCAGTAATTGGTTTTCACTGGCACAGTATTCCATGGCGTGCATATGTGGCAGTTCAGGTCCTGCTGATGGGCGTGGGGAGCTGGGCCGGGAGCAGCCTCTGAGACAGAGATCAGGGACAGGGCTGCTTAGGCGGCAGACCCGGGGAAGCATAGGCCTGGACTGGGTGTGGGGGGGACACTGGCCTTGGCCTCCGGGGAAGGGGCCCTGCATTCCTGGGGATCTGAGGTGTGCAGCTGCCCCGACAGTGGACATTCGCCTGTTTCCAGGCTGGGGCTGCTGTGCAGAGCGCTGCTGTGGGCCAGCACACCGGCTTCACGGGGGTGGCATGGCTGGGCCGTGAGGCTGGCAGAGGGGTGCCTTGTGCAAAAGCTCCCGGCGCTGCCCTGTTTGGCCCCTCCGCGCCTGGCCTGCCGCCCACAGCGCGCGCGGCCCTGATGTTCTGGGGCTGGTTTCCAGGGGGGGCAGCCTCTGCCCTCTGAGATTTCGGCCCGGGGAACGGATGAGGGCTGGCAAGTGTCACAGGCAGGCGTCCCAGGGCCTTAGTGGCAGGGCCCACGAGGGACCGGGCTGCCTGACAGTGCCCCAGGTTGGGCTGGTTTCCGGTCCCGCGGGGCCGCGGGCGGGCGTGGGCGCAGGGCAGCCGCGGCGTCCTCCTGTGCCCGGCTCTTCCCGGAGCGCGGGCGGCGTCTTGAGAGATGACCTGCGGGAAGACAGGTGTAGCGATCGGGCTCTAGGCAAGCGGGACCGACTGCTGCGGAGGGGTCCCAGCGAGGCTGCCGCCCACCCCGGGAGGCGGGCGTGCGGGAGCTGCGGTGCAGTGAGCCTCGGCAGCGCGGCGGACCTGCCTCGGGGGCGCCCCTCCCGGCTTCGGGGGCTCCCGGACCCTCGGCGCCTCCTGCAGTACTGAGCGCCGCCAGCAGAGGCCGCCGCAGTCCCGGCCCGGCCGAGGCCGCCCCGCACTCCGGGGCCAGCGCCCGCCAGTCTCGGAGCAAAGGTCTGCAGCGGGGCTGGCGGGTGCCGTCTGCAGCGGGGCAGCCTCCACGTCCCACCCAGCAGCCAGTCAGGCCTGTCCACAAAGCTCCTGCTCTGTGCCCGCGCAGTACAGTGGGGGAGACATTGCTAATTGGGGGGCGCTCCCAGAGGGGAGTCTCCGCGGCGAGTGGCGGTGGAGGGGCCCAGGCACACCGTCTCCAGCCGCGATACCTGGGCTGAACCTCAGCCTGTCACCTCATGCCTAGTAAGCTGAACCAGCTGCGTCACCGTCGTGTGCCTCAGTTTCCCCACGTGTGTAATGGAAATGATGACAATCAACAGGACCTTTTGGAGGAGTTGCCATGAGGACTACCGGGTAAGTTCTGGACTTAGAACGGTAGCATTCCGGGCCAGGCGCGGTGGCTCACGCCTGTAATCCCAGCACTTTGGGAAGCCGAAGCGAGTGGATCACGAGGTCAAGAGATCGAGACCATCCTGGCCAGCATGGTGAAACCCCATCTCTACTAAAAATACAAAAATCAGCTGGGCGTAGTGGAGCGCACCATAGTCCCAGCTACTTGGGAGGCTGAGACAGCAGAATTGCTTGAACCCGGGAGGCAGAGGTTGCAGTAAGCCGAGATCGCACCACTGCACTCCAGTCTGGGCGACAGAGGGAGACTCCATCTCAAAAAAAAAAAAAAAAAAAAAAAAAAAAGAACGGGAGCATTGTGCAGGGGAGAAAAAGTAGAAAACTAGAATCTTTCCTCACCCATTGCTGGGTTCATGGCTAGGACCCCTATAACAAAAGACAGGTCAACAAGAGAAAAGCACACAAATTTAGTTCATGTAAATTTTACATGACACAGGGACCTTCAGAAATGAAGACCCAAAGAAATGGGGACATGTATTTTTATGCGTTGGTTTCATGAAGAGTGGGCATTGTGGAGAAGTGATTGGCTAAATTAGGGGGAAGGGGTAATAAACTGGGGAGAGTTGGCCAGGCCTGTTCAGATTCTTCTCTCTGTCCCTGTGTCTTCAGAGGTAAGGATGGGCCTTATGGCCTCATGGTCCTACTTCAGGGGATTTGGGCGAAAGGAAGGTGAGTGAGGCCTTCCTGCTTCTGCTGTTTTCTCAAATGCCAAGGTGCCATATTTCGGGGTGGTATGTCCTGAACCCTGGCAGTGTGTTCAATAAACAAACATGGAGTGTGTGGCAGGCATGCCTGTCCCCTGGATGTGAGGCTTTATGCAGGCTTTAGCTCCTCAGAATGACCCCCTCTGCCCCCCAGATGCCTCATGGCCCAAGGTCCCTCTGATGCGACTACACCACCCCAGCCTGCTGGCTTTGGGTGGCCTGAGGGCCGTAGCTTGCCAGGTAACTTTCCAGACAGTCTGAGGTTCAGAGGTGAATTCCCTGATAAGATGCCATACATACCTCTCATGAGAGTGTGATTTATTAACAAGGTGCACGACTCCAGCCCTCTGGGGAACCACCCAAGGCAGCCCGCACTAAGGTGGAGCACGCACCGGGCGCTAGCCATCCCTTAGGCGAGCAGTCACTGACTGTGGCCTTCATCTGGGGTCTTGGGAGGGGCTTAGCCCACAGGTTGAGGGTCAGGGCACTCACAAGGCTCCAAACCCACCAGGCCCTTGCCACCTAAAGTGGGGTCCACTTGGCCAGGTGCCGTGGCTCGTGCCTGTAATCTCAGCACTTGGGGATGCTGAGATGGGAGGACTGCTTGAGGCCAGGAGTTTGAGACCAGCCTGGGCCACATAGCTAGACCTGTCTTCACAATATCAAAAATATTAGCTGGGCATGGTGGGGTGCACCTGTGGTCCCAGCTACTCAGGGTGCTGAGGTGGGAGGATCGCTTGAGCTTGGGAGTTTGAGGTTGTAGTGAGCCATGATCACACCACTACACTCTAGCCTGAATGACAGTGAGACCTCGCCTGGAAAAAAAAAAAAAAAAAAAAAGTCGAGTCCACATATCTCAGTTAGGGCCCCAGGCTTTCTGAGTCAATCTGCATTTTAACAAGATCCCTAGGAGATTTGAGAGTATGTTGCAATGAGAGTGAGAAGCACTAGGTTAGAGTAAGCCACCTTCCCTCCCTCACTCTAGGTTAGAGTGAGCCTCCTTCGCCTCAGTTTTCCTAACCTAAATAAAAATCGAGGGGCTAGAATACCTTTGGCTTCTTTTCCAGTGCTAACACATTGGGAGCTAGACCTTTGGTGTGACCATCTGTAGGGCTATCAGTTCCTCTCCTCTTCTGTCTGCTTTACCCCTCCTCTCTGTTGGAGGTGCACAATTTCGCAGGTCCTGGGATACAGCACATGTAATTCAATCTGCTTCAACAACATAGATTGAGTTCCTTCTGTGTACCAGGGTCTGCAGCAATGGATCTCCACCCTGGCTGTATATTAGAATCATCTGGGTTGCTCTGTAAACTCCCGATGCCTGGGTTCCACCCCAGGCCAGTGGAACTGGAGTCTTTGGGGGCGAGGCTGGGCATAGGTATTTATTAACATGCTTGGACCATTACAATGCACAGCCAGCTTGAGATTGGTCAGAAGTGAGAAACAAGGCTACTGTAAGACCTACCCAGGCCTGTCCCCCATTCCTGCTTCCTTCTCTTAGGCCGGCCAGCTCCAGCAGGTCGGGCTGCAAGTCAGGAGAAATCACTGGGAAATCCCCTGGATATAGTAACACATGACAGCACCATCGAATTAATCATCAACCTTGTAACGTGATCTCTGGCCCATAAAAACCAGACCTGCTGAATCTTTGGTAAACTGTCCACTAGACTTCTCCAGGCAGTTCCTTCTAGACCTGGGGACCTACGCCCGAGGACCTTAGACTGATGGGTGCTCAGCTCTGCTTCGAGGCCAGTGAGTAGACCTCCTGCGAGCCCTGAGCTTGGTCTCTGGACTGGGGGTACAGGTAGTGGAGGGGTGCTCTGTGTTATTGCTGGAGTAGAGATGTGGCCATTGTAAAGTTTAGGGGGCTGGTGGGGTCCCCGTTCTGCCGAGTTGAGCTGTGGGCAAGTCACTTTGTCCCTGAGCCTCAGTTTCTACATCTCCAGGCTGGAGACAATGCCTGCTGGCTTACGGGGATCTTTGTAAGATCAAACACACAAATCAAAAGGGTGATAGGCCCAAAGCTTCTCTGCGAGCCTCACCTGAGGCCACAGGTGTCCACGAGTGGAAGGGCCATGTGCAGGGGAGATAGAGGACCTGGTCTTTTAGCACCAGTGATTGGAGTTGGGCATCTCTGGACCTGCCCTCCCAGGTAAAGAGCTGGGAGCCTGGGCTCAGGGCCTTTGGTTCCCTGGTGGGCACCATGGGTTCACAGACTGGTAGTTGGCTGTGCCAAGAGCTACTGCTGCTGTCACAGTAATGTTGCTTGGCAGGGAAATGACAGGCCTGAAAGGAGGTGGCGTGGGAGTGCAGCGGCCAGGAGCAGGGCTGGGATCCCCCACTTTCTGGCTGCAAAAACACAGATGACTAGCACAGCCTTCTCGAGCTCTGAGGGCTTCCCCCGAGGCGGGGTGAGGAGAAAAAGAGTCTGCAAAGTGCCTGTGGGTGCCTGACACCCTGAAAGGCTTGACGCCTGGAGGAGTGGTGAGGATGGAGATCCCTGGAGGCTCTCGCTGAGCAAGGGGCCGCCCCTGCCCCACTCAGATTCCAAGACCCTGGAGAATCTAGACTCTGAGTCTACCTGTCCCGGAGTAGAGATACCCCAGAGGCCCTGCTTTGCGGCAGGCAGTCCATCCCCTCAGCAGTGGGGACCCCGGGGCGGGTGGAGTAATTGGAGAGATCCCCCATGGGCAGGGCACTCAGCTTCTCTGAGCTCAGGATCCTGCCTGAAAATAGAACCCATAGAAAGAGCGGCCGCCTCAGCTTGCAGTGAGCTGAGATCCGGCCACTGCACTCCAGCCTGGGCGACAGAGCGAGACTCCGTCTCAAAAAAAAAAAAAAAAAAAAAAAAAAGAAAGAGCGGCCGCCTCTAGGTGTGAGGGTGCTTGGGCACCAGGGTGATCTGAACCCTGTGCCAGCCCAGCCACTGGGGACAGGTCTGCTTGGAGAGCCGCCTCTGCCCACCTCTGCCACTCTCCACCCTGGGAGTGAGGTGTCCCGGGCTGCCCAGGTCAAAGTGTGGGAGGATCCCTGCAGGCCTCGTGGGAGGAGGCAGGTGGAGTGGAGGTGGCGATCACACCCGTCAGGCCGCCCCGACCCCGCTCCAGGCCCAGGCACAGAGCCCTGTGTGAGGTAGGTGGACATGGTCCTGCGGGCCCTTGCCGGGCTGGCGGGGCGAGGCTGGGTTTCAGCCCCACTCGGCCTTGGTGGTGCACAGTGAATAGCTGACATGACCATGCAGACAGACCGAGTCTTCATAGATGAGAGGCTGTGCCCTAAGGGACCTTTTGCTGCCCTGCCAGGTCCCAGGGAGCTGCCCGAGGTAGGGGGCAGAGCCTGAGTGAGCAGCACAGAGGAGGCCGCTTAGGTGCCCTGGCTGCGGAGTGACCTGTGCAGCCACCGCATACCCTTGACACCCACCAGCCCTGGTGACATGAGGACTTAGCTCCACACAGGGCTGCTGAAAAGGCTCCTGAGGCAGGGATTGGGGAGCTTTGCAAACTGTCAAATTATTCTCCAGGGCAAGGCCTGCTTCTCAAGGGCTCCCAGGGCCTCGTGCAACCCTAAGGCCATTCCGGGGGAGTTCCCCTCCTCCCTGGACTGCCTCCAGCCAGCCAGTTCCCCACTTCATCCAGGAAGTGAATGGAGCAGTGAGGTCACCTCCCGTCCTCCACCCCTCCCCGCCCCCAGAGCCAGTCCTGCGTGGAGCCAGCCTCTGTCCCTGGCACCTGCCTAGAGGGTGGGGTGGAAACTCCATCCCCGACCAGGACGGGCTCATCTCTGCTGGTTCCCATCTAAGCCCATGGCACTGAGCGTGACAGGGCTCCAGCTCCCCTGACCCCAGAGTTTCCTCTTTCCCTGTAGGGGCTGCACTGGGTGAGGCTGGGAGAACTCCTCATTGACGCTAGTTCTGCCCCTGATTGCTGTGGGCCGGGGCCAGCCACTTGCCCACCGTGTGCCTCTTAGGATGGCAGCAGGATTGGGTGTGGCAGTTTGTAGAGAGGGCTCGGATGCCGGCCACCATCTCTGGCACTGCCCCTCATCGAGGGCCATTGCTCCAGGCTCTTGCCAGGCCCACTCCAGAGCTTCTCTCTAGTTCCCACCTCAGGGATGGGCAGTGACGCAGCCAAAGGGCTGGCCTCTGCCCTCCTAGACTGTGGCTGGTTGTGCCAAGAGCCCCTGCTTGCCCTGGCACCCCCAGCCCCGTGCCTGGCCAGGTAGGCAGTGAACAGGACTCCAGACAGGTGTCCCGAGACGCCTGGCCTTGCTGGACATGCACCTCACTGCTGTCTGTGGGTGAGGAGGCCGGGCCCTGGAGGACAGTGACCTGCCTGGGCCAGCAGCAGGGCAGGTCTGGAATGGGGGTGTTAACCATGGCACAGCCGGGGTCCCACAGCCCTCCATGGAGCAGCCTCAACCATGGGCACAAGGCCAGGTTCACTGATGTCAGGGTCCCCAGCTTGGCTGCAGCTCTCCATGCGTGCTGGCTCTGGGACTTCTCCTTGCCTAGGTGCAGCCTTGAGGCACGGGGAGCTGGGCAGGCCTGCTGGGATTCACGGGGAGGGATGAGTGCATCGAGGGAAGGCACGGGTGGGGCACGGGTGAGGGGTGAATGCAGATACACAGGTCTCTGTTAGAGTCCCAAGGCCATGGTGAGCACTGGTCCCTAATGCCAGGGAAAGGTCACTGCAGGTAGGCTTACCTTTGGCCTGTGGAAGTCAGGGACAAAGTCACTGTCACTGCAAAGGTGTCCTGGTGCCTGACCAGATGGAACCTCCTGGCCCTGGGCTCCGCTAGAGGGTGGAAACCTGTGTGTGGTCAGAGTGCCTGCCTTGCCGGGGGAGTGTGACCTGATCTGGGAGGGGAGTGGCCTTGCTCCTTAGGCTGGGGTCTGGCTTAAGTTCTGATTGAATTCACCTTTTATTTTCAACAGCAAACAGCCGGCCAGCCTCCCTCCCCCAGCCCAGAAAGCGCAGGGCCAGGAAGGGAGGGGCAAGGCTGGCTAAGGCAGTTCTGCGGTAGGAATCCCCACG
Organism: Macaca nemestrina; assembly: GCF_043159975.1. Taxonomy (NCBI): domain Eukaryota; kingdom Metazoa; phylum Chordata; class Mammalia; order Primates; family Cercopithecidae; genus Macaca; species Macaca nemestrina. Next base: position 121,752,598 of record NC_092137.1, read on the forward strand.
AGCTTCCTGCAGGCTGAGTGGAGAGGAAGGGCTGCCCAGTGAGGTGCTTTCCACTCCTGACCACCAGGCAGAGTCCTGCGGGAAGTCCCCTGGTTTCAGAGCCAGGCTTGACCTCACCCAGGATTCTGAGGGACTAACCTGGGACTCCCTCTCCAGCCTGCACCCATACCATGTGAGGAGCAGCCAGGCCCCTTTCTCTCCCAGGACAAGGACATCACCATTGCTGGGGGCCGTGGTTTTCACAAGTGATGCAGTTCCCCGTGGGAAAACGGGAGAGACAAGCAGAGAGGGAATAGCAGATGGCCTCCTGGAGCAGACCACAGTCAGCAGATCTGTCTGTCTCCTCTTCCGTCATTTTTAGGTGCATATAGAATAAATAAATGTATGGGCTGGGTGCAGTGGCTCATGCCTGTAATCCTAGCGCTTTGGGAGGCAGAGGCGGGAGGATCACTTGAGGCCAGGAGTTCAAGACCAGCCAGGGCAACACAGCAAGACCTCATCTCTGAAAACAAAACAGAACAGAACAAAACAAAACAAAAGAAAACAAAAAAACCATCTATAACAAACGTATAGATATTTATGCCTGACTAACCCTACTCTTTCTCTTGAACAATAATAACCATTACTAGATTGGTCGCAGGCAGAGCACAAATAGACATCAGTTCCTACAGTTTTCACAACATCTCTGCAGGAACAGAGAGGTGGAAATTGTCCCTAGGGAAAGGTCGAGGTGGCTCTCAGGTGTGAGGGACTCTGGGATACTGGGGGGCTCTCTGGGGAGCTGGTGGGTCCAGACCCGGCCAGCACTGACACTCCCCGTCCTCAACCCACAGACGCCAAGGCGCCCCGGGAGGCACTTCGCTTCCATGCCGAGACCAAGGGCGCGCAGGTGCGTCTGGACACGCGTGGCTGCACCGCGCACAGGCGCGCCACGTTCCACGACGGCATCGTGTTCAGCCAGCGGCCCGTGCGCCTGGGCGAGCCCGTGGCGCTGCGCCTTCTACGGGAGGAGAGCGGCTGGTGCGGCGGCCTCCGCGTGGGCTTCACGCGCCTGGACCCCGCGTGCGTGTCCGTGCCCAGCCTGCCGCCCTTCCTGTGCCCCGACCTGGAGGAGCAGAGCCCGACGTGGGCGGCCGTACTGCCTGAGGGCTGCGCGCTCGTGGGGGACGTGGTCCGCTTCTGGGTGGACCGCCGCGGCCGCCTCTTCGCCAAGGTCAACGCCGGCTGCAGGTTCCTGCTGCGCGAGGGTGTGCCCGTGGGCGCCCCGCTCTGGGCCGTGATGGACGTGTACGGGACCACCAAGGCCATCGAGCTGCTGGGTGAGGCGACCGTGGGGACCCCGCAGGGGAGGTGGGGCGATGGGGGCTCCAGGGGCACCCCACACCGATCCAGAGCCACAGGAAGAACGTTCACATTCAGTTATTCCGTCAGGCCCTGCCCAGTGTTAGCTGTGAAGATGGGCACTGGAGACACCAGATAGACAAGGCCCAGTGGTAGGGAGGGCAGTGTTGTCCCTAAAGAATGACAAGCAGATAGGCCCAGCATTCCCGCCATCCGTTAACCAAAACACCTGTTAGAGTGCCCACCTCCTTTCGCAAAGGAGGAAACATTTGGGCTGGGCTTCTCAGCCTAAATAGGAGTTCACTAGAGACAAAGGTGGCAAGCAAAGGGAACACACAGGTGAGGCTAGAGGTGTGCATGGAGAGTGCCCGCAGGGAGAAAGCTGAGTCTCTCAGTCAGTGGGTGGGGAAAGGAGAGCCATCCCTCTAGCCACCCAAGAAGAAAGTGGATTTCAGGGGAGCACAGAGAGGCAGTAATACCCATAACAAGAAACATTGGCATTCCTGGGCTGGGCGGTGGTCCAATCCCCACTTCGCACCAGCAAATTTGTTAAAACCATTTGTCACAGCTGCCAGCGCCTCACACCTGAAGCGCGTGATTTGCTGGGTCTGGGGTGGAGCCCTGAACCTGTGTTTGTCCAGGGTCTTGGGAGATGTTGACGCCCATCTGGGTTGGGAATGTGGCTAGGCCAAGGGGCTCCACTCAGGTAGTGGCTGGAGGGCAAAGAAGAGGGGCCTGAAGGAAGGTGGCTCAGGAGGAAGAATCTCCAGCCCCAAGGATTCTTGGATTCTCAGCTGGGTTAAGCTGGGGAAGGGATGGCCAGGACAGGGTCTTAAACTTTGGGGATGGGGGCTCAGCATTGTAACCCAGGGAAGAAAGGAGACTGGACACTTTGCTGCGGGGCCAGGAGCAGGGATGGGGGCACTTGGGCTTGCCGTCCTGGGCCTGAGTTTCTCTCTCTCCCTCAGATCCCACAGCCAGCCGGCTCCCAACAGCCATGCCGTGGGACCTCAGCAACAAGGCTGTGGCTGAGCCCAAAGGTGAGTGCCTTCCCAAGCAGCAGGGACTCCCCAGGAATCCAGCACCTGGGAGAGGAGGGAGAAGGCCCATGTCCTGGTTGTTCATTCAAGTCTCTCTCAGGCTTTGGGCCAAAAGATTTGGCTCTGCCTACTGGAAACCTAAAAGCAACCTGGCATCTCTGCCTTTGAGAGCGTTGGCCTACTCTGTGAGCTAGAAGAGCACTTTTATGAACAGACAGCGTTATTCTTGCTTTAAAAAGTCATCCACATTCATTGTAAATGCTTTGCCGATGGAAATAAAGATGAAAGGATAGGTGGGGTGCAGTGGCTCACACCTGTAATCCCTATACTTTGGGAGGCCGAGGCAGGAGGATCGCTTGAGCCCAGGAGTTTGAGACCAGCCTGGGCAACATGGCGAAACCCTGTCTCTACAAAAAGTACAAAAATTAGCCGAATGTGGTGGTGGGGCATGCCTGTGGTCCCAGCTACTCGGGAGGCTGAGGTGGAAGGATCGCTTGAGCCCAGCTGACTGAGGCTGCAGCGAGCTGTGATCACACCACTGCACTCCAGCCTGGGTGACAGTCTCCTGTCTCTAAAAAGTAAAAAAGATTAAAGGATAAAGAGGAAAGTTAAAAAAAAAATCACCCATTACCTCTTGGGTGGATTTTCTTCCAGTATTTTCGGTCATCGATATAGACATGTGTATATACAGGGACTTGTCTGTGCTTTGTTTTCCTTCTCTAAATTGGAATTTGATTATGTATGTGTGTGTGTGTGTGTGTGTATATATATATATATATATATGTTTTTTTCTTCCCCCTTTTTTTCACTTCATCACACTGTACGCATTTCCTCACGAGGTAACATTCTTCAAAATACAGCTACATGTTTCTCTGTCATTCTCTGTGGTCACATTGTGAGTGGGTTGCCCGCCCCTTCCCCCATGTGCCCTGACCTGTGTTGTTCCCTCTTCCAGCCACACCAGGAGAAGAGTGTGCCATCTGCTTCTATCACGCTGCCAACACCTGCCTTGTGCCCTGCGGCCACACATACTTCTGCAGATGCTGTGCCTGGCGGGTCTTCAGGGATACGGCCAAGTGCCCTGTGTGCCGCTGGCAGATCGAGGCGGTAGCCCCCACGCAGGGCCCTCCTGCTCTGAGGACTGAGGAAGGCTCGTGAGAGGAGGCTTCCCAGTATGAGTGGCAGCCCAGGCCTAGATCTGAGTCCGGTTCCTGCAGAGGAAGGAGGCGCAGCCCTACCTTCTTTCTAGGGAAGAGTCAGAAGGGCTGATTAGCAAGAGGTGCGGCAGAGAGGAAGTCAGGGAGGTGCTGTCTGCTCCCTCCACCTGTTTCGCAACAGGGGAGCAAGGAAAAACCCCTTTCTGTCCATGCCAGAGCTATCCTTCTGATGGGTTGCTTTGTTTAGAGACAGGGTGGCCCAATCCCGTGTTTTATAGCTGAGGGAGTTCAGGTATCTGTCGTGTCTGGTGAAGCCCTGTACCTCCTGGGTACTGAAGAACCTGGACTTGAAGCAGGAGGTATCTACATGGAATGCGTCAAGTTCCACGTGGAAGCTGGGTTGCCTCCCACAAGTCCCCGGTAGAGTGGATCTGTAGTTACCTGCCCTGCCTCCCTTTGAGGGTGGGCGCGAGGTCCCAGCGAGACCAGGCATCTGAAGATGATTTATAACGTGAACGTGTATTGTTGTCACTGTGGTAATTTCCTTGCCAGTTTCTGAGATATCAAAATAAAGTTTGTGTTTCCTGAATGATTTTGTAGTGCCTGTGTCCTCTTGCTTGCAGTCTGGGAGTGGGGTGGGAGCTGAGGGCTGTTCAGGATGATGTGGCATTTGGGGACATGCCATTCTGTCTTCCCCACAATCTGGGCTTGTGGGTGGCCTGGGTGGGCCTCTGGGCACTCGGGCCCATGGACTGAGCACATGAAGGGGGTAATCTTGTAATTTCAGTCCTCAAGTCCCAACCAGACTTTTTGCCCTTGCCACCCTTGATTTTGGGGCACTGCCTTGAGGCTCTGGCCCCTGACTGCAGGCAGGAGTTGGCCTGGGAGCCCACCTCAGCAGGTATCTGGCAGGGGCAAGCTGTGCCTGTGACTTTACTGTTGTTCCCTGCTCTGTGGCTGCTGGGGAGGCCACTCCAGGGGGAGAGGGCTACATGAAGGGAATCTGAACCTGTTGTGCCCAAAATGGAAAGTAGAGGCGCCTCCACACACTGCCTTTCTGCCCACCGCATAGCCAAACAGAGGGTCAGGACGCTGGGTTTGATGACACCTGAGTACCTTTCACTCTGGAGTGGGATCCCCTCACTGCCACCCACGAGTGCTCTGACCTGGGGCATGTGAGTTGATCTCCATGAGCCTCAGTTTCATCATCTGTAAAATGGAAATAGGATAATTTTCTCGTTAGTAAGTTGTGAGGAGCGTGAATATGCAACTTCTAACTGAGAAGAAGGACTCAAAAATGGCAGCTCCCTTTCCCTGGAAAAGGCATCTCCCAGGGGAAGGTCCCAAGAGTGCACTGGAATGGTTATCAGGGGCCCTGTGTGAGTCCCAGTAGCCCACGGACTTTCACCAAGGGCCTCCAGTCACCCCAATACTTTGGAATGATTTCTATGGATCCTAAAGCAAGTATTTTCATGCTTTTAAGTGTCTTATTTTCCCCTTCTCTGCCCAGAGAGCTTCAGGGTGAAGGCAGTACTTTAATTCTAATTCCAGTGAACACTACCTTATTAGGTAACATCTAGAAAGCCTGATTTTAGAAAAGATCTCTAACCAGAGGTGACCCTTCTGGAACGGTGGAGTGAGGACCTCTGTAAACCCATTCTTCCAGAAAAACAGTAAAACTACTGGCAAAATTACCAAAATCAACCTTTTCAGAACTCTAGAAATTAACCAGAGGCTAACAATAATCTGAAGAATGAGATAAACTGCTATACTTTGCTAAGAGCAGTGGGGGTGTGTGGTGTTAACTCCTCCCACCCCTCTGCCTCTAGCTCCACAGTAGTCTTGAAAACCAGCAGCCTTGAAGCCACTCAGGGTGGAGGGACAGACTCAGCTGGGAGCTCCTCGGGAAACTCCATCCCTAGACTATTGTCACTATCTGACCTACATCTTCATTCTCTGGAAAAGCTTCATTCACAGGGCGTTGTCATTCTTTAACCCTACTTGGGGCCCTCTCCATGGGAAACCCCTGTCCCTGGGATATTTGCCAAACATAATCAGCTTCAATTGTTTAACATTACAGCTGCCTAAGTCTGTGATACTAGCTGAGGCAAACAAGAGCCTGGCCAGAGATTTAAAAGGAAGATCTGTGAAATGAGATGTCCGTAGAGAACTTTGAAAAGTTACGATAAATGCCTGGGGATCTACAAGGCTGTATACACACTCAGGAAAGACTTAGAGGGCCCCAGTCTCTCACTTTGGCTGACCTTGAGGCCTTGTGAAAGTAGGAAGCGAAGGGTAAGACAGAGTTAGAAACTACCTGAGCATTGAAGGTGTGCCCCAACCCACACACGGAGCTCCTTGTCAAAAGGTGGAAGATATACTAGCTCAAGGCATTTAAGGAAATCTCTGTCTGATCATTAGCTGACCACTAATCTAACTGAGCAGAGACTTCAGTTGGCTACACATTACAAGGAATGTAGACTTTACAGAATTAGTCCAGGAAAGTGAACAAAAAACAACAGAAAAACAACAACAACAAAAGCCCCACAGAAACAGCAGCAACAGACTGGCTACGACAACAAACCCTGGAAGGGTGAGTGTCTGATTTTCAGGACTTCCAAATTATATTACCTAAAAAGCTCTAGTTTTTTAAGAAAAATTATGAGATCTGCAAAGAAATATGAAAGTATGAAAGTATGGCCTATGCACAGGAAAAAATCAGTCACTAAAAACTGCCCCTGAGAGAGTCTCGATGTTAGATTTACTAGACAAAACCTTTAAATCAGCTATTATGAATATCTTCTGTGAACTACAGAAAGCCATGTCTAAAAAAATCTTTTAAAGTGTGCCAATGATGTATCACCAAATACATAATATCAATCTATCAGAAAGATAAAAATTATTAAAAAAAACAACCAAATAGAAATTCTGGAGTTGGAAAGTACAATACTTGAAGAAAAATTCACTAATACTAGTGGGGTCCAATAGCATATTTAGGCTGGCAGGAGAAAGGATCAATGAACTTGAAGATAGGTTAACAGAGATGATTATGATTTAGTCTGAGGTATAGAAGGAAAAAAGAAGAATGAACAAAGCCCCAGAGACCTATGAGACACTGTCAAATACATGCACCAACATACATGTAAAGGGAGTACCAGAAGGAGAACAGGAAGATAAGGGGGAAGAAAGAAATTATAGAAGTAAAGTCCAAAGAGTTTTCAAATTTTCTAGAAAAAAAAAGAAAAAAATATATATATATATTTGAGACAGAATCTCACTCTGTCACCCAAGTGGGAGTGCAGTGGTAAGAGCTCAGCTTATTGCATCCTCTGCCTCCTGGGTTCAAGCAATTCTCCTGCCTCAGCCTCCTAAGTAGCTGGGATTATAGTGTGCACCACAAGGCTCAGCTAATTTTTGTATTTTTAGTAGAGACGGCATTTCACCATGTTGGCCCAGCTGGTCTTGAACTCCTGACCTTAGGTAATTCACCAACCTCAGCCTCCCAAAGTGTTGGAATTGCAGGCGTGAGCCACTGCTCCTGGCCAATTTTCTGAAAATATTAATCTATATATCCAAGAAGCTCAATGAATTGCAAGTTGGATTACTTAAAGGCTGGTCCTCACTCTATGTGCTCCTCTACCTCCACCCTCAGAAGGATAAACTGAAAGAGATCCACACCGAGGTATATCGTAGTCAAATTGTCAAAAACCAAAGACAATGGGATCTTTAAAGTAGCAAACAAAAACAAAAACAAACAAACAAACAAAACCACTTAAGTGCATACAACTTATCCTCAATAATAACTAACTTCTCATCAGAAATCATGGGGACCAGAAGATAGTGGAATGATATAAGTACTGGAGGAAAAGGACTGTGAATCAAAAATTCTGTATCCAGCAAAGCTGTCTTCAAAAGTGAAGAAGAAATTAAGATATTCCCAGATAAACAAAAACATAGAGTTCATTACCAGCACATGTGCTCTACAAGAAATATGGGATTCCTTAAGACTGAAATGAAAGCAATGATCTCTAACATTTCTTTAATTTTATAGATAGGAAGACTGACGGGCAGGTAGAAGGAATTATCTTATAAATGATGGGATAAGAATTAGATCCTCGTTATAACCACACTGATGCAATCATTCCTTCATTCATCAAATTAATTCCAAGAACAATGAAACGTCTGACTCTAGAAGGCATCTTAGCATGAGCACAGACTTGCCTATGTCCTTGGGAGCAACATTGGGGAATAAATAATTATATTCAATGTGGTAAGGGTTAGAATAGCCTATATAATCCCAGCAGTTTGGGAAGCTGAGGTGGGCAGATCACAAGGTCAGGAGTGTGAAACCAGCCTGGCCAATACGGTGAAACGCCATCTCTACTAAAAATACAAAAATTAGCCAGGCGTGGTGGCATGTGCCTGTAGTCCCAGCTACTCAGGAAGCTGAGGCAGATGACTCGTTTGAACCTGGGAGGCAGAGGTTGCAGTGAACCGAGATCATGTCACTGCACTCCAGCCTGGACGACAGAGCGAGACTCTGTCAAAAAAAAAAAAAAAAAAAAAAAAAAAAAGAATAGCCTGTACTAAGAGCTTTTCAACTTCCATTTCAAGATGATAGACTGAGCACATGTGGTTGTCTCCTTTTATTCCAAGTCTCTATAAATTGCTCAGAATCATTTAAACAAATATATTTCTTCCCTATAAAACAACATAGGGAAAACCTGGTGAATCAAAACCACAATAAAAGGTGGAAAACAGGTGGGATCAGAATAAATATGGAAACCGAGCCAGAGGAGAGGACGGCCGCCAAAGGTGAGAGCAGCTCTAGGAATGCTTCAAACTCAGAACTTGTGAGCTGGGAACAGGAGGCGGTCCATGATTGCTGACCATGACCCGTAGAGGCTCACAGAGTGGACAGCCAGGGATGTTCACCGGAGGCCACACGGTGAGTCACAGAAGTGTCTTCCCACGGGCGGGAGCAGTGAGAGGTGAACACCTGGGTGTGAGGCAAGACAAAGCCCCAGGGATTAACAACTCCCATGGATAACAGGAAGCTTCCACATCCAGAAGGTTCACCATTGGCTCATCCTGCCCAGCAGCACATCCCGTCCCTTCATTCCACTTTACACAGGTGCACCGAGACATGGCTGTGTGTCCCACCCCTTTCTGCAAGCAGCCACTTAGGCTAACAAGGAATTTCAGAGCCAAAGGTGAACTCACAGCCAAGAAAAGCCAAATATTTGAAAACAGTGAGTATCATGAGGGAAATGACTGACAAAAAAAGGACTTCATACCTGAAAAAACAGAGTTAATAAAGCACGCAAACCGGGCTTTAGGATAACTATAATCATGTGAAAGGATATTGCATTGAAAAATCTAGATACCTTTGGAATTAGAAGCTTGACTATTAAAATTAAAAAAAAATATTAGATAGAGTGAGTAGCAGAAAGTATGTAGCTGAAAAATGTATTAATGATCTGGAATCAACCGGAATGCATTCCAAAATTAACAAGAGATGAAATATATAAAACGAGAATAAACAGAATAGATGAAGTTCAAATAACCATTCGATACGAATTCCAGAAGAAGAAAACAGAGAAAATGGACAAAAGAGAATACTCAAGGAAAGATTAGAGCTGGGCATGGTGGCTCATGCCTATAATCCCAGCACTTTGGGAGGCCAAGGTGGGAGGATTGCTTGTGGCCAGGAGTTCAAGACCAGCCTGGCCAAGATAGAAGACTCCCATCTCTACCAAAAATAAAAATAAGAGAACAATTTCTCAGAATTGAAGAAAGACACAGGTTTTCAGGTTGAAAAAGCCCACCAGTTGCCAAACAGAGTAAGTGAAAAAGAAGACTTTCATTTTGACACATACTGGTGACATTTCAGAGTACCAGGGATAAACAGAAAACCCAAAAAGAAAAAAAAACACCCCAAAACAGATCACACACAAAAGAATTAGAATCATGTTATCGGTAGGCTGTTTCTCAGCAATACTTGGTACAGAATGACATTAGAACAATACCTTCAAAGTTCAGGGGGATTTTCTTTAATTGAAGCATATTTACTACAATAATACGCACATATCTTTTTTTGTTTGTTTTTTTCTTTTTGAGACAGGGTCTCACTCTGTCATCCAGGCTGGAGTGCAGTGGCGCGATCATGGCTCACTGCAGCCTCCGCCTTCCTGGCCTCAGGTGATCCTCTCACCTCAGCCTTCAGAGTAAGCTGGGACTACAGGCACATGCTGTCACACCTGACTAATTTTTCAATATTTAGTACAGATGAGATCTTGCAATCTTGCCCAGGCTGGTCTTGAACTCCTGGGTCCAAGTGATCCACTTGTGTTGGCTTCCTAAAGTACTGAGATTATAGGCATGAGCCACTGTGCCTGGCCTATGCACAGGTCTTAAGTCTCCATTTTGATAAGGAAATAATTTTGAAATCTAAAATTCTACAGGCAGCGACTCCCTCATTCAAATCTGAGAGTAAAATGAAGAAATGTTCAGATATAAAAAGACTCAAAGTTTATCATTTAGCAGATACTTTATAAACAAATGATTAGAAGAATCACTTCAGAAAAAAGAGAAAAACAAGAAAAATTAGTATGATTGTAACCATTAAAAGCAAAAAAAGTTGAATCTAAGTAAACGTTAATTGTAAAAAATTAATAATAATTTGAAATGAAAACCACAGATGGTATCAACATGGGTGGAGTGGCAAAAAATAAAAAGCATGCTAAGGTTCTTTTCTCATCAGGGAGAGTGTTTTTAAAATTTTTGAAATTTTTTTGAGACAGAGTCTTGCTCTTGCTGCCAAGGTTGGAGTGTAATGTTACGATCTTGGCTCACTGCAACCTCTGCCTCCCGGGTTCAAGCGATTCTCCTGCCTCAGCCTCCCTAGTAGCTAGGATTACAGGTGCCTGCCACCATGCCTGGCTAATTTTTGTATTTTTAGTAGACAAGGTTTCACCATGTTGGCCAGGCTGTCTTGAACTCCTGACCTCAGATGATTTGCCTACCTCGGCCTCCCAAAGTACTAGGATTACAGGTGTGAGCTACCACGCCCAGCCAGGAAGAAGTTATTTTTAACAATAGAAATGAAAAAAAAAAAAAGTTTAATTTGTATGGTAAAGAACATACAAACAAAATATAGAGCTACAAACAAAATATATAAATTCCAAATCATGCGAAAAATAATAGAACTTCAACTCCTGCAGCCCAATAAAAGTCAGGAAAGAGGGTAAAAGGATTTTTAAAAATGTATATAGTCTAGCCCTGTCCTCCAGGCTGGCACAATCATAGCTCATTGCAACCTCAAATTCCTGGGCTTGAGCTATCCTCTTGCTTCAGTCTCCCAAGTAGCTGGTACTCCAGGCATGTGCTACCATGCTTGGCTTTTTTTTTTTTGAGACGGAGTCTTGCTCTGTCGCCGGGGCTGGAGTACAGTGGCCGGATCTCAGCTCACTGCAAGCTCCGCCTCCCGGGTTTACGCCATTCTCCTGCCTCAGCCTCCCAAGTAGCTGGGACTACAGGCGCCCGTCACCTCGCCCGGCTAGTTTTTTGTATTTTTTTAGTAGAGACGGGGTTTCACCGTGTTAGCCAGGATGGTCTCGATCTCCTGACCTCATGATCCGCCCGTCTCGGCCTCCCAAAGTGCTGGGATTACAGGCTTGAGCCACCGCGCCTGGCCCATGCTTGGCTTTCTATTTTATTTTATTTTATTTTTTTATTTGTAGAGACTGAGTCTCAGTATGTTGCCTAGGCTGGTCTCAAACTCTTAACCTCAAGTGATTCTCTGACTTCAGCCTCCCAAATAGCTGGGATTACAGGTGTAAGCCACTGCACCTGCTGAGGGAACACACTTTCTGATTTTGAATTATACTACAAAGCTATAGTAATCAATACAGTATGGTACTGGCATAAAAACAGAAAAATAGATCCATAAAACAGAATTAGGATCCCAGAAATAAACCCATGCATATATGATCAACTTATCTTCAACATAGCACCAAGAATACACAATAGGGAAATGGCAGTCTCTTCAATCAATGGTATGGAGAAAACTGGATATCCACATGAAAAAGAAAAAAATTGGACCCTATCTTACACTATGCACAAAAGTCAACTGAAAATGGATTAGACTTAAATGTAAGACCTGAAACTGTAAAACTCCTAGAAGAATGATTTTTTGGATATAACATCCAAAGCATGGGTAACAAAAGCAAAAACAAGTGGGACTGCATCAAACTAAAAAGCTTCTGCATAGCAAAGGAAATAATCAACAAAATGAAAAAGCAACAGTAGAAAATATTTGCAAACCATATATTCAATAAGGGTAAGTTAATATCCAAAATATATAAAGGACTCATACAACTCAATATTAGAAAAACAAATAACCTGATTTAAAACTGGGCAAAAGACCTGAATAGACATTTCTCCAAAGAAGACATAACAATGGCCAATGCATATATTAAAAGGTGCTCAATATCACTAATCATCAGGAAAACTGCAAATAAAAACCATAACGAGATATCACCTCACACCTGTTAGAATGTCTAATGTCAGAAAGTCAAAAGGTAACAAGTGGTTGTGAGGATAAGAAGAAACAGGAACCCTTATATACTGCTGGTGGGCATACAGACTGGTACAGTCATTACGAAAAACAGTGCGTTTCCAATTGCAGGGCTTAAAAAAATAGGAAAACAATATGCAGGTTCCTCAAAAAATTAAGAATAGAACTATCATATGATCTAACAGTCTCACTTCTGAGTATGTATCTAAAGGAAATAGAAGCAGGATCTTGAAGAGATGGCTGCCCTGCTATGTTCACTCCAGCATTATTCACAATAGTCGAGATATGGAAACAACATAAGTGTCCACTGATAGATGAATGGATAAAGAAAATGTCATATGTGGCCGGGCGCGGTGGCTCAAGCCTGTAATCCCAGCACTTTGGGAGGCCGAGACGGGCAGATCACGAGTTCAGGAGATCGAGACCATCCTGGCTAACACAGTGAAACCCCGTCTCTACTAAAATACAAAAAAAATTAGCCGGGCGAGGTGGCGGGCGCCTGTACTCCCAGCTACTCGGGAGGCTGAGGCAGGAGAATGGTGTGAACCCGGGAGGTGGGGCTTGCAGTGAGCTGAGATCCGGCCACTGCACTCCAGCCTGGGCAACAGAGCTAGACTCCGTCTCAAAAAAAAAAAAAAAAAAAAGAAAATGTCATATGTATGTATTTCTTTTTCAGCCTTAAAAAAAGAAAATCCCATCATTTACAACAACATGGTTGAACCCGGAGGACATTATGCTAAGTGAAATAAGCCAGACACAGAAAAAGCTGAACTCATAGAAACAGAGTAGAAAGGTGGTTAAGAGGAGATGGGGGTGGGGAAAATGGGGAGATGGCTGGTCAAAGGGCACAAACTTTCAGTTATAAGATGAATAAGTTCTGAAGACCTAAATGTATAACATGGCCACCATAGTTAACAATGATAAGGTATTGTATACTTGAAATTTGCTAGGATAGTGGACTTAAATGTTCTCACCAGACTCCCAAAATGGCAACTATATGACGTGATGGATATGTTAATTAGCTTGATTATGGTAATCACATCACAATATATACATATATCATGTATACATATATCAAAACATTATATTGTATACCTTAAGTATATAAAATTTTATCTGTCAATCACAGCTCAATAGAGCAGAATGAAGTAAAGACACACACATATATATACACACACATATATACACATATATATACACACACATATGCACATATACATACACATATACACACACACACACACATATATATATATATATTTTTTTGAGTCAGAGTCTTGCTCTGTTGCCTAGGCTGGAGTGCAGTGGCATGATCTCGGCTCACTGCAACCTCTGTCTCCTGGTTCAAGCGATTCTCCTGCCTCAGTCTCCTGAGTAGCTGGGATTACAGTTGCCCACCACCACATCCGGCTAACTTTTGCATTTTTAGTAGAGACAAGGTTTCATCATGTTGGCCAGGCTGGTCTCGAACTCCTGACCTCAGGTGATCCTCCTGCCTCGGCCTCCTGAAGTCCTAGAATTACAGGTGTGAGCCACCGCACCTGGCCACATGTATTTTTTAAAGCCATAAAGGAGAGATTGATAAATTTGATTACTCAGAATTTTTTAAAAAGCTTCTGTGTGACAAAAGATACCATGAATAGAACTAAGAAGCAAGATAATAGAGGGCAAGTAGAGACTTTCACCACATATAACAGAATGGAGTGATGTTGAAACTTACAAAACACTTACTCCTACAATCAATAAGAAAAGCACAGATAGCTGGCAGTGAGTGTTCAAGATCACATATGGAGAAATCAATCCAATCACTTATGGGGTCAATAAACATGAGAATAAACTTTGCAAGAGCCCAGGAAGTGCAAATTAGGACAGCGACAAGATACCAACACAATAGAACTTGCTTGTATGGTGAAATGGTGAAAGGGTACAACATTTCAGTTAGAAAACTTTTCCACTGCCAGGCAAGGTGGCACAGGCCTGTAATCCCAGCACTTTGGGAGGCTGAGAGAGGAGGATCACTTAAGCCCAGGAGTTCAAGTCCAGTCTGGGCAACACAGGGAGACTTTGTCTCTACAAAAAAATTTAAAAATTGGCCAGGTGTGGTGGCCTGTGCCTGCTGTCCCAGCTCCTTGGGAGGCTGAGGTGGGAGGATCGCCTGAGCCCAGGAGATTGAGGCTGCAGAGAGCTATGATCATGCCGCTGTATTCCAGCCTGGATGGCAGACTGAGACCCTGTCCAAAACAAAACCAAAAACAAACAAAAAAGAAATCGATTACACAAAACATTGGAGGCATTATCTACTAAAATTTAAACTATTCATACGCTATTGCCCACCAGTGTCTACTCCAGAAAGTCGCTCACTGCTTGCAAGAATGACCTGGCAGCGATTCTTGTGACAGGAAAACACTTGGAAACAAACTTTATGTATTTACCAGTAGGAAAGTGGTTATATCAACCATGGTTTATCCATATTATAGAACATTGTGATGTGGTTCCAAGGAATAAGTTTTTATTTTTTGATTTTTTTACTTTATTTTGTTTGGAACTAGGGTCTCACTCTGTCATCCAGACTGGAGTGCAGTGGCGTGATTATAGTTCACTACAGCCTCCACCTCCTGGGCTCATGCAATCCTCCCACCTCAGCCTCCCGAGTAGCTGGGACCACAGGTGGGCACCACCACACCCGGCTAATTTTTAAAATTATTTTGTAGAGACAGAGTCTTGCTGTGTTGCCCAGGCTGGTTCTGAACTCCTTGGGCTCAAGCACTCCTAATTCAGCCTCCCAAAGTGCTGGGATGACAGGTGTGAGCCACTGCATGCAGCCCAAGGAATATGTTATCACTATGTTTCTGACATACAGAATGTAGCATAGAGTAAACGCCATGAATATAAAAGTGCATAAAATAATGCGTGTGTGTGTTGGTATATGAAGAGCAAAGGGTCCAGGAGGGTAAGAGAAGTGACCCTGGGAAAGGACTGGGATGGGGGTGTGATTGAGAGGACTTACACATTTCACTGGCATGTGGGGATTTTTTGTTTGCTTGTTTGTTTTTTGACAATGAGAATGAGTTTATATATTGGTTAAAAAGCCAAAAACAGTTGCTTTGGAAAACAGTGGTGACTCCTCAAAAACTTAAACACAGAAGGACTATATGAGCCAGCAATTCCACTCCTACGTATATACCCAAGGGAACTGAAAACACTTCCACACACAATTTGCACACAAATGTTGATAGGAGAAGTATTCATAATGGCCCCAAGGTGGAAATTAATATTATTTAGTCCTTAAAAAGGAATGAAATACTGATTCAGGCTACATCATGATGAGCCTTGAAAACATTACGCTAAGAGAAGGAAAGCAGTCACCAAAGGCCATACACGCATGATTCCATCCATACGAAGTGTCCACAATAGGCAAATCCAGAAACAGAAAGTAGATTAGTGGCTTCCAGGGGCCGGGGAGAGGCAGAAATGGGGAGTGACAACTAAGGGATAAGGAGTTTCTTTTTAGGGTGAGGAAAATATCCTAAAATTAATTGCGCTGTCGGTTGCACAACTTTGTGAATAGAGTACAAGAAACTATTGAACTGTGCATTTTAAAAAGATGAATATTACGATAACGTGAGTTACATCTCAATTAAAAAGTTATCCAAAACAAAACCTCTCCAAAACAGACAAAGAAGCGCTAGTGGGGGAGAAAGAGGAAGACGATATTAGTGATATTAGTCCCGGGAGCAGGAACAGCTGAAGAAGAGATGCCTTTTGAGCTGGTCCTACAGGGAAAGTTTGGAAAGCAGAGGGGGATGGATGCGGGTCTTGCAGATAGCAGGCGCCGCACATGCAGAGATGGCAAAGGCAGGGTGCGCTGGGGGGCCTATGGGGAGGTCAGACTGATCCAAGCACAAGGAGAGGGGAGAGGCGAGGCGAAGCGAGGTGGGCCTGCCCCAGGAGCCCTCTGCGGGCCGGGTGGGAGGCGGTGCCCGTAAGGCTGGGAGGGAGGCGGGCTGCAACTAAGTTTCGCTTTCCTAGAAGCCTGAGACTCATGGGTTCCCTTGACGCGAGGTCACTGGAGTGAAACAGTGGAGGAAGCGTGTCATGCATCATTATCACAAGGGCACAATACGCGCAGTAAAAGGAAAGTAAAACTGCAACCAGGGATCTTCAGCCTCTGTAAGCGGAGGCCTGCCCGGGCTGGCTCCAGGCACCTGCCCCGGCCCCTTCCTGGAGATGTGGGAAAATTCCCTCGTCCAGACTTTCACATCAGGCCTCCTGTTAGAGCAGCTGGAGGGGGAGGGAGAGACCGGGTCCACCACGTCACCTGCCCCCGGCCCGCAGCGCACACAGGGCCCCAGCGTGCTGTGCTCAGGAGGCCTCGGCGTTACTCCCTGATGGCACTGCGCTCGCAGCCCCCACCCCTGCGCCTGCACTGCACGCCCTGATCCTGTCTGCTGATGGGCTGTTGAAGAAATTCCACTTGGAAGACGTCTACAGCGGGGCCTGCGGGTCCCCCGCGTTGGGGATGACTCCTAAGCCTGGAGGCAGAGGGAAGAGAACCGCGCACGGTCCCTTCCTCCGTCCGACCTGCACAGGGGATTAGCTGCCAGCTGCCCTGCTCCCCAGTCCCTTCCTTTGAAGGAATGGGTGGCAGGGTCCCCACGTGAATCTGGAGCTGGTGCCTCTGGTTTGCTGGCACAGCCAGCCTGTTTCTCTCAGATCTGCGTGAAGTGGGAGGGGCACAGTCGGGGGTGACATTCTCATTTTATAGCCAGGAAACCGGTGCAGAGACTTTGTAAGACTTGCCCGCAGCTGCACAGCAGCCCGTGGTATGGTCGGGACCAGATCTGGAATCGCTGAGTCCCAGCCAAGACTCCCTTCCGCCTCAAGCAGAGCCATTTACGGCTTGACATGGAGGCAGATCACCTGAATGGTCCCCATTCCCCACAAAGTTCCCCAAAAAAAAAGGGCCAACTTGGACCCAAACAGTGATTGAGATGGAGACTGACCACGAGAGGAGGGCACTTCCTAATCCTCGTTTCTGGCCCTAAACATCTTCCTGGCTTTCTGTTCAGGACCGCTCCGACTCCCCCAGATGCCCTTGGATTCCACTGACTTAAAGGATCAAATACATTTTGGCTCCTTCCCTGTCTCCCCCACAGGAGAATGTGCAGTCCTGGGGCTGACAGGGACTTGGAAGGAGGAGCCCAAGGGTCTTACTCCGTTTTTTTTTTTTTCTTTTTTTCTTTTTTGCTGTTAGAACACCACAGACTGGGCAATTTATAAAGAAAAGGGTTTCTTTGGTTCACAGTTCTGTGAAGTCCAAGGGCATGGCACCTGCGTCTAGCGAGGGCCTTCATATTGAGTTATCCCAAGGTGGAAGGCAGAGGGTAGGAGGGAAGATGGGGACTGAACTTCACCCTTTTATCAGGAACCCACTCCCTCAGTGGCTAGCCCACTCCTGCAATAATAATAGTATTTCACTCATGAGGGCAGAGCCTTCACGGCCTCATCACCCACCTCTTAAGGTCTTCACAATGGTAATAAAACTTCAACACAAATTTTAGAGGGGACATTCAACCATAACACTAAGTGTTATATTGGAGGAAACAGACTGCCCGTCCTTTCCCTAAATGGAGACTAAGAGGATATGACCATTGGCTAAAATGGGGGGAGGCAGGCCCTTGGTTTACCCTAAGGTAGAACCCTTTTAAGATATTTGTGAGGACGGAGGGTCCCATACCCGTGTAGCAAATGTGTGTTCTCCCAGCCACAAGGAGATGTCAGGAAGTGTGTATCCTCTTAGGGGGATGGGCTGTGGGCTGGCCTCTGAGAGGCCCGAGGCTGGTTTTTTCAGCCACAGTGAACGTATGAGGCCCAGAAATTCGATTTCTGTCAGCACGCAGTGAGAGCAGCTGTCACCCCTACTTCTTGGGGTAAAGCTGAGAGAAGTGTGAAATAGCCCACACGCCCATGGCAGCTGTAGAAAGGCCCTGCTCAGACTCCTGTTGTGCGGAGCGCAGTTGACAGACCCAGCCCGTCACGAGCTTCCCTCCGCCTCATCCTTCCTGACGCCATGCTTCCCAGCGCTGCTTCCAGTCTTTGACGTGGGAGCACCAGGCAGAAGTAGCAAGTACAGGGCGGCAGTATCTGGGCATCCCCTTTCCTGGGGGATGTGGGATGCCCGTTATGGTGACATTGTCTAGAGGACTCCTTATCAGCCTGGCCCAACAATTCCCAGAATAGCCCCGCAGCCCTAGACTCTTCCTGTCCACCCTCTTTCCTTTCCCCCTCCTTTCCCAGGCATCTGAGTGCAGCATTTGCCAGCTCACCCCCCTGTATCCTTCACAGGCATTTCCCCCAGTCAGTGTCTCATATGTTCAACTTTGTCTTGGTATCTGCTTCTGGGAAGACCCAACTTCTACAGTGTCCAACAAAAGAATGGGTGAACTGCCGTGTGGTCACACAGCGAATGAGCTAGCGCTATGCGTGTCACGTAGACGAATCTCAAAAATACCATGTTAACTGGAAAAACCACATTGCAGAAGGGTGCTTCAGATAGATCGCTGCTCCCAGCCCACCAGCTGCTCTAGGCACTTTACGCGTAGTTATGCATTTGATGCTCACACCAACACTCAGCGTCATCCCCACTTTGCAGATGAGGTAAATTGCCTCACTGTGCCTTGATTTCCTCATCTGTAAGATGGGGATGACAATAATGCCTCCTTCATCAGATGACACTGAGAGTATTAAACAAGTGCAAAACATTGAGTGTCACTCTTGCTGTGTCGCTAGCTTCTTTCATGGCCATTATTTGTATCTCCTGATTGATTCTATTTTCCTGTCTGGAAGGCCACGTCTTCCTTAGATATTTAATTGCTACTGTTGTAGTGTCTGTGTCTTACTCATGGTCTTCTCTGGCTTTTTTTTTTTTTTTTTTTTTGAGACGGAGTCTCGCTCTGTCACCCAGGCTGGAGTGCAGTGGCCGGATCTCAGCTCACTGCAAGCTCCGCCTCCCGGGTTCACGCCATTCTCCTGCCTCAGCCTCCGGAGTAGCTGGGACTACAGGCGCCTGCCACCTCGTCCGGCTAAGTTTTTGTATTTTTAGTAGAGACGGGGTTTCACTGTATTACCCAGGATGGTCTCGATCTCCTGACCTCGTGATCCGCCCGTCTCGGCCTCCCAAAGTGCTGGGATTACAGGCTTGAGCCACCGCGCCCGGCCTTCTCTGGCTTTAAGGTCCTTCATACCAACAAAAGCTGGGAAAGGGTTATGGGAGGAGATGGAGTGTCTGGGAGGGGCATGACCTGGTCACGAATTCTTTAGCTGAATTACATCAGAGGCACCAGGCCTCACAGTGGCCAGGTGGGCTTGTTCGTGTGCTTTCTGGGTGGGGAAAGAAGGGGCTGCCCAGGGCCAGGAAGCGAGGCTGCCAGGTGGGCTGAGGCCACCCGTGCCTGTCCCCGAGGCTGGTAGCCAACAGGAAGGAAGAAATAGCAACACAGCACCTAACCATATGCTGGACCCTGTCCATTCGAGCGCTGGTTTCATCCGCACAACTGTCCCCTTTTCTGGTGGAAAATGGAGGTTACTGGAAGAGGAGGAGCCACCACGGAACTCAGGTCCACCTGGCTCTAGGTGAAAAGTTTTTTTTTTTTTTGAGACGGAGTCTGGCTCTGTCGCCCAGGCTGGAGTGCAGTGGCCGGATCTGGGCTCACTGCAAGCTCCGCCTCCCGGGTTCATGCCATTCTCCTGCCTCAGCCTCCCAAGTAGCTGGGACTACAGGCGCCCGCCACCACGCCAGGCTCATTTTTTTTTAGTATTTTTAGTAGAGACAGGGTTTCACCATGTTCGCCAGGA
Organism: Macaca nemestrina; assembly: GCF_043159975.1. NCBI lineage: Eukaryota > Metazoa > Chordata > Mammalia > Primates > Cercopithecidae > Macaca > Macaca nemestrina. The sequence continues at coordinate 121,772,568 of NC_092137.1, forward strand.
TGGTCTCGATCTCCTGACCTCGTGATCCGCCCATCTTGGCCTCCCAAAGTGCTGGGATTACAGGCTTGAGCCACCGCGCCTGGCCAGTTTTTCTTTTTTTTTCCTTTGAGACTGAATCTCACTCTGTCACCCAGGCTGGAGTGCAGTGGTGCAATCTCGGCTCACTGCAACCTCTGCCTCCCAGGTTCAAGCGATTCTTGTGCCTCAGCCACCTGCTGAGTAGGTGGGACTACAGTTGCAAGCCACCATGACTGGCTAATTTTTGTATTTTTAGTAGAGGTGGGTTTCTTTTTTTATTTCGAGACCAAATCTCACTGTGTTGCCCAGACTGGAGTACAGTGGTGTGATCTCGGCTCACTGCAGCCTCTGCCTTTTGGGTTCAAGCAATTCTCCTGCCTCAGCCTCCCGAGTAGCTGGAATTACAGGCATGCACCGTCATGCCCAGCTAATTTTTGTATCTTTTGTAGAGTCAGAGTTTCACCATGTTAACCAGGCTGGTTTCAAACTCCTGACCTCAAGTGATCCACCCGCCTCGGCCTCCCAAAGTGCTGGGATTATAGGCTTGAGCCACTGCGCCCGGCTGCAATAATTGTACTCTAAAAACTACCCCCAAAAATCACTAAAATAAATTAAAGAAAAGCTAAATAAGTGGAGAGACATCTGTGTTTATGAATTGGAAAGCCTAATATTGCTATGATGGCAATATTCCCCAAAATTGATTTACAGATTCATCAAATTTCCCACCTATTTTGCAGAAATCAAGAAGTTGATTCTAAAATTCAAATAGAAATTCAAGTGACCCAAAATAGCTGAAATAATCTTGAGAAGAAAAAACTAAGTTACAGTACTCACACTTCTTGATTTCAAAACTTATTTTAAAGCTACAGTAATCAAAACTGAGTGGTAATGGCACAAGGATAGTCATATCGTTTAATGGAATAAAATTGAGAATCCAGAAATAAGCTGTTACATTTATGATCAATTAATTTTTGGCAAGGCTGCCAAAACAATTCAACAGAGAAAAGAATGGTCTCTTCAAATGGTGCTGGGACAACTGGATAGCCACATACAAAAGAATGAAGTCAGAGCCCTACATATGCAAAAACATACAAAAATTACCTCAAAATAAATCAAAGACTTCAATGTAAGAGCTAAAACTATGAAACTCTTAGAAAAAGCATGGGGGTAAATCTTCATGACTTGGATTAGGGAATGGTTTCTTAGATATGACACAAAATTAGCTGGGTGTGGTGGCCCGTGCCTGTAGTCCCAGCTACTTGGGAGGCTGAGGCAGGAGAACGGTTTGAACGCAGGAAGCGGAGGTTGCAGCGAGCCTGAGATTGCACCACTGCACTCCAGCCTGGGGTGACAGAGCGAGACCTTGTCTCAGGATTAAAAAATATATATATATATATATATGTGTGTGTGTGTGTGTCTATATATATGACAACAAAAGCACAAACAACAGAAAAAAAAAGACAAGATAAACTGGATTCCATCAAAATTAAACATTTTTGTTTACCAAAAGACACTACCCATATAGTAAAGAGATAAACCCACAAAATGAGGGAAAATATTTGCAAATTATATATCTGATAAGGGTCTAGTGTCAATAATATATTAAGAACTCCTACAACTCAATTAAAAAAAAAAGAAGCCAAACAGCCCAGTTTTAAAATGGGCAAAGGAAGCTGGTCTTGATGGTGTGTCCCTGCAGTTCTAGCTACTCACAAGACTGTGGGGGACGATTGCTTGAGCTCAGGAGTTCTAGGCCACAGTGAGCTATGATGACATTACTGTACACCAGCCTGGGCGACAGAGCAAGACTCCGTCTCAAAAAAAAAAAAAAAAAAATGGGTGCAGGGTGTGGTGGCTCATGCCTGTAATCCCAGCGCTTTGGGAGGCTGAGGTGGGCAGATCACCTGAGGTCAGGAGTTCGAGATCAGCCTGGCCAACATGGTGAAACTCTGTCTCTACTAAAAATACAAAAATTAGCTGGGCGTGTTGGCAAGCGCCTATAATCCCAGCTACTTGGGAGGCTGAGACAGGAGAATCGCTTGAATCCAGGAGGCAGAGGTTGCAGTGAGCCGAGATTGTGCCACTGCACTCCAGCCTGGGCAACAAAGAGCGAAATTCCATCTCAAAAAAAAAAAAAAAAAAAAAAAAAAGGCAAAGGACATGAAAAGATGCTCAACATCATTAGTCATTAGAGAAAATCAAAGCCACAATGAGATATTTTATATACACTAGCTTGGCCATAACAAAACAAAACAAAAATGAAATAACAAGTGTTGATGAGGATGTGGAGAAACTGGAGCCCTTGTGCATTACTGGTGGAAATGTAAAATGTCACAGCCATTGTGGAAAATAGTATGATGGTTCCTCAAAAATTAACAATTACCCAACGACCCGGCAATTCTACTCCTAGATGTGTACCGCAAGGAACTGGAAACAGAAATTGGAAACAGATATTCAAACTAATACTTGTAGATGGATGTTCATAGCAGCACCACCCACAGCAGCCAAAAGATGGACACAACACAAATGTCCGTCAACTGATGAATGGATCAAGAAGATGTGGTATAGACAGACAATGGAATACAATTCATCCAGAAAAAGGAATGATGAACTATAAACAACACAATTAAAACAAAAAGACATGAAAATTTGGAAGTAAAATGGTAGAAAAACATACACCAGATAAGTAAGAAGCTGAGGTAGCCATCTTAATATATAATAAAATAGAATTTGAGGCAAATAAGGAAGTTATATCATCGTAGAAAATAAAAGCAATAGAACAAGAAGCTAAACTGTTATAAACCTAAATACACCTAAGAACATACTTTTAAAATATACCAAGCAGCAACAAGTGAAAGAACCATAGGAAGGAGATCAGAATCTATGATTAGAGATTTTAACACATCCCTCTTAAAAACGGACAGAGCAAATGAACAAAAATCAAAGAACACAAGATTGAAACAATTTTACTATTAAGCTCACGCTATCATATGTAGGTAACCCTTACTATTCAACAGCCACTAAGAAAATTTACATTCTTTCAAGCATTTGTAGAACATTTACAAGAATAGACTGTGTTAAGCCATAAATGAAGGTTCAATAAATTCCAAAAGATCAATACCCTTCAGAACTGTGCCATCCACTAGAGTAGCCACTAGCTGCATGGTGTTGTCTAAATTAAATTAAAATGAAATAAAAATCACAATCCAGTTCCTGGGTGACACTAGTTGAATTTTACGTGCTCAATAACTATTTGTGCCTACCAGCTACCATATTAGGTAGTGAAGAGCCTTTTCATCATTGCAGACATTTCCATCAGATAGAAGGATACCTGATTTAGAGGATAGCACACAGCTAGTCTGCAATGTAATCGGGGGGAAAGGTTAGCTTTAAACATTCCTAAATGAATATCCTTATTCTTAGGAGATTCATGCCAGTATATTTTGGGGTGAAATGTCATCATGTCTGCAATGAACCTTTAAAGGCTCACTAACAAACGAAGGATAGAAAGTGGGAGGGAGATAACATAAGAGATGAAGGAAAGGGAAGGGAAATGAAGAGAGAGAGAGGAATAGCAATAAAGTAAAAGTGGGAAAATACGGACAATTTTTGAAATGAAGTGTAAGCTCTATAAGCATTCATTGCCCTATTGTTTCAACTTTTCTGCATGTTTGAAAATTTTCAAAATAGTTATGGTGGGATCTCTCTATTTAGAAACTAAACAATGTATTTCTAAGTAACCTTTAGGTTAGAAAGGAAATTACAAAAGAAGTATTAGAACTGAATGAAAAGAATGGAAAGAAATCATACGCTGTGTTTCAAAGTTTATGGGACACAGCTAAAGTGGTGCACAGAAGGAAATTGTAACTTTAAAATATGTTCATTAGGAAGCAGGAAAGGTTTCAAAAAGTGAGCTATATGTTCAATTCGATAAATTGGAAAAGAACTTCAAAGCATACCAAAGAAAGAAAAATGATGCAAATAATAAGAATAGGAGCTGAAAACAATGAAATACAGAAGGTTAATACAAATTTAAAACTGATTCTTTGGAAAGACTAATAATGTTTTTGGCAAGACTAATCAAGAAAAACAGAAGATATAAATAAAATATAGGAAGAAAGGTAGAAATAACAAGACATAGACTAGAGATGTAAAAATAATAAAAGGATGATACAAATTACTATATACTAATACACTAGGTGAAAGTGGATATATTTTAGAAAAAATAAAACGACAGAATGACACAAAAAGAAATGGAGAGCTTGAATAGAACACTAAGTCTTTTAAAAATAGAAGTAGTAGGCAAAAATCCCCGCTTCCAAAAAGGCCCAGTTGATTTTATTGTTGAGTGCTTCCAAAATTTCAAGAGACATTAAAATTTTCTTATTAAGTAGCTCCAGAAAACAGAAAAAGAGCCAAACCTTACCAGTTAATTTTATCATAATATAACCCTGTTTCTAAAACTAAATAAGGACAACACAAGAAAACTATGTAATTATTTCTCTTAAAAATGTAAATGTAAAAATATAAAATAAAATATTGGCCCAGGCGTGGTGGCTCACGTCTGTAATTCCAGCACTTTGGGAGGCCGAGGCAGGTGGATCACAAGGTCAAGAGTTTGAGACAAGCCTGACCAACATGGTGAAAGTCCGTCTCTACTAAAAATACAAAAAATTAGCCGGGCAGGGTGGCGTGCGCCTGTAATCCCAGCTACTAATCCTAGCTACTCAGGAGGCTGAGGCAGGAGAATCGCTTGAACGCAGGAGGTGGAAGTTGCAGTGAGCTGAGACCATGCCATTGCACTCCAGCCTGGGCAACAGAGCGAGACTCCATCTAAAATAAATAAATAAATAAATAAATAAAAATATAAATATAAATAAATAAATAAATAAAATATTATTTAACTGAATCTCCCAGTGCATTTTTAACAAGGTGCATGATTGACCCAGTAGCGTTTACCCAGAAATGCAAGGATGGTTCGACATCAGAAAATACACCAGTGTATTTCACCGTATTAATAAACTACAGTAGAGAGGCTGGGTACAGTGATTTACACCTGTAATCCCAGCACTTTAGGAGGTCCTGAGGAGGTGGATCACTTGAGGTCAGGAGTTCAAGATCAGACTGGTGAACATGGCAAAACCCCATCTCCACTAAAAATACAAAAATTAGCTGGGTGTGGTGGCAGATGTCTGTGATTCCAGCTACTGGGGTTGCTGAGGCAGGAGAATCACTTGAATCTGGGAGGTGGAGGTTACAGTGAGCCAAGTTCGCACCGCTGACACAGTGAGACTCTATCTCAAAATATATAAAATAAAATAAAATAAAGTAGAAAGTGATAATATTATCTCAGTGTAGAAAAATCATTTAATAAAGTTCAACACAATTTATTATTAAAAACTGAGCAAACTAGGAATAAAAAAAGAACTACCTAAACTTTACAAAAGTTATAATGTCAAAACCTACAGCACATAATATACTTAGTAGAGAAATTTTACATGGATTTTCTTTTTTTTTTTGTTTTTTTTTTTTTGTTTGAGACGGAGTCTCACGCTGTTGCCCAGGCTGGAGTGCAGTGGTGCGATCTCGGCTCACTGCAAGCTCCGCCTCCTGGGTTCATGCCATTCTCCTGCCTCAGCCTCCTGAGTAGCTGGGACTACAGGCGCTCGCCACCGCGCCCGGCTAATTTTTTGTATTTTTAGTAGAGACGGATTTTCATAAAGATCAGAAAAAATTTTGACCAACAGCATTAATAAGAAAAGTAAAATATTGAAATTGATAAGAATCGAAAGGAAAGAGAATAAAGTATCGTTATTTGTAAATGATATGACATCTCCCTAGGGGAGACTTTAACACCCCACTCTCAATATTAGACAGATCAACAAGACAGAAAATTAACAAAGATATTCAGAACTTGAACTCAGCTCTAGACCAAGCAGACCTAATAGATATCTACAGAACTCTCCACCCCAAATCAACAGAATATACATTCTTCTCAGCACCACATCACACTTATTCTAAAATTGACCACATAATTGGAAATGCAAATTGGAAATGCAAAAGAATGGAAATCATAACAAGCAACCTCTCACACCACAGTGCAATCAAATTAGAACCCATGATTAAGAAATTCACTCAAAACCTCACAACTACATGGAAACTGAACAACCTGCTCCTGAATGACTACTGGGTAAATAACAAAATCAAGGCAGAAATAAACAAGTTCTTTGATACCAAGGAGAGCAAAAAGACAACATACCAGAATCTCTGGGACACATCTAAAGAAGTGTTTAGAGGGAAATGTATAGCACTAACTGCCCACAGCAGAAAGTAGGAAAGATCTAAAATTGACACCCTAAAATCACAATTAAAAGAACTAGAGAAGCAAGAGCAAACAAATTCAAAAGCTAGCAGAGGACAAGAAATAACTAAGATCAGAGCAAAACTGAGAGAGATATAGAAATGAAAAACCCTTCAAAAAAATCAATGAATCCAGGAGGTTGTTTTTTGAAAAGATTAACAAAATAGATAGACCACCAGCCAGACTAATAAAGAAGAAAAGAGAAGAATCAAATAGACACAAGAAAAAAATGATAAAGGGGAGATCACTACTGACCCCACAAAAATGCAAACTACCATCAGAGAATACTTATGAACACCTCTACAAAAATAAGCTAGAAAATCTAGAAGAAATGGATAAATCCCTGGACATACATACCCTCTAAGACTAAACCAGAAAGAAGTCAAATCCCTGAACAGACCAATAACAAGTTCTGAAATTGAGACAGTAATTAATGCTTACCAACCAAAAAAAAAGCCCGGGACTAGATGGATTCACAGCCAGATCCTACCAGAGGTACAAAGGGAAGCTGGTACCATTCCATCTGAAACTACTCCAAACAACAGAAAAAAAGGGGACTCCTCCCTAAGTCATTTTAGGAAGTCAGCATCATCCTGATTCCAAAACCTGGCAGAGAAACAACAAAAAAGGAAAATTTCAGGCCAATATCCCTGAGGAACATTGATGTGAAAATCCTCAATAAAATACTGGCAAACCGAATCCACCAGCACATCAAAATGCTTATCCACCACGATCAAGTTGGCTTCATCCCTGGGATGCAAGACTGGTTCAACACGTGAAAATCAATTAGCGTAATCCATCACATGAACAGAACCAATGACAAAAACCACATAATTATCTCAATAGATGCAGAGAAGGCCTTTGATGAAATTCAGCATGCTAAAAACTCTCAATAAACTCGGTATTATTGGAACATATCTCAAAAAAATAAGAACTATTTATGACAAATCCATAGCCAACATCATACCGAATGGACAAAACTGGAAGCATTCCCTCTGAAAACTGGCAGAAGACAAGGATGCCCTCTCTCACCACTCCTATTCAACATAGTATTGGAAGTTCTGGCCAGGGCAATCAGGCAAGAGAAAGAAGTAAAGGGTATTTAAATAGGAAGAGAGGAAGTCAAATTGTCTCTGTTTGCAGATGACATAATTGTATATTTAGAAAACCCCATTGTCTCAACCCCAAAACTCCTTAAGCTGATAAATAACTTCAGCAAATTCTCAGAATACAAAATCAATGTGCAAAAATCACAAGCATTTCTATACACCAGTCATCGACAGGCAGAGAGCCAAATCATGCGTGAACTCCCATTCACAACTGCTGCAAAGGAAATAAAACACCTAGGAATACAACTTACAAGGGATGTGAAGGAACTCTTCAAGGAGAACTACAAATCACTGCTCAAGGAAATAAGAGAACATACAAACAAATGGAAAAAATTCCATGCTCATGAATAGGAAGAATCAATATCGTGAAAAATGGCTATACTTTCCAAAGTAATTTATAGATTCAATGCTATTCCCATCAAGCTACCATTGACTTTCTTCACAGAACTAGAAAAATTACTTTAAATTGCATATGGAACCAAAACAGAGCCTGTGTAGCCAAGACAATACTAAGCAAAAACAACAAAACTGGAGGCATCATGCTACTTGGCCTCAAACTATATTACAAGGTTACAGTAATCAAAACAGCATGACACCGGTACCAAAACAGATATATAGACCAATGGAGCAGAACAGAGGCCTCAGAAATAACACCACACATCTACAACCACCTCATCTTCGACAAACCTGACAAAAACGAGCAATCGGGAAAGGATTCCCTATTTAATAAATGGTGCTGGGAAAACTGGCTAGCCATATACAGAAAACAGAAACTGGACTCCCTCCTTACATGTTATACAAGATTGTATACACTTTATACAATCTTTCTTATACTCCTTCCTTACACCTTATATAAGATTGTATACACCTTATACAAAAATTAACTCAAGATGGATTAAAAACTTAAATGTAAAACCTAAAACCATAAAAACCCTAGAAGAAAACCTAGGCCATGATATGCAGGGCATAGTCATGGGCAAAGATGACGTGAATAAAACACCAAAAGCAACTGCAACAAAAGCCAAAATTGACAAATGGGATCTAATTAAACTAAAGAGCTTCCGCTCAGCAAAAGAAACTATCATCAGAGTGAACAGGTAACCTACAGAATGGGAGAAAATTTTTGCAATCTTTCCATCTGACAAAGGTGTAATAACCAGAATCTACAAGGAGCTTAAACAAATTTACAAGAAAAAAACAAACAACCCTATCAAAAAGTAGACGAAGTATATGAACAGACACTTCTCAAAAGAAGACATTCATGCGGCCAACAAACATGAAAAAAGCTCATCATCACTGGTCATTAGAGAAATGCAAATCAAAATCACAATGAGATACCATCTCATACCAGTTAGAATGGCAGTTATTAAGTTTGGAAACAACAGATGCTGGTAAGGATGCAGAGAAATAGGAACACTTTTACATTGTTGATGGGAGTGTAAATTAGTTCAACCACTGTGGAAGACAGTGTGGCAATTCCTCAAGGATCTAGAACCAGAAATACTATTTGACTCAGCAATCCCACTACTGGATATATACCCAAAGGATTATAAATCATTCTACTATAAAGACACATGCACACATATGTTTATTGCAGCACTATTTACAATAGCAAAGGCTTGGAACCAACCCAAATGTCCATCAATAATAGATAGACTGGATAAAGAAAATGTGGCACATACACACCATGGAATACTATGCAGCCATAAAAAAGAATGAGTTCATGTCCTTTGCAGGGACGTGGATGAAGCTGGAAATCATCATCCTCAGCAAACTAACACAGCAACAGAAAACCAAACACTGCATATTCTCACTCATAAGTGGGAACTGAACAATGAGAGCACATGGACACAGGGAGGGGAACACCACACACCGGGGCCTGTTGTGGGGTGGGGGACATGGGGAGGGAGAGCATTAGAACAAATACCTAATGCATGCAGGGCTTAAAATCTAGATGATGGATTGATGGGTGCAGCAAACCACCATGGCACATGTATACCTATGTAACAAACCTGCATGTTCAGCACATGTATCCCAGAACTTAAAGAAGAAAAAAAAAAGAAATGATTAAAAAATAAAAGAAAAAAAAGGAATCTGTGCTCACCAACTTCGACAGTCAGTTGACTGGAGCAATGGTTCAGGAGTCTGACTCACCAGTGGATCCCAAATCAGTCAGGAGTGAAGACTAAAGGCTTCAGTGATGCACACTTAGGATGCTGGATGGGAAGCCCGGGAGTCCAACGATGAATCTGATTGATACGGGTTGGCTGTGTCCCCACCCAAATCTCATCTTCAGCTGTAGTTCCTGTAATCCCCTAGTGTGATGGGAGGGACCCGGTGGGAGGTAATTGAATCATGGGGGTGGTTACTTCTGTGCTGCTGTTCTGATGATAGTGAGTGAGTCCTCATGAGATCTGATGGTTTTATAAGGGGCTTTCCCCCAACTTTGCTCTGCGCTTCTCCTTGCTGCTGTCATGTGAAGAAGGACGTGTGTTTGCTTACCCTTCCATCATGACCGTAAATTTCCTGAGACCTCCCTGTGGAACTGCGAATCAATTAAACCATTTTCCTTTATAAATTACCCAATCTTGGGCAGTTCTTTATCACAGTGTGAGAACGGACTTATACACTGATCCTATCTGAGTCACAGCACCTTAATTATTAAAGAAAAATTAATAAATGGTACCTGTTCAGGGCAGGAAGGCAGACTTTATTCAAGACTTGTTTATTTTACTCAGGCTATAGGTTTAGGCTCTACTGCAATGGGCCTCTGCAGCAGGGATGACAGAGTGGGCCTGATTCCAAATGTAACAAGGAAAAGGGAAATGCATAGCTACCCGGGGCAGATGGGGTTCAGTGGCTGGAAAACTACTAAGAGGAAGCCTCAGGAGTCAGAGGGCTTCTGTCTAAACCCACCTCACAGGCCAGGGTGTTGGGACATCGCCTTGGGGGTGGGGAAGATGAGGAACCTGATCTGATATCAAGGGTGATCAGATAATGAGGGTGGTGGTTCTGGCTAAACCAACTTAGCAGGGTTCTTGCTAAAATTGGACAATGCAGAGATGAACACAGAAACCTAAAAGGCAAGGCCTAGTTGAGAAGATGGTTCTGAAGAAAATAAATTTCTGTTTTTGTTCGTTTGTTTGTTTGTTTGAGACAGAGTCTCACTCTGTCACTCAGGCTAGGGTGCAGTGTTGCTATCTCAGCTCACTGCAACTTCCACCTCCGGGTTCAAGCAATTCTCTTGTCTCAGCCTCCCGAGTAGCTGGGACTACAGGCGTCCACCACCACACCTGGCTAATTTTTGTATTTTTAGTAGAGAAGGGGTTTCACCATATTGGTCAGGCTGGTCTCAAACTCCTGACCTCAGGTGATCCACCCTCCTCGGCCTCCCAAAGTGCTGGGATTACAGGCGTGAGCCGCTGCGCCCAGCCAATTTCTTTTGTTTAAGCCACCCAATCTGTGATGTTTATTATGGCAGCCTGAGAAGATTAACACATTTTCCTAGACTCAGGCACTAGCTCGATTCTAACTTCTCTTTACAAAGAGTACCTTTGTGAAAAGAATTCTTTCCCTTTGTGTTATTTCCCCAAGTATATTTGTGGTGATGACATTTTCTCAGACTCTAGAATAGTAACTACTGGGGAGAAGACAATTTTCCTCCTACTCTTTGAAGATTTGATATTTGAGTCTCTGAGAAAAATAAAAACACCTGACAGTAGACAGTTTAACGGGAGGAAAAGCATACAAATGTATTACATGCATACACACGGGAGTCTCACAAAATGTTAAGACTCAAAGAAAGGCCAGAAGATTGAAGTTTTTGTTTGTTTTTTTGAGATGGAGTTTCGCTCTTATTGCCCAGCTGGAGTGCAATGGCATGATCTCGGCTCACTGCAACCTCCGCCTCCCGGGTTCAAGCAATTCTCCCGTCTCAGCCTCCCGAGTAGCTAGGATTACAGGCATCCACCACCACGCCCGGCTAATTTTTGTATTTTTAGTAAAGATGGTGTTTCACCATGTTGGCCAGGCTGGTCTCGAACTGCTGACCTCAGGTGATCCACCCGCCTCGGCCTCCCAAAGTGTTGGGATTACAGGCGTGAGCCACTGCACCCGGCCTGAAGTTTTTATAGCATTGGAATAGGGTTTTGAACTTCTGGCTGCAGTGAGTTATGACACCAGATGGTGGCAGATGGTGAAGGTAGTGACAAGCTGTGAGAGGGTGGGGGAAGCAATGCATAGTGAATAAAATATCGTATGGGCGCGGTGGCTCACGCCTGTAGTCCCGGCACTTTGGGAGGCCAAGGCAGGAGGATCGCTTGAGTCTAGGTGTTCAAGACCAGCCTGGGCAACATGGTGAGACCCCCATCTCTAAAATTTTTTTTAGTTAGCCAGGCATGATGGTGCATGCTGCTAGTTCCGGCTACTCAGGAGGCTGAGGTAGGAGGATCGATTACCTGAATCCAGGAGTTCAGGAGTTCAAGGCTGCAGTGAGCTATGAGCTATGATCATGCCTCTGCACTCCAGCCTAGGTGACAGAGCAAGATCCTGTCTCAAAAAAAAAAAAAAAAAAAAAAAAAAAAAAAGTCTTATTATGCAGCTAAAGTCTCAGGTAATCTCGAACTGCCTGCGGAGTGGTGATGGCTTGTGACAGTCTCTGTCTGGGCAGGTGCCTAGTCTCTTTCTGTGACATGATCCTTCCTAGCTCCGACTTTCGACACCTAAGGGGTCCTAGAGAAAGCTTCTGCTTGCATCCACTGTTGATTAATGTAGATTTCCTTTATGGATGTAAATTTCTTTTACGAAACGACAGCTTTTCAGGGCTACCCCTGTGCCTGCGGGCTCTCTGAATAGCCATCTTGAAATACGTCAAAGAAGTCTATTTTGGGATGGCGTACCTTAGTCTCTAATCCAATACACGTGTTATAACCACTCTACAAGTTCTTATGGGGCCACAGGAAGAGAATGCTAAGATGGGGCTGCTCTGGCCAGTCCCAGGGGAACAATCAACAGGCCTACAGTTGCAGCAGTGGAATGCCACGCCTGGTCCCCAGCCCTGGACATTGCCCCATTCTCCTGACCCCTCGCTTCTCTAAACCTCCCTGTAACTCTGTCTTCTGGACCCATGTGTCTGCTGGGTGTACAGCACCCAGCACTTGGAACCAGTGAGTATCATATGTTAAGGAAAAATTGTCGGGCTTGGACCAACCACCCACCCTGTTCCAGCCAGAGCCTGTCTCTTGTTTGTTCACCGACTACACGCCCTATCCAAACCAAGCTTCTGGCTCTTGTCCTCTAAGTGGCACTGTTACAGCGGAAACACAACAAGGAATAAAGGAGCTTTTTCTTTTTTCCTTCTTACTTATTTATTTAGAGACAGGGTCTTGCTCCATCACCCAGGCTTGAGTATGGTTGTTACAGGAAAGGGGTCCCAATCCAGACCCCAAGAGAAGGTTCTTGGATCTCCTGCAAGAAAGAATTCAGGGCGAGTCTTCAGTGCAAAGTGAAAGCAAGTTTATTAAGAAAGTAATGGAATAGGCCGGGCGCCTGTAATCCCAGCACTTTGGGAGGCCGAGGCCGGCGGATCACAAGGTCAGGAGATCGAGACCATCCTGACTAACACGGTGAAACCCCGTCTCTACCAAAAATACAAAAAATTAGCCAGGCATGGTGGCGGCGCCTGTAGTCCCAGCTACTCGGGAGGCTGAGGCAGGAGAATGGTGTGAACCCGGGAGGCGGAGCTTGCAGTGAGCCGAGATGGCGCCACTGCACTCCAGCCTGGGTGACAGCGAGACTCCAAGACTCTGTCTCCAAAAAATAAAAAAAAAAAAGAAAGTACAGGAATAAAAGAATGGCTACTCCATAGACAGAGCAGCCCCGAGGGCTGCTGGTTGCCTATTTTTATGGTTATTTCTTGATGATACGCTAAACAAGGGGTGGATTATTCATGCCCGTCTTTATTAGATCATATAGGGTAACTTCCTGATGTTGCCATGGCATCTGTAAACTGTCATGGCGCTGGTGGGAGTGTAGCAGTGAGGAAGACCATCACTTTTGTGGCCATCTTCGTTTTGGTAGGATTCGGCCAGCTTCTTTACTGCAACCTATTTTATTGGCAAGGTCTTTATGACCTGTATCTTGTGAGGACCTCCTGTCTCATCCTGTGACTTGGAATATGCCTTAACTGCATGGGAAAGCAGCCTAGTAGGGTTCCACCTCATCTTACCCAGCTCTTAGTCAAGATGGAGTTGCTCCGGTTAACACACCTCGGACACAGTGATGCGATCTCAGCTCACTGCAGTCTCTGCCTCCCGGGTTCAAGCGATACTCACGCCTCAGACTCCCGAGTGGCTGGGGTTACAGGTGCGTGCCACCACACCCAGCTAATTTGTGTACTTTTTTGTAGAGATGGCATTTCAGCATGTTGCCCAGGCTTGTCTCAAACTCCTGGACTCAAGCAATCATCCTCCCTTGGCCTCCCCAAGTGTTGGAATAAAGGCGTGAGCCACCGTGCCCAGCCGTGGTGTCTCTTCTTACAAGGTCACTCAGCCTGCAAAGCACGGTCCCACTCTCATGACTTCACCTCGTTTAACCCTGATTGCTTCCTTATAGGCCCTATCTACCAGTATAGCCACACTGGTGGTGAGGACATCAACATAGGAATTTGCATGTGAAGGGGAGAAAAAAATGTATAATTTATTTTCTCAACCCTCATAAGTTCCTAGCTGGGACAACTCTGTAACAAAAGACAGATCAATAGGAAAAAAGGGTCGGGTGTGGTGGCTCCCGCCTGTAATCCCAACACTTTGGGAGGCCGAGGAGAGCAGATCACTTGAGGTCGGGAGTTCAAGACCAGTCTGGCCAACATGGTGAAACCTCATCTTTACTATAAATACAAAAATTGGCCGGGCGCGGTGGCTCAAGCCTGTAATCCCAGCACTTTGGGAGGCCGAGACGGGCGGATCACGAGGTCAGGAGATCGAGACCATCCTGGCTAACACGGTGAAACCCCGTCTCTACTAAAAATACAAAAACTTAGCCGGGCGAGGTGGCGGGCGCCTGTAGTCCCAGCTACTCGGGAGGCTGAGGCAGGAGAATGGCGTGAACCCGGGAGGCGGAGCTTGCAGTGAGCTGAGATCCGGCCACTGCACTCCAGCCTGGGTGACAGAGCGAGACTCCGTCTCAAAAAATAAATAAATAAATAAATAAATACAAAAATTAGCTGAGTGTGTAATCCTAGCTACTAGGGAGGTTGAGGTAGGAGAAAAAAAAAACAACAGGAAAAAGAGAAATATAATTTTTTTTGGTGTGGATGTACAAATTTATTGACATGAATATGAACACAAGAGACATACAAAATATAAGACTCAAAGGAGGAGTCAAGCCACTGAAGTTTTTACATCATCTTGAGGTTACAGAGGTGGAGACACAGGTTACGGGAAAGTGTGCCTAACAAAAGCTGTCTTGTGGTTCAGATGAACATATCCCTCAGCCGGACATTGTGGCTAATGCCTGTAATCCCAGCACTTTGGGAGGCCGAGGCAGGAGAATCGCTTGAGCCCAGGAGTTTGAGACCAGCCCTGGCAACATAGCGAGATTCCATCTCTGAAAATAATTTTTAAAAATTAGCTGGGCATGGTGGTGCACACCTGTAGTTCCAGCTACTTGGGAGGCTAAGGTGGGAAGATCCTTAGAGCCTGGCAGTTTGAGGCTGCAGTGAGCTTTCATTGCACTACTGCCCTCCAGCCTGGGCAACAGAGCAAGACCCTGTCTCAAAAAAGAAAAATAAAAAAAATAAAGAAAGTATCCCAGGTAATCTTAGAACTGCCCTCAGAAAGAATAGATAGGCCGGGCGCGGTGGCTCACGCCTGTAATCCCAGCACTTTGGGAGGCCGAGGCGGGTGGATCACCTGAGGTTAGGAGTTCAAGACCAGCCTGACCAACATGAAGAAACCCCATCTGTACTGAAAAAAAAAAAAAAAATAGATGGCGGCCTTTGGTAAAAAGATTCTCTCTGAGACCTTTAAAAACGTCAGACTTTAGTGTTTTTTTTCCTGAGTTAATCTTTCCTAGATTCAGATAAGGGAGGCATTACCCCCAAAACCAGGTTTGTTTGCCTGGCGAGTAACAAACGACGCTCCATGAGGATGCAGGTTTTGATCAATAAAAGTTTTTTTTTTTTAATTTTTTAATTTTTTTGAGACAGAGTCTGGCTCTGTCGCCCAGGCTGGAGTGCAGTGGCCGGATCTCAGCTCACTGCAAGCTCCGCCTCCCGGGTTTACGCCATTCTCCTGCCTCAGCCTCCCGAGTAGCTGGGACTACAGGCGCCGCCACCTCGCCCGGCTAGTTTTTTGTATTTTTTAGTAGAGACAGGGTTTCACCGTGTTAGCCAGGATGGCCTCGATCTCCTGACCTCGTGATCCGCCCGCCTCGGCCTCCCAAAGTGCTGGGATTACAGGCTTGAGCCACCGTGCCCGGTCATTGATCAATGAAAGTTTTATTACCTGGTCCAAGTAGGGAGGACCCTGGGCGTTTTCTCCAACGCAGTGTCCCCCGAGGGAGAGTGACAGGAGGGTTTCACAGGGCGATGGAGGGGAGAGGATGCGTCCTCACGTGTGGAGGAGGGATCCCAGAGGTCCAGGCGCAGTAACAAGAAAGGTCACTTGGGTTCATCTGTAAGTTGCTAGGGTCTGTTGGGAGCTGGTTTGAACCAAGTGGGTGACTGCATTCTAAACAGGGCTTGGAAGAAACAGGCTGCAGGGCAGGAGGCTGTAAAACAGGCTGATAGTCTGGGCGTGGTGGTTCATGCCTGTAATCCAGCACTTTGGGAGGCCAAGGTGGGTGGATCACCTGAGGTCAGGAGTTGAAGACCAGCCTGGTCAACATGGTGAAGCCCTGTCTCTACTAAAAATGCAAAAATTAGCCGGGCGTGGTGGCGGGAGCCTGTAGTCCCAGCTACTCCGGACGCTGAGGCAGGAGAATTCCTTGAACCCAGGAGGTGGAGGTTTCAGCGAGCCGAGATCACACCCGGCTCCAGCCTCGCACTCCAGCCTGGGTGAAAGAGTGAGACTCTGTCTCAAAAAAACACAAAACAAAACAAAACAAAAACCCCCCAAAACAGGCTGATTGCTTCAGTTGATTAAATTCCTATAATCCTTGGGATGCCCCAATCCCCATACCCCACTTGCTTACAGAGACCTCAGAGAAAGCCTGGGCATTGATTTCACTAATGTAGATTTGCTCTCCAGGTGCACCTCTCCCTCACAAAAGGCAGCTTTTCAAAGCCCTTCTTGTGTTTGCGGCCTCTCTGAAGAGCCATCTCAAAATAAGCCAAAGAGGTATATTTTGGGGTGAACTATTCTTGTTTCCTTTAGGGGGAACACAGCCATTCAACCCGTAACAGAGACAGTCCCTGTCAATGTCGTGTGTGAACAATTGGGAACAAGCGGGCGGTGGGAGGCAGCCCAGCGGGGAGCGGCAGGCTGGAGACCCAGGATTGCTGGGCTGAGATCCAGCTGGGGCATCCCTGAGAGCAGAAGGCGGCTGGACCGCAGGAGGTCAGTGCCTGCCTGGCGGGGAGCCCCAAGGACACCTGTCCGAGCTAGCTGAGTGGAGAGCATACGCCCCGGGAGGAGTGCAGGCAGGACTCCCGCTGACAGGGCCTGCTTGGTAGGTGCTGGGCAAATAATTAGAGAAGGAATGATTACCCACCACAGGTTGTTGGGCTCTCCATGCAAGAGAAATTGACATGAGGCCAAAACAGTTTTCCCAGACGAGGCTTCATTAGAGCTCACACCCGGACATAAGGGAGGCAGCACTAGAGAGGAGAGAGAGAGAGAGAGTGACAGAGAGACAGAGAGAGCAAGAGACAGAGAGACAGAGAAAGAGACAGAGACAGAGAGAGAGACAGAGACAGAGAGAGACAAAGAGAGAGAGAAAGAGACAGAAGAACAGAGACAGAAAGACAGTGACAGAAAGGCAGAGAGAGCGATAAAAAGAGAGAGAGACAGAGAGAGAGAGAGAGAGAGAGAGAGAGAATTTCCTGACTGACTCTCCAAAAAGAGCCAGTAGAGATGTTCTTATTAGACAAAGCGTAGAAATTGACATCAGGGGTAGGGCGAGCAGGCTGAGCCCGGCGGACCTCATGAGGGGTAGGGTGTTCAGGTCAGCGTATTTGATTGCCATGGTTATCATGGTCAGGATAACTGTGACCCCTTAATAATAATGGGCCACCTGGTGGTCTGGCTGGCAGCAACAAAGCTTTAAATCAATTGTTCAGAATTCCTTCCTGGGATGGGGACACTGTGCAACCTTGGTTATCTCCTAAGGCCAGTTCCTGGATTTTTTTTTTTTTTTTTTTTTTTTTGAGATAAGGTCTTGCTCTATTGCCCAGGCTGGAGTGCAGTGGCACCATCATGACTCACTGCAGACTTGACCTCCCTGGGCTCAAGTGATCCTCCCACCTCGGACTCCTGCGTAGCTGGGACTACATGTGTTTGTCACTATGCTCAGCTAATTTTTGTATTTTTTTGGAGAGACAGGGTTTTGTTATGTTGCCCAAGCTGGTCTAAAACTTACGGACTCAAGCGATCTGCCTGCCTCGGCCTCCCAAAATGCTAGCATTACACATGTGAGCCACTGCGCCTGGCCAGAGTTCTTTAAGTAAACGGCATGGTTAAACATGATGGCATGCGTGGAGTAGTGGTGTGGGTTCTGCGATCCGTGGGAATGCTGCAGTGGGGTTGAGTTGAAGCCAAGTCTTATCTCTGTCTCAGTACTCTCACTCCAGCTATTACCGAGCAAATGGGCTTGTTGCCTGACCGCACAGAAGCCAACATTCCCGCTCCAGCTTTGACAAAAGAAAAGCTTCATTGTGAGGCGGACCAGCAAGGAGACAGGAAGCACAGCTCAAATCTCTCTCTCCAATTTGGGGTGTGGGGCGCTTTTTAAGGGGTCAGAGGGCAAAGGGAAGTATTTAGGAATGTTGGCTTGGCAGGGTCTGATCGGAGGGCTTCAAATTTAACCATTTATGGTAAGGTATGTTGAGGCAGATTTTAGCCCCAGATCTTCCAGGCCCGCGGACCCCTTGCTTTTGAAAGGGTTTCAGCGTTCAGGTTCTGGTCACGTCCCAGTCCTGTTATCTCTGCAGGAAGAAATCATTGATTCCGGTGCTGTTAGAGGTCAAAGCTTTTTCTATTGTGCCCAGACTACATGACTTGCAGTTTTGGCTCGGTTATACCTACCAGATAACTTGACATTCTCTTATCAACAGAGTAGGCTCAGTTTGGTCTGGTTCTGTGATTACGCCACTTCTCGTATCCTTTCAAATAACCATTTCAGGCCAGGCACAGTGGCTCACACCTGTAACCCCAGCACTTTGGGAGGCCGAGGCAGGAGGATCACTTGAGGTCAGGAGATCAAGACCAGCCTGGCTAACATGGTGAAACCCCGTCTCTATTAAAAATACAAAAACTAGCCAGTCAAGGTTGCAGGAGCCTGTAATCCCAGTTACTCAGGAGGGTCAGGCAAGAGAATCATTTGAGCCCGGAAGGCAGAGATTGCAGTGAGCTGAGATTGCGCCATTGCACTCCAGCCTGGACAATGGAGCAAGACTCTGTCTCAAACAAACAAACAAACAAACAAAAACAAAACAAAAAACCTCCAGCCATTTCGTTACAGTTTGAGAGAGTCTGAGAGGCTGAAAGGACTGGGTCCTTTCTGTGTGGGTGTTGATTCAGAGTTGACATCATTGTCCTGGGCCACTCTGGGGGAGCTGGCCCCTGCAGTCCCTGAGGCTGAGTCTGGGTGTGAAAGGCTTGCTCTTGGCTGGCACACTGGGACCATTGTTCTCAGCCAACAGATGAAACCCAGCCAGTTGGAAGAGGCCCGTTCAACCCCAGTGTTTACACATGAGGAGCTGGGGGCCAGGGCGACAGGAAGTGACTTGCCCATGTCACCGGAACTGGTGGCAGAGCCAGCGCTTGGCGGGGGATGGCAGCCCACAGCCCCAGGCGATGGAGGCACCCCATTTCCAGTGTGCCTGCTGTTGACTTGCCGTTTGGAACCTTCATTCTCAGGACAGAAGCTAAATCTGCGCCATCTGCCGTCCTCTCCGAGGAAGTGCCTGTATTTGGTGAGAACTGGGGTGAGAGAGGCTCCAAGATGCTGCTTGGCAGAAGTTTCCAGTAATTGGCTGGGAGGAGGCTCACTCCACCTGAGCAGAAGCAGGCGGGGGTAGGGAACACAGCGTGAACGAAATAGCAAATGCAAACTGATTACTGAGAAGAAAGGAGGGGGGTGGATTTGGTGAGCTGGAGGTGGTCTCCTCGCATATCTGTTAGGATGTCTGCAGCCACGAGCAACAGGAAACCTAATTCCAGTGACCTAACCAAGGAGGCTTTGTCAACCCACATCGCAGGCAGCCCCGAGGCAGGGCAACTCCGGGTCGGCTAGTTTAGTAGCTCAATTTGGTACCATCAAGAATCATAAATCATGGATGGGCACGGAGGCTCATGCCTGTAATCCCGGCACTTTGTGGGGCTGAAGCGGGAAGTTCACTTGCAGCCAGAAGTTGGAGACCAGCCTGGGCAACATGCAAGACCCTATCTCTAAAAAAAAAAAAAAGTATAAAAAATTAGCCAGGTGTGGTGGCACATGCCTATACTCCCAGCTACTTGAGAGGCTGAGGCAAGAGGATCGCTTAAGGCCAGGAGTTTGAGGCTGCAGTGAGCTATGATCATGGCACTGAAATCCAGCCTGGGTAACCGAGCAAGACCCCCACACTCTAAAAAAAGAATCATAAGTCATACCATCACTTTGTACTCCAACAATTTATACAACTATAAATTATCGATGTACAATTTTAAAAAAACAGGAGGGAAAAGAGCGTCCTTACCCCTCGGCCATCCTCAGGAAGCAGCCTGGCCCCATCTCCCATGCCTGCCAGGTGGCAGCTGCAGGCCCAGCAGACAGCCAGCTCTGCGGGGAAGATTCGCTGTGAGTTTCTTTAAGAAACTATCCCCCATCGACCGGGTGCCGTGGCTCACACCTCTAATCCCAGCACTTTGGGAGGCCGAGGCGGGCAGATCACGAGGTCAGGAGATGGAGACCATCCTGGTCAACATGGTGAAACCCCGTCTCTACTAAAAATACAAACAATTAGCCGGGTGAGGTGGCGGGCACCTGTAGTCCCAGCTACTCGGGAGGCTGAGGCAGGAGAATGGCGTGAACCCGGGAGGCGGAGCTTGCAGCGAACCGAGATCGCACCACTGCACTCCAGCCTGGGTGACAGAGCGAGACTCCGTTTCAAAAAAAAAAAAAAATAGCTTCATGGACCCATGGCTCAGTTTATACCAATGATTATAATTATTTTCCATGCATAGTCTGCAATTCACTCTAGCAATGGGAGTCTTCTATTTGTGGCTTCTTCGCATCCCTTTCCAACATTACCTGAGACAAGGAGATAGCTCCCCTTCTTTCTAACAGCAGCAGCATGTTCCAGGCTTACCTTACTTCTTGGGTGCCCTGACATCTTGTGTTGACACCTTCCAACAAGCTCTGATTTCCTTTAGAGGAGAACAGCATAGTGGGCCCAAATCTATGTGAGAAGATAAGTGTTCCTCCCCTCTGGAGGATACAGCATTCAAGACATCGTTGTGGAAACACAGACCAGACCCTCACCAGATACCAAAGCCGCTTGGACCTACCTGCCTCCAGAACCGTGAGAAATCCATGTCCATTTATGATAAATGACTCAGCCTCAGGTACGCTGTCACAGCAGCACAAAGGTAAACCAATATAAGTAAATACTGTTTCAGAAACAGTAAAAAGCAGGAAGACTCCTGGAAGCCCAAAGCGGGTGGGCAGCCTTACAGATGGGCCCTTCCTGGTGCCAGCTATTAAGTCACGGTCTCTCAGCTCCAAACCCACCTACTCTTCTCCACTGGGCAATGCGGGGTCTGGCTTTGCAAACCATACTTCTGCTTTGCCGGACGCTCCCTGTTAGGCTATCCCAAGAGGCATTTGAGGGAGACTGTGGGGCAGGAGGAAAAGGGACTGGATCCTTCCTGTCTGCTTCCCACCCCTGAGAGCGTGTCCTTGTAACACTTCCTCGCCCTGGCATTGCCAGTTCCTTCCCTCCGCAGCCGTTTGCAGATTTCCCGACACTCGCAGAACCCCCTCATTGTGCTCCTTGAAGACACCAGCACCAGCGGAGCAGCAGGGTCAGAGTTTTAGCTCTTTGAAGTCTCTAGATCTTTCTCTTTCATCTCTGAGTTTCCCAGCCCTAGAGGTGGTGCTTGCTTCCAGCCACTGCTACTTCCCTGATACCTTAGACTTCCCGTTTTGTCCTTTCGGTGGTCAAAAACTCTATACCTGTAAACAAGTCTTTTTTATTATTATTACGCTTTATGTTCCAGGGTACATGTGCACAACGTGCAGGTTTGTTACGTATGTATGCGTGTGCCATGTTGGTGTGCTGCACCCATTAACTCGTCATTTTATAGTTAATTCTCTGTTCAAATCACAGGTTCCTGTCACCTGGATACAACACCCATCCCTATTTTTGATAGGAGATGACTGAGACCAGAGGGAATCTTTTACGGCAATGTCATTAATTCAGTACTTTCATTTATCTGTCAGAACAGGGAGATAGACGATTCCCCTAACTGGGCTTGCATTTTCTCATGTGTTTTGCCAGAGACACCCACTGGGTAGCCGAGTGTCTCAGCCTCAGCAGATTCGATTCCTCCTCCACAGTGGCCGCATTTCCTCTGGGTGCCATGAGATTCTCACTGTCTTTCCTCCTGATTACTCCTTCAGCTAGAAGACGGAGGTCAGCTCTGTTCCTTCACCTTTCTCTTCTAGGACAGTCTGTTTTCTGGTTCTGAAATTTTTTTTTTTTTTTTTTTTTTTTTGAGACAGAGTCTCACTCTGTTACCCAGGCTGGAGTGCAGTGGCACGATCTCATCTCACCGCAACCTTGACGTCCCGGGTTCAAGTGATTCTCCTTTCTCAGTCCCGCAGGTAGCTGGGATTACAGGTGCCTGCCACCGCGCCCGGCTAAATTTTGTATTTTTAGTAGAGACAGGGTTTCACCATGTTGGTCAGGCTGGTCTTGAACTGCTGACCTCAGATGATCCGCCTGCTGCCTTGGCCTCCCAAAAGTGCTGGGATTATAGGCGTGAACCACCGCACCTGACCCTGCAATATTTTTATTTCTGAGGAAGTGTCATTAGATCTCACTTGAGGAACCCAGTTGTAAATGAATCCTGCTCATCCCCATTCAGGGAAAACCATCTCTGATGGTAACAAAAAGATTTTGGCTGGGCACAGTGGCTCACAACTGTAACCCCAGCACTTCAGGAGGCCGAGGCGGGTGGATCGCTTGAGCCCAGGAGTTTCAGACCAGCCTGGGCAACATGGCAAAACAAAACCCCATGTCTACAAAAAATTAAAATATTAGCCTGGTGTGATGACACACGCCTGTAGTCGTAGCTACTCGGGAGGCTGAGGTGGGAGGACCGCCTGAGCCCAGGAGGCTGAGGCTACAGTGAGCAATGATTGTGCCACTGCACTCCAGCCTGGGTGACAGGGCAGGACCCTGCCTCAAAATAAATTCATAAATGCATAAATTCTGTTTGGAAAGGCTGCTGCAAACTTGGGATCAGAACACCTTGAAAAACTTGCCCCCAAGCCTTCTGAAAAGCAGGGAAATCTGGGAGACCGTTCTATTTCCTTCCTGAGGAAATAAAATCGGCTTGTTTAGCAGCGCCTCCGAAGGAAACTTTCCAGCCACCATCCCTACGGAACAAAGGACGTTTATGTTCATTGGAAATGTGACGGTCACTGCCCACTGCCACTCCGCACAAAGTCTGAATTGTCACAGCAGAGATGTGGGGGAACGTCATAAATGAGAAGAGACACTGAGTCTAGAATGAACAGAGTGTTGAGATATCAACCCATTGACAGAGTCACTGCCTGGCAGTTCCACCAGAGAGACACAAATACGATATTGTTCCGTTTAATCTGATAAAGGTTTTCCCCCGCTGATTTGAGGATTTACTCGTGTGAGAAATCTTACAAAGATATACAAATGAAAAATCGCAACCTTTTATTTCATAAGTCATTTTTATGGAAAATATAAAATTCAATGAACTCAAGACTGTTGGAAGAATCCAAGGAGAAGAGTTCTGGGGACAGTCCATCCCAAAGGGGAGCACTTCGTGTCTAGTCAGACGTCCACAGTGCATCCAGCACACATGACATGCAGCTGAGCAGACAGTCTCTGCTTTGCTTAATAAACAGAATCATTGCTGAGACACAGGACTCTGATCTTTAATCAGAGGGTCTTGGATCCTGGGGTCTTGGTCTTACAGAAAAACAAACGTGTAGCAAATTCTAGTAGGAAGCAATGAACTTCTGATTTGCTTCAGCAGGGGATTAAGAAAAAGCATAATACGTCTGCAGAATTATGGGAGCAGCTCTTCTAGAAGACATTCTTTGATACCTGTACAGTTTCAACTTTCTCCAAAGCACTCCAGTCCACATTAGGCCTGTGAAGCAAGCAAGGCAGGGATGATTATGCCTGTCTGGTGACGAGGAAGCTGAGGCATACACAGGCTAGGGGTCTGGTCCAGCACTGCACTGCTAGGCACTTTTAAGAGTACCTAGCCCTATGGCCGGGCGCGGTGCTCAAGCCTGTAATCCCAGCACTTTAGGAGGCCGAGACGGGCGGATCATGAGGTCAGGAGATCAAGACCATCCTGGCTAACATGGTGAAACCCCGTCTCTACTAAAAATACAAAAAACTAGCTGGGCAAGGTGGCGGGCGCCTGTAGTCCCAGCTACTCGGGAGGCTGAGGCAGGAGAATGGCGTGAACCCAGGAGGCGGAGCTTGCAGTGAGCCGAGATCGCGCCACTGCACTCCAGCCTGGGCGACAGAGCGAGACTCCGTCTCAAAAAAAAAAAAGAGGACCTAGCCCGCACCTCCAACCTTGTGTCCTGTGGTTGCTCACTGATTAATTGTCATAGTTTGTCTTTCGTTCTAAAAGAGATCTGGCCAGGTGTGGTGGCTCACACCTGTAATCCTAGCACTTTGGGAGGCTGAGGCGGGTGGATTGTCTGAGCTCAGGAGTTCAAGACCAGCCTGGGCAATACGGTGAAACCCCATCTCTACTAAAATACAAAAAAATTAGCCGGGTGTGGCAGCATGCACCTGTAGTCCCAGCTACCTGGGAGGCTGAGGCAGGAGAATCACTTGAACCCAGGAGGCGGAGGTTGCAGTGAGCCGAGATCATGCTATTGTACTC
The DNA here is from genome assembly GCF_043159975.1 of Macaca nemestrina. Taxonomy (NCBI): domain Eukaryota; kingdom Metazoa; phylum Chordata; class Mammalia; order Primates; family Cercopithecidae; genus Macaca; species Macaca nemestrina. The sequence continues at coordinate 121,797,365 of NC_092137.1, forward strand.
CAGCCTGGGTGATAGAGCGAGACTCCATTAAAAAAAAAAAAAGAAAAAAAAAAAAAAAGGATCACTTACTCATGCAGTACATGTTTATTGAGTACCTACTATATATTGCTTTAGAGACTAGAGATCTGGTCGGTACGGAAGGCAAGGTCCCTCCCCAAGGGAGCTGCCATTTTGGAATTAACAACTGAGATCATTTTCGAAAGCAATAGGGCCGTGGAGACAGTAAAAGACCCTGAAGTGAGAGGGACATGGGGGATATGCCGGGAGGTCAGGAAAGGACACACGGAAGTCACATGGAAGGTGAATATTTAAGATCCCTCTTTCTCAGAGTGGCTTTTTCTCCCAGAGTCAACAAATGGAGACCTGGGAACACAGCATTCCACGCAGAGGGAACAGCAGGTGGAAATGGGCTTGGTTTGCTCCAGGGACAGATATAAAAGGTCAGTGTGCAGGGGAAGCATGAAGAGCTGGGAGGCTCAGCGGACAGGAGGGGAGAGGGCTGCAGAGGGGGAGAGGGCTGCAGGAGGGGAGAGGGCTGCAGGAGGGGAGAGGCCTGCAGGAGGGGAGAGGGCTGGCAGCAGCCACCTGACGGTGTGGGGTCAATGACACATGAGTGGATTCTGAGTGCAGTGGGAAACACACACAATCACACACCGACACAATTTCAACACATGACCCCACCTACTCTCAGGTGGATTTGTAATCCCCAGTATTGAAGATGGGGCCTGATGAAAGGTGGTCGGAACATGGGGTGGAATTCTCATGAATGGTTTAGCGCCGTCTTCTTGGTGCTGTCATTGCAATCGTAACTGAGTTCACACGAGATCTGGTCATTTTAAAGTGTGTGGCGTCTGCCTCACTGCGCTCTCTTTCTCTCTCTCTCTTTTTTTTAAGACAGGGTCTCGCTCTGTTACCCAGGCTGCAGTGCAGTGGCACAACCTTGGCTCACTGCAACCCCCGCCTTCCGGGTTCAAGTGATTCTCGGGCCTCAGCCTCCTGAATAGCTGGGATCACAGGTGTGCACCATCACGCCCAGCTAATTTTTGTGTTTTTTTGTAGTGACAGGGTTTAACCATGTTGGCCAGGCTGTTCTCAAACTCCTGACCTCAAGTGATCTGCCACCTTGGCCTCCCAAAGTGCTGGGATTCCCGGTGTGAGCCACTGTGCCTGTCCCCCTACGCTCTTTCTCTTTCTCTTGCTCCTGCTCTGCTATGTGAGATGTCTGCTCCTGCTTCATTTTCCACTGTGAGAAAAAGCTCCCTGAGGTCCCCCCAGAAGCCGAGCCGATGCCTCTGCCATGCTCCCTACAGGCTGCAGAACCAGGAGCCAATTAAACCTCTATAAATTACCCAGTCTCAGGTATTACTTTTCAGCAACGCAAGATAATACACACACATGCAAGGGCTAATACACTCACAAACACACACACACACACACACACACACACACACACAGCTGGTGGAGAGTGACCATTTGGTAGAGGCAGGAGTGAAGTCAGCAGGCAAACCCCAAAACAACAGTGATAAATGTCATGGGAATGACACAGCAAAGGTTGCTGCCTAGGCAGTAGAAGCAGCACAACACACCCAAATGGTTCAAGCGGGTGACCAGCGGTAAGAACTTAGAAGCAGTTCTCTCGCCTCGCAGCTCCCACTTTTCCTGCTGCTTCTGCTTAATGGAACATTCCGGCATTTGTGCATGAACTTAAGGTGACCCACATCCTATTTCCTTATCTATACTCCTGGGCTCTGGTGAGCCTCCTTATACATACTGTCAGTTGCTGCCTCTCTCTCTCTCTCTCTCTCTCTCTGACTGACCCTTTGTTCCTGCTTCGTGTGAGCCTGGGACAGGAGACATCCTCCTGACTCACTGTGCCTTCCCTGCCCAGGATCTGAAAGTAACAAATCTTCGAGCTTGTTTCTGATTATGGTGTACTGCGCCCTCCATCTGAAGAACCAGGGGGTACGCCAGGCCGAATTTTCCCTGGGATGCCAGGGAGAACACAAGGCCAGGCTCCTGGCACCAGAGCAATGGGCGGGCAGGCAGGCATAAACTGGACATGGGTCAGACAAGAGCGACAAGGGTGTCTGCCAGTCTAAACAAGTTTCCCAGAGAGGGACACCTGGCCATGGGTCAGACAACCGGGCAGCAGGCTCTCCACAGTTAGAAGTAATGAAAGGCACAGTGTAAACACCCACATCCTGCTCCTGTTTATTTCGTGTTAGGGCAGTGTTGCTAGGCCCTGTGGTACTGGACCCCCAGTTTAGCTGGGGGCTTTCAAAACAGTAAAATACTGGATTTAAAAAAAGACTTAAAGGCCCGGTATGGTGGCTCACACCTGTAATCCCAACACTTTAGGAGGCCGAGGTAGAAGGATTCCTTGATGCTGGGAATTCAAGACCAGTCTGGCCAACAAAGACTCCATCTCTACAAAACTTCCTTTTTTTTATTAGCTGGGCATAGTGGCCTGTGCCTGTTGTCCTAGCTACTCCAGAGGCTGAGGAAGGAGAATCACTTGAGCCCAGAGGTTCAAGATTACAATGAGCTATGATCATGCCACTGCACTCCAGCCTGGGCAACAGAGTGAGACTCTGTGTATTTAAAAAAAAAAAAAAAAATCAAAACAAAACAAAAGCCCCAAACTTAAAGATACTGGAAATCAGACAGAAACCAGAAGAGTTTTATTTATTTTTTATTTTTTCAAGACAGGATCTTGCTCTGTAGCCCAGGCTGGAATGAACTGGTGCAATCACGGCTCACTGCAGCTTCGACCTCTTGGGCTTAGGTGATCCTCCCACCTCAGCCTCCTGAGTAGCTGGGACTACAGGGCCATGCCACCACGCCTGGCTAATTTTTGTATTTTTTGTAGAGCTGAGGTCTCACCACAATGCCCAGGCTGGTCTCGAACTTTTGGGCTCAAGTGATCCTCTGGCCTCAAGTTCCCAAAGTGCTGGGATTACAGGCATAAAAGCCACTGCACTCAGCCATCGTTGTTTTTTGTTTTTTGAGACAGGGTCTGGCTCTTGTTGCCCAGGCTGAAGTGCAGTGGCACAATCGCAACTCACTGCAGCCTTGACCTCCTGGGCTCAAGCCATCCTTCCACCTCAGCCTCCCAAGTAACTAGGACCACAGGCGTGTGACACCTCGCCTGGCTAATTTTTTTGGTTTTTGAGACAGCGTCTGACTGTTGCCTAGGCTGGTCTCAAACTCTTGGGCTTAAGTGATCCTACTGCCTCGGTCTCCCGAAGTGCTGGGATTATAGGCCTGAGCCACCACACCCTGCCTCAGAAGAGTTTTAAACTAAAACTAAACACAAGCAAACAACAAGACCGTTCTGCGCATGAGCTGCTTTGCTCCACTGACAGTTCAGCTGTGCGGATGTGAAGCAAACCCCTCAGGGCCTGGTGAGAGGGTCTTCCCTTGAAACAGAGCTACGCGGAACAAGAGCTGTGGGTCTGATGGGGGTCCTTGCGTCAAACACAGGCATCTTGGGTTTCAAAAAGGTGAAGCTAAGGACACAGCACACAGCAGGCAGAGCGGCTGGAAATTGGGGGAACCCCTAGAAGCAAGGAAGTCACAGCCACGATGAACCCCATGTCTGCCCAGATACTTGGCTAACCTCCAAATCTGGCAGGCAGAGGGAAGACCTGTGGGATCAGGCTTAAAGCAATAGTGGGTCACTCAAAGAACAGATATCAGTGACTACACTCTGAGGGATATGAAGGATGCCACATGGGGCCAGATGTTTGATTTAGCAAAGATTTCCGAGTGGCTATTACAAATACGTTTAAATAATTGAAGGAAAATATACAATAAGTGAGGAAATGGAGAATCTCAAAATAAAAATAAAAACAATAAAAATATAATCCCGGCACTTTGGGAGGCTGAGGTGAGCAGATCATCTGAGGTTGGGAGTTTGAGACCAGCCTGGCCGACATGGCAAAATCCCATCTCTACTAAAAATACAAAAACTAGCCAGGTGTGGTGGTGCACACCCGTAATCCCAGCTTCTTAGGAGGCTGAGGCAGGAGAATCGCTTGAACCTGGGAGGCAGAGGTTGCAGTGAGTCAAGATCATGCCGCTGCACTCTGACCTGGGTGACAGAACCAGAATCTGTCTCAGAAAAATAAATAGCTAGCTAGCTAGCTAGATAGACAGACAGACAGACAGACAGACAGACAGATACATATCCTAGGCTGGGCAGGGTGGCTCATGCCTGTAATTCCAGGGCTTTGGGAGGCCAAGGCAGGAGGATCCCTTGAGCCTAGGAGTTCAAGACCAGCCTGGGCAACATACTGAAACCCTGTTTCTACAAAAAAGAATTAGCCAGGTGTGATGGCTTATGCCTGTAGTCCTACTTCCTGTCGCTCCTAGGGAGACTGAGGCAGGAGTATCGCTGGGGCCCAGGAGTTGGATGAGCTATGGTCACACCATTGCACTCCAACGTGGCTGACAGAGCAAGACCCTGTCTCTAAATTAAAAAAAAAAAAAAAAAAAAAAAGGCTGGGTGCTGTGGCTCATGCCTGTAATCCCAGCACTTTTGGGAGGCCGGGGCGGGCAGACCACCTGAGGTCAGGAGTTTGAGACCAGCCTGGCCAACATGGCAAAACGTTGTCTCTACTAAAAATACAAAAATTAGCCGGGCGTGATGGTGCATACCTGTAATCCCAGCTACTGTAATCCCAGCTGAGGCAGGAGAATCGCTTGAAACCAGGAGGTGGAGGTTGCAGTGAGCTGAGATTGCACCACTGCACTCCAACCTGGGCAACAGAGCAAGACTGAAAAAAAAAAAAAAAAAAAAAAAAAAAAAGAAAGAAAGAAAGAAAAAGAAATCCTATAGCTGAAAACCATGTAATTGAAATAAAAATTGTGCTATATAGGCTTATCTAATTCTGCTTGGGTTGCTGTAACCCAGCTCTATAGACTGGATAAGCTTCTAGAGAACAGACATGTATTGCAGTGGAATGTATTGCAGTTCTAGAGGCTGGAAGTCTGAGAGCAAGGCACCAGCAGATCGGGTGTCTGGTGAGGGGCCACTCTCTGCTTCCCAGATTGTTCCTTCTTGCTGCAACCTCACAGGGTGGAAGGGGCAGACAAGCTCCCTCAGGCCTCTTTTATAAGGGCTTTGAACCCGTTCATGAGGGCTCTACCCTTATGACCTAATTACTGCTTAAAGCCCCCACATTTTTTTTTTTTGAGACGGAGTCTCGCTCTGTCACCCAGGCTGGAGTGCAGTGGCGTGATCTCGGCTCACTGCAAGCTCCGCCTCCCAGGTTCACGCCATTCTCCTGCCTCAGCCCCCCGAGTAGCTGGGACTACAGGCGCCTGCCACTTCGCCCGGCTAGTTTTTTTTGTTTTTTTTTTTTTTGTATTTTTTAGTAGAGGTGGGGTTTCACCGTGTCAGGTAGGATGGTCTCGATCTCCTGACCTCATGATCTGCCCACCTCGGCCTCCCAAAATGCTGGGATTATAGGCATGAGCCACCGCGCCCAGCCAAGACCCCACCACTTAATGCTATTGTATTGGGGATTAGGTTTGAACATATTAATTTTGTTGGGGACACAAACATTCAAACAATATCAGAGCTCAAGAGCAGATTGAAGATGGCAGAGAAAGAAATCAGTGAACTTGAAGAGAAACTGATGGAAATTATCTAATCTGAACAACAGAAAGAAAAAGATTAAAGATAAATGAGTGTATATTAGTCTTCAGGGAAATGCATATCAAAACCGTAATGAGATGCCACTTCACACTCACTAGGATGGCCATAAAAAAAAAAAGGAAAAAAATGTGGACAGTAGCAAGTATTGGCGAGGATGTGGAGACACTGGGAACTTCTGGTAGGAATGTAAAAGGGGGCAACTGCTTTCAAAAATAGCTTAACAATTCTTCAGAAGATTAAACTTAGTTACCATATGACCTGAACATTCCATTCCTAATGATGTATACAAAAGAATTGAAAAAAAAATCCACACAATTTGTACATTTTTTTTTTTTTTTTAGACGGAGTCTCGCTCTGTCGCCCAGGCTGGAGTGCAGTGGCACGATCTCTGCTCACTGCAAGCTCCGCCTCCCGGGTTCACGCCATTCTCCTGCCTCAGCCTCACGAGTAGCTGGGACTACAGGCGCCCGCCACCTCGCCGGGCTAGTTTTTTTGTATTTTTTAGTAGAGACGGGGTTTCACCGTGTTCGCCAGGATGGTCTCGATCTCCTGACCTCGTGATCCGCCCGTCTCGGCCTCCCAAAGTGCTAGGATTACAGGCTTGAGCCACCGTGCCTGGCCTTGTGCATTAACTTTATAGCAGCATTATTGGCAATAGCCAAAAAGTAGAAACAACTCAACTTCAGCAACTAATGAACAGATAAACAAAATGTGGTCTATCTATATATATCAGTCATTTGTGTGCTATAAAGGAACACCTGAGTAATTTATAAAGGAAAGAGGTTTACTCGGCTCACATTTCTGCCAGCCGTGAAGGAAGCATGGTGCCAGCATCTGCTTCTGGTGAGGACTCAGGCTGCTTCCACTCATGGCGGAAGGTGAAGGGGAGCTGGTGTGTGCAGAGATCACATGGCACCAGCACAGAAGTAGCAGAGAGAGAAGGGAGGTGCTAGGCTCTTTCAACAACCAACTCTCGTGGGAACTAACTCACTCATTACTGCAATGATGGCACCAAGCCATTCATGAAGAACCTGACCTCATAGCCCAAACACCTCCCACCAGGCCCCACCTCCAACACCGGGGATCAAATTTCAACATGGGGGGTGTTCCAAGATGGCCGAATAGGAACAGCTCCAGTCTACAGCTCTCAGCGTGCGCGACACAGAAGACAGGTGATTTCTGCATTTGCAACTGAGGTACCGGTTTCATCTCACTGGGGCTTGTCGGACGGTGGGTGCAGGACAGTGGGTGCAGACCACCGAGCATGAGCTGAAGCAGGGCAAAGCCTTGCCTCACCCAGGAAGCGCAAGGGTTCAGGGAATTCCCTTTCCTAGCCAAGGGAATCTGTGACAGAAGGCACCTGGAAAATCGGGTCACTCCCACCCTAATACTGCACTTTTCCAAGGGTCTTAGCAAACGGCACACCAGGAGATTATATCCCGTGCCTGGCTCGGAGAGTCCCACGCCCATGGAGCTTCGCTCACTGCTAGCACAGCAGTCTGAACTGCAAGGTAACAGTGAGGCTGGGGCAGGGGCATCTGCCATTGCTGAGGCTTGAGTAGGTAAACAAAGCGGCTGGGAAGCTCAAACTAGGTGGAGCCCACCACAGCTCAAGGAGGCCTGCCTGCCTCTGTAGACTCCACCTCTGGGGGCAGGGCATAGCTGAACAAAAGGCAGCAGAAACCTCTGCGGACTTAAATGTCCCTGTCTGACAGCTTTGAAGAGAGTAGTGGTTCTTCCAGCACGGAGTTTGAGATCTGAGAACGGACAGACTGCCTCCTCAAGTGGGTCCCTGACCCCCGAGTAGCCTAACTGGGAGGCACCCCCGAGTAGGGGCAGACTGACACCACACACGGCCGGGTACCCCTCTGAGATGAGGGGTACCTCATGTTGAAATTTCTCTTTTGAGACACTCCTCAAAAGAAGACATTTTTGCAGCCAACAGACACATGAAAAAATGCTCATCATCACTCGCCATCAGAGAAATGCAAATCAAAACCACAATGAGATACCATCTCACACTAGTTAGAATGGTGATCATTAAAAAGTCAGGAAACAACAGGTGCTGGAGAGGATGTGGAGAAATAGGAACACTTTTACACTGTTGGTGGGACTGTAAACTAGTTCAACCATTGTGGAAGACAGTGTGGCGATTCCTCAAGGATCTAGAACTAGAAATACCATTTGACCCAGCCATCCCGTTACTGGGTATATACCAAAAGGATTATAAATCATGCTGCTATAAAGACACATGCACATGTATGTTTATTGCGGCACTATTCACAATAGCAAAGACTTGGAACCAACCCAAATGCCCATCAATGATAGACTGGATTAAGAAAATGTAGCACATATACACCATGGAATACTATGCAGCCATAAAAAAGGATGAGTTCATGTCCTTTGTAGGGACATAGGTGAAGTTGGAAACCATCATTCTCAGCAAACTATCGCAAGGGCAAAAAACCAAACACCGCATGTTCTCACTCATAGGTGGGAATTGAACAATGAGAACACTTGGGCACAGGAAGGGGAACATCACACATCGGGCCTATTGTCGGGTGGGGGGAGGGGGGAGGGATAGCATTAGGAGATATACCTAATGTAAATGACGAGTTAATGGGTTCAGCACACCAACATGGCACATGTATACACATGTAACAAACCTGCACGTTGTGCACATGTACCCTAGAACTTAAAGTATAATAAAAATAAATAAATAAAATAAAAGTCTTTTCGAAAGATTAAAAAAAAAAAAAGAAATTTCAACTTGAGACACAGTGGGGCCAAACAATCTCTATCCAAACTACAGCACCATACAATGGTCATAAAAAGGAATGAAGTACCAAAACGTGCGACAACATGGATGAATCTTGAAAACATTATGCTAAGTGACAGAAGCCAGCCACAAAATATCACATATCGTATTATGATTCCATTTAATGAAATGTCCAGATGAGGCAAATCTCTAGAGACAGAAAGTAGGTTAATGGTTGCCTATGTATGAGGAGAAGGGGGCCAGGGGACACAGAGTTTCTTGTAGGGGGGATGAACATGTTCTAAAATTGATTTGGGGCTGGGGGTATTGGCTCACACTTGTAATCCCAGCACTTTGGGAGGCTGAGGTGGGTGGATCATGAGCTCAAGAGATCAAGACCATCCTGGCCAACAGGGTGACACCCCATCTCTACGAAAAATACAAAAATTAGCTGGGTGTGGTGGCACGTGCCTGTAGTCCCAGCTACTTGGGAGGCTGAGGCAGAAGAATCGCTTGAACCTGGGAGGCGGAGGTTGCAGTGAGTTGAGATTGCACCACTGCACTCCAGACTGGCAACAGAGTGAGATTCTGTCCCAAAAGAAAAAGAAAAAAAGAAAAAAAAAATTGATTTGGTGGCCAGGCACAGTGGTTCACGTTTGGAATCCCCACATTTCAGGATTGAGCCCAGCCTGGGCAACATAGGGAGACCCCCCTTCTCTATAACAAAGATAAATTTTAAAAAATTTTGGTGATAGTTGGTGATAGTTGCATAACCCTGTGAATATACTAAAAACCACGGAATCATATACTTTAAATGGGTGAGTTGTATGCTATATGAATAATATCTCAATAAAGTTGTCACATACATGCAAAAATAGAAACTCCAAGATCTGTGGGGTAATATGAAGTAGTCCAGGCCGGGAGCAGTGGCTCACGCCTATAATCCCAGAACTTTGGGAGGCCGAGGTGGGTAGATCACTTGAGGTCAGGAGTTTGAGACCAGCCTGACCAATATGGCGAAACCCCATCTGTACTAAAAATAGAAAAATTAGCTGTGTGTGGTAGAGTACACCTGTAATCCCAGCTACTCCGGAGGCTGAGGCAGGAGAGTCACTTGAACCCAGGAGGTGGAGGTTGCAGTGAGCCGAGATCGCACCACTGCACTCCAGCCTGGAGTGACAGAGTGAGACTGTCTTAAATTAAATTAAATTTAATTTTTAAAATGTAGTACAGTATACATGTAACTGAACAGCAGGAGAGGGTAGAAAGAGGTAGAAAAAAATACTAATAATGGCTGAAATCTTCCAAAATTTGGTGGAAAATAGTTGATCCTCATTATTCATGGGTTCCATATTTGCAAATTCACCTATTTGCTAAAATTTGTAACCCCCAAATCAACTCACAGCCATTTCAGTTATTTGTGAATGTGTGTAGAGTGGCAAGAACTTTGAGTTGCCCAACACACATGTTCCCATCTGAGGCCGAACAGGGAGACGCTCTGTCTTCTTGTTTCAGCTCTCATACTGTAAGCAAGTGGCCTTTGGGGGTCTCTTTAGTGCCATCTTTTTCACATTTTGGTGTTTTTTTGTTTGAGATGAGTTCTTGCTCTGTCACCCAGGCTGGAGTGTAGTAGTGTGACCATGGCTCACTGCAGCCTTGACCTCCTGGGCTCAAATGATTATCCCACCTCAACCCTGTGAGTAGCTGGGACCACAGGCACACACCATCACACTCGGCAAACTTTTGTATTTTTTTGTAGAGACGGGGTTTTGCCATGTTGCCCGGGCTGGTCTGGAACTCCTGGGCTGAAGCTATCCGCTCGCCTCGGCCTCCGAAAGTGTTGGGATGACAGGTGTTTGAGTCGCCACGCCCGGCCATTCTGGTGCTTTTTGTTGGTAATTTTGCTGTTTGAGGTGGCTCCTAAGTGTACTGCTGAAGTGCTGCCTTTAAATGGGTGAATTGTATGCTACATGAATAATATCTCAATAAAGTTTTCACATACATGCAAAAATAGAAACTCCAAGATCTATGGGGTAATATGAAGTAGTCCAGGCCAGGAGCAGTGGCTCATGCCTGTAATCCCAGCACTTTGGGAGGCTGAGGTGGGTGGATCACCCATTTAAGTACTGCTAAGTGCAAGAAGGCTGTGATGAAATGTGTGTTATGTAAGCTTCATTCAGGCACGATTCATAGTGCTGTTAGCTATGAGTTCAAAGGTAACGAGCCAACAGTACAGTATATACAAAGGAGAAAATTCACCCGTCTATACTACATGAAGCCATTCTAGAAAATGCTAAAGTATTATGACATCTACAGTGTATGATGTAGCTATGGGATGGGATGAAAAAGCAGCTAAATATGTGGATTCATGAGATGACTTTTTTTTTTTTTAAGTTGACAGTACTCTTGTGAGGATAGAAGCCAAACAAATGTACAGTCATGTTACCCATGGTCAGGAAAATGTTAAACCTTTCTTGGCTAGTGTTTTGTTTTAATAAATACTGCCTATAATTTGTAAGATATATTAAATGTCTTTAAATAGGAGCAGACATAAAACAAGGTTATGTGTTAACCAGTTGATGAAAATGTTTTGACCAGAGGCTCACAGGAAGCTAACCCTGTATCTCACCTAGGAGCAGTGGCTCAGCATTTGCAAATTCTGTGCTTGCGGAGACTTTATAGAACATGGCTACCATGAGAACTCACTGTATTAATTTTCTGATCTAAGAAGCTCAAGAAATCCTAAGTAAATAAACACAAAGAGAATTACTCCTAGATATGTGATAGTTAAACTGATAAACTGATGAAAGCCAAAGATATAGAAAAGATCTTGAAAGCAGTCTGAGGGAAACAAACAAACAGCAATTACATACAAAGGAATAGTAATAAGAGTACATGCCGACCTTTCTTCAGAAACTATGGAAGCCAGAAGACATTGGAAGACAGTCAAATGCCAAAGGAAAAAACTATCAACCAAGTACTCTACATCCAGTAAAGCTATCCTTCAAAGACGAAGGCAGCCTGTAATCCCAGCACTTTGGGAGGCTGAGGTGGGCAGATCACGAGGTCAGGAGATCGAGACCATCCTGGCTAACACGGTGAAACTCCATCTCTACTAAAAATACAAAAAAGAAAATACCTGGGTGTGGTGGCGGGTGCCTGTAGTCCCAGCTACTTGGGAGGCTGAGGCAGGACAATGGCGTGAACCCGGGAGGCGGAGCTTAGTGAGCCAAGATCGCGCCACTGCACTCCAGCCTGGGCGACAGAGTGAGACTCTATCTCAAAAAAAATGGAAGGCAAAATAAAGACAATTTTTTTTCATTTTATTATTTTTTAAATTGTTATGGGTACATAGTAGGTGCATATATTTGTGGGGTACATGAGATATTTTGACACAGGCATGCAATGTGAAATAAGCACATCACAGACAATGGGGTATCCATCCCCTCAGGCATTTACTCTTTCCAATTACATTCTCTGTTTTAAACTAGATGATTTTTATTATTGACTATAGTCACTCTATTGTGCTATCAAATAGTAGGTCTTATTCATTTTTCTTCTTTTGGTACCCATGAACGATCCCCACTTCCCCCCAAAAACATTTTTAAATGAACCTCAAAACTGAGAATTCTACTCGCAGACCTAGACGATGGCTTGCTGCCTCAGCACTGAGCAGGTTGACTTCAGCCACCATCAACAGTTCCTTTCCTTGCTCCAGGACACCAAACTGGTTGCCACAGATGCTGCAAATCCTTGTGGTGTTGAAATGGCCCAGTGTCCTGTGCTAAGAAGGGGAACAACGGCCCATTCTGTCTGTGATCCACTATAGTTGCACCACAGCAGAATTGCTAGGGCACCAAAGCGTTCCCTGCAGCCTCTTCCTCCCCAGGGGGATCATACAGTATAGGGTGGTCTGGCCAGGAAAGTGCACCTAGCTGTACCATACTTTACTGGGAACTACAAACCCCCTTCAGATATCTGTCCTCCTGGTTCAATTCAGTTTGTAATGCCTGGTTCCCTCTTCCTTTGGATGGATTCTCTCTCAGCGCCCCATAATTCTCTCTTGCAAATTCTCCTGCCCTTCAATTCGGTTCTGTTTGGCAGAGAATGTTAAAATTTCAGTTATGGACATGGTACATGCTCTTGTCTCAGGAGGCTTCTCAGCATCTGAGGCAGATACTGCTGGCTACCTCAAATTTTCTTTTAACCTTAACAGAACCCACATTTTTTGCTGGACACATTACCACTTGTATTAGTTTGTTTTCTGTTACCTACAACAGAATACCTGAAACTGGGTCATTGACAAAGGAATTTGTTAGTTATGGAGGCTGCAAAGTCCCAGGTTGAGTCCACATCTGGTGGGAGCCTTCTTGCTGGTGGGGACCTTTGTGGCATCCTGAGGTGGGAAATATTCATATCGACCCCCAGGAAACCGATTTAACAGGGGGCAGCAGTTCTCTTTCCCCCCAGTCCTTCATCCTGCTGCTTAGACTATGGATGTGATGGCTGGACTCCAGCAGCCACACTGAAACAGAAGGATGAGCTGGAAGGATCCCCAGTCTCTCATAATTTCATGGAACCGTCACACCAGTCCTGGAATACCTACTTCCCAAAGTATTTTATATAAAATAAACTTATCTTGCATACCCACTGTCTTAGTCAATTTGGGCTGCTATAACAAAATGACTTAGACTGCTTAATTTATAAACAGATTTATTGTTCACAGTTCTAGAGGCTGACAAGTCCAAGATTGAGGTGCCAGCAGGTCTGGTGTCTGGTGAGGAGCTCACTGCCCACAGATGGTACCTTCTCATGGCATCCTTACACGGCAGAAGGGCAAGAGGAGCAAACAAGCTTCCTCAGGCCTCTTTTATAAGAGCGAGCACTAATCCCATTCACAAGGGAGTTGCCCTCATAACCTAATGACCTCCCAAAGGCCCCATCTCTTAATACCAAACATATTAGGGGATTTCAACACATGAATTTTAGACACAAACATTCAGACCACAGCACACATAGCCCACAGCAACTGTGTAATGAGGGAAACTTAGGAGAAGCCGGGGAAGGGGAGGGGATTTCATTGAAGAAGTTGGTATTGAACTCATCAGGTTTTTTTGAGAGACAGGATCTCACTCTGTTGTCCTGACTGGAATACAGTAGTGTGATCATAGCTCACTGCAGCCTCAAACTCCTGGGCTCAAGGGATTATCCCACCTCAGCCTTCTGAGTAGCCGGGATTACAGGCACACACCTCCATGCCTGGCTAATTTTTAAACATTTTTTTTTAAAGATGGGGGTCTATTTTCCCAGGCTGGTCTCGAACTCCTGACTTCAAGCAATCCTCCTGCCTCTTTTCAAAGCACTAGGATTTACAGGTGTGGACAACTGCACTTGGTCTCAGTCTTTCTGGTTTTACTGGTAATTCAGCCCCCGCCCAGACCCCACTATAGAGAAGCGGGGCTGACTGAGGGAAGGAATGGGCTTAGCCAGGTCTACTCTCAGGGATAGAAGGAGAGCAAGAAGCCCAGCAATGACCTGGCCTGGGAAAGTGATGGAGGCTTCAGACCCAGCAAGACAGAGTGCGGATTCTCGCCTGCAGCACCACTGCTTTTTCTGAAGCAAGCTCTTTAGAGTTCCATGGTGTGACAGCTAAGTCTCTAACCCTCTCAATGCAACAGAGCAGGGAACGTTTTGGACACAATTTGGAAAGCATATTCCTGTGGGGAGTGGATTTTTTTTTTTTTTTTTTTTGAGACGGAGTCTCACGCTGTTGCCCAGGCTGGAGTGCAGTGGCGCGATCTCGGCTCACTGCAAGCTCCGCCTCCCGGGTTCCCGCCATTCTCCTGCCTCAGCCTCCTGAGTAGCTAGGACTACAGGCGCCCGCCACCGCGCCCGGCTAATTTTTTGTATTTTTAGTAGAGACGGGGTTTCACTGTGGTCTCGATCTCCTGACCTTGTGATCCGCCCGCCTCGGCCTCCCAAAGTGCTGGGATTACAGGCTTGAGCCACCGCGCCCGGCCGGGGATTATTTTTGTTTTGTGTGGTTTTTGGCTAAGAAGCAAGTTATTATCAAGAGCAATTGCCAGTTATATACTTCACTGCTTCTGGCCTATATCCAGGATCTCTATTCGGCCAGTCAACGATGACTGGGCTTCTGGCAGAGATCCAGGACCAGCCAGTAACAGAACTACCTGGATCAACATCTATAATATCGTTTCAAATTGCAAGCAAAGTTAATTCCCGTTTCTCTGAGGTGAGGGGAAGAACTTGCACATTTGTGTGTGTGCCGCATTCTGTGGAGATGGACGAATCTCACTGAGTACTGCTCTCCACCCACTGCTGAGCCTGTATGATCCACCCAGATAGCACAGAGCACGGTGGCTGAGAGCAGACCCTGGAGGCAGATTACCAGGCTCAGCCCAGCCCTGACAGTTAGCCGGCTGCCCTTATGCAAGTTACTCTACCTTGGGCATCTGTTTCCTCCTCTGCAACATGAGAGTCACAATAGTAAGTTCCTCCCAGGGATGCTGAGAACACTACACGAAGCAATGTACAGAAGGGACGAGTATCACTACCGGCTCCCTCCAGCAGAATCCTGGGGTTTAAGCAGGACCCAGTCTTGCAATCTCAATGTCCAGCCAGTGATCTCTGTCTTCCATTCTCCTCCGAGGCAAACCATCTTGGCCCTAAGGCGTCTTCTGCCTTATACTGACGTGTGGGTATCCCGGGTAACTACCAGGACTGCATCCCCCTCAAGGGTAAGGACTAGGTCTGATACTCATCTAGTGGACACTCAAATATTTTGCCAGTTATATTATTAAGAATTTTATTTTTGAGCATTCTATATACATTTATAAGTGTACATATGGTGTATTTCATGTACATGGATTAGGAAGTTCTTCAAGGGCAACATTCAGTGCCCACTGGAAAATTTTCTACAAGAGTAGAGTTTGGAAAATAACAGATCAACTTAGGAGACTAAAACTATACACTGATACGAAGAATGGATATAGGTTTTCTCAATCCAGAACAGTACCCTCACCCCCTCTGCCCTCCCCTCTCCTAGAGGGTCACCATAGGGCAGTAAAGTTTAATCAGTCAAGCACAGAGTTTCAGGGCGCGGGCACCCAGACCGTGACGGAGAGAAGGAAAGAGCAACAAATAAACAGGCACACTGGTAGTTGGCTACAGCCTGGGTATAATCCCATGGCACCTTCTTCCACCCAGACTGGGGATGTCCCGGCAGCTGAGTAAGTGACGGGCCTCCTGACTTCTCCACAGTGAACTCAATCTCCTTGCCTCACAAGAACGTCAGAGAGGTCCTCTGTTCCTTCCAGCTTTAGATTCTGAGGGAAGACCAAAACATGCATGGACTTTGGTATACTGAGAATAAAAGAATCATCAATTCCAATCACAGTTACAAGATAGTGACTACAAAAAAGAAAGTTTGTCCCATGATTGTAAGAAAAACTGTTTCATAGCAAGTATAACTTGCATGAAAAAACTGATTCCCAATCCTTGTTACAACAAAATGACTTAGGTAAAAAAGCAAAAAGCAAGCCTTCTCTGGCTCTGGTTCCTGCAACCCACCCCCTATAAAGGGCCTAAGAGCTGAGCTGTCTGCCCTGAAGATGCTCATGGAGGCAGATGGGAGGTCATCAGGGGCCACAACACATACATATAGTCATCCGTCCCCCCTCATCCTCGAGGGGTGTTCCAAGGCCTCTGGCGGATGCCTGAGCCCATGTAGTACCAAATCAAATACAACACATGATTTTTATATGTATGTATACACAAACATACCTCGTTTTTCCTATACACATACACTTATGATCAAGTTTAGTTTATAAATTAGGCACAGTAAGAGATTAACAATAACTAATAATAAAATAGAAAAATTAAGTCAAGTAAGAGGGAGTGGAACACAAGCACTGCAGTACCGCAACAGTTGACCTGGGAACTGAGATGGCTGCCAAGTGACTAATGGGAGAGCTGTGTCTGCAGTGTGGATCCGGAGGACACAGGGACAGTTCAGATCTGGGGCAGGATGGAGCGGGACACTGTGACATTTCATCATACTACTCAGAACAGTTGCAACTTAAAACTTATGAACTCTTTATTTCTGGATTTCCACTTAGTATTTTCAGACCATGGGTGACTGTGGGTAACTGAAACCATGGTAAGTGAAATTGTGGAAACAGGGGCACTACTGTATTAACCCCATCCATGCACACCTCCTCCAGGCACCCCCAACTGCCCCACTGCCCCATCCCTCCATTAGTTCCCGACAGCAGTGCCCTCCTGCCAGTCTCTGCGCAGGCCTTTCCCTACCTATCTCCCAGCTCCTCCCCAACCCCAGGCAGTGTTTCCCTCAGGACTAAGCAGCTGTGAGACGCCTTTCCTGACGAACTTCACCACAGCCAGCCTGCCCTGGCTCTGCACCGGAGGCAGATGGGATGTGCCAGGGCTCAAGAGCCACTCGCACCTTTCCTTGCCACTGAAGACGGAGCGCTCAAGTCACACCTCGCAGGTTTTCTGCAGCTCAGGGTCTGGAGGTGGCACACTGCTGGCACGCAGAGCCACGAAGGCAGAGGGCCTCCTGTCCATCACCGGCTCCTAAGCCCCACACCTGCGTGGCTATGTGAGGGGAGACTGTTATCACAGTGGTGGGGGAACAGACTCCGGACAGGAGTGAAAGGAGGAGAGAAAGAAGTCCAAGAGGAGGTCAAGTTCTGCTGTGAAGTGTCGAGAATATTTCTCTTGGTGGCTCTAAGCTCCGAGTTATCACAGCTTCCTGTAGATCATCACAGTAACTGTTGTGGCCAATGTTCCAACCCCATTTTCTCAAACAGCCCAAAGCCAGGCCCCAGCAATGGCCTTGGCGCTCAGCCTCACAAGTCATTCTTCAAACCCCAAGAGCTCCGGGACCCTTAAAACAAGACTTGATCACGGCAAAATGAACGAGGCTGGACTGCTACTGAGGGCAGGGGTCCGGAGCTGGGGTCGGAGCAGCATGGCCTCAGTGAAAACAACCTCGGTGAAGCCGCAGAGTCACTAATGTATCTTAGCAGCGTTGTCCTGGCCTGCTCCTTAAGAAACAAGTGAGGGCCGGCCGGGCGCGGTGGCTCACGCCTGTAATCCCAGCACTTTGGGAGGCCGAGATGGGCGGATCACGAGGAGATCGAGACCATCCTGACTAACACGGTGAAACCCCGTCTCTACTAAAAATACAAAACTTAGCTGGGCGCGGTGGCGGGCGCCTGTAGTCCCAGCTACTCGGGAGGCTGAGGCAGGAGAATGGCGTGAACCCGGGAGGCGGAGCTTGCAGTGAGCTGAGATCCGGCCACTGCACTCCAGCCTGGGCGACTGAGCGAGACTCCGTCTCAAAAAAAAAAAAAGAAAAAAAAAAAAAAAAAAAAAAAGAAACAAGTGAGGGCCATGAAGTCACTCTCTCAAGGCAGGTTTCTGTGGAGACACACAGCCCAGAGAAGCACTCTGACCTTCAGGCTAGGGCTGATGAGCGAAGGCAGTAACACTCTTAAATTGGACTCAGAAGGGTTTCTAAGCTTTGGAGACCAGCCTAGGAGCCTGGTGTGCTAGGAGACCAGCACCCATGTGGGAGAGTCACCGGCACCTATTTCCACCAAGATGGTGTGTGAATGAGATTCCAGGCCTCCCCCGACACTTCTCAAGTCAGACAGATGGATGGCCTGCACACCACCCACCTCAGATGGTGTATCCTCAGCAGAGCCACTTGTGAATTTGTCAGAACAATGATAATAGTATATTTTTTAATTTTTTATTTTCTTAGTCATTCTCTCTTCACATAGTTTGCACGTGACATCGGATACCTTAGGATGTGTCAGGTATAGGAACTACCATCTCCTATAACCACGGGCATGTCTGCCTTCATAGGCTTGTGAACGGGGCACGTCCTCTCTCCACAGTCACCGGTCCCCGTCTTACTGCCCCCCAACAGCAGCCATGCAAGTTCAGCATTCCTGGGTTAAAACCATTCCCACGGGCTCTGATGCACAATTGTTCCTTCTTGGGAACTAGGCTGGGCTCTTTTGTTTAGGCCTCAGGTTTGAGCACCCAGACTGGTGGTTACGAGCCCAGTGGTCAGCACAGTCGTCGGAGGCAGACAGCACTTGGTCCTGGCCCAGTGGCTCTTCTGTGCCTGTTCCCCACCCAGAATCAAAACTAGCTTCTGCTAACTGGACAGTTTCTTCTTCTTCAGGAGGTTGTGAGCTAAGCAAGGTACTGACAAGAGAAAAACTGGTCTCTGACTTCCAGTGGTAGGTCACTGGGACTGGCTGATGGCTGTGCCACACAGGCCAGGGCAATCTCTCTCTGAAGCAGAGTGAGACCTGGAAAATGGAGCTAGTCCTCACTGCTCGATTTCACTAGGAGGCCAGAGGTCACATGTTGGCACACAGGAAATCCTGGATGCTTCCACCAGCACCCCATTTTTGCTACCATTCCATTCCCATAATCACCCTCTGAAACCACACTTCGGCATTCAGACAGTACCTGCACACCAGTGCCCACCCCTCCTCCTGGGGAGCTGACAGTGACGGTGCACACCATGGCCACAGTGCCCCAGCCCCAGGGTGGCGCTTGCCGCACATGCCGTGGCCCAGCCCATAGCCTCTACTGCAGGTGCCAAAGGCTGCGCTGTCATCAGCTGGCTGGGGACCCTAATGGATACCAAGTGCTCAGTGAGCGACGCCCAAACGTACTCTTTCTGCAACTGTTTTCTTTCCATCCTCATCTCTCTCCTCTTTCCTCTGCCATGTCTCCCATATGTCTTGACTTTGGTACAACGAGGCTTTGGCCTTTATAGTCTTTGACACCCAGTGAAGTAAAAGCACATTGTGTTCTTAGGTTGGGGAACTCACCAATCACAATTCCGTCATCTAAAATCTTACCATTTGGGTCCTCAGTGCTATTTTCATTGCTAATCGAACCTAATAGGTTTTTCCTAAGTTACTTCTAGGTGCCTGGTTAATCATTTGGGTTGAAGGTACTACACAAGTCACGGTATTTAAGAAATCCTATGGTAGCCCATGCAAGATCAAATAAAAAGCTAAATGACTTGACATAAACAGGGAATACTCTAATATTCCCATGCTTACCTTAATTACCTACCTTTTCATTGGCTAAATGTAGGAGACAGGCAAAAGCCAGAGGTATGGAGAGGTTCTGAGCCATGACAGGGGGCAGGCTGGAAAGAAAGGGGCAAGTGTTTAGGTCACTGCAACTGTTAGAACAAAGGTTCATTCATCAAGTATGAATAATTCACACAAACAATGACTAAACTAATGAGAAACAAATCTTTCAGATGCATTTTATAAGCAGATTTTTCTAGTTTCTTATTTGAGATAAAATATCTCCTGTTAGACTCTGACCACTGGCACCGAAAAACACCTTTTTTAAAGTTGGTCTGTATTAACTTATCTATTAACACAGAGAGAAAACAGAACAGCCACTACAAGGGTCATAGGAAACAGGTTGTGTGTGTGTGTGTGTGGTGGGGGGGGAGCCCGCCACGCGGACAGCTCAGAGGAGAGCAGGTGAGCCCCCACAAAGCCCCACGCCTGCCAGCCCGCACCTTCTCTGCAGGTCCTTCGTGAGCCCGCTGAGCCTCTTCTTGTCAGCCACTTCTGCCAGGGCCCCTTCTTTTCCAGCTTCCCTGTGGTTTGCCTAACAGAAGCACATTTACACGTCGGACAGTTAGGGCTGGTGCACTTTTGAAAGAGCAATAAAAGGCTGGGCGTGGTGGCTCACGCCTGTAATCCCAGCACTTCAAGTGGCCGAGGCGGGTGGATCACGAGGTCAGGAGATCGAGACCATCCTGGCTAACACAGTGAAACCCTGTCTCTATTAAAAATACAAAAAAATTAGCCGGGCATTGTGGCGGGAGCCTGTAGTCCCAGCTACTCGGGAGGCTGAGGCAGGAGTGAACCTGGGAGGCAGAGCTTGCAGTGGGCTGAGATAGCGCCACTGCACTCTAGCCTGGGCAACAGAGCAAGACTCCGTCTCAAAAAAAGAAAAAAAAAAAAAAAAAAAGCAACAAAAATAAAGTTGTATCACCAAAAAGTCTATACCTAAATGAAATGAAAACAAATTTCTTAGTTATTTTGAAGAAAAAGGATCTACAGGCCGGGCGCGGTGGCTCAAGCCTGTAATCCCAGTACTTTGGGAGGCCGAGGCGGGCGGATCACAAGGTCAGGAGATCGAGACCACAGTGAAACCCCGTCTCTACTAAAAATACAAAAAATTAGCCGGGCGCGGTGGCGGGCGCCTGTAGTCCCAGCTACTCAGGAGGCTGAGGCAGGAGAATGGCGGGAACCCGGGAGGCGGAGCTTGCAGTGAGCCGAGATCGCGCCACTGCACTCCAGCCTGGGCAACAGCGTGAGACTCCGTCTCAAAAAAAAAAAAAAAAAAAAAAAAAGGATCTACAAAGGGAACCAGTGTCTCAGTCCTGCTCTAATGACATTGTGGTGAACATGGATGTCAATGGTCAGCATCACCCTGGTAAAGGAGACACTGTAAAGGTGTCCTAGGGTGCTCTGAAAACAAACAAGAAAAAAAAAGCAGTAATAAAAAGTCATGATTTTTTTGTTTTTTGAGACGGAGTCTCGCTCTGTCGCCAGACTAGAGTGCAGTGGCACGATCTCGGCTCACTGCAACCTCTGCCTCCTGGGTTCAGGTGATTCTCCTGTCTCAGCCTCCTGAGTAGCTGGGATTACAGATGCCCACCACCCACCACCATGCCTGGCTTTTTTTTTTTTTTTTTTTTTTTAAGTAGAGACGGGGTTTCACCATGTTGGCCAGGCTGGTTTTGAACGCCTGACCTCATGATCCACCCACCTTGGCCTCACACCTGCTGGGATTACAGCTGTGAGCCACTGTGCCCAGCCAAAGCCATGATTACTTGTAGCTTCAACTGGACTGCACTGCTAAGGGCAGCACAAAATTCATACTGAAAAGTAAAGTCAAACTTTCCACTTAAGACAAAGACACATGCTTGCATCCTGTTCTAGTTGATAAAAGTTTATAAATATGACTGAAGCTTTCTCTGATATCCAGCTTAGGGCCCTCAATCAACTTATCAGTTTTCATTTCTCAGCTACAGAAGGTCTAAACTCAGAACATTACCTGAGAAGAAGGAGTCAGAAAGAAGGAAGGATTCTAATTAACTGATACTTCCTTTCATTGAGATGGACCAGGTTAATCAAGGTTTCAGCTTGTTCTGAAGGAGAAGCAGAATCTGACAGTATAATAATTACTTTTCCACTATCTTCCTACTGAGAATACATTCCTGAAATCAGAATTATTAGATCAAAGGGTTTAAACATTTCATAGCATATAGCAACTTAAACTGTACCAGCAGTGAATGAGGACTCCAAATTTCCCTCCTCACTAATGGAAAACAGTTGAATTACTGAACCTGCTGCTGTTTTACAGTAGCATCAAGATTGCTTCACTTGTCTTTTTTGATTACCAGCAAGGCTGAATCATGCCTTACACACTAGTCTGCTATTTGTATCACAGTCTGTGTGACCTGCCTCCTTGTACACTTGGTTCATTTCTCTCTTAGAGGCATGATGTCTTCCTTGTATTTTTGTTTTGTTTTTCAAGGATCTCTCTCTGTTGCCCAGACTGGAGTGAGTGGTACGATCGTATCATAGCTCACTGTAACCTCAAACTCCTGGGTTCAAGTGATCTTCCCACTTCAACCTCCCCAAGTGCTGGGATCACACGCGTGAGCCACCATGCCCAGCTTTCTGTATTTTTGAATGAACGTTTCTGCCTTGGAGGCATTGCCCAAATCGAGGTGTCTTCAGCTGTAGACATCAACCACTCCCCTCCCGCATGCTGGGCACCTAGAGAACAGGCAGAGCATCTGACCTCTGCATCCGCCTCCTTTCCAGAGAGCGCTGTCAGCAGACTCCACATGCTCTGCTTCAACTTCTTCATGTCCATCTTTTTGGCAGTCTTGGCATAGTGAATTTCAATTTTATTTACCTGAAATAGGTATATGACAGAGTAAAACTAAGCAGAATAAAGAAACTTTTACCATTAACCCACTGTAAAAACAAAGGTCTGGAGTTCAACTAAAGAAGGAATCCAATTTCCACCAAGGAGCTACAGAGCTCTCTGTTGTTGGTTTTTTGTTTTGTTTTGTTTTTGTTTTTTTCCGAGACGGAGTTTTGCTCTTGTCACCCAGGCTGGATTGCAATGGTGCAACCTCCGCCTCCTGGGTGCAAGCGATTCTCCAGCCTCAGCCTCCCGAGGAGCTGGGATTACAGGTACCCACTAATTTTTGTATTTTTAGTAGAGATGGTGTTTCACCATTTTGGCCATGCTGGTCTCAAAGTCTTTTTTTTGTGGGAGGGGTGCGGGAAACGGAGTCTCACGCTGTTGCCCAAGTTGAAGTGCAGTGGCACGATCTTGGCCCACTGCAACCTCCGCCTCCCGGGTTCA
Source organism: Macaca nemestrina (assembly GCF_043159975.1). Lineage (NCBI taxonomy): Eukaryota > Metazoa > Chordata > Mammalia > Primates > Cercopithecidae > Macaca > Macaca nemestrina. The sequence continues at coordinate 121,820,278 of NC_092137.1, forward strand.
AATGATTCTCCTGCCTCAGCCTCCAGAGTAGCTGGGATTACAGGCACCTGCCACCACACCCAGCTAATTTTTGTATTTTTATTAGAGATGGGGTTTCACCATGTTGGCCAGGCTGGTCTCGAACTCCTGACCTCGTGATCCACCTGCCTCGGCCTCCCAAAGTGCTGGGATTACAGGCGTGAGCCACTGCACCCGGCCCAGAGCTCTCTTTGGACACTAAAACAGAGTCCCTCATATCAAATCTAAATTTCTTTTCGATCAACTGCAGTCTACATTAAGGCTAACTGGAACGCCAGTGTGAAAGAGGTAAGTGAATCAAATACTAAGGCAAGCACAAAGCCTTCCAGCTGGTACGGAGGAGACAAACGTCTAATGCGTGATAATTTAATACAAACTGAATCGGGCCAAGATTTTTCAGAGCCACACAGCTAGCTAGCCTTGCTGAATTAGCATATAAATTTATACTCTCTGCCTGCAGCCTTCATTCATATGCCTTATTTGGGTGACCAGTTCCTCCCCAGTTGTCTTTTCAAGGTCTTTGGAGAGAGGGTCAGTTCCACACAACCTAATTAGCATCAGCTCACTCTCACAACCTATTAAAACTCGGAACAACAGGTTAAAATTGAGAAGAAAACAAGCTCAGACTGACACGACTCTCATATAAGAGGCAATTACACAGACTTCAGGCAAACAATGTAATTCTCTGCTGTTTCATCCGTACCTTCTGAGGCTCGGCTACCAGGTTTGACTCCCCATATGTTGTGATGTCTAATCCTTGGGCTTCCGGAGTGTCGCCATTCTGTTGTGCCGTCTTAGGTGGATGGCAAGGATAAGGTGAGAGGTCAGAGTTCCCAACTGGTCCCACGAATAAGTCATCAGAATCTTCATCATCACTGTCGGCAGCCTGGGCAAGAAACAGCTCTTTGAGTTTGGTGGAAGCTGCCAGAGGAGCTTAGAAACACCCGTGAAACAGACTCCGTGTTTACGAAGCAAGAAGAGACCATCTGATAGTTCACTGAGTGAGTTACACTGCGATGAACTTCTAGGTGCCCCTAATTGTCATCCTGTTTTACATAAACCCTATTACAGAGGTGTCTGTTATCAACCTAAGACCCTTTGAGCAGGAGTTAAAAGAAATTCAATAATCATAATTGCCACTATGTCCCCCCTTCAGCTTCTAACTGATTTAGGATTTCATTTTACAGAAAACATTCCTCAAATACCAGAGATATGACCTGCACATATCACCCAAGGAAAGCACAGGAGATTCCTGGGGCCATCTGGTCAGTAGCAGGGGTACCACCCAGAAACCAGTGAGAAAGTCATTTTCGGGATCACATCCAGAGTGAATGTATCAGTATCTAGGGGCAGGGGTGGCGCTGGGGGACACAGGTCAGGAGTCAGTCTTTAAATAGGCTCCCTGGGTGATCTGTATAAAAGTTAAAGTTTGAGAAGCACTGGTCAAAAGGTCAGTCTGGATTTTCACTAAAATATAACAGCCTAACTCTCTTCCAAGTAAGAATATAAGGTGAATAATTTTTTTTTCCAGTTCTTTTCTCCCTTTCCACATACAGGGGCACAGATGAAGCCTATTTTTCCAGTTTCTGTTACCTGTATCAGCCATCTCATCAGTAGACTCAGAGAAGGGATATGGACATTCTTTAGTCTAAACCATGATCTAAAGATTGGGGATGGCTTGTACAAGTTCACAACAAGCTTGCAATATGAGAACTACATTCAGAGCTAGAAACCTGGTCATCGGAGATACACCCCGAAGACTTATTTTTTGCCACACCAGATCACACCACCTTCACATGTCTATATGTTTTGTCTACCTGGCCAAAATACTAGCTCGTAAGAGGACAAAGTGTTTATATTCCTTTGAAATCCCACAACAGCCAATATTAGTACTTTGTAGCAGAGGCTAAACACTCATTCACATGCTGATGCATTCACTCCAGTGTGGCCATTTGCTTCCTGCATGTAGGATGTGAGGTAGGGCAGGCCGAGGGTGAGGCTGTTTCCTCGACTCTGCTCAGCTCCCAGCACTGGGTGGACGGCAGACCCTTCACCCAGAAAACCTCTATTGGATTCAAAATTTCCAACAGTCTCCCGCCATATAAAGTGGGGACATGGGAAGCAGAGAAAAATGACTCCCTGGCTTAGAAGGGAGGACACAGCCCCTTTCCCCCTTCACCTGTAATCCAGGGCAGAAGTTGGAGGTGTCGTTAGGGTTGTTGTAATCATAGTCTTCAATTTCTTCATAATGCTCAGTCTCTGCCCTTCGGCCCTGGGCCATCTTAAGTAACTAAAGGAAAGAATAAATGCAGAAAGCAATTTTTTAAAAAGCTACTGAACAAGTTAGAGAAGTAAACCTTAATTCTTATGCCCAGTCTCCTCCTAGAATTATACAATTTTAGCGTCAGAAGGGCCCTCCCAAGTCATCCAAGTCTAACAGACTTTCCACTGCACAGTGCAAACCTGGAGTAGCAGGGCTCGGCGTCTCTACCAGTCCCAAACAAACCAGAGCAGCTCTACTTCTGTGGGACTGGCGCTTAGGCATTCTGCACAGTGTTACTTGAAAAAGAGTTCCTGGCCGGGCACGGTGGCTCACGCCTGTAATCCCAGCGCTTTGGGAGGCCGAGGCGGGCGGATCACAAGGTCAGGAGATCGAGACCACGGTGAAACCCCGTCTCTACTAAAAATACAAAAAATTAGCCGGGCGCGGTTGTGGGCGCCTGTAGTCCCAGCTACTCGGGAGGCTGAGGCAGGAGAATGGCGTGAACCCGGGAGGCGGAGCTTGCAGTGAGCCGAGATCGCGCCACTGCACTCCAGCCTGGGCGACAGAGTGAGACTCCGTCTCAAAAAAAAAAAAAAAGAAAAAGAGTTCCTTCACTAAAAACAAAAGTTGGAAAATCTACCCTCCGGCTTTCTGAAAGTCAACTTGGTGCACTTGAACAATTTTGATAGAAAACCCATTACCTTGGATCATGAGTAAGGCAACCTCACTGTATAAAGCAATTGGTGAGTAAATCCACAACTTCAACGAGAAAGCAAAGGAATCAGTCGGGCACGGTGGCTCACACCTATAATCCCAGCACTTTGGGAGGCTGAGGCAGGTGGATCACCTGAGGTCAGAAGTTCGAGACTAGCCTGGCCAACATGGTGAAACCCCATCCCTACTAAAAATACAAAAAATTCACCAGGCATGGTGGCAGGCACCTGTAATCCCAGTTACTTGGGAGGCTGAGGCAGGAGAACTGCTTGAACCCGGGAGAGGTTGCAGTGAGACAAGATCGCACCATTGCACTCTAGCCTGGGGCAACAAGAGTGAAATTCTGTCTCTCAATAAATAAATAAATAAATAAATAAATAAATAAATGGAGAAAGCAAAGGAAACAAAAAACAACTAAAAAATTGTTGAAACTTCACCAAAAAACTATACCCACTGCCCCACTAAATTTCAGCATGGAGGCTTCAGTTTCCAGCATTCTTGCTAGGTAAAATATTTCTGAGTGTTTACTGTGTGTCCATCATACAAGCCTTTCCTTTTAGCTTTCTTTGCCTTATCTATCTGATTTCCTGGCAACACCCCCTGGCTAACACAACCCTCCTCACACTCCCCCCTTCCTCAAAGGCACTGCCTAACGTCACACTCTAACACAACCCTCCTCACACTCCCCCGTCCTCAAAGGCACTGCCTAACGTCACACTGTAACGCAACCCTCCTCATACTCCCCCCTTCCTCAAAGGCACTGCCTAACGTCACACCCTAACACAGCCCCTCCTCACACTCCCCCCTTCCTCAAAGGCACTGCCTAACGTCACACTCTAACACAACCCTCCTCACACTCCCCTGTCCTCAAAGGCACTGCCTAACGTCACACTCTAACACAACCCTCCTCACACTCCCCCCTTCCTCAAAGGCACTGCCTAACGTCACACTCTAACGCAACCCTCCTCACACTTCCCCTTCCTCAAAGGCACTGCCTAACGTCACACCCCAACACAACCCCTCCTCACACTCCCCCTTCCTCAAAGGCACTGCCTAACGTCACACCCTAACACAACCCTCCTCACGCTCCCCCCTTCCTCAAAGGCACTGCCTAACTTCACACCCCAACACAACCCCTCCTCACACTCCCCCCTTCCTCAAAGGCACTGCCTAACGTCACACCATCAGCCACTGATACCTTGCGTGCTTAAAGGAACCGAGAAACGGGCTTACCCTGGTGCCTGGTTTGAGGTGGAGCTGGACCAGGGTGTCGACGTCGTAGTGGAAATCCGTAGGAAGGGTGGTAGCTCTCCAGTTCTGGTTCTCCAAAGTGGACTTGGTCAGAATAGTAGCAGCCTATAATTTTTATTTTAAAAAGTGTTTTAGGCATTTTAACAATGGGCAAAACATCTTACTTTTTTAAAGCAGTTTGGGAAGGGTTTGGACAGCATGAGTCTACCATCACTCTCACAGTTCTATGTAAAAAAATGATTCTGCTAGCATTATTCTTTTTATTCTAAATTTGATTCTTTCTGCCACTGAGTTTAGGACTATTTCTCAATAGTGCCTTTAGGGAACAAGGAAGAATGAAACCATCTGTTTGCTCTAAGAGTTAAATTTGTATGGAATTTTAAAAAATCACATCTGAGGCCAGGCTCGGTGGCTCAAGCCTGTAATCCCAGCACTTTGGGAGGCCGAGGCAGGAGGATCACGAGGTCAGGAGATCAAGACCATCCTGGCTAACATGGTGAAACCCCGACTCTACTAAAAATACAAAAAAATTAGCCGGGCATGGTGGTGGCTAGGTGGCTAGGTGGTGGCGTTGCCCAGGCTGATCTCAAACTCCTGGCCTCAGGTCATCCTCCCTGCTTGGCTTCTTAAAGTGCTGGGATTCTATAATCCACTGCACCTGGCCCCATCCTTATCCTGAACCTTTTATATTTCAACGTTTTACATTTTCTTGCTCTTAAAACTATTACATATTTATTACAGGATATTTGGGAAATATACACAGTCATAAAATTATTTTTTCAAAGTACTTGTAATCTCAGCACTGAAAAAATAACATCCTTTAATAGTCTTAGATTGTGTTAGTCACAGCTACTCGGGAGGCTCAGGCAGGAGAATGGCGTGAACCCGGGAGGTGGAGCTTGCAGTGAGCCAAGATCGTGCCACTGCACTCCAGCCTGGGCGACAGAGCGAGACTCCATCTCAAAAAAAAAAAAAACAAAATCACATCTGAAAGGGAAAAACGAGTGTGAAGAGAATTTAAGAAAGTACAATCCTAATAAATCCAGTACAAACCTTTGTTTTTCTAAAATATACATCAAAGTCAATATCATCTTCAAAGTCAATTTCAAAATCTTTCTTTGTGCTCTTCTTTCTGTTTTCTGATTGGGAGGGAGCATCTTCTGTAGAGTGAACACAAATGTCAGCACTTCACTTCTGTGGCCTATTTACTCATTTCCCAAGATCTGCTGACAGCCTTATCAAGGCTTATCAAAACCACAAGGTGGCATCGTGTCTGAGCATCACAACGGTAGGAGTGCTCAATCACCACCCTCTTTTCACTCTAAACTTATCATTTGTGTTTTGGCTAAGAAAACACATCAGAAACATATGCTTGGCCGGGTGCAGTGGCTCATGCCTATAATTTCAACACTTTGGGAGGCCAAGGCAGGAGGATCGCTTGAGGCCAGGAGTCCAGACCAGCCTAGGCAACAAAGCGGGATCCCGTCACTACAGAAAATTTAAAAATTAACTGAGCATGCTGGCATGCCCCTGCAGTCCCAGCTATTCAGAAGGCTGAGGTGGGAGGATGCTTGAGCCTGGGAGGTCAAGGCTGCAGTGAGCCATGATTTACCACTGCACTTCAGCCTGGGTGACAGTGTGAGACCCTGTCTCAAAAGCAAAACAAAATATAAAACAACAGATGCTTATCCCTTTCTTTCAAAGAGACAATGCAAAACACATAAGGTCAGCACAGCCCTTCAGAGTTCTACAGAATGCCAGCATGTGCAGTAGCACCTGTATGCCCTCTAGTGCCCGGGGGTCATGCCCACCCATGGCCCCTGAGTTAAGTCATGTGGATACCAGGGAGCAGTGTGAGGCTGGGAGCCCCGTTCTCCTGACTCCATTACGCACTCTTCTCACTCAGAGGCTTCCATTTTCACTGTCCCTTCATCCCAGGCCAGGCAAACTGACGAACCAAGAGGCTGGCTCATCTGTATGCTTCTCTGACTTATTGAGAGACACAACAGGGCTGTGACTGGCATTTCTCTTCCTTGGCTAACTGCTGACTGGCTGGTCATGAACACTTCTTTTCTTAAAATTCCACCTAGAATTACATACGTTTGCGTCGAGGCCTAAAGCGCCAGTGATCCGGGCCAGCCCACATCGACATGGTCCGAGGACTGAAATAAGAATATTCTCCAGGTTTCATAGACAGAAGGGGGCACATGGTCCTGACGTCTCCATCCCCGAGGGAAATCGTTTCTTCCCTGTAACACACGTGAAATCATATTCGTACATGTACATTACATATTACAATGCTGCATTTACATATGAAGAAGCATGTCCACAAATGAGCTGCATTTCTAAGAGTGAGTCCAATACAAATACTTCATTATTAATAATTCCTTTTACTTCTCAAGTACATTTGCTTCCCTTAATTTTATAACAATATAATCATATCTATACGAGTACTCTGGAAGTTTCAAAGTGCACCATAAAATGCTCGTCTACCTAATCTGAGAGACAAGATGACAAAAGTAAAGAGAATTCTTTTCGTGTAAGAATCCACAGCTAGTAAAATGCCAGAGCTGGGAGCTGGACACAATTCCCTTAATCCCAGCCTCAGGGTCCTTCCACACACAGGCTTCTTGCCACACAAGATGACAAACCCCATTCTTCACCATCCTTCCGTAAATGAGGGCTCCAAAAGATACCGCTATAGTTCCTATTAAAAGTGAAAAGAATGTTTGTTTGTCTAATTATTTAGTCCCTCTAATGCTTTGGGGGCCCCCCTTACAATCCGTTCGGTCATCCAGCTTTATTCTTTGCCATGTAGAGTGTCTAAGTGGTCAGTGCAGCATGGCAGCTTCGGTTGGGTTTTTCACTCTTTCTACATTTTTAGAAAATAGAGACGGGGTCTCACTATGTTGGTCAGGTTGGTCTTGAACTCCTAGCTTCAAACAGTCCTCCCGCCTCAGCCTCCCAAAGTGCTAGGATTACAGGCATGTCAGGATTACACCACGCCCAGCCATTTTTCACTCTTTCCACAGGGTACAAGCTTTCTCCTAAAGGGCTCCAACATGTCAGAAAGGACGCCGGTGCTGCTGTACTGCCCTCTGAAGGTAAGGTAACAAAGAAGTTTCAGAAGAGTGGCTCTGTATTTGAACTGAGCATACATATAGTTCCCGTTTATATAAGCCATATGGAATAAGCTAAAAAGGCTTTTAAAAGGGGATTTTGTCTTTATATACAGACTTTTAAAAAACAAAAACAGGAGATTATATTTGTGTATTTATCGTGTAATTAAAACCTAATTAAAACAATTAAAATACACAATAAAAAAATCACATTTCTAGTCTGCACGGCTATAACAGAATCTGACACCTAGCGCGTTATTAAGTAGTAAATGCACTGTGCTGTGAACTCCAGAGGGAGAAGGAAGACAGTTTCAACAGCATCCCCGCTTCATTCTGATGGATATTCTTCCATGAGGAAGAGTGACTCCCATTCCCGATTCTGGTGATGCAGCTGGACAGAGGCGCTGCAGGATTTTTGAACTGTAGTAATTCAATAATTCTTTTTTTGAAACAGAGTCTCGCCGGGCGCGGTGGCTCAAGCCTGTAATCCCAGCACTTTGGGAGGCCGAGACGGGCGGATCACGAGGTCAGGAGATCGAGACCATCCTGGTTAACACGGTGAAACCCCGTCTCTACTAAAAAATACAAAAAAAAAACTAGCCAGGCGAGGTGGCGGGTGCCTGTAGTCCCAGCTACTCGGGAGGCTGAGGCAGGAGAATGGCGGGAACCCGGGAGGCGGAGCTTGCAGTGAGCTGAGATCCGGCCACTGCACTCCAGCCTGGGTGACAGAGCGAGACTCCGTCTCAAAAAAAAAAAAAAAAAAAAAAAGAAACAGAGTCTCGCTCTGTCGCCCAGGCTGGCGTGATCTCGGCTCACTGCAAGCTCCGCCTCCCGGGTTCACGCCATTCTCCTGCCTGAGCCTCCCGAGTAGCTGGGATACACGCGCCCGCCATTGTGCCCAGCCAATTTTTTGCATTTTTAGTACAGACGGGATTTCACCGTGTTACCCAGGATGGTCTCGATCTCCTGACCTCGGGATCCGCTTTACTCGGCCTCCCAAAGTGCTGGGATTACAGGCGTGAGCCACTGCGCCTGGCCGTAAATCAGTAATTCTTTCAACATACAATGCTCTGTCACAGGTATCCTACCAGTCCCAATTTCACCACTCAACAACTAAATGAATCCACCTATAGTCCAAAATAGTCTATCCATTTTTCAAGGCTGCCCACTTCAAACATCTCTAGTCCCTCCAGGAAAACTCTATTTCTTCTGTCTTCTCCCCATAATATCACAGGGTCCCTCCTTCAATTTAGCCGTGGTTCAATCCATTGCCCTGACACCGGTAAGATAAGGTCTCCTCCCGGCTGGCTCAGCACGTCAGGCAGCATGCAGCCGAATGTTTCCTTCTCGCATGCGTGGAGCAGGCTGTGTTCCGGGCTCTGACCTGACTAGGGCTTTAACCACGGTGACTGCCTTATATCAGCACGCTCGCGCTGCAGAAGGGCCGGCCGGAGAACAGGGAACACTGGGCTCCAAGTGTTCTTGGGCTGCAGCGGCTGCTCCTGCTGCTGCACAGAGAGAGGAGCTCACTCTTAGACACACGCACTTTTGCAGACCAGTCCTTACCAAGGCAGGTGCACAGAGAGCTCCACCTTTTATGCTATGCAGTTGTCAGTGTGCTGCCACGCAAGGACCAATGACGCGAGGCATCTACACAACACTGGTGTTTATCACTCAGCATTGTCCCACCCCACCTTCATCCAGAAGCCCCCGAAGACCTTTCAGCAGAGTCCCGTGGTTTCCAGCCCTGGGTGCAGAGCACAATCGCGCGGGGATGGTATGTGATATCCGGCCCCCGCTACCCACTGAGGTGCTCAGCTGGTGTGGACTGGAGCCTGCCACCCAAAGCTCACTGCACGTGGCCAGGACTGATCGAAGGCGCTGGGTGGCACCGGCTCCACCCCATTCAACTCTCTGAGCCCGTTTCCTCATCTGTAAGATGGGGCTAATAGGACCTCATCATAGGGTTGCTGCAATAAAATAATTAATTTTAGGTATTATGTAAATTTGTGAAATAACACACATAAGGCACCTGGCACAGCATCTTGCACAAAGAAGAAGGAGCTCAATAAATATCAAATATTGTTATCACGTGGTCCCAACCTTGCATTTTCATGGATGAGAAAACAAAGACCGCAAAAGGGGGTAACATTGCCCCACATCTCACGGCAAGTTCAGGTCTACTCAGATCACTCACTCACTGAACTCCCAGGAAAGGCCAGCGATGTGGCAAGCGGAGGGGATTTAAGGATGCGTAAAACCCCAGACTAGAACTGCAGCCTCCCGCCCCAATGTACTAGGTAGGATAGAGTCTACGATTTTGTGCTATTTGGAATAGGGGAGAGAAGTGGAGACATTTGCTCAAAATAACCAGCAGAAATCATCTTCCAGGAACCAAATAAAAGTCTTGGAAGCTCTTTGTTATTGTCAGTCCCTCAGATGTCACTTCACTGTTTAAGAAAGTGATAGCTTTTCTCTGACATTTGAAAATGACATTTTTAAAAGAGTTCATCCCATTGACCTATCATTTCTCCCTTCTTAGAAGACAGGATGGCCGGGCGCGGTGGCTCATGCCTGTAATCCCAGGAATTTGGGAGGCCGGGATGGGCGGATCACGAGGTCAGGAGATCGTGACCATCCTGGCTAACAGGGTGAAACCCTATCTCTACTAAAAATACAAAAAATTAGCCGGGCATGGTGGTGGGCACCTGTAGTCCCAGTTACTCAGGAGGCTAAGGCAGGAGAATGGCGTGAACCCGGGAGATGGAGCTTGCAGTGAGTCGAGATCGTGCCACTGCACTCCAGCCTGGGCAACAAAGCAAGACTCTGTCTCAAAAAAAAAAAAAAAAAAAAAAAGACAGGATGAGAATGGGGCAAAATCACAGCCATGTGAATACTATAATTCTGGACAGCAGGGTGGCACTGGGCCTGGATGGGCAGTGGCACCTTGATGTGCCAGATGCTCAGCGCTCCAGATTCCTACTCAGATTCTGAAAGACATTATCAGCCTAATCATTTCCCACAAGGGCAGACAAAAAATGAGCCTAGGAAAGACATCCAAGCAGGGCTCTTGAAGAGATTTTTGTCATGGTGGGAAATTACACTAAGCAACTTCTAAGGTTTTAGTCAAACAAAACCAGCTTGGCTGTCCCCAGTCCCAGGCCTGCAAAGCTCTGTTATAGACATAGGAGTTAACAGAGGCACTGTTCACTCTAATCTCATGAAATCTCCTACCCCCAGGCCCGTTCAAGACCTTTACACGACCGTGACACTAAAGGGTTGTGGGACCCTGCTTCCAAATTAAATTTAGAATTAAAACAGCACTAATCTATTAAATACATAAAGGTCAACCAAGTTCTGATGATTTTTATGTTTACTAGGATAATCAAATATTTAAATTACTAAACCAATTACCCTTCTCCTCCTCCAAATATGCTCAATTTTGTTGGTTGTTTTTGTTTTCGCTGCCTTGCTCATCCCCAGTCTGCCCATCTGGTAACCCAACACTGCCTAACCTCCTACTTGCTTACCTTTCTGATGGCAAATTGGTGGCTTAGAGTCACCAAGAGCCACACTATCAGCAGCGTGGACAAAGGGAGCGTGCTCTCTGCCACCAAAGCGCATGTGGTGACAGCAGCCACACTGACGCCATTACTAAAGGGAGCATGCTCTCTGCTACCAAAGAGCACGTGGTGACAGCAGCCACACTGACGCCATTACTAGATCCCAGGCACTTTGCTCCAAACACTTCACATTGTTCCAATCCTTACAAACTCCTGCAATGTCAGTCGTATAACCAAAGTGGCTAGGCCTACATTCAAAGCCAGGTGTGACTCCTCTGAGTCAGAAAGACTCCGCTGAGAAGCTCAGCTGTCGGGTATGACACAGCACACCAGCCCAGCCAATCAGACATCAAATTCAATCACCCCAGCAGGAAATCTGTTAAGAACCGATAGAGCCCAGGCATGGTGGCTCACACCTGTAATCCTGGCACTCCGGGAGGCCAAAGCAGGAGGACTGCGAGCCCAAGAGTTCAAGACCAGCCTGGGCAATGCAGTGAGATACCAGTCTCTATTTTTGAAAAAAAAAAAGAAAAAAAGAAATTTTTTTTTTTAATGAGAGAAAAAGAAAAAAGAACCAATGGAGAACTCCTATGGAAACACTTTCTGGGACTCTGGGAGCCTTACTGGCAGCTCTGAACCTGGCAGGGCTCCTTCCAGCTCCTGAACTCTTCATGATCCCCAACTGCAGTGCGGTCGGGTTCATCGTTGGCATCAAAGTCATCCCCCAGGGACCCATCAGGGACGTCTCCGCAGTCACTCTCAACTTCAGCGTTGATGTCAAACACCTGGTCATTCTTCTTAAACTTGTCTACCAGGGCCGACACAGACTGGAGGGACAAAAGAGGGTTCTGTAAGTCTCACTCCTGTAACCACCCCAAACCACCACGGGAGGGACAGCCTTCTCACCCTTAAATTTCAGTTTCCAGCCTCCTCCATCCCCGAGCCACCCTTCCCCATCCCCTGCCCGCCCAGACCAGGACTCTCCCGACAGCACCGTGAGGAGGAAGTTTGTATTGTGCAGCACAGGATGAGGCTGCATTGTTGTCAGGTACATTTTGTGAAACATGAGACAGGATTCTGTATCCATTAACTACATGTTTGCAGAAAACAGTTTTCCTTGGAGACCATTTATTTTGGAAATTGTAGTAAGTAGGCTAAAGGGGGCCATGCTAAAAATACACAGAGGAAAGCTCTACACATGACAATCTCTCAGGAAACTCTGTGCCAAGGGACTCAACCCCAAAGAGCAGGAAATTCCTCAAGCTTGACAGCAGCCTCAGAGATTCGAGGCCACTGGGATAACTACATTCAAGAGTAAATCTAACTATAAATGTTCACCCAGTAATGTCAGGGCTGCGTTACCCTAGGAGAGCAGAAGAGGGGACATGAAGTTGACCCCGCAACTCATTTACCTCTAGAATAGTCCTGCTGGGGTTCACAACCCTACCCCTCCTCCCTCAGGGTTTCTGTCCCTATGGAAGTGCCAAAGGAAATATTTTCTGTAGTCCTGGCTAAATAAAGATGATGCCACAGTTTTGGTTCCCACTGGGCAGCACCAATCTTGAGCCAACTAACTAAAACCACGAGCCACTAAAAGCTGACCACACCTCATTATGTGTTTCACTGTCCCACTGAGTAAACTGGAACCCGGCCAGGGAAGGGCAGATCTGGCGATCTTCCGCACACTGCTGCAAGGGCGCTGGAGAGGATGGCAAGATCACAAAGAGAGATTAGAAGTGGGTCAAGTGCATTCCTTCCTCCCTTCAGAATGATACTGAGTAGCAAGAGAGACTAGAGGCACAGTTACCTCATTGTCCTCCAGCAAAGGCTCAAGTATCATCAGTGGCTGGCTGGCTGCCAATCTCTGTCCCTGCCTCTCCTGGGGGCCAGCGGATGCATAGGCCACACCCACACTGGAGTGAGGCTCTGCACTGTCATCGCACAGTTTAGTAAAATACTAGAGGAGAAACCTAAAGCACAGACATTTGATTCTGAAATGAATTTCGTGACCTATGCTATAACTGGGAAATGAAATGCTTCGTCTTAAAAATACACTAAGTGCATAGGCAATCATGTAACGGTACTTTATTTTTTGTCCCATACTAACTAGAGAAGACCTACTTCAGAGGATTAGAGCCCCAAATGAGAGCATAAACTTGGAAAATAGATTGTTAGCACAAAAGTTATATTAAACAAAATTGAGGCAAGAATAGAAATGACAAGAATGGGAGCTGGAACAACTGCACAGCCTGGAGGAGGAGTATAAATTTCATTCACCATGTAAAAATGACCGCACTTGAGATGAAGCTCAGCGAGAGTACGAACACGGCAGTGGAAATCCACAGAAGGGGGCAGCTCTTCTGGGAGCCCAAGTGTAGCTACTGCGCTGCACACACCTGGCCTCCCCACCTGCTGGTACCTCATTACGACATCCTGAGGAGAATCTCCAACTCAGGGGCGGAGGCATAAATGGGAAGGATGCTAAAATCTCTGTCAAGCCAGTATGGGGGACTGATAATAGGAGAGATCAGTTCTGAGACTGCTGCAGAGGAGTCTCAAAACAGTTCACAATGCTCTCTTCTCCTCAGGGCCCCCTGGATGGGGAGCAAATAAAGAAAAAGCCTGTCTGGCTAGGCAAAGGTCTCTCTAAGTCCCCTTCCCAAGTACAAACTCTGACACTCCAGGAGGAATCCAGGGCTCCAAAATGTGACTTGGAGAGCTGACTGCAAACAGTGGGCACCTAAGGTACGGGGCACATCAAGACCAAGAGGCAATGGTTTACTGTTTTAGACTCCATGTCGCAGAGAAGACAAAAGTTAGTGGATTGCAAGGCACTCCCAAAAGAATACACAATTTGGCATTCCAGAGAAAATTTCTGGGTAATTCAAGCAACATAGGAGCATGACGGGCTTATGGTACCCCATGGTTATGTAAAAAATTCCTCAATGACTGAAATGTTCTGGTGAAAGGCATCACTTGTACTTACCTTTTAAATCTGTCATTTCTACACAACCTAACTCTGGCAACTCGAGAGGTTCTCCCGTGGAGAGCGTCTGGACATCAGAGGGAAACAGCAGCTCACTTCTGTAGTCCTGGCAGTGGAGCGTGGACAGAAACACCCCCGCTGTGCTGCACTCATCAAACGAGGCTGCCGTCTTCTGAAACATGGGATCAATCTGAACACAGGGAGAGAAGAAACGGAAGGTTTACGGCACGCAGCCAAGGGAAATATAAACTCTCACGCATTTGGCCCCGCTCATTAGCAGGTGTAGACAATGGACTGAAATATCTACACTCATGGTCAAAAGTGTGTTTTGTTTGTTTGTTTGTTTGTTTTTGAGACGGAGTCTTGCTCTGTCGCCCAGGCTGGAATGTAGTGGCATGATCTTGGCTCACTGTCAACCTCTGCCTCCCAGGCTCAAGCGATTCTTGGGCCTCAGCCTCCCAAGTAGCTGGGACTACAAGTATGCGCCACTACACCTGGCTAACTTTTGCATTTTTAGGAGAGACGGGGTTTCACCATGTTGGCCAGGCTGGTCTTGAACTCCTGACCTCAAGTGATCCACCCACCTTGGCCTCCCAAAGGACTGGGACTGCAGGTGTGAGCCACCGCACCCGACAAAAGTGGCTTTTCTAATTGATCAGATAAAATCCCGGTTCAAAAGAAAGGTTGGTTATAGTCAGGGGAAAAACATACACTGCTGCAGAAGACAGTACGTGGTAGCAAGTGTACACTGTGCCAATTGGCTTTTTTATAATACACCCGGACGTGTATCCTTGCAGCTGGTCTCCTTTTATAAGTCACTAACAAATTCCACTGGCTTAAAAAGCCTGTGTGACAGAGCTGGTCACAGGCTCTGCTGTTCTCCAAACAGAAGTATCTTCTAAAGTTTGGAAGAACATACCCAAGATATCCAGGCAAAGGACAGACAGAGTCAGTAGGGCTAGCCGGCCGGGTAAAACCTGAGAGAGGTTTTAAGAAGGTCCCTAAGACTGGGTCAGGAGCAGGAGTGGCATGGCCATATGACACCAAGCCCAAAGGCAAAATAAGGCACTGGGCATAAGAATACGGGCAGGGCAAGCCACACACATGTGTAGCAAGAGGCTAGAAGCCCCCTGGGACTCTGCAGGTGACCCTGAGACAGGAGATATAGTGGGGGATTGGGTTCATGGGTCTCCCTGATGCCTCAGAACATGGCTGCTATCGAGCGAGGGGCTTGGATAGGACAACACAGATGTGGCTCCCTGGCTCTTCCCTGGCCCCCTTAGCTCAGAGTCCAAGCTCATCAGAACTGATGAGTCCAAGCTCAACAGAGCTGAACTCTACCATAAGCCCATCTCACCATTCTTCATCCCAGAGAAGCACATTCGTCATCGCCACGTTCTCCCGTCCCCTTAGCCCTCAGGCAGTCACACGTCCAGGTCAGTTACCTCCCAGTGCATCTTTCCATCCCCAGAGCCAGCAATATGACCCTTATCTCTGGCCCGTCCCAATTCCCATCCTAAAAATACCAGTGCCGTTACTCCTATTCTCTTCTCAAATGCTATCCAGAGTAACGGTTTCCCATCTGGAGGCTTGCATCCCTAGAAGTCTTAAGTATGTAGTTAATGGAACTATACTCAGCACTTCAGAGACAACATGGAAACTGTACCTTGACCCACATTAAAGCCGAAACACTGTGATAACGTTCCTCACTTGTGTCTAGAATTATATCATGTGTGAGAACAGAGGGATTTATATCCCTAAGCAATTCAATGGGACAGTAGATGAAGCCTTCTGAAACAAGGGTCCGCAGTAAGGAAGGACCACAATAAAAGGCCTTGGAATAGACCGAATGATAAAGTTCAAGATCTCTTTAGGTGATGTCTAAAAGCAAATCCTTGGCTCTAGCCAAACTCGTATACTCTCCAGCTTCCTAATCAGAACCTTCCTGTGCTGTGGCATTTGCTTACACCTCTACTTAAAACCACCTCCCTGGCAATGTCTACCTGACAGACACCTAGCCTTCCTTCAAGGCCCAGTTCAAGTCTTGCCTCTTCCATAAACTCTGAGCCCTACCAACTCTGGTTTCCTACAGTGTAAGCCTTGACCTTCCTTGCATGCATCTACCTGAACTGAAGCACAATCATGTTTGAATCCTCTATGATGGCAAGTGTTCTGCACATACTGAAGAGCTGTGTCCAAAAGAGATTAGTTCATATATAAAAAAGTGTTCTCAACTGGTCTAGACACACCCACACATTTGCCTTCCGACCTCCAAGAAAATGAGAGTTTACACCTGTAATCCCAGCACTTTGGGAGGCCGAGGCAGGCAGATCACTTGAGGTCGGGAGTTCGAGACCAGCATGGCCAACATGGCAAAACCCTGTCTCTATTAAAAATTAAAAAATTAGCCGGGCGTGGTGATGCATGTCTGTAATCCAGCTACTTGGGTGGCTGAAGCAGGAGAATCGCTTGAACCCAGGAAATGGAAGTTGCAGTGAGCCAAGACTGAACCACTGCCCTCCAGCCTGGGCAACAGAGTGAGACTCTGTCTTAAAAAAACAGAAAAGAAAATGAGAGTTTAATAAACACTTGAAGCTTTAAATTCTGTTTGTGACAATCCATCCCTTTTTCTATCTTCCATACTCTTGGCGATTACAAGTTTACGGCAGCTTACAGAGCAAAAAAAGCTTTCCAGGATTGGAGTACTTGGCATTTCTTCATGACAGTATTCATTTCACTTGGCATAAACATACCACAGCCTGTCAGTATCAGGCTTAGAGGAGGCAGCCCTGCTTGCTGCTCTCTCCTTTTCTCTTATAATCATGGGAAAGGCCGATGCAGGCCTGGGAAACAGGCCGTTTTCCTCAGGCCCTCAGAATTGAGACTACCCGGTAAGAAAACAGATGACTACAAAACAGAATTTCCAAACATCCTATACTTAATAATCCCTGATTGATTTGAACATTTCACTATAGAACCAAAAGAAAGAATGACAGTAAGGGCCAGGAGCGGTGGCTCACGTCTGTAATCCCAGCACTTTGGGAACCCCAGGTGGGCGGATCACTTGAGATCAGGAGTTCAAGACTAGCCTGGTCAACATGGTGAAAACCCATCTCTACTAAAAATACAAAAAAATTAGCTGGGTGTGGTGGTGCGCGCCTGTAGTCCCAGCTACATGGGAGGTTGAGGCACGAGAATCGTTTGAACTGGGGAGACAGAGGTTGCAGTGAGCCAAGATCGTGCCACTGTACTCTAGCCTGGGCCACAGAGCAAGACTCCATCTCAAAAAAAAAAGACTGACAGTAAGATAAATTCCAGATTACCTAGGAAGGGGAAAAAACAAGGAGAATTGGGGGAGGGAAGGGAATGTAGAAGGACTTTCTGGATCCTATGACTAATAAGTAATACCGCTTCAGATGTGTGTAGCATATAACCACGTTTAAAGATCTTGACATAGGCCGGGTGTGGTGGCTCACGTCTGTAATCCCAGCACTTTGGGAGGCCAAGGCAGGGGGATCACGAGGTCAGGAGATTAAGACCATCCTGGCTAACACGGTGAAACCCCGTCTCTACTAAAAATACAAAAAATTAGCCAGGCGTGGTGGCAGTGCCTGTAGTCCCAGCTACTCGGGAGGCTGAGGCAGGAGAATGGCGTAAACCTGGGAGGTGGAGCTTGCAGTGAGCTGAGATCGTGCCACTGCACTCCAGCCTGGGCAACAGAGCAAGACTCCGTCTCAAAAAAAAAAAAAAAAAAAAAAAAAGACCTTAACAGATTCACTACTATAAAACCCAGATGTGGGTGTGGCCAGCATTCCCTGTTTTTACAGTATATGACAGTGAGATTCGTATCTCTTCCCAGGTCACACAGCTAAGGATGGAGGAACCTAGATCTGAGCTTTACATCATCTGCCTGCACATCTGGCATCACCCATGGTTAATGCTGACACACATAGGAAAAAATACAACTCCTCTCCCCACAAGAGCCAGTCACTCTCGCCTCTCCCCTCCCTTTTAGGCCTCATTCTCAGTGACTCTCCTTCCTCTGGCCCCTCCCTGCCCGTGCACAGCAATGCCCCGCTCACCTCACCACTCAGAGTGGGCATGGCAAGGCCCATTTCCCTAGCCCCTGCACACTCAGTCTTACCACTATCATTGCTATAAGAACACTGGCATTCATCTCACTGTTGCCCTTTATCTGGCTTATTTATTAATTACACAAAAAGACCCAAGACACCCACAGTTCTGCATTTCTTGGACTCTAAGATCTATCCCCACCACGGCCCCCATCTCCCACTCCTCCTCAAAAACTGGTATTTCCTCAGGGCCCTCTAGACTCAGTGATCGGCAAAATTCTATCGCCCACTGAGTTCCTGAGGATTCTCTCCACCTACTTGTTCTCACTTAAGTCTTCTCAATGGGGTTCTCATTTCACTCTCAAGGGGTGAAAACTGTTTCCTAGAGGCAAGGTGGAAAACAATCTTAGATATTACAATAATGTTTGCCTATCCAAACTCTACCCTATCCGACAAAATCTTATTCCTTAATATTTCATTTCAAGGGGAAGGAGTAGGCACAAAATGTCTAAAAGGGTCTGAAGGGGCAAAAGTGATAAAAAACAGGCTGGGGGCACTGCTCCAACCGAGACATGGTGCCAGCCTGAGGATACGCTTCCCCTGCAGGCCTCCACAGTGGCTGCTTTCTCTTCACAGCCCTCAAACCAGTGGCCTACAGGTGGGTTAGGTGACTGCAGCATCCAACTCTCCCCCCTCCCAATTTCTGATGCCCCCAGCTCTGAGTACCACATCAGCCTTTGCCACTGTCTGCCCATCTGCGTTGCAGTCATCTTCCGACTCCCCCAGGTCACAACCTCCCCTTCTTCTCGGAAGATCTTAGTATTAGTTCATGGCTCATTACTATTCTCCAAATTTACTCCTGGTGTAGCTCTTACTGATTTCAATATTCATATGTTGATCCATCCAGTACACTGCCTCTTGGTTGATATCCTCTCCTTCAATGGTCTCCTTCATCCTAAGCAACCCAGGACTCCAAGACAGCCTAGTAAGACCCCCACCCCGCCTCCGCCATTTGTTCCCTCGCCTGTTCTGAGTTGAGTCATTAACCATGACTGCAACCTCTCCATATGTTCAATTCTAAGGGCCCCTCTCTGACAACCACCTCCTACATTTCCAGCTCACCCCTTCTTGTCCCCAGCACCAAGAAGTCTTTGACCCCACCAGGCCTACAATCTACTGATATATTACTTTCCACTGCCCCTCATTCCCCTCTCTTCCCAGGTAAAATTCCCTAAGCAGTGGCTGCGACCATGCCTTTACACATGCTCTCACCTCCAGTGCCCCTTTCCAGCTGTGTCCATTCACTCAGCTCAACAGGATCCCGTAATAAACCCAACTTTCTGCCTACTCCATGACTGTACCCACACAGGTATTCACGGCTGGAGAAACAAAATCATGCCTACAGACCTCACTTTAAATCCATCTGCTACCACCCTCAGGTAGACCCTAAGTTGTCTGACAGTTACACCATATCTCCTTAGTCCATTTACTCACCCACCTCCTAGAGGACTCTTTCCTACCCTTTCCCTCATACCCCTAGTGCCTTCTTCCCCCATCCTCACTGTAAGCTGATGACCTGGCTTCCTATTTTAAGACAGTATCCAGAAGGATCCGCCATGAGCGCACCCAAACAACACCCCTGTCAGTCAAGCCCAACCTGTGCTGTCCATTCCCTTCCCTCTCACCTGAGCAAGGACATCACCCTGGCAATTCTCCTTTCTGCTGCACCATCAATAATCCCTTCTCCACTAGACTGCTGCCATCAACAGAACATGCTGTCATTTCTCCCATTCAAAGACAAGATCAAAACTCTTGGCTTTACCTTTCCCTCCATTTGCTATCCCAGTACTCTGCTCCAAATTATAGCAAAACTCTTCAAAACAATTGCCTATATTCAAGTGTTTTCAGTCCTTTTCTCCCATTTATCATAAAGAATTTCAAATCCATAAGAATGTTGAAACAGTCATGTAAATCTCTGTGAAACTTCAATTTAGATTGCCCCATGGGTGGCATTTTGCATATTTGTTTCCACTTTCCATACATATCTCTCTCTCTCCCCCCACCCCAGAGTTTTTTGACAGTGACCCTCATGACACTTCACCATGTGGCAGTTACTAAGCTGCCGCCTCTCAGCTCTAAGCCTACCCTCTCTCCTCGGCTGCGGTGCGGAAACTGGGACATTCAGCTTTGCCAGCTGCTGCCTGTTAGGCTCTACCAAGAAGGGGCACTAGAGGGAGACTGCAGGCTCCGAGGGGAAGAAGGCACTTGCTCCTCTCTGTAGGTTGCATGTTAGGAGAGCGTCACGGAGCAGCGTTCCAGCCTGGCTGCAGCAGGGTCCACCTGTAGCAGCAGCTGAACCCCAGGTGCAGATTTTCACTCACAGAACCAGCCTTATTAAAACACCAGCACCAGCCAGCATGCCCCCGCTCCAGGGTCTGGGTCCTGGACACACAATCCCCTCCCCCAAACTCAGGGACACTAGCACCGGCCAAGCCCTTCCCTGGAGGTCTGAGCTTGAGGTCCAGAGGGGCCCCCTCCAAGCTCATTAGTGGCCTCAGGTTGCCACATTTGGCGTGGTTGATCATTCCCCACTCCCTGAAATACCTTCTCATTTGGACACCACGCTCTTCTGGTGTTCCTCCTACCTACTGGTGTTTCTTCAGCTCTCTGAACTCCTAACATTGGGGAAAAGGAACTCCCAGTCTTTCTCCCACATACACTCATGTCCTTGGTGACCAATTCCAGTTTTGTGACCTTAATTACCATTTATGAATGTTGTGGAGGTAAGAGAGAGAAGTAATCTAGTCTATTGCTAGTGGGAGAGTAAATGAGTACCTTTTTTTGAGGGCAACTTAAAATCCATGTCTCAGAATTTTCTTATATTCTCCCATACGAGTGCAAAGATAATAAGTATTAGAATACTCACTGAAACAATGCTTTTAATGGCAGAATTAAAAAATAAAATTGTAGTAACACCTGTTTACTTTAAATTAACTGTGCTAATTATAAATGAGGCCTCCAGTACCATTTGTTTAAGCAGATTCCTTAGGATTTGCTAGATAGATGATTTAAAGCTAGGATTCTGGAGTTAGACCACTTAGCTTCAACTCCTAGCTCACTCACTAGATGTGTCGTTTTGGGCAAGTCATTGTGCCTCAGTTACCCCTTTCTAAAATGATACAAGAATGTTGTGAGGATTAGATGAGTTAACACAGGTTACAGGTTTAAGGAAATATATGGTGCTCACCATGTGTACATTAAATGTTAGCTAACGTAACCACTGCTACATTTACTAGGATATAAAATTAATTTTTTATCAATTAGATTTCTCAGCAATTTGGAGTCTCTTCTCAATCATTCTGAAACACTGAGGGACTTACTTTTAGTCTTTACTGTCAAGCTAAAGGATGATAATGCAGAGATATCAGTTGAATGTTTTACTCCCTTGAGGCTTAAATGGGCACATACCAGCAAGGCAGCCTTAGCCCTGCCAAGTCTCGGCCCCTAAGGTTCTGAATTAGTCAGAAACCACACTGTGCACACGGTTCCTCACCTCACACTTCCGATCTGCTTCGGAGACATTGAGGTTGTTTATGTTCTGCTCGATGGTTCTGTGTAAGAGCTTCTTCTTTGGCTTTGGAGCCCTTTTGGTTGTTCCCATTTCAGTAGCACTTCCATCTAAAAGGAGAAACACAACTGTGTACTGCAAGGGCTGCTTTTTTTTTTTTTGGAGACGGAGTCTCGCTCTGTCATCCAGGCTGGAGTGCAGTGGCGCGATCTCAGCTCACTGCAAGCTCCGCCTCCCGGGTTCACGCCATTCTCCTGCCTCAGCCTCCCGAGTAGCTGGGACTACAGGCGCCCGCTACCGCGCCCGGCTACTTTTTTGTATTTTTTAGTAGAGACGGGGTTTCACCGTGTCAGCCAGGATGGTCTCGATCTCCTGACCTCGTGATCCGCCCGTCTCGGCCTCCCAAAGTGCTGGGATTACAGGCTTGAGCCACCGCGCCCGGCCCAAGGGCTGCTTTGAAGCATGTGATGAACTTAACTTACTCAAGTTCTTCAAAACCTGAAAGAACGGTCATAATTTAAACATGTGAGGCCGGGTGTGGTGGCCCACGCCTGTAATCCCAGCACTTCGGAGGCTCAGGCAGACAGATCGCTTGAGCTCAGGAGTTCAAGACCAGCCTGGCCAACAGGACGAAACCCCATCTCTACAAAACAGTACAAAAATTAGCCGGGCATGGAGACGCACACCTGTAGTCCGAGCTACTTGGGGATGCTGAGGCAGGAGGATCGCTTGAACTCAGGAGCCAGAGGCTGCCGTGAGCCAAGATCGCACCACTGCACACCAGCCTGGGTGACAAAGTGAGCCTCGTCTCAAAAAAAAAAAATTAGGCCGGGCGCGGTGGCTCAAGCCTGTAATCCCAGCACTTTGGGAGGCCGAGACGGGCAGATCACGAGGTCAGGAGATCGAAACCATCCTGGCTAACACGGTGAAACCCCGTCTCTATTAAGAAATACAAAAAAACTAGCCGGGCGAGGTGGCGGGCGCCTGTAGTCCCAGCTACTCGGGAGGCTGAGGCCGGAGAATGGCGTGAACCCGGGAGGCGGAGCTTGCAGTGAGCTGAGATCCGGCCACTGCACTCCAGCCTGGACGACAGAGCGAGACTCCGTCTCAAAAAAAAAAAAAAAATTAAATAAACAAATAAAAACAAAAAAAACCCCAACCAAACAAAAAAAACATGCAGTTCTCTCAAAACATCAGGCATATTTAATCTGCAACTTATGGAGAAACCAAACTATTAGATTTGGCTTCTCATGCAAGTCCATTTCCAAAGACTCCCAGATCACAAGTTCCTTAGTTGGTGATGTTTACTCAACCTGGCATAAACAAAATATAAACGCTTTTATAAGGCCCTTCTCTTTTTCAAGGAAACATAACTTTAGTGTTTGAGTATCTTCTCATGTAAGACCATATATGGTTCTAAAAATGTCCTGTTTTCAATAAAATGAGATCACTGATTTTTGTGACCTTCTTCTAGTATATTACTCAAATAACTACCTGGTATGCCCTAAAAAAAAAGCCACTTAAATCCAGATCCCTAGCCACCTACCTGCAACATGGCCTTCCACTTCTTCCAAAGACGGTGCATCTTTGCCCAGTCCCCCAAGGACTCTGTATACGTCGGCATGGACGGCGTCCACGCGTACGGCATAGATCTTAGTGCTGGCATCCAGAGTGCCTGCAGCCACCTGGTCAAACAATCAGAGTGCATTCACAAAGATGCACAAAAAAGAACTTCTGAACAGGTAAAACACAGCCAGCTTCACAAAATATTTACTTGCCCCAAGGAAACAATGACAAAGATCCCTCTATGACTGATAGGGAATAAACAGAATATATATTCTGTCTGTATTTCATCAGTTTAGGAAAAGAAAGTAAATTAACTAACATAACATCTAAATGAGAAGTCTCTCGTGTATTCGCAGAATTCAACTGTGTTATGCCAAATAGTAGAAATCATCATTTAATTCAGATGCAAGAGAAAGTGGACATCCTTCTTACTTTAAAGTTGGTTGGTTCGGTGTCTTTCTGTTTAAGAATCTCTGACATAAAATCAATCAAGTGCAAACCAAAAGCATTCTTGGTAGTGATTTTCTGAAAACAGAAAATTGCAGAAAGGATTGTTATTTATAGCCTAGGCTCATGTAAATAATGCTGCTTTGAACAGAGGAAGCTAAGTCTTTATACAGGAATACCCACATATTGTCACTGACCTCTTTTCCCAAAAACACCTGTCAAGAGCCAAATCCTCACAGGCATGTCCTCATGTTCAAGGCTAGGGAATGACGGCACAAAATTCCTGAATGCTCGGTGTGTGGAGGCCCTGCTCTAAGCACTGCACACAAAGGGACTCACACCCTCCAAACAAGTTCATGAGGCAGGCACTACCCTCATTCTCCAGAGGACACGGAAGCAACATGGTTGGGTGGCTCCCACACAGCTTAGAGCATGTAGCCTCCAACTCAGGCTAGCTCCAGAACTCTACTATTCACTCATGTGCCATGCTGCCTTTCCAGATACACGGCAGATAGCAGGCAGCCTCTCAGGAGGTGCACCACGGGTCTAGAGGAAACAGTAAAACCACCAGCACTTCTGGTGGAAACCACCAGCACTAAGATGACTCACTGGAGAATCATCATCATTGATTGTGCATTCTCTACAGAAACAAGATAGCTGGATTGCCCCTGTGATCAAGGGATCACATCTTCAGTACTAAACCAGCAGATACTCACATTTTCAGTGGACAGTTTGATACAGGTGGAGTAATGTTCCGTAATCTGCGTGTTTGTAAACTTAGGCATAGTAGCTGAAACATCAATAATCCTAAATGGAAAACAAAAACAAACAACTCTGGCAAGAATCCATGATAGTTTAAATTTTCAAAACCTAGACCCATAAAGTTTTGTGGAAATCCCTGGACCTACGCAGCCCACATCAAGGCGGCTGCCTCAAGGAGAGCCAGCCCAGAAGCCCCTCACCTGCTGGAGGGGGAGGCCAACAAGCGAGGCGAGTCGGTGCTGAACTGCAGATCAAAGACCCTCGACCGCCTCCGCTGCAGCCGCTCCTTCTCATCGTCATTCTGAGGAAAGTCTTCGAGGACTGGGGTGCCGGGAATATTGAGAGGCGCCTTCCTGGGCAGGGGCATCGGGAACACCCGCTCTGAAGGGGAGGAGGCACTGTGGGGGTGTCCTCGGGTCTCCAAAGAAGAGTTATTCATTGTGGCTGGCAGTGCTGGAACAAAATTCTTGCTCAAGAAACCTTCAAGAGAACATTTCCTACATCCAAAGAAGACTTGAGCCCGTCACAGGAGGGGACGTTCAGCACACACTCTCCACGAAGATCTTCTTCAACTCTAATACTTAATGGCTAGAACCTCTAGAGTTTGGGTTTCAGGGCGGTGCGGGGCGGGGGCCATAGGTTTCTGATGCTTCTTTGCTAATCGGGGACAAACAATCCACTCTGCAGCTGTTGTGAATGGAAGTACTGCACGGATATAAAGGTGGACGATAAGCTCACAAGCTGGACAACAGACACATATAACCCATCATCAGGTACGCGAGAGGCAGACACTGAGATAAGGGTGAGGTATGGGCTACAGAGTCAGACAGGCTGGGCTCGGATCCCAGCTCCTCTACAGCTCGGCAAGCAGAGAAAAAAACAACATAAACATGTAAAACAAACCGAACGTTCCAAAGAATCATCCAATTATTTGCTAACTACAAAGGGAAAAATGTCTTTTACAATAAAAACTCTACCAGTGACCACATTAACCAGTCAAATGTAGCCTCACTAAAAATCAATCCGAAAGTTACTCATCTCTTCACGTGACACAACGTGAAATTCACAGCATCACCCAGGAAATATTTCCACCGAACACGTTTAACCTAAATTTAACCAACGAACTTTAGATCTTTAACTTCTGGTTTACGAGAAATACAAGGGGTTGAGGAACAAGTTAAATGATATCACAAGGAAATACTCAGACAAATCTAGAATGCAGGACAGTTTTCAAGAAAACTGTCTTAGTCTCTTAATTTAAAAGATACCAACCAAAAAAAAAAAAAAAAAAAAGGCTGGACATGGTAGCTCATGCCTGTAATCCTAGCCCTTTGGGTGGCAGAGGTGGAAGGATCCCTTGAGGCCAGGAGTTAGGAAACGGCCTGGGCTACCGGGCACGGTGGCTCACACCTGTAATCCCAGCACTTTGGGAGGCTGAGGCAGGCAAATCACCTGAGGTCAGGAGTTAGAGACCAGCTGGCCAATACGGTGAAACCCCGTCTCTACTAAAAATACAAAAGTTAGCTGGGCGTGGCTATAATCCCAGCTACTCAGGAGGCTGAGGTGAGGTAATTGCTTGAACCCAAGGGAGGCAGAGGTTGCACTGAGCCAAGATTGTGCCATTGCACTCCAACCTGGGCAACAAGAACGAAACTCTGCCTCCATAAAAAAAAAAAAAAAAAAAAAAAAAAAAAAAAAGATGCTTATTAGTGTTAGCCATCCAACTGAGTTAGACAGGTGGATATCTAATCCCAGAATTTAGGGAAAGTTCCAGGTGAGAGACACGCACTGGGAAGTCATCAGCATGTAGAGGGTATTCACAGCCATAATACTGGATGAGATCACTAAATAACTGAGTAGAGAGAACACTTTAAAGGTTTAAAGAGCAGGAAAGCATTTTGGGAGGCCGAGGCAGGCGGATCACATGAGGTCAGGGGTTCGAGACCAGCCCGGCCAACATGGTGAAACCCCGTCTCTACTAAAAATACAAAAATTAGCTGAGTGTGATGGTGGGCACCTGTAATCTCAGCTACTCAGGAGGCTGAGGCAGGAAAATCGCTTGAACCTGGAAGGTTGTGGCTGTAGTGAATCCAGATCATGCAACTACACTCTAGCCTGGGCAACAGTAAGACTCTGTCACAAAAAATAAATAAAAATAAAGAGCAGGGAAGAAGGAGAAACCAGCAAAAGAGCTGGGAAATGCGCAACTAGTGAGGTGGGGAGAAAATCAGGAGAATGTGGCATTCTAAAAGCCAGGTGAAGAAAGTATTTTTAGCGGAGAAGGATGTGATAAACTATGTAGACGAGGACTGAGAACCCATCATTGGATTTAGAACCTAGGGTTACTGGTGATCTTGACAAAAACAGTTTTCCTAGAGTAGTAAGGGAGAAAGCTGAACTGGAGTGGTTCAAGAGAAGATGGGAGAAGAGAAACTGGAGACAGCAAACAGTGACAAGGCGTTCAAGGACTTCTTTTTTTTTGTTTTCCCCGAGACAGAGTCTTTTTTTTTTTTTTTTTTTTTTTTTTTGAGACGGAGTCTCGCTCTGTCGCCGGGGCTGGAGCGCAGTGGCCGGATCTCAGCTCACTGCAAGCTCCGCCTCCCGGGTTTACGCCATTCTCCTGCCTCGGCCTCCCGAGTAGCTGGGACTACAGGCGCCCACCACCTCGCCCGGCTACTTTTTTGTATTTTTTTAGTAGAGACGGGGTTTCACCATGTTCGCCAGGATGGTCTCGATCTCCTGACCTCGTGATCCGCCCGTCTCGGCCTCCCAAAGTGCTGGGATTACAGGCTTGAGCCACCGCGCCCAGCCATCGAGACAGAGTCTTGCTTCGTCGCCCAGGCTGGAGTGCAGTGGCAGGATCTCAGCTCACTGTAACCTCCACCTCCAGGGTTCAAGAGATTCTCCTGCCTCAGCCTCCTGAGTAGCTGGGACTACAGGTACATGCCACCATGCCTGGCTAATTTTTTGTATTTTTAGTAGAGACGGGGTTTCACTGTGTTAGCCAGGATGGTCTTGATCACCTGACCTCGTGATCTGCCCATCTCGGCCTCCCAAAGTGCTGGGATTACAGCGTGAGCCACCTCGCCCGGCCTATTATTTTTTAGAGACAGGATCTTGCTGTGTTGCCCAGGCTGGAGTGCATGGCTATTCACAGGTGCTGTCCTAGCTCACTGCAGCCTCACTGAGCACAAGCAAAGTCAGCCTCCTGAGTAGCTGGAACCACAGATGCCTGGCAAAGTACCCCACTTCTCAATACACCTATATCTTTCTAATTCACTCTCGTGTTCTCTGACTCCAGTGATCTTTTTGTTTTGTTTTGTTTTTTGAGACAGTCTTGCTCTGTCTCCCAGGCTGGAGTGGAGTGGCTGGAGCTTGGCTTACTGCAACCTCTGCCTCCCAGGCTCAAGCAATTCTCTTGCCTCAGCCTCCGGAGTAGCTGGGACTACAGACATGCGCCACCACACCTGGCTAATTTTTGTATTTTTAGTGGAGACGGGGTTTTGCCATGTTGGCCAGGCTGGTTTCAAACTCCTGACCTCAAGTGATCCTCTCACCTTGGCCTCTAAAGCCTGTAGTCCCAGCTACTCGGGAGGCTGAGGCAGGAGAATAGTGTGAACCTGGGAGGCGGAGCTTGCAGTGAGCCAAGATCACGCCACTGTACTCCAGCCTGGGCGACAGAGCAAGACTCCATACCTATATATATATATATATATAGATAGATAGATAGATAGACAGACAGATATAAAATTCTTTTTATACTTTTTAAAGTGGAATACTTAAAATTAAGATGACAGAGTAGTGCACCTATCGGTAATGACAAGGTCTACGGTGTGGCTATGGTAGTGAGTGAGTGGTTATGGCCTACTTACTCTACTATGGTAGAGTAAGAAACAAGATCACTGAAACAGAGAGATGAACAAACTGAGAGACCTTAGGGAAAGTTTCCAGGTGTAAGAACCAGAAGGCCTGGCTTCAACTCCAGCTCTGCTGTTTACTAGCTAGTGAAATTTACGCAAGTAAATGCTCTAAGAATTTGTTTCATCCCCCAAATGGAAGTAACAATTTAGACCACGACTGGTTCAGAATTGATGATACAAAGGAAAAAATAATGTACAACATATTTAATAGGAATATATTGAAAACAGTGATACACAATAAACACGAAATGGTTGCCCATGTGAGGGAAGACGGAGTGGTGAACAGGGATAAAAGGGAATAAATAAAATATAAGAACCTCATGTGTACCCTGATGGCTTACCCAAACGCTGAAGAGTATGATTAACATAACTCTCACCTTGGGTCAAAACAAACAAAGTGAAAACAGGAAGGGAGGATGCAAGAGACATTTTTAGAAACAGAATCAAGAGGACTTGTGAGGACAGTATTTGAATGTGAGCACAGTAGGCTACAGGCTAAGGAAGGAAGCTGGACCTTGGGAGAGGATACCTTAACAGAAATAGGAAGCACTGAACGAGAACCTTATCTAAGAGAGAAACTAAACTTGGAATTCGAGGCACGCTTTAATTCTCCAAATCATCTTCCCGTAGTTTCTCTCCTTGCCTTTCATATGCATCCATTCAACCCATGGTTACTGAGCTCAGACACTTCCTATGTTTACTTCCTCATTTCCCACTCATTTTTCAACCCACTCTGGTCTAGTTCCTATTCCAACTTCCTAAAAACTATCTTTTCGTGATCTTCTACAACTTCCATGTTGCCAAACCCTATGGTCATTTTCTGGCCTTTCTCTTGGAATTCAGCAGCATTTGAAACAGCTGACAGTTCCTTCCTTGTTGAAACACTCTTGGCTTCTTCCTATACCACTGTCTTTTGAGTTTTTCCAGCTCATCCTTCTCTATCCAGCTTCTAAATGTTGATCCTAAATGTGCATGGCCTTCCTAGTGTTCTCACCTGTTCCCATGGTTTTATGGTCTATATGATAATGGTATCCAAATTTATTTCTCAGTCCATGGGCCACTTCCCTGCGTGGTCCATGTTAACTCCCCCGAGAGCCAAATTCTCATCTAAGTGATTATAGACCCCTTCACCTGAGTCTCTCTCCCGTAAGTCACACATACCATGTCCAAAATGTACCTCAATTTCCCAATCTCTTACCCAAGGCCTCCAGACCCTGCCTAGGTGTCAGGCCTCACTCAGCTTGGTCACAACGTTCTGGTCAGGTCCTAGGCTAGGCCAGCTCTTTTCTGCCTCATTTTTGTACTTGCTCCTTCTGCCTCCAACACGTTCCCTGGTACCTGCCTAAAGATCTTCCCTGAACTCCTAGCGGAGCCACCCCCACTCTGCTATACTCAACCACAGCCCTCAGCCTCATCTGTAATGATTTCTTTTGTTTACTGTCTGTCTCCCCAACTCCAACAGTAAGTATAGAGATACGATCAGTTCTGTTCGCCCAACGGGAGAGCTCAGTACTTTTCAACAGGTGCAAAAATAAACGCATGCATGCTAAGCATACGGCGGTAACCACATCGCTTCCAAGGCCCTGAAAATACCATCTATTCCAAGAAAACCACCATTTTAACGGAGAGACACCGAGCACGCCTTAGCAGGCCCGGGAGGAGGCCGCCCCACCCCCTGCCCGGGGACTGAGGGGCGTGGACCGGGCCCGCGCGCGCGCTGCGACGCCGGCCGAAGCCGCTTTCTGATTGGCTGAGCGCACAAGGTCAGCCCGCCCAGCGCCGGCCCTCCCCTCCCCCCGCACCTGCCTCTGCAGTCGGCCGCAGGGCCAAGCCCCGGGCTGAGCATATCCTCTCTCCCCGCCCAGGCGAGCCCGCCAGCCCTACCCGCCCGAAGGACTGCTTCGCTCGGGGCCCTTCCCGCCGCGCCTCCCGACGGCCCGGCCTCACCTGGGCCGGGAGGTCCCATCCTGCTTTGGCGTCTCCTGAGGTGGTTTTAAATCGCGCGCGTCGAGACGCCTGAGCGTCGTAACGGCCGCGTGACGTCACCGGAGGGCGGGGTCAGCAGCGCGCCTGCGCAGACCACCTCGGGCCTCCGCGCGCTGCGCCAAGGTGAGGCGTTGCGGGTAGAGGACCGGCTCTGATTGGGCTCTTGGGGTCTGTGGACCCCCTGAAATAGGATGAAAACCCATTCCTTTCGAGCACTAGGTGCAGGACTGGGCTTGGGGGCCCATCGTCGAGCAGGACGAGCAAAGCCCGTCTTTCGTGGAATATACTTTTTTTTTTTTTTTTTTTTTAAACAGTCTAGCTTTTGACCCCCAGGCTGGAGTCCAATGGCGCGATCTCGGCTCACTGCAACCTCCGCCAACCGGGTTCAAGCGATTCTCCTGCCTCATCCTCCCGAGTAGCTGGGATTACAGGCATGAGCCACCGCGCCCGGCTAATTTTTGTATTTTTAGTAGAGACGGGGTTTCACCATGTTGGCCAGGATGGTCTCGAACTCCTGACCTCAGGTGATCCGCCCGCCTCGGCCTCCCGAAGTGCTGGGATTACAGGCGTGAGCCACCGCGCTCAGCCCGTGGACTTTACTTTCTAATGGGGAGGCAGATGATCGAGAAGACGAGACCTGTGCTGTGTAGGCAGCAAAACGCTGAAAACCTGGGAGGAAAGGGACGGAGGGGAGCTGGAGACTACATGGGAATGAGGAGCGGTCCAGGTGGGGAAGAACTGATGCAAAAATGCTAATATATACATTTAATATAGTACAAAACATACATTTAATATAGTATAAAATATAAGATGAAGGCCATCATTTTATTCAGATTCTTGTGAATAGATACCTGGAAACACCCTTCAAAAAAAATAAAGGTCGAAAAAGCAAAATAAGCATAAAATGCCATCTGTCCTTTCAGTTTCATCTAACCCTAAGGACTGAATTATGGAAGTAAATTATGGAAGGGTCATTCCCTGGAATATCCCTAGCACATCCTAGAATTTCTTGTAACTCTCATCATATCTGGCATCTTTTATAGTGTTTCTCTTCAAGGGCACTATTGGCATTCAGGGTGAAACAATTCTTGGCATGATAGGATGTTTGCCCTCTTTGTGGGCTCTTAAGCCTCCCTGACACCATAAATGCCACCAATGCTCTCAGTCATTTTGGCAATCAAAAAGTGTCACCCTTTGTTGAAAACCAGTTTTTTTTTTTTTTTTTTTTTTTTGAGACAGTGTCGCTCTGTCGCCCAGGCTGGAGTGCAATGGCATGATCTCAGCTCACTGCAACCTCCACCTCCCGGGTTCAAGCGATTCTCCTGTCTCAGCCTCCTGAATAGCTGGGATTACAGGCGCCCGCCACCACGCCCGACTAATTTTTCTATTTTTAGTAGAGACGGGGTTTCACCATGTTGGTCAGGCTGGTCTCGAACTCCTGGCCTAAGGTGATCCGCCCGCCTTGGCCTCTCAAAGTGCTGGGATTACAGGCGTGAGCCACTGCGCCCGACTGAAAACCACTTTTTAAGCCTATCTGTTGTTATAAACTTGTTCTTCTAGTGAACACCTTCAGATCTTCAGTGTAAGGCTGTGTGGGTGAGACCAAACGGGTTGACACTGTTCATCTCAGCAAATGATACCATCAGCCATCCAAGAACCCAAATCAGCACCCAGGAGTCATCCTGGGGGGCCCCTCCCTGGGAGGGCCTCTCCCCATGCAATCTATTATCAAGCAAGCTATTTTCACCTCCTAAAAATCGCCAATCCTGCCTTTCTCCTTCCATCCACATTACCTTCTCACTGGCCTGCTCTGGCCCGCCCCCCAGGCCCTGAGTAGTGTATGAGGAGTCCAAATGTGAGCTGTCACTCCCACTTGTCCCCCCACCACTTCCTCCCGGAAGTATAACCCTTGAGGGGTTCCACTGCCCTGGGAACCTCTAAGCGTCCTACAAGGCCCTGGAAGGGTCTTCCTGCCCCCCTCCCCACCCCTGCAGCCTCTCCAGCCTCCTCAGGGACCTTGCTCCCCTTGCTCCCTGCCCTCCAGCTGCTCTGGCCTTTTTTCAGATTCCCCTCATCACGCCTGCTCCTACCCCCAGGCCTCTGCACACACACACTCCTCTAGCCAGGATCCTCTTCATCCCCATCTTCACCCCTGTAGCTCCAATCCGGTTTCCACTCCCCTCAGGTTCCTCAAGGAGGCCTTCCCTGATACACACAACTCTCCATACTGGAGGCTTCAAGAGAACTTGTCACAGGTGCAATTTTCCATGCACTTGGGTGACTATTTCATGTCTGTCTCCTACACAGACTGTCAGCTCCATGAAGATGAAGCCGTATCTGCTCACTGTGGTTTTCCCACGGCCTGGTGCTGGCCCTGGACACTGCAAGTACTTAAATACATATTGAGTGAGTACAGCTGGAAGACAATTTTAAATCCTGGGTTGGGCACGTTAACCTCTCTGGACCCCATCTTCTTCCCCATCTATAAAATGGGGAAGGCAGTATCCCCTTCACTGGACTTGCTCAGTATATGCTAGGGTCCCTGTCATCTCCCTCACTTGTTCTCTCTGCTGAAAGGATCTGAGGGAGGACATTGGGACAAGTGTGATCCTCTGGATTCCATGTGTACACTAAGAGCAGCAAGGGTTGGGAGGTGAAGAACAGCTTGAAAGCCCTGGTGGAGGAAAGCTACCAGGTGACCCACTAGGTGAGCCTTGAGGCTGTTCTGTGGGGATAATGGAGCCGCCTGAGCCACTTCCAGCTTCATGTGCAGGAAGGCAAAGCCAGCTCCATGTCCAGCGTCTCTCTGGGCCAGGGCTGCCTCGTGCGGGCAGGTCTTTCACCTCCTGCTCTGCATGCCATCTTTGTTTTGTTTTTAGGGCTATCAAGGATGCCAAAAGAGTGAATGATTTGGCCGGGCGCGGTGGCTCAAGCCTGTAATTCCAGCACTTTGGGAGGCCGAGGCGGGCGGATCACGAGGTCAGGAGATCGAGACCATCCTGGCTAACACGGTGAAACCCCGTCTCTACTAAAAATACACACACACACACACAATAGCTGGGCATGGTGGCGGGCGCCTGTAGTCCCAGCTACTTGGGAGGCTGAGGCAGGAGAATGGCATGAACCTGGGAGGCGGAGCTTGCAGTGAGCTGAGATTGTGCCACTGCACTCCAGCCTGGGGGACAGAGCAAAACTCTGTCTAAAAAAAAAAAAAAAAGAGTGAATGATTTATCACTGATATCAGTGGTATACAAATGTACAAAGCTCAATACCTCTGTTTGTGCAAAAGTAAAGTAGTTAAGTTCCTCCACTACTCCTAGGCTGCCAGGAAAGCAGAGCTAGTGTTGTCTCCCTTCCCCACCCCGTTTTACTCTTCATGGAGATTCTACTTCCCTCAAATAAATGGGAAACTGCCTTAGTTTAGGTGAGGAACAATAGTGTTATCCACTGGCTACTTGAACAAGCAATCTTTTGACTTCAAATGTGCCCTGACCTTCCAGCCTGCAGCTGGCTTATATAATGATGTAGTCTGTGATAGAAACCATCAAGTCACTGGGACTCAGTGGGCACATAGTTGAAATGGCTTTGCGTTCATTTTGGCCTCTAAAGCAAATGCTTTTTTTTTTTTTTTTTTTTTTTTTTTTTTGAGACGGAGTTTTGCTTTGTTGCCCAGGCTGGAGTGCAATGGCGCAATCTCAGCTCACTGCAGCCTCTGCCTCCTGGGTTGAAGTGATTCTCCTGCCTCAGTCTCCTGAATAGCTGGAATTACAGGCGCCTGCCACCACGCCCAGCTAATTTTGTATTTTTAGTAGAGACAGGGTTTCTCCATGTTGGTCAGGCTGGTCTCGAACTTCCGACCTCAGGTGATCCACCCGCCTCAGCCTCCCAAAGTGTTGGGATTACAGGTGTGAGCCACTGCGCCCAGCACAAATGCCTTTAATTTTTGCCTGTGATATGAAATTCTTGACCTCAAGATTGGGCTAAGAACCAACAATTTCTGTCTTCTAGAATTTCTAAACAGTAACATACCTAATCTTTTAAAATATAGTGCTTTTTGCTTCTCAAAGCCCTTTAACCCTTACATCTTGTTTTATTTCCAAGACCAAGCTGAAAGGTTGCGATGGCAGATAGTTTCTTCCTGGCTCTGCCACTTACTAGCTACGTGACCTTGGGGAAGTTGCATACCCTTTCTGCGCCTCAGTTTCCTCGCATGTAAAATGGAGAGGATGAAGGGCCCACTTCATGGGGTTACAGTGTAAAGATTAAATGAGTTACCAGATGTAAAGCCATCAGAACAGTGTCCTGAACACTGGCAAAGCTCAGTGAACAGTAAGCATTCCCATTACTATAACTGCGGTTGTATCCTGGGGGCTAGCCAGGTTTTGTTTTAGAATAAGGCTTAGCTTCCTAGCTGGAAAGGTTTCCCCTTTAATTGTAAGAGTATTCCCAGAGCACTACAGGTCTGTTCTTTCCATTACTACTTGTTTTTGTGTGTGTGTGTGTGTGTGTGTGTGTGTGTGTGTTTATTACTCTTTCTTGCACCCTCTGCTCCACCCAAGTTTTGCTGACTGCTCCCTTTATAGTCATCTGCCCACTATCGTAACTTTATGTTTTCTTTTTCTTTTTTTTTTTTTTTTTGAGACGGAGTCTCGCTCTGTCGCCCAGGCTGGAGTGTGGTGGCATGATCTCAGCTCACTGCAACCTCCGCTTCCCGGGTTCAAGCGATTCTCCTGCCTCAACCTCCTGAGTAGCTGGGATTACAGGCGTGTGCCACTACGCCTGGCAAATGTCTTTAAATTTTTAGTAGAGACGGGGTTCTGCCATGTTGGCCAGGTGATTTGGAACTCTTGACCTCAAGTGATGAACCGCCCACCTCGGCCTCCCAAAGTGCTGGGATTACAGGCGTGAGCCACCACACCCGGCCTTTATTTTCTTTTTTATCTATTAGACTAGAAACAACCATGCACTCCTAGAAATGATACCACCTTCTTCCTACCTGAGAAGAGTTTTGTTAGAGTGTATGCTTGTTTGCAACCCCTAAGATCTTCTAATTTGGCTGATATTTTGGTTTGGGTGCCATGAAAATCAGTCACCTAGATGTTTCTTATTCTTTTCTGGCCACTGGCCATGCCACTGGGCAACCACAAGGCAGACTCGTTCCAAGTACATTGAGCAACACCAGGAGATACTGAACGGAGCTGTCAGGGTAACATGAACTTCTTGGGAACAGGCATGTGAGAATGCTGACCTGCCGAGTGTGTTACTGCAGAGATTCCCACGTATACAGAAAATAGCCTCCTTTATTGACTCTAACTTAAAACATCAGCACATAATTTTCTAAACAAAAAGTATATGGATGTTTCTAGAACACCAAAATCCCACCAGCAGGGAACCACCAGGATTGCATCTCGCCTTGAAAGCAGTACCAGACGGACGCGGGCAACGTGGGAACACAGTAGCTATTGTGCACTGGGAGCCCCAAATACTGACTGACATCAGCTTCTGGGACAATTTTTTTTTTTTTTTTGAGACACATTCTCACTTTTTTGCCCTGAGTCACTGGAGCACAGTGACACTAACAGAGCTCACTACAGCCCTGACCTCCTGGGCTCAAGCAGTCTTTCAGCCTCAGCCTCCAGAGTAGCAGGGACCACAGGTGTATGCCACCATGCCCAGCTCATTTTTTGTAGAGACGGGATCGCGACAGGTTGCCCAGGCTGGTCTTGAACCCCTGGGCTCAAGTGATCTGCCCACCTCAGCCCCCCAAAGTGCTGAGATTACAGGTGTGAGCCACCGCACCCGACTTTGGGACATTTTAAATTTATTTTTGCTGGAGGGGAGGGAGTGTATTCTATGACTGAAGCCCATAACAGCCAGCATCTGATCCTTGCTGAGGTCCAGTTCAGTGGGGACAGGTTACCCTCCCCAGCAGATCTTCTTGGCAGCGCAGACAGAACAGCATTGGCATTTCCAAAACAACCACACCCATAACTATAGCTGCATTTCTTAACACTCCTCCTCAGCATCCCATGGTTTTGAAAAAAGGGAAAAACACCAATCATATCTCTGGAATCACAACTTTAGAGTTGGACTGCTTCCCAATCCTTTCCTATACAAACCTGGCAGTGAGCCTGGATTGTGATGACCCCTCTTTCAAAACCACAAACACAGTTCAAGTAATCCCTTTGCCATTTTTGAAAAAAAAAAAAAAATACAAAGGAGGCATGACTAGACAGAAAAAACACAGCTAAACATGGCAGCTAAACCTTCTTTACACTTAACAAGTGGCTCCCCACAAAAAACAAAGCAATTCTTCATCTCAGAGCCCCCAAAAAGATTGTCCTTGTGAAGGCCTTTATAATGTTGCCTCCAGGCACTAAAAAGGTCATGAGATGTTAGCCATTTCATTGATTAAACACATTATCTCAATTATGAGACAGGTTACTACTGACTTAATATATGTGAATCAATGCGAATAAATTAGGTAGTTTTTTCAGATGGATAAAAACAACTCTCTTGTCATATGAAAATAGAGCTAAGTTAAGAAAATGGAATGTAAACATCTTGGTTATATTTTCTTTTTTTTTTTTTTTGAGACGGAGTCTCACTCTGTAGCCCAGGCTGAAGTGCAGTGGTGCGACCTCAGCTCACTGCAGCCTCCCCCACTGGAGCTTCAGTGATTCTCGTGCCTCAGCCTCCCAAGTAGCTGGGGCTACAGGCACGCGCCACCATGCCCGGCTAAGTTTTTGTATTTCAGCAGAGACGGGGTTTCACCATGTTGCCCGGGGTGGCCTTGAACTCCTGAGCTCAGGCGATCCACCCACCTCGGCCTCCCAAAGTGCTGGGATTAACAGGCGTGAGCCACTGCGCCCGGCCTTGGTTATATTTTCAACATAGTGAAGGTTTGAAAAATTAGATCCCACTTTGGGAGGCCGAGACGGGCGGATCACGAGGTCAGGAGATCGAGACCATCCTGGCTGACACGGTGAAACCCCGTCTCTACTAAAAAAAATACAAAAACTTAGCCGGGCGAGGTGGCGGGCGCCTGTAGTCCCAGCTACTCGGGAGACTGAGGCAGGAGAATGGCGTAAACCCGGGAGGCGGAGCTTGCAGTGAGCTGAGATCCGGCCAGTGCACTCCAGCCTGGGCGACAGAGCGAGACTCCGTCTCAAAAAAAAAAAAAAAAGAAAAATTAGATCCTAAAATATGAGAAGTTGCCCATCACAGTATTTGGGATAAAATGGAGTGCCACCAGCTCGGATGAGAATTAAGCTAACCGCTCAACAAGGAAACCAATTCACAGAGAACACACTGGGAGTCAATCACGAAAAGGAATAAGCTGGAATGAAGCTATTCTCTGGTTCTCTCGCTTCCAGTGTTGATACAAAAACACAACTTCACCGTACCCCTCTGGATTTCACCTCCTTAGCAGCAAGATCCTCCCATAACATCCGTTTCCCTCGGTCTTCTTTGGGTCATGATGAAAGTTAAGCAGAAGGAAATCTCAGATGACAGATGACCCACCCTTGATTAGGCCCCGCAGGGTCATTAGGCCCATCCTCATCACCACCTCACACTCTCCCTAAGGTGTCTTCTCACAGCCCCCACTGGCAAGGTGAAGGTCACATATACCACTGATACATCTGAAAAATAAACACTTTTGTAGCCCAAGGAATTAGAAATACCTTCATCTGTTTTTTTTTTTAAATGGTCTTTTACATCAAGGTGCTGCAGCCAGTGGGGCACGAGGCAGAGTTTTCACCTGGGTCAGAAGGTTCTGGAACTCTTCCACCGCCTGTGAATGTGCCTTGGGGTTGAGCACCAGGTGCTGGAAGAGATTGACAGGCTCAGCACTCCTAAATGTCTTAGGGATCGGGATGGTCAGGGGCAGAGAAGTGTTACCAATGAGGAAATGATGGAGGGACCTTTGCTGGAGGCCACGGCCCAAGAACCAGAGAATGTCCTGGAGCCGCTGGGAGAGCATGTTGTGGGCCCAGTCCGTGAGGGGCAGCCGTAGCAGGAGGTGCATGAGAGCTGTTTTAAAGTGGTAAGATGTGAGGATGGGGCGGGATGCTCCGCGGGGTAAGCTCTGATGCTGCCGGAGACTTAAAATGATCTGGAGGCACTTGAGGTGACAGGTGTTCTCGGGGGCAAAGCGCCCCACCAGCTTCAGGAACAAGTGCTCACAGGCCACAAAGGACTCAGGCCAGTCCACACTGGTGAGCTGCTCCTGGTCAGGAGCCTGGCTCACCAGGTAGACCAAGGTGTCTTCACGTTGCACCCCCAGGACCAAGTGGATTGAGAGAAAGCGGCCTGAGCGATAGTCTAGCCTGAGCTTGCAGGAGGTGGGAGACGGTGGGAGACTGAGTTTAAAGTCATACTTGTGGGCCACAAGGGCCCAGGCATTGCCCATCATGTTCCGGAACCACTGCACAGTCTTGCACACGTCTAGGTGGAAGCCAGTGCAGAGAGCTGCCTTGATGGAGCTACTACACTTCCCCAAGCCTGCCGAGGGGTCCCTGTGGTGGTGCACCAGGCACAGCACGTCCCCTAGGAGCTTCTCACGCTTGCACACACATTCTGACTCCACCAGCACACAGCCACAGCGGCGGCCCAGGGCCGGGTCCTTCATCTCCAGGACAAACATGGTGCCCTGTGGGGGGACGATGGGCACCAGGATATCAAATTTCTGGGTCTCATGGAGGGTTCCCCATTTCTCAAAGGCAGCCCCGATGCCCAGGCAGTCTTCCAATTGTGGGTGAGCCTCTTGGCGGCTGAGCACCCGACAGGCCTCAATGAGATCATCCACAAAACTCTCCACAAACTCACAGGTCCCAGGCAGGTCACGGATGGCGTTTTGGACATAGTGTTTGTAAAAGGAGTCCAGGGCCTCCTGGGAGGGGAAGTCAGTAAGCCAGTTGTAAGAGGTGACAGGGACAACATGGACTTCCTCCTCCTCCTCCTCACTGCTGGAATCAAAGGCCGGCTCTTGCTGCATGTTCTGTCGCAGGAGCTCAAAGACGAGAAAAAGGCAAAAGAGGCCAGTGTTCCACAGGTTTCCCAGCATCC
Organism: Macaca nemestrina; assembly: GCF_043159975.1. NCBI lineage: Eukaryota > Metazoa > Chordata > Mammalia > Primates > Cercopithecidae > Macaca > Macaca nemestrina. Next base: position 121,859,583 of record NC_092137.1, read on the forward strand.
AGCCCAGAGGCCCCTCCTGGCCATCGGCCTGGAACGGCCACCCCATGTCTTTCTTCCCCAGCACTAACTGGTCGCTGGACGTGTCTCCTCTCCAGAAGTTCTCTGCCTTCTGCTTCTGCTCAGCCGCTTGCTTTCTCTCTTCAAACTCCATCTCTAGCAGGCGCATCTCCTCGCTCATTCGCTTCTCCAGCTGCCGACTCCTGGCTAACGTGTCCAGGTCCATCCGGTCACTGACCATCAGGGGGTGGTGAACAACATACATCACTGCCAAGAACAGCAGGCTTATCACAGCCATGGAGGCCTCTGCATCTGGAGAAGTGGGAGAGTAGGAGTCAGTGGTCATCTTCCAGACTCATCCGCTCTCTAGCTCACACTCCCCAGAGCCCTGGTACCCCAAATTCTGAAAATCAACTACTCAGGAGAAACAGAAAGCCCACAGAGCTTGGCTTGGACACAGCAAGGGTGGTCGGCCTGGGAGGAGGTTCGAGAGAAAAGAGGGCGGCAGCCTGTGCCCCTCAGTCTCTCTCCTGCTTTCCTTCCACACGGTGTGGGTGGTATTTAGGCTTCCAGAAAGTGGACATGGGACTGTTTTCATTCCTGTGTAGGATGGGGAGGGGGACCCTTGTGGTAGGGTGGCCTCACCCGACTCATCAGTCAACCATGGGCACCAGACATGCCCTGCTGACCCCAGAGACTCCTTTCACAGCCAGAAAGCCCCGAGCCTGCCTGGGTGACACCTTTCCTCTGCCCGGCAGCCAGCTGTAGCATTCCACTTCCTCTGTGACTTCACAGTCTCCATTCTGCTCACCCAAAATGCAGTGAGCCTCATCACTCAGCCTCTCCCTCTCTGCCAGGGAGTGCCAGGGAGGCACAGTGCCACCAGCTGCTTGCTACGGTACCCTCTGAGCTCCTAAGGGGCCAGTGGATACCCAGCGTGTGGGCAGGCTAGCTTCACGTCTTAGTCCAGAATGCAGAACCGGGTGCCCAAGGCCTACCTGACAGCCGCAGGGGTCAGTTCCGCTGCCTCCCCACCCACCCGTGAAGCCCGAGCTTCTGCCATTCACCCTCATTCACAAGCTACCGCGCTTACCCAGATTCATGAAGGACTGCACCGTGTGGACGCGGAAACCAGCTGGGACTCTCCTTCCTTTGGAACTTGGCCTTGCTTAGTTAGTCTCCTCGCCCTGTCCAGGAGCCCTGTGAAAATGCACAAGGTACCTGGGGGCTTTGGTTCAACTCCGAACCCGCCCCTCCCCCCATTCATAACTTCCCCAGATTCCACGCCCAGAGACTTGTACTCTCACCCGCCTACCCGTAGGAGGCCGAGGGCCCATCCCACCTCGGGCTGTCTCCCGGGACCCAGGGCCGGGTTCCTCACCTTCGGTGTTAGGAGGAACACGGTCTTAAAGAGACAGCGCGGCCTGACCGCCACTGCCTTTTTCCCGGCAGGGTGGGGGCGTCCGGTTCATCGCCGGGGCCGCGCGCGGGAGTGGCCCTGCTCCCCTTTCCTGGGTTACAGATCATGTTTGGCTGAGCGTCTGAACGTCTGGCTGGGCGCGGTGGGCCCCTAGGACCCCCAGCACGCGGCTCCGAGGGCGCCCGCGCGCCGCAGCCGCTCCCGCCGTCCGGGCTCCTCCCCGCCCACCCAGTACAAGCTCCGCCCCGCCCAAACCCCCGTGGCTCAGCTCGCAGGGGCCGCGGCCGCCGCACAGCCGGTCTCCGTCCGCACCCAGGTCCCCGTGGGTTTGCTGGGACAGTGGAGGGGCCGTGGCCACGCACCGTGGGTTTGCTGGGACAGTGGAGGGGCCGTGGCCACGCACCGTGGGTTTGCTGGGAGAGCGGAGGGGCCGTGGCCACGCACCGTGGGTTTGCTGGGAGAGCGGAGGGGCCGTGGCCACGCACCGTGGGTTTGCTGGGAGAGCGGAGGGGCCGTGGCCCATGCACCGTGGGTTTGCTGGGAGAGCCGAGGGGCCGTGGCCGCACACTCGCCGCTGCTCGGCCTCCCTGGGGTGGCAAATGGGGCACCGCGCGCCTGCAGTCAGCTGCACTCGGTTCAGTTCAGTGGAGAATAGACTTACTAGGATTCGGGTAAGGATGATGGTGGTAAAACTGGGAATTGACCGAGAAAAGCCATTCTCACTTCGGGCTGGCCCTGAGCAATATGGCACAAGAAATAAGATGTGGTTGCAGCACCCTAAATGTGCTTCTCTCCCAGACCACACCCAGACGCAGGAGTCTTTCCCCAACCCCTTTCTCATATCACAGTGACTCTCCTGAAAGAACAGACAGCACCCAAAGACCTTACTTGTGGCCTTGCTTTCTACTCATTAGCCACGTGGGAGTAAGAATCCTACCTACAGGGCAGCTCTGCTGATACACGGGTGTATAAAGGAGAACTTTCCACAGTGTGGAGGCTGGACAAGCTTTATCACACCTTAATAAACACCAACAGAATGGGTTTCCTGAAAGGGATCTTAAGATATCAGAAAGAGCGCTTAGTCCTCCTGTCCTGTGTCGGCTCTCCAAGGAGAAAAGGAAGTGATGACCCCTTGATACTAACTCACTAAAATCCCTCTGCTGAAAGACAGGTTTCAGGGTTTTTGTTTGTTTGTTCGTTTATTTTTGAGACAGAGTTTCGCTCTGTCACCCAGGCTGGAGTGCGGTGGCACCATCTCGGCTCACTGCAGCCTCCCCGCCCCAGGTTCCAGTGATTCTCCTGCCTCAGCCTACTGAGTACCTGAGACCACAGATATAAGCCACCATGGCCGGCTAATTTTTATATTTTTAGTAGAGACAGGGTTTCACCATGTTGGCCAGGCTGGTCTCGAACTACTGACCTCAGGTGATCCGCCCGCCTTGGCCTCCCAAAGTGCTGGGATTATATGTGTGAGCCACCACGCCCGGCTGGGTTTCAGGTCTTCTTATCCAGTGGCAACGTGTAGGGAGCTCCCAAACAACTTGTACAGTACTTCCAAAAATACTGACTTATTTAATTGTGGAGCAGGGAAAACTGTCTGCTGGCTGACAATGACTGAAGTTCTAAAGTTACTTTTTATAAACGTGAATTACGGAAAGTAGATCACAGGTTATTGAGCATGCATGCATTTGGAGCAGTAATAATGAAAGTCACTTATCTTTTCACTTATGACATGATGTCAGGATGCAAAATATATGCTTCAGAGTATGCAAAATCATGTTTAAAACCATGTGTTTTTAAGTTTTATTATTTTAATTGACAAATAATAATTGTACATATTAATAGGGTGCACAGTCGTGTTTCATACGTATGATGTATAATGATTTCAGATTAGGGTAATCAGCATATCCATCATATCAAACATTTATTTCTTTGTGTTGGGAAGGTTCAATCCTCCCTCCAGCTATTTGAAACTATGTATTATTACTATTATTATTTGTGTGTGTGTGTGATGGAGTCTTGCTCTGTCGCCCAGGCTGGAGTGCAATGGCGCCATCTCAGCTCACTGCAACCTCCACCTCCTGAGTCAAGCAATTCTGCCTCAGCCTCCCAAATAGCTGGGATTACAGGCGCACACCACCAAGCCCGGCAAAGTTTTTGTATTTTAGTAGAGTGGGGGTTTCACCATGTTGCCCAGGCTGGTCTCAAGCTCCTGAACTCAGGCAATCTGCCCACCTTGGCCTCCCAAAGTGCTGGGTTTACAGGCATGAGCCACCGTGCCTGGTCTATTATTGTTAACTATCGTCACCCTACAGCGGTGTGAAACCCTAGTACTTAGTCCTCCCATCTGACTATAATCTTGAATCCTTTAACAAATCCCTCCCTATCACCACCTTCCCCTCCCCTTCCCAGCTTCTGGCATCCTCTGTTCTACCTTTTACTTCTATTAGATCAACGTGTTCTAGGTCCCACATGTGACTGAGAACATGTGGTGTTTACCTTTCTGTGCCTGGCTTATTTCACTTAATATCCTCCAATTCCATCCAAGTTGCTGTGAATGACAGGATTTCATTGTGTTTTTTATGGCCGAATAGCATTCCCTTGTGTACATATACCACGTTTTCCTTATTCATTCGTCTATTGTTGGACACATAGGTCAGTTCCATATTGGCTATTCTGAATAGTGCGGCTATAAACATGAGGTGCAGCTGTCTCTTTGATATAGTGATTTCCTTTCCTTTGGATAGATTTTAAGTAATGGGATTGCTAGATCATGTGAGTAGTTCTACTTGTAGTTTTCTGAGGAACCTCCATGTTATTCTCCATGGCAGCTGTACTAGTTTACCCAACAGCATATCAGAGTTACCTTTTCTCCCCATTCTCACCAGCATCTGTAAAACCGTGTGCTTTAAAATGTGTGTTTACAGTTAAGGATTTGTTTTAAAAGTGGTTGTTGGATGGGGGCAGTGGCTCACGCCTGTAATCCCAGCACTCTGGGAAGCCAAGGCAGGTGGATCACCTGAGGTCAGGAGTTCAAGACCAGCCTGGCCAACATGGTGAAACCCCGTCTCTACTAAAAATGCAAAAAAAAAAAAAAAAAAAAAAAATTAGCCAGGCATGGTGGTGCATGCCTGTGATCCCAGCTACTCATGAGGCTGAGGCAGAAGAATCGCTTGAACCCGGGAGGTGGAGGTTGCAGTGAGCTGAGATCGCACCACTGCATTCCAGCCTGGGCAACAGAGCAAGACGCTGTCAAAAAAAAAAAAAAAAATAGTGGTTGTTAGGTTGGATGGTTGTTAATTCATGGTCTGTACAGAAATGAAGTTGGTGGCCTGATACTGTTTCTTAATGAATTCAACCTAAAATTATGAGGCAAAATGGTGCTTATATGTGAAACTTACACTGTGATAAAGTCATTTCAACAACTAACTTTGACTCACAAGTGATATTGACCTGCTTAATACACTTCCTGTGCTGACAAAAGGTAAAACAAAAGCAAGATCTCTATTTTTACATAAATTTGCAGCAGATGTATTTTCAGAGCTCAAATTACAGTTCCAGCAGACTTTGTCAGACATTAGTGCAAGTAAAAAGGACAGTTCTATATTTCAAAATTCATTTAACTTTGCAATTGAAGAGCTTCCCTCTAACCTTCAATTAGAAGTGATTAATCTGCAATGTAATGACATTAAAAGGCAAATATCAAGAGAAGATTCTAATCATATAAATGCCTTCGAAGATCAATTGAAATCATGTGCTCGTGGATTCATGTCAGTATTTGACAGTGCCCATCTACATTTTCAAAGAAGAAATATGTAAAATCTCATTACAGAACAATATTAATAGATGAATGTTTGCAATCAGTCTGGATGATAAGAAACACTAACATTAAGTGACATGTTATTTCCCAAAAAAGAATTATGTCATTCTCATTAGTAGACCCACATAAAAATTGTACTCGGCCAGGCATGGTGGCTCACACCTGTAATCCCAGCAGTTCAGGAGGCTGAGTCAGGAGAATCGTTTGAACCTGGGAGGCGGAGGTTGCAGTGAGCAGAGATCGCGCCACTTTTTGTAAACAAGAATATGTGGAAATTTGTTTTCTCTCTCGTTATGTAAGTACCTACATGGTATCTTGAGTCCGTCTCTTGGCCTGCAAACACTCAAACATTTACTCTCTGGCCATTTACAGAAGTTAGCTGACCTTTGCTTTTAAGCATCAAAAAGTGCACATTTCCCTCAGAAATCTATTTGTAAAATTGTATATTTTTATGGCTGGATGTGGTGGCTCATACCTGTAATCCCAGCACTTTGGGACACTGAGGTGGGAAGATGGATTGCGACCAGGAGTTGGAGATCAGCCTGGGAAGCATAGCGAGACCATGTCTCTACAAAAAATAAAAAGTAAAATAAATTAGCCAGGCATGGTGGTACAAGGCTGTAGTCCCAGCTACTCAGGAGGCCGTGGCAGGAGGATCACTTGAGACCAGGAGTTTGCAGTTACAGTGAGTCATGATTGCACCACTACTCCAGCCTGAGCAGACTGAGCCCTAGCCCTAAAAAAAAAAAAAAAAAAAAAAAAAAAAAAAAAAAGGCTGGGCAGGGTGGCTCACGCCTGTAATCCCAGCACTTTGGGAGGCTGAGGCGGTTGGATCACGAGGTCAGGTGGATCACGAGGTCAGGAGATTGAGACGATCCTGGCTAACACAGTGAAACCCCGTCTCTACTAAAAATACAAAAAAAAAAAAAAAATTAGCCGGGCGTGGCAGCAGGCACCTGTAGTCCCAGCTACTTGGGAGGCTGAGGCGGAGCTTGCAGAGAGCCAAGATCATGCCACTGCACTCCAGCCTGGACAACAGAGCGAGACTGTCTCAAAAAAAAAAAAAAAAAAAAATGGGCGAGTGAGGAGGCTGATGGTTGCAATACCTTGAGAAGCTGAGGTTGACTGATCGCTTGAGACCAGGAGTTCAAGACTAGCCTGGGAAGTGTAACAAAACCCCATGTCTACAAAAAATACACACAGACACACACACACACACGCAAAAGCCAGTTGTGGTGATGCACACCTGTAGGCCCAGCTACCTGGGGAGGCTGAGGAGCTGAGGTGGGAAGATCACCTGAGCCTGGGGAGATAGAGGCTACAGTGAGCTGAGATCATACCACTGCACTCCAACCTGACCAGTGAGATTGCATTTCAAAAAAAAAAAAAAAAGTTGTCTTTTTGTAAAAATGATACACATTCATTGTAAAAACGCATACTATATAGTAGTAATACAAGAAGGAAGCTACCTGATACCCCGCCACCCAGAGATAAGTGTTGCAGGTTTGGGGAGGTGCTCCTTCTAGACGTGATTTGTGCCACATTCCTAAAATGTGCCCCTTGGAACACGAGTTGCTCAGATGACTCTCAGCAAAAGGACTTTTCATAATGTTTCTTGATGACATTTTAAAAATTCATAAATGAAAAACATCATCATTGTGAAGGGCTTAGGAAATACAGAAAGCATTAAAAAAATCGGTTTAAAAAAATCATCCTTAATCCTATGGTATCAGGATCCCGGCAGGATTTGATGGCATACTCAACCTGGATAATTGAGGAGAGTTTATTAAGGACAAAAGCGTTTCAGGGGTTAGGGACGACTACAAGGGATGGATGGATGTCCCTGGAGTCAGTACCAATTGGGAGCCCACCTCTGCTTGAGTATAAAGGGGAGGGAAGCTTGTTACCAGAATTCAAAGGGGGCTGCTACATAGAGAGGGTCTTCAGTGGAGAGAACGCTGTCAATCCTCTGGTACCCCATAGAAAGAGTGCTGGGTTCGCCTCCCACTGGCCAAAACTAACTAGAGGCCAGATCACCAGGGAGCCCCAGGGCACAGAGTAAGGAGGAGAAGCAGGAGAGAGGTCTCCAGGTGCAGAGAAGATGCAGCATAGTTACTGCCAAAGGTTACAAAGCTTGTCTCTAACAAGCACTAGTCTGTGAATTTATACTCCAAGACAATTCCATTTCCACTATACACAAAGACATTCAGATCCACAACTTTTTTTGTGTTTGTTTTTTTATTTTTTATTTTATTTTTTATTTTTTTTTATTTTTACTTTTTGAGGCGGAGTCTTGCTCTGTAGCCCAGGCTGGAGTGCTGTGGCGCGATCTCGGCTCACTGCAAGCTCCGCCTCCCGGGTTCCCGCCATTCTCCTGCCTCAGCCTCCCGAGTAGCTGGGACTACAGGCGCCGCCACCACGCCCGGCTAATTTTTTTTGTATTTTTAGTGGAGACGGGGTTTCATTGTGTTAGCCAGGATGGTCTCGATCTCCTGACCTCGTGATCCGCCCGTCTCGGCCTCCCAAAGTGCTGGGATTACAGGCTTGAGCCACCGCGCCCGGCCTGTGTTTGTTTTTTTAAAGATGAGGTCTCTCCATGTTGCCCAAGCTGGTCTCCAGCACCTGGGCTCAAGTGATCCTCCCACCTCAGCCTCCCAAAGTGTTGGGATTAAAGACATGAGCTGCTTCACCCAGCCCAGATCCTCAGTCTTAAAACCAGATTTGGGTTCGTGACCAGCCTGGCCAACATGATGAAACCCTGTCTCTACTGGAAAAAAAAAAAAAAAAAAAAAAAAAAAAATTAGCTGGGTGGGGTGGCGTGCACCTGTGATCCCAGCTACTCAGGAGGCTGAGGCAAGAGAATCACTTGAGCTTGGGAGGTGCAGGTTGCAGTGAGCCGAGATTGTACCACTGCACTCCAGCCTGGGTGACAAAGTTAGACTCTTGTCTCAAAAACAAACAAACAAAAAACCCAGATTTGGGCCCACTATGCTGTTCTCCTCTAAAGGAAATCAGAGCTTGTTGGAGGGTGTCAACACAAGATGTCAGGACACCCAAAAGTAAGGTAAGCCTGGAACATGCTGCTGGTGTTAGAAAGAAGGGGAGCTCTCTCCGTCTCAGGTAATGTTGGAAAGGGATGCGAAGAAACCACAGAAGACTCCCATTGCTAGAGGGAATTGCAGACTATGCATGGAAAAATAATTATGATCATTGGTATAAACTGAGCCATGGGTGCATGAAGGTATTTTTTTTTTTTTTTTGAGACGGAGTCTTGCTCTGTCCCCCAGGCTCAAGTGCAGTGGCGCAATCTCGCTCACTGCAAACTCCGCCTCCCGGGTTCCCGCCATTCTCCTCAGCATCGCCAGTAGCTGGGACTACAGGCGCCCGCTACCACGCCCAGCTAATTATTTGTATTTTTAGTAGAGACGGGGTTTCACTGTGTTAGCCAGGATAGTCTCGATATCTCCTGACCTCGTGATCCGCCGCCCGCCTCGGCCTCCCAAAGTGCTGGGATTACAGGCGGGAGCCACCGCGCCCGGCCTCATGAAGGTATTTTTTAAATGATTCACAAACCATTAACTTTTTGTAAAAGATTCCTGTGGCACACCCATGAATTTCTGCTATCTTTACCAAGATTAAATCACTGCGTAAATCTCACACATATTTTCGTCATATGTGACGGTGAAACCCCTTTTCTACTAAAAATACAAAAAATTAGCCGGGCGAGGTGGCGGGCGCCTGTAGTCCCAGCTACTCGGGAGGCTGAGGCAGGAGAATGGCGTAAACCCGGGAGGCGGAGCTTGCAGTGAGCCGCGATCGCGCCACCGCACTCCAGCCTGGGCGACAGAGCGAGACTCGTCTCAAAAAAACAACAACAAAAAAAACATGCTATGGCTTACTCCCATTATGTGTGTGTGTCTGTGCATCACATGCCTCGGAAAAGTTTCAAAGGGTGGATCCCTAAATGTTTACAGTGATCTTCTGGAAGTGGAGGGATTGATTGCAGGTGTCTAGCAATAACTAGGTATCCTTTTCACACAAATAAACATGCAGTGTCCAGCGTATGAATGGGCCGTGTGCCCAAAGCCCTCCCTCTTGCGCCTCGTAAGCACAAAACACGTTTTCTACAGAAACAGGTGCACCTAGGACGGCTAGAGACGCTTTGCGCCGAGGCAGTGTCTTCACGGTTCGGAGAGCTGGGAGTGGAGGTCGGGGGAGGTTCCTCCTCCTCGCCAGCTTTCTGGGCCCCAGGAGCCGCCTCCCTTCGCCCCCGACCCCGCCTCTGTCCCCCAAGCCGCGCACGCGCCTCTTCCGCCGTCTCCAAGAGCAGCCGCGAGGCCGCCCCGGGGACGCGTTGTTCGCTGCGGGAGTTTGGGGTGGCAAGGACCGGGCGCACGGCTGAGACGCGCGGCCGTTCGGAGCGCGAGCCCGTGCACGCGCCTGCGGAGCGGCCCCGCACCTTGCAGCCTCCGCGGGGCGCCGTTCCTGCTGGTGCTCGGCGCGCGCTCCCCTAGGCGCATCGGAGCTCTAGTGACCGCATTATGAATTCGTCCTTTGCTTTTCTCCTCCTGTGATGGCAGCGAGCGCTCGTCTTGTTTGTAAATCGTGCTGGCGAGGCCCATTTTAACCAACTACGAATTTCATTTCAGAATGAGAAAGGAGACGCAGTTTCGGACGTGGCAGCTGTTGCCGACGGTCGTTCCTCTGAGCTACCGGCCCTTACAAGGAAGACCTGCCTTGGGCGGATCTGGAAATGAGTCCCAGCCGCAAGCCCAGGGCGGCGGCAGCCCCATAGGCCGAACAGAGGAAAGACCAGGCGGGGGACGGCGAGCCTGGTGCCGCGTGCCGGGACCCACAACCCCTTTCCCCTGCGCGCTCTTCCCCGAGCGGACGGGAAAAAGCTCTCCTTGGCGGCTGCCCATCCCCAAGGCCCAAGCGATGCTTCCTAACTGCGTGGACGCAGCTGGATGGGGGAGAAAGAGGTATGGGAGCCGGGCTTAGAGCCCCGTCTCGCCTCCTGCCACCTCGGTCCTGCAAGGTTCCGAACCTCACTGAGCCTCAGCTTCCTCCTCTGGCAAACGTGATGATAAAAGTTCTTCTCTTGTAAGGTTGGTGCGAAGACTAAATGGCCCTTTACTGTATATTTAGAGCACCTGCCTCATGGATTGGTCCCCTCGCTCCTGGACTCAACAGTGTTCACTGGGTCCTTACAGCATCACACTGGGATCCTTAAGGGCAAAGACCAAAATTAGACCTAGCTTAATTCGTGGTGTGCAACTGCTAAATGTTACGAAATGAGTGAGTGACAGGATGATCCAGCTATGAGAAATAGGAGACAGTTTACAGTGGGATAGAGACTGTACCTTCTTTTTGTATAAGATGTTTGGCAGTTGGGGATAACTTATGGGAAGCAAGTTTAAGATGCACACGAAATCTTGACCGAGAGGATGTAGAAATTAGATATATGGCCAATAATCAGATAAGCAAATAAACAGATCTCAAATAAAATGTTTAGTTTTGAGGTTAGAGGTGGGAGATCAGGGTCACCAGGCAAAATAACTGATACAATAAATAACGACATGACAAATCACTTCTCTCAACACATTTCAAAAAAAAATCACTTTATTTTATAACTGCAAGATTTTCTTCAAACCAGTTGCTTGCTATTACAAGCTCAAAAACTTATCCTGCTCTGGTGGCAAACATTTCGTGACTCATGCTGTGTAACAAAGACCTGTGTGGACGTTGAGTTGTATATTGCTGATGCTCCTGAACATAAAGGAAAAGTAGAAAATTGCCGCCTTTTTCCCAATGATTTGTGGAGAATTATTACTAGACTAGCTGCTACCTGTGCATGAAATGCACCACTATTGCTTAATAAATCTGGGCCGGGTGCGGTGGCTCATGCCTGTAATCCCAGCACTATGGGAGGCCGAGGCAGGCGGATTGCCTGAGCTCAGGAGTTCAAGACCAGCCTGGCCAACATGGTGAAACCCCATCTCTACTAAAATACAAAAATTAGCCGAGTGTAGTGGTGGGGGCCTGTAATCCCAGCTACTGGGGAGGCTGAGGCAGAAGAATCACTTGAACCCAGGAAGCAGAGGTCGCAGTGAGCTGAGATTGCACCACTGCAGTCCAGTCTGGGCAAAAGAGCAAGACTTTGTCTCAGAAAAAAAAATAAAAGAAAAATGAATAGCACTGGGCATGGTGGCTCACACTGTAATCCCAACACTTAAGGGGGCAGAGGTGGGAGAATAGCTTGAGCTCAGGAGTTTCAGACCTTCCTGGGCAGCGTAGCAAGACCCCATTCTCCAAAAAAGGGAAAAAATCTGAATAGTATATCAATGTGTATTATTTGCTTATCGTATATTTCTTTTTTGTTTTTCTCTTCTCAATGTAGCACTTGTACTGTTGGGAGGATAAAACAGGTGCTCTTGATTAAATAGGGATTTGAAGGATATGCGTAGATTCTGTCTATGATCTGTCCCAATCACTTGTTCATTCCATTCAACAAATATTTATTTATTTATTTGAAAAAGGGTCTGAGTCTGTCACCCATGCTGGAGTACAGTAGTGTGACTTCAGCTCACTGTAACTGCCACTTCCTGGGCTCAAGCCATCCTCCCACTTCAGCCTCCCAGGTAGCTGTGATTAAAGGTGCTTACCACCATGCAGCTAAGTTTTGTATTTTTGGTAGCAACAGGGTTTTGCCATATTGCCCAGGCTGGTCTCAAACTCCTAGGCTTAAGTAATCCTCCTGCCTCAGCCTCCCAAAGTGCTAGGATTACAGGTGTGGGCCACCATGCTCAGTCCCAACAAATATTTATTTGAACATTTTATAACTGTGAAAGATGTATTTGGGGCCGGGCGCGGTGGCTCAAGCCTGTAATCCCAGCACTTTGGGAGGCCGAGACGGGCGGATCATGAGGTCAGGAGATCGAGACCATCCATCCTGGCTGACACGGTGAAACCCCGTCTCTACTAAAAAATACAAAAAACTAGCCGGGCGAGGTGGCGGGCGCCTGTAGTCCCAGATACTCGGGAGGCTGAGGCAGGAGAATGGCGGGAACCCGGGATGTGGAGCTTGCAGTGAGCCGAGATCTGGCCACTGCACTCCAGCCTGGGCGGCAGAGCAAGACTCCGTCTCAAAAAAAAAAAAAAAAAGAAAGATGTATTTGGACCCGATACAATGAGAGTCCAGAAAGAGTTCTTGGAAATGAAAAACTTGATAATAAATATGAAAAACTCCATATAGAAACTGAAAGTTAAAATCGAGGAAATCTCCCCAAATTGGAGTAAAAATGTAAAGAGCTGGAAAGAGTCAAGAAAACCGCCAAGGACCAACCCAGTAGGTCTAACATATGATGATTAGTGGCCCCAGAAGGAACACGGGAAATGGACAGGAAGAAATCTTGTCAAAGAAATAATTAAAAAGCATCCTATAAAGGGAAGATGTTTCCAGATTGAATCTAAGTGCCCAGCCCATGGATGAGTGAGTGTAAACTCACACTTAGTCACTTCATTATGAAATGTTAGAGCACTCAGGTCAAACAGGATTCCCCAAGTTTCTGGAGACAAAAAAACACAGATCACATACACAGGATCAGGACAAATGGTGTCAGATTTCTTTCTCTTTTTTTTTTTTTTTTGTTTGAGACAGGGTCTTAAACAGGTCCAGCCTAGGCTGGAGTGCGGTGGCATGATCTTGGCTCACCGCAACCTGCTGGGATTACAGGCGTGCACCACCACGCCGAGCTAATTTTTGTAATTTTAGTAGAGACAGAGTTTCACCATCTTGGCCAGGCTGGTCTTGAACTCCTGAGCTCAAGCGATTCGCCAGCCTTGGCCTCCCAAAGTGGTGGGGTTACAGGTGTGAGCCACTGTGCCCTGCCAACCCAGATTTTTAAATACAGCACTAGAATAAGATGAAAGCGAAATGCTTGTAATCCCAGCACTTTGGGAGGCCGAGGCAGGCAGATCACCTGAGGCCAGGAGTTTGAGATCAGGCTGGGCAACATGGTGAAATCCTGTCTCTACTAAAAATTCAAAATTAGCTGGGTGTAGGGATGCATGCCTGTAGTCCCAGCTACTTGGAAGGCTGAGGCAGGAGACCTGCCTGAACCCGGGAGGCAGAGGTTGCAGTGAGCCGAGATCATACCATGCACTCCAGCCTGGGCAACAAGAGCAAAACTCCATCTCAAAAAAAAAAAAAAAAAAAAAAAAAAAAAAAGAAAAGAAAAGAAAGAAAAAAAAGATGAAAGAGAAATGCCTTTACAATTTTGAAGGAAAATGGTATCTAGTCCAGAATTTTATACTCAGCCAAAGTATCAAACACGTGTGAGAGTAGAATAAAGACAATTTGGGTCATGCCAGGTTTAAAAACAAATATCTGGCCGGGCGCAGTGGCTCACGCCTGTAATCCCCAGCACTTTGGGAGGCCAAGGTGGGTGGATCACCTGAGGTCAGGAGTTCAAGATCAGCCTGGCCAACATGGCGAAACCCTGTCTCTACTAAAAATATGAAAATTAGTCGGGTGTGGTGGTGGGTGCCTGTAATTGCAGCTACTCAGGAGGCTGAGGCAGGAGAATCATTTGAACCTGGGCGGCAGAGGTTTCAGTGAGCCAAGATCACACCACTGCACTCCAGTCTGGGTGACAAGAGCCAAACTCAGTCTCAAACAAAAGCAAGTATCTTCCTTGTGCCCCTTCCCAAAAAACTGTCCTGGTATATACCGCAATGCTGCCAGTGCCACACTGCCTTGACCTCTGTGCTTCCGGGAACTGCTTTGTGGCTTTGCCTTCTCACAGCCGGAGTGACCCCGATAGGCTCTCAGGGATGCTGAGGCCAGCTTCCGGTGCAGGACTCTGTGTCATCTCCTCTCCTAGGCCTCCATCTAATGGGGCCATACAGCCCTTTTTTTGCTGGGTTTGTGCTTGCTACTAACTTTTTCAAAACTGAGCAATATATTGTTGAGATTTCTTTTTTTCTTTTTTTGAGACACAGTCTTACTCTGTCACCCAGGCTGGAGTGTAGTGGTGCCATCTCGGCTCACTGCAACCTCTGACTCCGGGTTCAAGTGATTCTTGTGCCTCAGTCTCCCAAGTAGCTGGGATTACAAGCGTGTGCCACCATGCCCAGCTAATTTTTGTGTTTTTTTGGTAGAGCTGGAGTTTCACCATGTTGGCCAGGCTTGTCTATTGTTCAGATTTCATACATAGATAGCAAAACCATAAAGCATGAGAATGACTAACATAAAAGTTAAGGAAGTGGTTGCCCCTGGTAGAGGGAGATGAGAGAGAGAAGCAATTGGGGAGCTCCCCCAGGAGTTTCATGAGGTCCTAGGGTAGTAGGCATCCTGCTGTTTGCTTGCTTTCCCTGTTTCTTTGCTGCATTGGTATTGCTTCCTATCTCCTTGGCTTTCCCATGAGATGTTGCCCAACTGTTTATGATGTGGGCTGGGGATGTTCTAGGATGGGGAAACTACATCACAGATTACACCTCAATGAAGGGCAACAACAGCAGTCACCATTGTAAGTGTTTTATTTGTATTAACTAATTTGGTCTTTTCAACATCATCCCTATTTATAGATAAAAGTACTGGAGACCCAAACAGTACCAAGCAATTCAGTGTTTTCTGAAGGAAGACAAGTCAGAAGAGTGGCTTGCACCTGCAATCCCATCACTTTGGGAGGCTGAGGCCAGAGGATAGTTTGAGCCCAGGAGTTCGAGACCAGCCTGGGCAACACAGCCAGACCACCCTCCCCCACATCTCTACAACGATTAAAATTAAAAAAATTAACTGGACATGGTGGCGAGTGCCTGTGGTCCTAGCCACTTGAGAGGCTGAGGCAGGAGGCTCACCTGAGCCCGGGAGTTGAAGCTGGAGGTTGCAATGAGCTATGATCGCATCACTGCACTCCAGCCTGGGTCACAGAGTGAGAGTTGGTCTTAATAACAATGATGATAATAAAAAAAGGCAAACCAAATGTTCAATGCAACTGCATTTTAAGAACAAGTTTAGAAACCAAAACTTTACTCAATCAGTAACCCTGTAACTAATAACAATATATATTTTAGTCCCACGTTGAGACAGAGCATGCAGAATGGAGAAAAGACAAAGGAACTAAGTGGGAATGGGAAGGACAGATAGCAGGGAACAAGGGAAGGGCAGTCTCTTCTGGTGCCCACCAGGTTTTCACCTTATCCAGGGGCCAAGAAGCCAGCTCTCCAGGGACTAAAACTAGACGCATGAGGACTTGCTTCCACAGAAACCATATAGAATTTGGGGCTGTGAGCTGTAGAGGGAGTGGAGATCCCTCCATGTGGATGAGGAGGGGGTGGGGGTTCTGTGTGTCCGTCCATTCACTCTTGAGGGGCTCTGGTCCCTGCTTCTACCGAGGTGGTGACCCCTTTGTGTTGCCGGCGTCAGATTTCCTGTTTGTGATGCCCTTTAGTTTCTGTGTCTGCCCGCCTAGGCTTTGTCCTCAGGCTCATCCAGTAGCTGGGATTTTTCTGGCCACAGCCTCCTCTGATTCTGGCCCTGAGGGACTGAGTGTCTTTTATTTCAGGCTGCTCTAAAACCACTCCAGCTGCGCCCAGCACCGCTTCCTGCCACAAGACCGGGGAGGATGGTGACTTGGGTTCCGGTAACAAAGCCCCTTCCGTGAAGTTCCCCAACATACTCAGCTTTTTCCTTAACATGGCTGAGGTTGGGGAGGGTCCAAAGAATCAGTCGCACAAAGGGAGAGAGCAGCTCTGTTCCAATAGACGAGATTTTGCACGTTCCAGTGCTTTCGGTCCACCGGAAGCTCTATATCCTCATTGCTGATGCCGTTTGTCTCTGTTTTAGGGACCCAGTGACTCAGCAGCCACAATCATGTTGCCTCTTGGCTGTGGCTGCAAGGCTTGCAGCTCCATAGTCATGACAACATTAAATCCCCTCCATCCAAACTGTCAAAAGTCTGGAATTTTACCCTACGTAAAAGATAGTTACGGTTGCTGTTTCATGGATGCTGGCAGAAGACACAAGACGCCTGGGTCAGAGACAGAATAATGTATGGCTCATGGCACAACAATCAGCACTAGCATCCTGCTTGTGTCAATTCTTGCTCTCTCAAGCCCCACAGGGGCAACATGGAGAGGCCCAGGTGGATGCTATGCATGGAATGGTTTGCATTGCAGAAAAGGAATTCTGATTTCAGGGAAACTACCTATTTCATGGCCATCCTTCTCTCTGTCCTGGTGGAAGACATTACCTTATTCCTCAAGGCTGCCCACTACACACACAGCTCTGGGAAAGGGCCTAGGAAAGTGTGGCCAGGGCCTTGCATTCCTGGCACACCCAGCATGAACACGCAGGCATGCTCTGGACCACGCAGTCTGCCTTTCCCAACCCTGGCCTCAGACGGTGCTGAAGAATAAAATAGGATAAATGCCTGGCACATAATAAACTCAACCAATGCCAATAATTATATAATCATTCGAGTTGGTCAAAGAAATTAAGGCAGTTCTGACTATATCACACTCCTGAACATGTACAAAAAGTGACATGTACTAGTTAAATAAGAACTTAAACACAGCTGGGCATGGTGGCTCACGCCTGTAATCCCAGTACTTTGGGAGGCCGAGGCGGGCAGATCACTTGAAAGTCAGGAGTTCGAGACCAGCCTGGCCAATATGGTGAAACCCCATCTCTACTAAAAATACAAAAATCAGCTGGGCATGGTGGCCTATGCCTGTAATCCCAGCTACTCGGGAGGCTGAGGCAGGAGAATTGCTTGAACCCAGGAAGCCGAGATTGCAGTGAGCTGAGATCACGCCACTGCACTCCAGCCTGGGGCGCCAGAGCCAGATTCTGTCTCAAAAAAAAAAAAAAAAAAAAAAGAACTTAAACACTATAAAGGGAAGGGATCCCTTAAGTTTCTTTTGTCCTGAGACAAAAAATATACAAAATATCTAATTACATCTTGCCTTTTAGATATTTTCTTCAATGACATTTCCAAATCATTTGTTCACACTCTTATTTTACTCTCCAACCCAACACATTAGGGATTGGCTTAAGTCCAATGAGCCTCAACTAGTGTGGCAAAGGTTTGTTACTTTTGGCCTGCATAATTATTGACTTCCAACTGTAGTAAATTATAAAACCTTTGCTTTTTCACTAATATCACCAATTTTCATTTTTAAAAATACCCATTCAGGCCGGGCATGGTGGCTCAGGCCTGTAACCCCAGTGCTTTGGGAGGCCAAGGTTGGAGGATCGCTTGAAGCCAGGAGTTCAAGACCAGCCTGGGCAGCACAGCAAGACCCTATCTCTATAAACAAACAAACAAAAACAAATCAACAAATTAGCCTGGCATGGTGGCATGTGCCTGTAGTCTCAGCTACTTAGGAAGGTGGGAAGATCACTGGAGCCCAGGAGTTTGAGGTTACAGTGAGCTATGACTGCACCACTGCACTCCAGCCTGGACAACAGAGCCAGATCCCATCTCGAAAAGAATTCCACTCATTTAATACTCAGGGTGAAATGCAACAAAATATTAATTGCTCCAATGCGGCAGCACTGGCTAAGGCCAGAAGCAATGCCACTAGACTGTGCTGCTGTTGGAAGGGCGGGTAACTTGTCACCTGTCTGGAGAGTGCAGATGTCCATTATGAGAGGCAACTGTGGGGTGCCAGGCACAATGCATGGAGAACTGAGGATAACACCAGCAGCTCAAAGATTGCCCATCCTGTGTTGGGCTCTGGCAGGAATTGGCACTTGAGGCTTTCACTGAGGCTGCCCTTCAGTTGCCTGTGTCTGCCTCCAAGAAGAGCTGATGCTTGGTGACCCTCCTCACAACAGACACAGTCACCAGTGCATGGAGGGCACTGTATCCACGTCTGTTGGCTTATTTTTTAAAAACTGTTTTGTAGAGGCAGGGTCTTACTGTGTTGCCCAGGATGGTCTCAAAATTTCTGGGCTCAAGCAATCCTCCTGCCTCAGCCTCCCAAAGTTCTAAAATTACAGGCATGAGCCACTATGCCCAGCCTTACTGGCTTATTAAAAAGTCGGTGGTGGCTGGGCGTGGTGGCTCACACCTATAATCCCAGCACTTTGGGAGCTGAGGCAGGTGGATCACTTGAGGCCAGCTGACAGCATTCTGGGAACAGTCACGTCATTGAATATGCCCAGTGCCGGCAACCTGTTACCTCTGCATGAGGCCTGGAGTCTGGGAAACAGCAGTCACTCAGAACCAAGTTTATTGGGTGGAAGGGCCATCAGGTTGGGTAAGATCATCTGGGATAAGAAAGGATAGATATGACCAAGAATGGGGCAGTTTTCCTTTGTGAGTCATAAAATTGCCTCCAAACACAGAGTGTTTAGGAATGTTTTTAGGAAGCACGGGCTGCTGGATAAAACCTGACACTTGCTATTTCCTGGTATAGTTCTAGGTGCCAGGCAACCCTATGGCGTAGGTAAAATTATCCCTGTTGGGCCCAGAGTAGCTAAAAACAGGCCTAAGATCACACAGGTAGGAAGGGGTAAAGCTCAGATTTGAACCCAGATGGTATAACAGAAGAGTCTATATGTTCAACCGCCTCATGAAACTGCCTCTTGGTTAAAAAAGACGAATGCCTCCTAAAGTGAAGACCTGGAAGGGAACAAGCCTGTTTGGAAACACAGCAGACGGGCCGGGTGCGGTGGCAGACTCATGGCTTATCCGCTTTCTTTTTGCTTTCCCTTGGTCCTGCCAACCTGACTCCTGTTCCTTAATCAGGACTCCACATCTAGCACCGTGAGAATCACCTTCCTGAAGCTCAGCTCTGTGAGGACGCCCCTGTGCATAGGGGGTGAAAACAGAAGGCCTGGCTTTGCGGCAGATGAGGCCAGACAAGTCAAGTATCTTCTTGGGGCCTTGATTTCTTCATTGGTAAAATGGGGGCCCTCAATATATTTCCCAGGGCTTAATGGGGATTCAATGATAATGTATGCTAAAGTGGAACTTTACAAATGCTTGTCACATATACACTCAATTTTTGCTTAATCTAAGTGTTCTAATCAAATACATGCTATGAAGATGTGAAAAACAAATAAAACTCCTCAGACAAGAAACATGCTATGGCTTCCTGTTGTCTCCTAAATAAAGTAAAAACTCTTCACAATGGCATTTTTTTTTTTTGAATGGAGAGATTAAGATTAGACTCTCTCTCATCACATTGTTTCATGCTTTACATTTGCCCTGCAGTCAGCTTAATGGAGTTCTTAACAGTACCCAAGATACACCTGTGTCTTCCCGCCTTCATGCTTTTTCTTTTTCTCTGTCCCTGTGAAACCCCCCACCTCCTGCCTCCACGGAAATCCTCAGCCACCCTTGGCATCACAGCTATAAAGCCTCGCAGGCGCTCCTGTCAGAAGTGATTTCCCACAGTGCCCCCTTGTGGCACTGACTGCATTCTGCCTTTTCTTTTTCTTTTTCTTCTTTTTTCCTTTTTCAGAGATGCAGTTCTTGTTCTGTTGCCCAGGCTGGAGCACAGTGGCTACTCACAGGCATGATCATACCGCACTATGGTCTGGAACTCCCGGGCTCAAGCAATCCTCCTGCCTCTGCCTCACAGGTGGGTACCACCATCTTTGTAGTTTTACTTCTCCTGTGAGACTTGAACTCCTCAAGGGTCTTATCTATGCCTTGTCTTTCTCTGAGTCCCTGAAAGTGCTCACAGAGCACATACAAATATTTGAGACATAATTAAATGAAGTGACAGGTCTTTAGATACAGAAATGCAGGACCCAGGCAAAAGTCTGGGTAACCTGTGCAGGCCTGGGGTTGGGGAGTAGCGAATTCAGTTCATCTTTGGAGAGAGACAGCACGTGGACTGAAAGCTAAATTCCCTTGCTCTGAGCCCATCTTGGTAACTAATGTCATCCCGGGGGTCTGTACCTGCCAGGGTGCCCCCAGTCCTTTAGCTTCCTGAGGATAATCCTCTATTAAAAATTGTCTAAAAACAGACCGGGCATGGTGGCTCACACCTGTAATCCAGCACTCTGGGAGGCCGAGGTGGGAAGATTGCTTGAGGCCAGGAGTTCAAGACCAGTCTGCGCAACACAGCGAAACCCCATCTCTACCAAAAATACAAAAATTAGCTGGGTGTGGTGGTGCACACCTGTAGTCCCAGCTACTGGGAAGGCTGATGCGGGAGGATGGTTTGAGCCCAGGAGAAGTCGAGGCTACAGTGAGCTGAAACTGTGTCACTGCATTCCAGCCTGGGCAACACAGCCAGACCCTGTTTTCAAAAAAATTGTCTAAAAACAACTTTAGAGAGACAAAAACTATACACTATAAAATTCTTTATTTATTTATTTTTGAGATATAATCTGGCTCTGTCGCCAGGCTGGAGTGCAATGGCACGATCTCAGCTCACTGCAACCTCTGACTCCCTGGTTCAAGTGATTCTCCTGCCTCAGCCTCCCGAGTAGCTGGGATTACAGGCCCGTGCCACCACATCCAGCTTATTTTTTTGTATTTTTAGTGGAGATGGGGTTTCACTATGTTGGCCAGGATGGTCTCGATCTCCTGACCTTGTGATCCGCCCGCCTTGGCCTCCCAAAGTGCTGGGACTAGACCCCTTCCCCCATTTTCAACAAGTTGGCCCAGGAAGTTTCCCCGAGCCCCTTCCCCAGAGTGAGGAAGCATGGCTGTCATTTTTCTTTTCTATCTTTTTTTTTTTTTCCCTTGAGATGGAGTCTCGCTCTGTCACCCAGGCTGGAGTGCAGTGGCCGGATCTCAGCTCACTGCAAGCTCCGCCTCCCGGGTTTACGCCGTTCTCCTGCCTCAGCCTCCCGAGTAGCTGGGACTACAGGCGCCCACCACCTCGCCCGGCTAATTTTTTGTATTTTTTAGTAGAGACGGGGTTTCACCGTGTTAGCCGGGATCGTCTCTCGATCTCCTGGCCTCGTGATCCGCCCGTCTCGGCCTCCCAAAGTGCTGGGATTACAGGCTTGAGCCACCGCGCCCGGCCTTCTATCTTTTTAATTAAAAAATTGTTTTCATTTTGTGGGGGAAGAGTCTTGCTATGTGGGTCAGGCTGGAGTGCACTGGCACAATCCTAGCTTGCTGCAGCCTTGAAGTCCTGGGCTCAAGCAATCCTCCTGCCTCAGCCTTCCAAGTTGTTGGGACTACAGGCACACACTACCAGGCCTGGCTACTTTTTTATTGTTTGAAGAAACAGGGCCTCACTATGTTACCCAAGCTGGTCTCAAACTCCCGGCCTCAAGCAATCCTCTTTCCTCAGCCTCCTAAAGTGCTGGGATTACAAGCATGAGCCACCACATCCAGCCTGTTGTTCTCTGGCCCTGCCTGCACCGGTTTCCCCGGGCGGCAGACAGGGCCCTACCATAGAATGTCACCGACAACTGGGAGCGGACGGGGGCCCCGACCCTGTTCGTTCCGCTGGGTGAGAACGAGGGTCTTGGGGCCACCGGTTTAGCTGGGACGGGTGGGGGACAGCAGCTTTCTTTTTCAATTGTTCAACACAGAAGAGAAACCCAAAGCAAGACGCCAATCATTAAAACACGCAGACACAGACACACGCGCACGTGACCTCGCTCGCTGGGTGCTTTCGTTACCTCAAACGGAAACGGGACTTTTCAGGCCCTCTTTTCCTGCCTACCTCATGGGACTGTTGCCAAAGAGGAAGGAAGCGGAAGGAAAGGTCTTAGGACGGGACAGGGGCTAAGCGGCCGTACGTTCGTTACGATGTGAGGGGTGCCGGGGGGCTGGAGACTGAGGTCGGGGAGAGCACGGGCCCTGGGTCCTTAGGGCCTGCGGGCGGCCGGAACCAGAGTGCGCGGGTCTAGGGATTCGGGGACCCAAATGCACCAGGCCCACACATCCCACTCAGAGGGCTGCGGGAAGCCCCGCGCATACGCCAGGGACACGCCCCGCCCACACTTCCGGGGCGCGACCCGGAAGCGGAAGGGAGCCCGTTTCTTTTCCTTCCCCCAGTGCGTCTTTCCTGCGTCGTACCGGCGCGGCGGGAGCGGAGGTCCACGGCCGTTTGCAGCGTGCGGCTGGGGGGCGTGGAGGCCTGAAGCCTCCAAGCAGCCGCGGCCATGGCGGATGTAACCGCCCGTAGTCTGCAGTACGAGTACAAGGCGGTACGTTTGGGCTCGTGGGAGGATTCCAGGCTCAGGAGTCCAGTGGGGAGGGGGAGGCTGAAAAAGAGAGTTTCAGTCTGAAGGCCTCCAGGAGAGCCACGAAAACGGAGGGGAAGTGGAATCGCGGTGAAGGTGGGGGTTATTTGATGACGTGAATAACCTACGGGGGTGTGGGGAGTGCTAAGATCTCTCTAGGAGGAGTTTCTCGAGTCCCTTCAACGCTAAGCCCGCCCCCTTCCACACTTCACTCCCAACCCACTCACCACTTTTCCCAGATGTGGGTTATGATGGGCACTGTTAGGAACAAGAATTGCTTAGCTGATTCGACAGGCCGTAAGACTTATTCAGCTCTATGCTTCTGCACAGCGTCATACCATGCAGTTCTTAAGGAAAATATCATTATTACGATTAGCGATTATAAGCAACTAGCTACTACGATTCTTCCATCAGCTGGGGTAACTGTGATAGTAGGAACTGGCCCTGCTCATGTCAAAGCTTCAATAATGTTTTGATCTTTTCAGAACTCAAATCTTGTGCTCCAAGCTGACCGCTCTCTCATTGACCGGACCCGCCGGGATGAACCCACAGGAGAGGTGCTGTCCCTTGTTGGGAAGCTGGAGGGCACACGTATGGGAGACAAGGCTCAACGGACCAAACCGCAGATGCAGGAGGAAAGAAGAGCCAAGTGAGTGCTAAGGGAATACTATTTTTCCCTTCAGATCCAAAGTCTCTTCTCTTTAACATTCGAGCAGCATTTTGGCCGGAATGCTTGGTGTAAGATCAGTGGCATTAAAACGGTTTAGTGAAGGTAAAAACAGAACAGGAGAGTTTAAAGATTTTTTTGGCCTTAAAAAGTGTACCTAAAGTGGAAAATAACTTGTTGGTACCTTTTTCTTACATGTGTGTTTCTAGTCCATAGACAGATCTTACTTTTCTTCAGGGTATTTTCAAGACCCTTGCTATTCCTATGTCCCAGTAATTCTTTTTCTTTTTCTTTTTTTCCATTACTAACTTTCTACCCCTATTTTTTCCCTTTACTCTTGTCCACTTCTTACCTATTTTGTTGTTACAAACTAATTTAAGCATCCATGGTATGAAAGACAGTTTTTTTTCTTATTTTGCATTTTTTTTCTTTTTTTCTTTTCTTAAATATTTCTTGGGGACGCATTTCAAAACTTACCTTTACCTCACCATTATCTTTTGATCTTGATTATCTTGGTGTCTTGCTCCCTTTCCTATGATGATGTTTCCAAAATTCATGGGCTTAGTTTGATTAAAGTATGTTTGAAATGAGTTAATACATTATCTCCACTTTGTGCTATATCTTCTTTTCCAGTTTTGTTATAATTGGTTGATAGTCAATGGCAGTAGATTCTGTTAGAGCTTGTTTCTCTAGTTAGAAAAGGAAAATGCATTTGAGAGATGAAAAACTAGTCAAAATCCTATTATATAATAGTCTCATACAATGTATGAAGGGTTGTCCTTTTTTTTTTTTTGAGAAGGGTTATACTTCTTTTTTTTTTTTTGGAGATGATGTCTCGTTCTGTCACCCAGGCTGGAGTGCAGTGGCGTGATGTCTGCTCACTGCAACCTCCACCTCCCGGGTTCCAGTGATTCTCCTGCCTCCGCCTCCTGAGTAGCTGGGATTACAGGTGCTCGCCACCGTGCCCGGCTAATTTTTGTATTTTTAGTAGAGACAGGGTTTCGCCATGTTGGCCAGGCTGGTCTTGAACTCCTGACCTCAGGTGATCCGCCCACCTCGGCCTCCCAAAGTGCTGGGATTACAGGCGTCAAGCACTGCACCTGACCAAAGGGTTGCATGTTTTAAATGAGAAACATATCTCACTATAATGTGTAGTGTATCTAGTGAGAAGACGATGGGGAATTTTTCTTTCTGTCACTGGGTCCCATAAAGAAATACTCCTGCAAGTGATCAAGGTCCAATAGGAATCATTTGCTGAGGCTCAGGTACCGGTTTTCAGATATTAACTTCCTGCCATGAAGCTGAGGAGAGGAGGGTGGGCTTGATCCAGTCTTCCCTCGGGGAGGAAAGGTTCTGCCATTCACCGTCACGTGTCCACCAGGCGAAGAAAGCGTGATGAGGACCGGCATGACATCAACAAGATGAAGGGTTACACTCTGCTGTCGGAGGGCATTGATGAGATGGTGGGTATCATCTACAAACCCAAAACTAAGGAGACCCGGGAGACCTATGAGGTGCTGCTCAGCTTCATCCAGGCTGCTCTTGGGGACCAGGTGAGTGTGATATTGTGAAATATATATTCGGTCTTTGTTTCATTTCCCGGCATACAGCTTCTATGATCCTTGGAATCTTCGAAGTGATAAACGTCTTTTTGTCTGCTGATGAGTTAACTGATGGCTGGCAGCACCTAGATAGCTTCAGAATGGAGGCTGGTCATTTAATCAATCTGCCTACATAATGAAGCCCCCATAAAAACCCCAAAAGGACTAGGTTTAGAGAGTTTGCGGATAGCTGCACACATGGAGGTTTCCGGAGGGTGGTGCGCCTGAGAGGGCCTGGCAGCGCCATACCCTTTCCCACATGATGCCCCTTGCCACATGCCTGCCCTGTGCACCTCTTCCGTCTGTTGTCTGTTGGTAGGCATCTTTTGTAATATGCCTTACAGTAAAAGTAAGTGTGTCCCGATCTGTTCTAGCACAGTAGTTGAATCCCAAAAGGGGATTGTGGAAAGCTCGATTTGTAGCTGTACAGTGAGAAGCACAGGTCACACAACCTGTGCTTGTGATTGGCATCATGGAGTGGGAGGCAGGCTTGTGGGACTGAGTCCTCAGCTTGTGGGATCTGACTCTTATCTCCAGGTAGTTAGTGTTGGAACGGAATTGAATTTGAGGACACCAGCTTGTGTCCACTGCACAATTTTTGGATTGGTTGCTGGTGGGGAGGAATTGTCACAGAAGCCTTCTGTGTTAATTGTTGTAAGAGTATAGAAAAAACAAATTTGCTTTATTTCTTTTTTTTTTTTTTTGAGTTGGAGTCTCGCTCTGCTGCCCAGGCTGGAGTGCAGTGGCGCAATCTCGGCTCACTGCAGGCTCTGCCTCCCAGGTTCGTGCCATTCTCCTGCCTCAGCCTCCCGAGTAGCTGGGACTACAGGCGCCCGCCACCACATCCGGCTAATTTTTTGTATTTTTGGTAGAGATGGGGTTTCACCGTGTTAGCCAGGATGGTCTCGATCTCCTGACCTCGTGATCCACCCGCCTCGGCCTCCCAAAGTGCCGGGATTACAGTTGCAAGCCACCACAGCCGGCCAAGTTTGCTTTATTTCTATATTCTCAGAGTGAGGCGGCCAGAGGATGAGACCGTGTGTCAGAAAAGGAGAGGGTCACAACTGGGAGGCTCCAGATGAACCTTGCCTCTGGATCCCCTTGTGGGATGTACTGGTCTGCAGAAGGGGCTTGTATTTACCGAGCACTCGATTTGTGTGGAACAGCACGTGTCTTTCTCCCGCCCCCTCACGTAACTCCGTGAATAGGTGCTGTTAATACTCATTTTCCATTTTATAGAAGAGAGATGTGAGGCAAGAATAATTAAGTAATTTTCCCAAGTCACAGAAGTAGTATTTGGCAGAGCCAAGATATGATCCAGATAGTTTATATCTAGAATCTGTGTTCCTAACCATTACACATGTGTGATTAGATTGGGGACCATTATGAGTCTGAGGAGCTCTGTTGATGTGGGTGCTAGAGGAAGTGAGGACAAAGAATTACAAAAGTGTGGCAGGCTGGAGGAGATCTGCCAAGTGACTGCCACCTGGAGATGTGGCAAGCTGTTGTGGAAGCTGTGTCCTGCTGCTTGAGGCCACCTAGCTAATCTTTTTAAAAACAGATGAGTCTTCCTTTAGTTGTGGCATTTTAAATCAGCATTAATGAGAAAGATCAGAGCCTAGTATGCAACAGGTTTTGAGAAAGTGTGGCTGTTCGCATCCTGCCGCCACATAAACCTGGTTGGTGATGTTCTGTCTGTCATCATTCTCAATATTGATTGGTTGTTTCTTGCTACCAGCCACGTGATATCCTTTGTGGGGCAGCTGATGAGGTTCTAGCTGTTCTAAAGAATGAAAAGCTGCGGGACAAGGAAAGGCGAAAGGAGATTGACCTGCTGCTGGGTCAAACAGATGATACCAGATACCACGTGCTAGTGAACTTGGGAAAAAAGATCACAGACTATGGTGGAGACAAGGAAATCCAAAATATGGGTAAGTGAACTCTTTATGTCCTGATCATGTTAACTGGTTGTTGTTGACCCCTAAGCATGCATCTTCTAGCATCATTCATTTAAAAACCTTAGTGTCAGTGAGTTCCCATAATTTGTTGTGTGTTTTTTGAAGAGTTATAATTGATAGACACCAGAATCCCTAGATTTCAGCAGCTGTTCCTTACTCTGAGACCCTTTTGTTGTGTAGAATATGGGAGAAAATGTGGGCAGAGCCTTGGGGGCTCAAGTGGTTGAGCAAGCAGAGCTGGGCTGACTCCAGGGCTGGCAGGTGGAGAAGGTCTTGGCAGTGGCAGCATAGGTGGCTCTCTCGTGTTGATCATCTAAGTGCCTGTGTGTGTCCTTAGCACTTAGATCTTTCCTGAGGAGAGGTAGTTGGGGAGGACATTGGCTCCAGAGTGGCTTGTTTTACTAGCCATTCACTGCCCTCTTTTTCTAATCCTTCGTCGTTTCAGATGACAACATTGATGAGACATATGGTGTGAATGTGCAGTTTGAGTCTGATGAGGAGGTGAGTGATAAACAGGCCCAGTCCATTCTTGTTTTTGAAGTTGATGAAGGTAAAGGGACCCCTTGTAGTGTAAAGAAGCTCCCTAGTTTAAACCAGATACATTTTATGGTGGTGTGTGGGTTTCAGACTTAGGCATTATATGTTCTTTTGCTTAAAAAAAATGCAGTTATCTTTTAACTTTTCTACAGCAAATTTAAACTAACAAATGTAAAGCAACGTAATTATTTAAAATATACCAAGTGGATCAGCAAAAAGAAAGACAAAAGATAAAGTACAGTGAATACTTTGAGAATGTATCTGCTATGTTTTACTGCATTTTAAACGTATTACAGTATTTTCCCTTTTTTCATTACTGTGTCCCCACTGCCTGTTTGAAAAGATTGCACATTTGCCTTAGAGCATGGCTGTAGTTCGTACATGGTTAAGTCACTGGAGTTAATGTTTACCGTCTAATAGAATTCCTTGAATATAAATAGGAATAAGTGGGGTACTTTGAAAAAATTACAGAGTGCCTTAGAGTTCTCAGTGAGTAGATTTGGCTCCTGAAAGGGAAAATGGATCCCTGGTATATATACCAGGGCTGGAAGAAGGGGTTGCATGGGGAGAGTTAGAGGACTAGGAGCCAAGACTTCTGAATTTGAGTCCTGTATCTTGGCAGGTCATTTTGCCTCAGTTTCTTTTTCTATAAAATGAGGCGATTTCAATAGGTGATTGCTAAGCCACTTCCTACAGTATAGTTAATAGGATTTGATGATTTTAAGTAGCAACAAACTGCTTTGCTTGTAGCAGTTCATTCATTTAGCAGTGCTCGTTACTGAAGCACCTGCTTTGACTATGACACTGTGCCAAGTATGCCTAATGTGCAGTGTATGAGTAAATGGAGTGGTGAGCAAGCTTAGTGTGATCTCTTCATTCCCGAGTCACCATCTGCTTTCCCAGACGTGCCTCTGCATAGCTCTTCTCTTCTGTTAGCTGATCACTGTTTTTGAGTGTTGATTGTTTGTGTATTAGAAAGAGGCTATTGTCCAGTTGATTGCCATTGTGGCAGCCTAAGGTAAGAAACAAAAAGTAGATGCATCTAATAAGTCTGTGCCAAGCAGTCTTTCTATTACATGTCCACTGGAATAAGGCTGACCTTGGTTCCAGTAGGCTCTCGGTTTCACCCCAAAGCCATTTCTCTAACCATTGAGCTAATTTAGGGTGACTTGAGGGAGAGGTTCTGTGGTGATGCAGGATCAGCTCCAGATAATGGTTGAGTTGGGGCCATTTCCACAGGAAGGTGATGAAGATGTGTACGGGGAGGTTCGAGAAGAGGCATCTGATGATGACATGGAAGGGGATGAGGCTGTTGTGCGCTGCACCCTCTCGGCTAATGTAAGTTCAGTTTGCTTTTTCTCATTGCTGCAAGGTTACTTCTGGGTGTTAGTGCTTCTTCCCCACGCCTAGGTCCTGTTACATTTATTGAGCCGCCTTTTGCTAGAGTGAACCATAATAAACACTTAGTGTCTAGAGTTTCTTAAGATTTCAGTCGGTTTTCTTCCTTCCCAAAGATGTATGTTGATGAAGTCTTAGTCTGGTATTCTGAACTCAGTATTCCAGAGTTTTTCCCTCTGGAAAGTCCTCACAGAAGGTGGGCTGTGGGGTGGCAAGTAGAACTTGGTTGCAGGGTGGTGGCAAAGTGCTCTAGGCTGGCAGAGACCTGGTGAGCTAAATGCCTGGTTACTTTTGTAGCTCGTGGCCTCAGGTGAACTGATGAGTTCCAAGAAGAAGGATTTGCACCCTCGGGATATTGATGCATTTTGGCTACAGCGGCAGCTCAGTCGTTTCTATGATGATGCCATCGTGTCGCAGAAGAAGGCAGATGAAGTATTGGAGATTTTGAAGGTATGGCCAAGATAACAATAGTTGTATGTGTAGTGTATCTTGGCACATGGGGACAGCGTATGAAGTGGCAGATGGCTTTGTCCTTAGTGGTGGTGTTGCCTTCTCTCTGCAGACGGCCAGTGACGATCGGGAATGTGAGAACCAGTTGGTTCTGCTGCTTGGTTTCAACACCTTTGATTTCATTAAAGTGTTGCGGCAGCACAGGATGATGAGTGAGTATATGGTGGGCTCTTCTTGCAGAGTGAGTACATATGTGTGCGTGTGTGAGATGGAGATTCTGTTGTTTTCACAACCTAAGTGCTTGTTTCTTTTTTTTTTTTTTTTTTTTTTTTTGAGACGGAGTCTTGTTCTGTCACCCAGGCTGGAGTGCAGTGGCCGGATCTCAGCTCACTGCAAGCTCCGCCTCCCGGGTTTACGCCATTCTCCTGCCTCAGCCTCCCCGAGTAGCTGGGACTACAGGCGCCTGCCACCTCGCCCGGCTATTTTTTTGTATTTTTTTTTAGTAGAGACGGGGTTTCACCGTGTTAGCCGGGATCGTCTCTCAATCTCCTGACCTCGTGATCCGCCCGTCTCGGCCTCCCAAAGTGCTGGGATCACAGGCTTGAGCCACCGCGCCCGGCTGCTTGTTTCTTTTATTTTTCTTCTTTCTACTCTAAGGATGAAGGTTTTTTGCCTTACTTCCTCCTCTTCACTTTTCCTTTGTTCCTTTTGTTGTGGGTAGTTTTATACTGTACCTTGCTGGCCAGTGCACAAAGTGAAGCTGAAAAGGAAAGGATTATGGGAAAGATGGAAGCTGACCCAGAGCTATCCAAGTTCCTCTACCAGCTCCACGAAACCGAGAAGGAGGATCTGATCCGAGTAAGGACTGCGTTGGTTTATCTGTCTGATTTCTGAGCTAACAGTGGCTAGAAGATTGCAGCATGAAGCTAAATTCATATTAAAAGTGGAAGTTGAAAAAGTAATTTCTCTAAATTTTTCGGGATTTGTCAGTGCATACAGGTTAGAATCAACACATCCACATTGGTTTGGTCGTTAGACCAGTGACCTGCTGCTGTCTTTCACCAGCACTATGGGGATCTTTATTGTTTATTTGCACAGTAAATACATGGTATTTACTAAAATAGAGTAACAGAACACATGTGCTTGCTTAACAGAACCCACACTTTTACCCCTCAGGGGTAGCCCTTGGTACTTAATTACAGAACGTCTATTTCCGGCGTCCCTGTACTGCGCATTGCCCCTTTAAAGGTGTGTGTTCGCTCTGATCATTCTGGTGGTCCCCATGTAAAGCGTTGTCTTTCTGTTTGGTGACTTATTAGTGAGCACCTGTGACTCAAGTATTAGCTAAGCAGGGACAGAAAAGGACAAGAACCTGTGATACTGATGAATTGTTTTTGTGATTTTCATCTTCGTCCGCTACAGGAGGAGAGATCCCGGAGAGAGCGAGTGCGTCAGTCTCGAATGGACACAGATCTGGAAACCATGGATCTCGACCAGGGTGGAGAGGTAGGATCCAGGGCGATTTACGTCCCAGGCCTTGTTGGGTGGAAAACGCGCTTGCTCGGCTTGCTCACTTCCTTGGGGTTTTTGTCTTTCACATTCCCAGGCACTGGCTCCACGGCAGGTTCTGGACTTGGAGGACCTGGTATTTACCCAAGGGAGCCACTTTATGGCCAATAAACGCTGTCAGCTTCCTGATGGATCCTTCCGTCGCCAGCGTAAGGGCTACGAAGAGGTGCATGTGCCTGCTCTGAAGCCCAAGCCCTTTGGCTCAGAAGAAGTAAGTGAATTGCTTTCCTCAGTTCTCTGCTTAGTTCGCCTCCTGGTTTGGATTTCAACCATTGACCAGAATGTAGCTTTGTTTCATATATAGTTTATTTTAGGGCTGAAAGCTGCAACAGAATTTTCCCATTCTGATTTTGAGCCCAGGGGACAATATTGATCTCTGGACTGACCTTTAATGGAGAGTTATGCAAAGAGATTGCCAGGGAACAAAATCCTGGCAATCCCACAAAACCAGTCTGCTCAGGGATGCTGCCAACATGATACCGATGGCGCTTCTTTTCTTCTAGCAACTGCTTCCGGTGGAAAAGCTTCCAAAGTATGCCCAGGCTGGGTTTGAGGGCTTCAAAACACTGAATCGGATCCAGAGTAAGCTCTACCGTGCTGCCCTCGAGACGGATGAGAATCTGCTGCTGTGTGCTCCTACTGTAAGCGCCACCCTGCCTGCTTTTTTCTTGGGGAATATGGGTGGAGTTTCTGTTGGAAGATTGTTTTTTATTTCCACCCCACCCCCTAATTCTTTGTCCTTTGATGGAAGAGAGGTTAAATGGTAGGATAAAGTACCCAGGAAAAATTCTATTCTCTGTTTGGGAAATAAGCCCGTGGAAGTTAGGGCAGTGAGAATAACCAGGTTAACAGGTGTTCTCATCCCTGACCTCTCCCGTAGGGTGCTGGGAAGACCAACGTGGCCCTGATGTGCATGCTCCGAGAGATTGGGAAACACATCAACATGGACGGCACCATCAATGTGGATGACTTCAAGATTATCTACATTGCCCCCATGCGCTCCTTGGTGCAGGAGATGGTGGGCAGCTTTGGAAAGGTGAGGGAGTAGAACTTTCCTCCAGAGGATACGGGGCGCAGCTGTCAAAGTGTTGTGGCCGGGCCTGGACCTCACCGCTTTTTGTATTGGGGCATCTCTGGAATGCCTTCTGGGATTGTTTTTATTTTTTATTTTTCTCTCCCCATTTCCAAGATGGAACTGAACCCAGGTACAGAGTTTCTGAAGTAAGACTGTCCTGAGCCATCTTTTACAAGGGTTAGCATCTTTCTTTCATCCTCTCCATGGCAATTTCCTGCAGTTGGTATCATTTGTGTTACTGACGTATTTATGAAACATCAAATGGATGTGGATAATAATAGACCTAGTGGTGTTACTCTAGGTCTTGTTATCTACAAGTTGCCATTTCTTCCTCTTGTGTACAGAGTTCCCAGAGATCTTTTTTTTTTTTTTTGAGACAGGGTCTTACTGTCACCCAAGCTAGAGTGCAGTGGTACAATCATGGCTCACTGCAGCCTTGACCTCCCAGGCTCAAGTGATCCTCCCACTTCAGCCTTCCTAGTAGCTGGGATTATAGACATGTGCTACCAGATTAGCTAATTTTTATGTGTTTTGTAGGGACAGGGTTTCACCATGGTCTAGAATTCCTGGGCTCAAGCATTCTGCCCTCACTGGCCTCTGAAAGTGCTAGGATTACAAGCGTGAGCCACCGTGCCTGGCCCCGAGAGATCTTTTGTCTGCTTTATTTGCCTGAGTTAAGTTTCTGTTTGTTTGAGGAAGATATGCTCATAAGATCTGATTCGCCTTGTATTCACCTGATGGGTTGATGCCTGCTCCCAAGGCCCTACACTCCAACCGCCCAGACAGAAAGCGTGGTGTCCAGGCCCCTTCAAGCACTCCTGCCTGATGTAGTTTTCCTCCCACAGCGTCTGGCCACTTACGGCATCACTGTTGCTGAGCTGACTGGGGACCACCAGCTGTGCAAAGAAGAGATCAGTGCCACTCAGATCATCGTCTGCACCCCCGAGAAGTGGGACATCATCACCCGCAAGGGTGGCGAGCGCACCTACACCCAACTGGTGCGGCTCATCATTCTGGTGAGCTGGGAGCGCTCATAGAACATAGAGGCCAGTTGTGTCAAGGAGGGTTTGCTGGGTTTTCATGCAAAATGTTTCTTTGCTGCCTTTTCTGTAGCACTAGCCCTTGTAATGACAGTTATTGTCAGCTTATGTTTGCCATGTTATTTATTTATTTTTATTATTTATTTATTTATTTATTTATGTTTTGAGATGGAGTGTAGCTCTGTTGCCCAGGCTGAGTACAGTGGCACAACCTCGGCTCACTGCAGTCTCTGCCTCCCAAGTTCAAGTGATTCCCCTGCCTCAGCCTCCCCAGTAGCTGGGATTACAGGTGTCTGCCAGCGGGCCAAGCTGATTTTTGTATTTTTAGTAGAGACTGGGTTTCACTGTGTTGGCCAGGCTGGCCTCGAACTCCTGACCTCGTGATCTGCGCACTTCAGCCTCCCAAAGTGCTGAGATTACAAGCGTGAGCCACTCCGTCCAGCTTGCCACGTTATTCTTTGTATATATTTTTTATGTCTGAAATACTTCACTACACTTGATCTTAGCCAAAAGGCCGAGAAACGATATCTGAAATATTTTGAAACAAATGTCAACAGATAGACAAAAAACCATCATATCCAACATCATGAAGGGCTTTATAAGGAAAAGAATCCATTCTCTGAGGGAATGAATGAGGAATCGGGATATTGTATTCCGTATACACAGAAGCTTCCAGAGATTAGTGACTAAGTCTGAGTGTAGTTTCAGTTGTCTGGGAAAAGTGAGAAGGGAGACTTCGCATGTCGGTTTTCAGTGTTCTGGAGCAGGGGTTGGCAGTCTGTGGCTACTGGCTTTGTTCTGTTGGAACATAGTTATATCCATTTGTTTATGTATTATTTACAGCGGCTTTTGTGCTGCAATGGCAGAGCTGAGTATTTGCAATAGGGGCTGCATGGCCCAAAGCCTGAAATACTGACTATCTGGCTTTTTTTTTTTTTAGGCAGAGTTTTGCTCTTGTTGCCCAGGCTGGAGTGCAGTGGTATGATCTCAGCTCACTACAGCCTCCACCGCCCGGGTTCCAGCAATTCTCCTGCCGCAGCCTCCTGAGTAGCTGGGATTACAGTCGCCCGCCACCACGCCCAGTTAATTTTTTGTATTTTCAGTAGAGACGGGGTTTCGCCATAATGGCCAGGCTGGTCTCAAACTCCTGGCCTTGGGTGATCCACCTACCTCGGTCTCCCAAAGTGCTGGGATTACAGGCGTGAGCCACTGCACCTGGCTTTTTTTTCTTTGAGATGGAGCATCTGACTTTAAAAAAAAAAAAGTTTCTGGCCCCTGCTTTAGAGCTTTGCTGCTTGAAGCCTAATCCATGGTGGGAGTCGTAGCAGCAGCAGCATGAAATAGGAGCTTGTTAGAAATGCAGGATTTGTGGCCTCACCCCACACCTGCTGAATGCAATCTGCATTTTAACAACATCCCCTGGCTTTGGGATACTTAATAAAATTTGAGAAGCACTGCTTTAGACGGTGAGAACGCATCATTTGATGCATGATAGCTTTTGTTCTTGGGAACTATAACTGCCAGAGGTGAAGTTTCTGATCAGATCATATTTATATCCTTTTTCGTAAAGAAGTTTACCTTTAAGTAAAGTTGTAAACTCATTTATCTGAGTTTCAGAATTTCTTATTACAAAGTATGTCACTGAACTGTACCAAAGCAACTCATGGTCAGAGTCTGTTGCTTTCTGGAGTATTTTGTGGTAAATATTGTCTCCATCCTTTGGGCATCTCTGGCTTGGGATCCCGTGTGTTTTTCCTTAGGCATATTAGGTTATGTGCCTACAATATGGGACAAGTCCAGGAAAAGGAACTACGTATCTCTAGTGCTAGAGGTAATTGCTATCCTCCAATTCCACAGGATGAGATCCATCTTCTCCACGATGACAGAGGTCCTGTCTTAGAAGCTTTGGTGGCCAGGGCCATCCGAAACATTGAGATGACCCAGGAGGATGTCCGACTCATTGGCCTCAGTGCCACCCTACCCAACTATGAAGACGTAGCCACCTTTCTACGTGTTGACCCTGCCAAGGGTCTCTTTTACTTTGACAACAGGTATCAGAAAAGACTGGGCAAAGTTCTGCCAAGGTGACCATCCTGCTCTCCTTCCCCTTTTCCAAGGAGTGCTGCTGTGTTGGGTTTTAGAAGGGCCTTTGGGTTTGATGTGCTGTGAATCAAGGAGGAATATTGCTCTTGGGGCGGGAAAAAGACTGTTTATTCCCTCAGTGTTTTCCGCCAAAGCCTCAGTTTTGTCTAACTGTTGAACTTCTAGCTTCCGTCCAGTGCCTCTGGAACAGACGTATGTGGGTATCACAGAGAAAAAAGCTATCAAGCGTTTCCAGATCATGAATGAAATCGTCTATGAAAAAATCATGGAACATGCTGGGAAAAATCAGGTTTGCCCATGGTTTGTGGTTACTCTTGAACCCTGTTCTTTCAAATGTTTGATTTACCAATAATTTGGGAAGATTGACAGAAATTAAAAGAAGACACAACATAAATCACCAATATCAGCTATGAAATGGGATATTACTACAGAACCTATAGCCACTGGAAAGATAATAAGGTAATACTATGAGTAGCTTTATGCTCTTAACTTTAAAAATTCAGAAGAAATGAACCAGTTCTCCAACAACTACTAGTTAACTAGCAAAACTCAGCCCAGATGAAATGGATAACCTGAATAGCCTTACAACCATTAGAGAGTTTGGAGAATTAAAAATTCCCCCATCAAGCAATCCCCAGTCCCAGATAATTGTTTTGTCCATTCACATTATCCAGGGTCCCTCCATAAAAGGTTTGGGGTCGCTTACACTAAAAATACAAGACAATAAGAGGAAAATGAAAAACTAGTGAAGAGGGCATTTTACTAGACAGTATGATAGAATTTTTAAATTGAAAGTCGAGCAATGTTAACTAAGACAAAAAATAAGGGAAAGTGACTGGTTTTATATTTCTTTTTGTCTGATGAAATGAAGCATATGAATTTATATGAAGAGACAGATCTTTTCTTGGCACTAAATGCTAGGAAGACTTCATTTCCTACAACACTGTACTAGTCTCAGACTTATTTCCTAAATCCTTTTTTGAGTAGTAGAATGTTTTAGCTGTTATTTTGCAGACACATTTTCATGCATCTTTGACTCTTGTTAGGTGCTTGAACATAAATTCTGAGTTGAGAGGCCTGAATTTGTAGTCATAGTCTATTTAAACTTGCTGTTCAAGGTAGGATGTTGAAGTTAGTTAATTTCTCAGTTCCAGAACTGTGAACTTGGTGGGTGCATTCCCTTGAAGTCTTTCCAGCCCTGTTGAGGCTTCCTCTGAGCCTGCCCACATTCCTGCCCTTTCCCCTCTCCAGGACCTTGGCTTCTGGTGGTGATGGTGCAACTTCTGCTTCCTGCCACAGGTGCCCTGGGGCTGTTAGTGTCTCGTGACTGTGGCAAACTGTGGCTTCTCCTTAGGTGCTGGTGTTTGTCCACTCCCGGAAGGAGACTGGAAAGACGGCCAGGGCCATCCGGGACATGTGCCTAGAGAAGGACACTCTGGGTCTGTTTCTGAGGGAGGGCTCAGCCTCCACGGAAGTCCTGCGAACAGAAGCGGAGCAGTGCAAGGTGAGGAGGGGCCGGCTGGGTTCCCTCATGCCTATCTGGCAGCCTTGTCCATCTGAGGCCTCAGACAGCTCCTCTAGGACTAGACTATGGTACTGTTGTTTCCCATGGGTTAAGGTTGATTGTCTGGATGTGATTATTACTATTCCACATAGTAGTTAAGGGGCAGGGTCTCATGGGAAGAGATTTCCTTAGTCCTTGGGTGAGTCCTACAGGAAGGCTCACCTCATCCCTGGTTGTTTGTTCCACAGAACCTAGAGCTGAAGGATCTTCTGCCTTATGGCTTTGCTATTCATCATGCAGGCATGACCAGGGTTGACCGAACACTCGTGGAGGATCTTTTTGCTGATAAACATATTCAGGTGAGGGAGTGCAAAGCTTTTGGAGGAGCAGGTGGGACGTACTTCAGAAGACTGGCAGTGTCAAGGTTGTGCCATGTTTGCTCCTGGTACTTTATTGCTTCTGGCCCAGCTAGCCCAGGTCGGAGGGTTGTGGTGGATATAATAAATAGAACCTTATGCCACTCTCCCAACTCTTCACACCTTGTGTGAGGGAAGATGAGTGAGTTTCGGACGGTCTGAGAAGCATAGTGAAGCAAGCACTTTGGTGACTTCAGATAGCTCCAAACAGTGCTTCATGGGGGCGTACGTGGCCTTGTCATTCCCTCTTTCCGGATAGCCTCTGCTTGACCTTTTCTAGTAACTTTAAGGTGGTTTAATACAGGTCTGCACTTGTGCCTCTGGAACCTTGAAATGTTCGTTCCTGAATAGATGAGGAACCCAAAGAAACCTTTCCTCTTTATTCTAGTGTCACATTGACAAGTACTGGGACCCCCCACACCCCACTGGCTAGTCTGATAGAAGCTCTGAGGCCAACTGCCTAGAGAAGCCGGGGATATTAACCCCTGATGGTGGCATCTCTTCTCATTGCCTTGCTTTGCCTCTGTAGGTTTTAGTTTCCACAGCAACTCTAGCTTGGGGTGTGAATCTCCCTGCACATACGGTCATCATCAAAGGCACCCAGGTGTACAGTCCAGAGAAGGGACGTTGGACAGAACTGGGAGCACTGGACATTCTGCAGGTACAGAGCGTTTGAGTTTATCCTCAGTGGGGATCGATATCCTCGCCTGAAATGCAGAGATGCTGTAAAGCTGGCAGATCAGAGGCCTAGTTCTGTAATGTAGATCCCTGCATCAAAATCACACATTCTCTTGCTATAGCATTCTTGGTTCGCTGTCCCTGATCTAGATGCTGGGACGTGCTGGAAGACCCCAGTATGACACCAAGGGCGAAGGCATCCTCATCACGTCTCATGGGGAGCTGCAGTACTACCTGTCCCTCCTCAACCAACAGCTTCCTATTGAGAGCCAGATGGTTTCAAAGCTTCCTGACATGCTCAACGCAGAAATCGTGCTGGGGAATGTCCAGAATGCCAAGGTATGGGAGGACTCTGCCTGTTGTGCTTCATGCCTTCCCCACAGACACCAAGGCACCAGGTGTGGGTCGGTCCCTATTGTGCCGTGGGACAGCGGCGTCCGAGGCTTTCCGTCCCTGCACCCACATCTTGGGTCTGGCAGATAGTTCCCCTTGTTACCAAGATCTTAGAAGATGCTTAGATGTTTTTACTAATGAAATGCTGAACACATTGAGAATATGATGTAATATGCATCATTGTAGCTGGGAATTTCTAAGCAATTCATGGTAGCCTTTCATTTGGACATCAAGAGTTTCTTCATACTAAGAACCATGAGCTGTGTCTTGTAGGACGCAGTGAACTGGCTGGGCTATGCCTACCTGTATATCCGAATGCTGCGGTCCCCAACCCTCTATGGCATCTCTCATGATGACCTCAAGGGAGATCCCCTGCTGGACCAGCGCCGACTGGATCTGGTTCACACGGCTGCCCTGATGCTGGACAAGAACAATCTGGTCAAGTACGACAAGAAGACGGGCAACTTCCAGGTGCGTGGGGTGAGGGTTTTGAGGCAAAGGTCTCAGCAAAAGTTACTGGCCCAGGAGAAGATTTTCCAGATTGCTCTCGACGTGAGCACTGCCTGTCTAATCACCCGTTGCTTAGAACAGCAGAAAAGTGGTTGCTTTTCCTGTAACTCGAAGTGGATAATTTAGCTGTCTTGTCTGTGCAGGCATCATTTCACTATGGGTCAGCTTATTGTGCCATTTTTCTTCATGTGCCTGGGCCTGGCCTGGCACTTGCACTGCTGTGACTTCATCCGGTTGTCCTATTAGGACAATAACTTACAGGACATTGAGTCATATACTTTACCAAAAATCGCACAAAAAAACCTTTAAGACAATAACTTACGGTCCACAGTTAGAGGCGGGAGCTCATTAGTAGTCAGCACTGGATTGAGCCAACCTTCTCTCCAGGTGACAGAACTGGGCCGTATAGCCAGCCACTACTACATCACCAATGACACTGTGCAGACTTACAACCAGCTGCTAAAGCCCACCCTGAGTGAGATTGAGCTCTTCCGAGTCTTCTCGTTATCCTCTGAGTTCAAGAACATCACAGTGAGAGAGGTGAGCGATGCAGTGTGCTGGGGCGGGGAGTTGGTGCTCAGCAAGTTGCTGAATGGTTTCCCTCCTCGGCCACAAGGCTTTCCCTTGACCTTTTCCTGCTTGTGGCAGGAGGAGAAGCTGGAGCTGCAGAAGTTGCTGGAGAGGGTGCCCATCCCTGTAAAAGAGAGCATCGAGGAACCCAGCGCCAAGGTGAGCGCCGCTCCTCTTTGCTTTGGTCAGGATGAGGATTAAGTGGTTTTCATAATCTTCTAAAAGATGAACCTTGAATTTGGGTTCATGTGTGGTATCCTGCTCAGTTCTCCTAGTTTTTGCAGCCTTCTCGCATGTTCTTTTTATATGAAATAACAATTATTTAGTATTTGTAAATCAAGACCTGTAGAAGATCTCACCTGGCCTGGATGCTCAGAGCAGAAATGTAATTCCCTTTCTTGGACTGTTCAGTGGTTGGTCTCCTGCTGGCTGATTTTGCTTCTTTACAGATCAATGTTCTTCTGCAAGCCTTCATCTCGCAGCTGAAATTGGAGGGCTTTGCCCTGATGGCTGACATGGTGTATGTCACACAGGTGAGGGTGGAGTTGTATGGGAGCTGTGAGAAGGGGCTGAACAGTTCAGTCCCTGTGTTCTGTGTGCCTGCTGGGAAAAGGAGGCCTGATGCTAGTGAGATGGAAGGAGTGTTCAGTTCTGCTCTTGCGGGGTCATTGGTTGGTGCATGTGTGGTACAGCCACTCTGTAGTACACATCTTGAGCACGTGGGAAAGGTAAGACCTTAAGAGGGAAGGCTTCAAGGCTCCACAGGCCCTCAGACAGGAAGAGCCACAGCACACGGTGTCTGCTTCCCGGCAGCGAAGTGATGTCCCACTGTTGCTGCACAGCTCATAAATAAATCCAAAAACGGCGCGGGGTTTTATTAGCTGCTCTTCATCTTTACCTCTAAGGACAGGTCACTGTACCCTCAACTCTTCCTAGAACTCTAAATGCTAAATGAGTCAAAAGCTTTAAAATCATGCAGTGAATGTTAGGTTAAAATGTTGTGCGGTGACCTTGAGCCGCACTTTTCTAATTGTTCCCCATTCGGCAGGCATCTACTGTATAGGAGGGAGAAAGGCGTAAAGACGGGGGACTTTGCTTTTGAGTTGGGGTGGGTGGTTGTGTCAGAGCTGGAGGTAATGAAACCGTGTGCAGAGTGGCTCACAGGCTTGGGGATAGTCAAGACTTAACAGTGGGAATGATGCTTCTTTGCCTAGTCGGCTGGCCGGTTGATGCGAGCGATATTTGAAATTGTCCTGAACCGAGGTTGGGCACAGCTTACAGACAAGACGCTGAATCTCTGCAAGATGATCGACAAACGCATGTAAGGACCCAGTGATCCGGATGCTGGTCCCCATGAGTGGGGTCCCCAGCCCAAGGGTCGTCTGATCTCCAGACCCGACGTCTGAAGTCTGATCTGAACCTTGTTGCATGTTGAGAAGAGGGAAGGCCCTCTGTGGTCGGGCCGGGGGGTAGGAGAAAGGTGGAGGCCAGGGCTGGCACAGCGTCAGTGTCTGCCTTTAATCACTGTGTCTTGTGTGGTCACTGCTGAACTTTCGGAAGCCATGATGTGGACGGTTTGTCACATCCCTGCAGAAGGGACCAACAGCTTTGCCTCCTTCCTGGATAGGTGGCAGTCCATGTGTCCTCTGCGCCAGTTCCGGAAACTCCCTGAGGAAGTAGTGAAGAAGATTGAGAAGAAGAATTTCCCCTTTGAGCGTCTGTACGACCTGAATCATAATGAGATCGGTGTGTGAGATGCTCTTGCCCTTGTCTTCACTGCCTGGGTGTCTCTCCCAGTCTGCCTATGCAGTCTTCCTGTTCCTAGCCCTGTGCGTTAGTATCCTGTGTTCCCTCCCCAGGTCCCATTGAAGGGCTGGCCCTTGGTCTGGGGACTTGGAATCCTGGGCTCCACTGACCATAAAGGGAAGGCCCTACTCCTTTCCTGCAGTGGCCCTCAGGCCCAGTTTGCAGGATAGTGGGCAGGCTGGGCTGTAGCCTTAGTACTCGCATTTCCTCGTAGGGGAGCTTATCCGCATGCCAAAGATGGGGAAGACCATCCACAAATACGTCCATCTGTTTCCCAAGTTGGAGTTGTCGGTGCACCTGCAGCCTATCACACGCTCCACCCTGAAGGTGGAGCTGACCATCACGCCGGACTTCCAGTGGGATGAGAAGGTGAGGCTCTGCTGGGCAGAGGAGCTGGATTGGTGGCGCGCTGTCTACGTTGACTCGCGTTCCTTTCACCCTTGCTTCTGTTGGCAGGTGCATGGTTCATCCGAGGCTTTCTGGATTCTGGTGGAGGACGTGGACAGCGAGGTGATTCTGCACCATGAGTATTTTCTCCTCAAGGCCAAGTACGCCCAGGATGAGCACCTCATTACGTTCTTCGTGCCGGTCTTTGAGCCGTTGCCCCCTCAGTACTTCATCCGAGTGGTGTCTGACCGCTGGCTCTGTGAGTGTCTCCTCTGTCGAGTCCCCAGGAACAGTCCCTCCAAGGACAGTAGAAGAATGTCTTACACTTTGTCCCGGGCTTGCCTTTGCTGGGGACAGAGTGATACATACGCTGCCTAGGTTTCCAGTGTCCATGGAGGGGATCTAGAGGCCAGTGAGGTAAAGAGAGCTTATCTCCTTCCTGCTTCTTTTCTGGTAGCTTGTGAGACCCAGCTGCCTGTCTCCTTCCGGCACCTGATCTTGCCGGAGAAGTACCCACCTCCAACCGAGCTTTTGGACCTGCAGCCCTTGCCCGTGTCTGCTCTGAGAAACAGTGCCTTTGAGAGTCTTTACCAAGATAAATTTCCTTTCTTCAATCCCATCCAAACCCAGGGTAAGTGTTTCCATCCCTCCTCTGGAGGCTTTTGAAGTCACCAGGAGACAGATGTGTTCTGTGGCAGGCAGGGGAGTGGGGGCGCTCAGGCACTTGGTAGGCCTGGGAGCTCCTCAGCGTGACCCCCGGGGCCCACCGGGACTTTTTCCTTTGTCAGAAGCCTTCGTTTCTTTGCTGCTCTGCATGTGTCACTGTGGAGGGGCAGTAGAGCAAGGCCTTACATGGCATGGTTATTTCTCGGGCCCAGGGGGCTTAGAGGCCTGCCCCTGGCACTCAAGTATTGAATCAGAACCATGGCGTGGCACTGAGGCCTCCTCCCCCACATCATGATAAATAACAGGGACATTCACAGAGCAGGCACTGTGGTTTCAGTCCTTGGCTGAGTACATCACCAGTGTTTTGTCTCTTATTCCTCCCGCCAAGCCTAAAAGGAATCACTGTTGGAGATACTGCCATTAGCGTTCCATTTTATAGGTGAGGAACTGAGGCATAGGGGGTGCCCCAGTTGAACCAACTGGTAAATAGAACTTGTATTTTAATTCAGTGTTGATGCCAGGGCTAAGGCTCTTACTTTCTACCTTAGGCTGTTTCTAGGAAATGTAGGAGAGTGTTGAAGGGGCAGAGAAAGGGATCCAGTTCCTTTCTGTCCTGCATCCTAGTCCCTGAGAAGCAAAGAACGATGTGTGGCTTCTTTTGCTTTGCTTTTGTTGTCATCCCACACATCTCCAGGGGACCTGAGCTCTTGATCTTGGCCTCTTCCCCTTTACCTGTTAAGTGGTAGCAGGTGAGGGGGTACAGCAGGGCCGGCCTGGAGTTAGAGGCTCGGATGCCACTGCTCCTCTGTCTGCACTCCAGAACTGCCTGACTTCATTTCTTATGTTGTCCTTTGTTTTGACAAGTGGTCCACATCCCAGTCCGTCTCTTCTTCCCTCTTGGTACTCACACTGCTTCTTTCTGTTGGTTTCCAGTGTTTAACACCGTGTACAACAGTGACGACAACGTGTTTGTGGGGGCCCCCACGGGCAGTGGGAAGACCATTTGTGCAGAGTTTGCCATCCTGCGGATGCTGCTGCAGAGCTCGGAGGGGCGCTGTGTGTACATCACCCCCATGGAGGCCCTGGCAGAGCAGGTATGACATGGCGCTGTATCACGTGAATTTGCCCAGAAGCATTTCATCTGTGATTCCATATGAAGGCTTTTTTAGGCCGGAAATTTGCAGGGTCATTTCTTCAGTTTGTGTATTAAAGAAAAGCCGCCCCAGTGAGGCGCGGTGGCTCACGCCTGTAATCCCAGCACTTTGGGAGGCCGAGGCGGGCAGATCTCCTGAGATCAGGAGTTCGAGACCAGCCTGGCCAACATGGTGAAACCCTGTCTCTACTAAAAATACAAAAACTAGCTGGGTGTGCTGGCACGCGCCTGTAATCCCAGCTACTCGGGAGGCTGAGGCAGGAGAATTGCTTGAACCCGGGAGGCGGAGGTTGCAGTGAGCCAAGATTGCACCACTGCACTCCAGCCTGGGCAACGAGCGTGAGACTTCATCTCAAAAAAAAAAAAAAAAAAGAAAGAAAAGCTGCCCCATCACATAAAGGCTGCTGTGGGATTAGAACGTAGCTTGAGATCAGCAGGTCTCTGTTTGGCATCTCAGGTTTTCCTCAGGTAAGTGAAAGA
This sequence comes from Macaca nemestrina, assembly GCF_043159975.1. NCBI lineage: Eukaryota > Metazoa > Chordata > Mammalia > Primates > Cercopithecidae > Macaca > Macaca nemestrina. The sequence goes on from NC_092137.1 coordinate 121,902,954, forward strand.
TGCCTGGTATGACCTCATGTTGTTCGGCCTCCCTCCTCTGCCTGCCAGGTATACATGGACTGGTATGAGAAGTTCCAGGACAGGCTCAACAAGAAGGTGGTACTCCTGACGGGAGAGACCAGCACAGACCTGAAGCTGCTAGGCAAAGGGAACATTATCATCAGCACCCCCGAGAAGTGGGACATACTTTCCCGGCGGTGGAAGCAGCGCAAGAACGTGCAGAACATCAACCTCTTCGTGGTGGATGAGGTCCACCTTATCGGGGGCGAGAATGGGGTATGGCACGACCTTGCAGCACAGATGAGGGACTGGGACTGACCGAGTGACCTTGGCATTGGGCCTTGCATTTGGGTCTGAGGACGGAGACTCGGGGCTTCTCCCCGGAGGATTCTGCCTGCTGCCCTATTCCAAAGGGACAAGGTCAGCTTTTTTGGTAGTACTTTAGGAAAACAGTATTGTTTAGTGGAGGTTGGCTGCTGTGGAGGAGGTAGAACCAAAAACATGAGAGCTCCTAGTTAGAAGGAAGAATGAGGTCATTTTGAGGCTGCTGGGCTGTTCACAAAGGGGACCTCCAGGCAGAGGATGGGAGCCTCGGCCTGCAGTGACCCTCCCTCCCTCTTTCCAGCCTGTCTTAGAAGTGATCTGCTCCCGAATGCGCTACATCTCCTCCCAGATTGAGCGGCCCATTCGCATTGTGGCACTCAGCTCTTCGCTCTCCAATGCCAAGGATGTGGCCCACTGGCTGGGCTGCAGCGCCACCTCCACCTTCAACTTCCACCCCAATGTGCGTCCCGTCCCTTTGGAGCTGCACATCCAGGTAGGACCCACTCTCATCCGTCTGTGGGGTCCTACGTAGATCCTGAGTGCCCAGGTCTGATAACCTTGGTGTGTTTTCTTCTCCCCGGTCGCCAGGGCTTCAACATCAGCCATACACAAACGCGCCTGCTGTCCATGGCCAAGCCTGTGTACCATGCTGTCACCAAGCACTCGCCCAAGAAGCCTGTCATTGTCTTTGTCCCGTCTCGCAAGCAGACCCGCCTCACTGCCATTGACATCCTCACCACGTGTGCGGCAGACATCCAACGGCAGAGGTGGGCGGGGCCTGGTGTCTGGGGGTTGGGGTTAGGTTAAGTGAGGCTGGCCCACTCCAAGGGTGCCCTCTTTATGAGGGTGGGGTTAGCCCATGTGGCTCGGGGCCAGGTTCTGTACAGCTGGCAGGATGTCTGCCAGGAATTGGACCACTCTGAGCTGAGCCATTGCCTGTGCCGCACAGGTTCTTGCACTGCACCGAGAAGGATCTGATTCCGTACCTGGAGAAGCTGAGTGACAGCACGCTCAAGGAAACGCTGCTGAATGGGGTGGGCTACCTGCATGAGGGGCTCAGTCCCATGGAGCGGCGCCTAGTGGAGCAGCTCTTTAGTTCAGGTGAGTCAGGCCACAGAAGGGGAGCACAGCAAGGGCATCACCAAATGGTGGTGGTAAACCTGAGGGGTGCGGGTGGCAGTATTTCTCTACAGCATACTAGACCTTTTCAGAATACTGTTTAGGACTCTTAGCTGTTAACTCATTTGATCCTCCCGAGAGCCTCGTGAGGCAGGTGAGACAAACACTGTCCCTACTTGCCAGGTGAGAAAACAGGCAGACACGTCAGGCTGTGCTATCTCAGACAGGTGAGAAAACAGGCAGACACGTCGGGTTGTGCTATTTCAGAACCTGGTTTTCTAGAGTCCAGGACCTTTGGCCACTAGACTGCTGATTCTCCATGGATTAGTTCATTCTTGCATTGCTATAAAGAAATACTTGAGACTGGGTCATTTATAAAGAAAGGAGGTTTAATTGACCCACAGTTCTGGAGGCTGTACATGAAGCATGGTGGCATCTGCTTCTGGGAATGCCTCAGGGAAGGCCAACGGGAAGCAGGCATCTTACATGGCAGGAGCCAGGACCGAGAGAGTGGGTGGGGAGGTGCTACATACTTGAACAACCAGATCTTGTGAGAACTCACTCACTAGACAGTACCAAGGGCGGGTTGTGCTAAACCATTCATGAGAACTCCGTCCCCGTGGGCCAGTTATCTCCCACCAGGTCCCTCCTCCAACACTGGGGACTACGGTTCGATGAGATTTGGTGGAGACACAGATCCAAACCATCTCACCAAGATCGTTAGACTTTAGCACACAGGAGAGCTCTGATTCTCCCTTGGGCACACTCTTGCTGGCCACTGTCCCTTGTTGACCTGTGGCATTTTGTGCAAAGATTTACCTTTTAACACTGCTTAATGGAGCCTCATTGGAGATCCTCCTGCCAGAATCACTTCCTGTTACTCTTTGGCCCTTGAATCTGCCTGTTTGGGGCATGCTTAGAGTGACCTCCGGTTTGCTGGCGTGGCTGAGCCAGCCCATGGCTGCGTGAGTGTTAGCACTTTCCGGTCAGAGGAGCAGTCCATCAGCAGTAGTTATGCCTTGGTGTTCCTGGGCTTTGGGTTCTGTTCTATGATGAGTTGTTTTCTCCTGGATAGTCCCAGAGCAAGGCACCAGCAGCGTGGAGCTATCTCATAGCAATGTGTTACCTCTCATTCATGTTAGACCTTGTTCCTAGCCCACCTTGCTGTGAGTTCTGAAACGTAGCACAGGGTAAGCCACGGCCTGCCCATGAGGTAGTGAACCTGCTTCACCAAGAGACCCCTGTCCTCAGCCTTCTCTCCCCTATTCTGCTCAGGGGCTATCCAGGTGGTGGTGGCTTCTCGGAGTCTCTGCTGGGGCATGAACGTGGCTGCCCACCTGGTAATCATCATGGACACCCAGTACTACAATGGCAAGATCCACGCGTGAGTACAGCTGGTGGTCTGTGTTAGCCCAGACCTTCCTAAAATGAGTGTGAATCTGCAGACACACAGAAAGCAAGCTAGGATGAAGGAAAGGTGTTAGGGAAGTTAACAGCTGAGATGCCACCAGAGCCAAGTATTTAGGAGTTTTGTGTCTCAATACCTAGGCTCACATTTGGTTTTTAGTCATTGTGCTTCCACATTCCGCAGTTGGGAGAGGTAGGAAGTTAGCGCCAGGAGGAATGTTTGACATTATGTCATTAACCTCAAACATCTTGTAGATTAGGAAAAGCGACTTGGTCAAGGTCATACACCTATATAGTGACAAGAAGCTAGAAGAGTGCTGAGCGCGGTGGCTCATGCCTGTAATCCCAGCACTTTGGGAGGCTGAGGCAGGCGGATTGACAAGAAGCTAGAAGAGTGCTGAGCGCGGTGGCTCATGCCTGTAATCCCAGCACTTTGGGAGGCTGAGGCAGGCGGATCACTTGAGGTCAGGAGTTCCAGACCAGCCTGGCCAACACGGTGAAACCCCGTCTCTACTAAAGGTATAAAAATTAGCTGAGCGTGGTGGCACGTGCTTGTGCTTCCAGCTACTCAGGAGGCTGAGGCAGGAGAATCAGTTGAACCTGGGAGGCAGAGGTTGCAGTGAGCCAAGATTGTGCCATTGCATTCTAGCCTGGGCAACAGAGTGAGATTCCATCTCAAAAAAAAAAAAAAGGCCAGGTGTGGTGACACGCGCCTGTAATCCCAGCTACTTGGGAGGCTGAGCAGGAGAATCGCTTGAACCCGGGAGGCGGAGGTTGCAGTGAGCCGAGCTCGCACCACTGCACTCCAGTCTGAGCAACAGAGCGAGACTCCATCTCAAAAAAAAAAAAAAAAAAAAAGTTAGAAGAGTCAATCATTCGGCCGGGCGCGGTGGCTCAAGCCTGTAATCCCAGCACTTTGGGAGGCCGAGACGGGCGGATCACGAGGTCAGGAGATCGAGACCATCCTGGCTAACACGGTGAAACCCCGTCTCTACTGAAAAATACAAAAAAAAACCTAGCCGGGCGAGGTGGCAGGCGCCTGTAGTCCCAGCTACTCAGGAGCCTGAGGCAGGAGAATGGCGCGAACCCAGGCAGTGAGCCGAGATCCGGTCATTGCACTCCAGCCTGGGCCACAGCGCAAGACTCCGTCTCAAAAAAAAAAAAAAAAAGAAGAGTCAATCATTCTCAGAAAAACATCTGCTTTTTTTTTTTTTTTTTTTTTTTTGAGACAATCTTGTTCTGTCATTTAGGCTGGAATGCAGTGGTATGATCTCGGCCCACTACAGCCTCTGCCTCCCAGGCTCAAGCAATCATCCTGCCTCAGTCTCCCAAGTAGCTGGGACTACCAGCATGTGCTGCCACTCTCAGCTAACTTTTGCTTTTTTTTTTTTTTTTTTGTATAGATGGGTTTTCACCGTGTTGCCCAGGCTGGTCTTGAACTCCTGAGCTCAAATGATTCACCCACCCAAAGTGCCGGGATTACAGGCGTGAGTTATGGTGCCTGGCCCAATGCTTAATAACTTTTTCCCGAAATGCGGATTAGTTTGAAGTGAATTTTATTTACGGGTTCATTTTTAATGTTTGAAGCTGCTTCTAGGTTGGGTTAAAGTCAGGTGACTTGATGACTCATGAAATGCACAGCTATGAAGTTTGGAAAGTGTGGCGGTGCGCACCTGTGGTGGCTGAAGTGAGAGGATCCCTTGAGCCTAGGAGGTCAAGGCTGCAGTGAGCCGTGGCTGTGCCACTGCACTCCAGCATGGACAGTAGAGCAAGATGCTCTATCAAAAAACAAACAAAAAAATAAATAAATAATTTTTTTAATTAAAGGAGAAAAGTTTGGGAAGTTTGACTTACATATTTGATCCTCGAATAGGGAGTTATTTTGGTTTTGGCATTAGATAGTTTTGTAGCTTGGTTCATGGCACTTGAGCAGCAAATTCATGGCCCTTACACTGAATGCTAAAATGATGTAGAGGCCAGCCAGTGAAGCCAGTTCTAAGTGCAGAGATTCATAAACAGAGTCATGCTGTGATTTGACCACGCCTCCCCGTATTTACATTTTACTGTTACTTGGTGAAGGGAGTCGGGCCTCCTGAGCGTGGTCTCCGTGTTGAGGCGGCTTTTCCTTCTTTCCCCGCATCTGTCACCAGCTATGTGGATTACCCCATCTATGATGTGCTTCAGATGGTGGGTCACGCCAACCGCCCTTTGCAGGACGATGAGGGACGCTGCGTCATCATGTGTCAGGGCTCCAAGAAGGTCAGTCCTGGATTCATGCAGCCTCTTAGATCCGGAGCCTCAGAATGGATTCTTTAATCCTTCTTTTGATAGGACGTCTTCAGTAATTTTAGTCTCTTAACTTCTGCCTCTCTTGTTTACACAATTCTTTTGTAACGAGCCTGCCACCCGTTTGGAATTTTGCTGCCTTTTGCTTTTGCTGCTGCCGTTGGCTCCACGTGTTGAGGGCTTCGCCCGCTAGTTGGTTCCCTCCTTCCTCACTGGGCTGCCCACTGCTCTGCCCTCGTGACTTGCTGTGCCTCTGTTCCCACTGCGTATTGTCGCCAGTGACGCACTTTCTAAACCTGTGGCTTCTTCCATTTTGGTATTAGTTAGGTCTCGCACGGGGACCATGCCCTGTTGATTTGCCCTTGGCCCTTTGTGACCATGTTGTCACTAATTATTGATTAATGCTGCTGCTTCTCCAACCCACAGGATTTCTTCAAGAAGTTCTTATATGAGCCATTGCCAGTGGAGTCTCATCTGGACCACTGTATGCATGACCACTTCAATGCTGAGATCGTCACCAAGACCATTGAGAACAAGCAGGACGCTGTGGACTACCTCACCTGGACCTTTCTGTACCGCCGCATGACACAGAACCCCAATTACTACAACCTGCAGGGTCAGTGCGCTTGGGAGCACACGTGATTCTTTGGTGGTTCCCACAGCCTTTGCTGGGCGTTTTCTCAAGGCTCCCCACTCACCTCTCACCTCCATAGGCATCTCCCATCGTCACTTGTCCGACCACTTGTCAGAGCTGGTGGAGCAGACCCTGAGTGACCTGGAGCAGTCCAAGTGCATCAGCATCGAGGACGAGATGGATGTGGCACCTCTGAACCTGGGCATGATCGCTGCCTACTATTACATCAACTACACCACCATTGGTGAGGCCCGGCACGGCCCGTGTCCTGTCTGTAGGAGCCTTCTCACACAGGGGTCAGGAGCCCACTGGGATGAGAGGTCTGCCCGTGTCTGTCAGCGGGATGACACTGCAGGGGAGAGCAGGGCAGCCCAGGCAGTTCTGCTCCTTCTCCGCTTGCTTTCGGCTTCTCTCAAATGTCCTTTTTCTGTCAGAGCTCTTCAGCATGTCCCTCAATGCCAAGACCAAGGTGCGAGGGCTCATCGAGATCATCTCCAATGCGGCAGAGTACGAGAACATTCCCATCCGGCACCATGAAGACAACCTGCTGAGGCAGGTGAGGACGGCAGCTTCAGGAGAACGTCCTGGGAACAACGAACTCTGCCTGTGTGCCCAGAGCACATGGCGTCCCTGCCACCAACACCCCCATATGCATCCCCCGACCCCCACCATATGTCCTCCCCTCCATACCTCCCTCACACTCATCTCCATCCCACTGCCACCCACGTGCCTCGGGGTGTTGAAGGGCTGTGAGCCTGGGCCATGTGGTGCTTTGGCCTGAGCCAGTCTCAGGCAGGGTCACCTGTTCATCACCAACTATTTTTCTTCCACTTGGTAGTTGGCTCAGAAGGTCCCCCACAAGCTGAATAACCCTAAGTTCAATGATCCGCACGTCAAGACCAACCTGCTCCTGCAGGCTCACCTGTCGCGCATGCAGCTGAGTGCTGAGTTGCAGTCCGATACGGAGGAAATCCTCAGTAAGGTAGGGTGTGGGTGTGGGGCACGGGCCAGTGGTGCTACAGACATCTCAGCTGCAACCCCGCCCACTTTGGTACGCCTTTTCGTGGTAGGCAATCCGGCTTATCCAGGCCTGTGTGGATGTCCTCTCCAGCAATGGGTGGCTCAGCCCTGCTCTGGCAGCCATGGAACTGGCCCAGATGGTCACCCAAGCCATGTGGTCCAAGGACTCCTACCTGAAGCAGCTGCCACACTTCACCTCTGAGCACATCAAACGTTGCACAGACAAGGTGAGCCGGGTCAGCCCAGAGGGTCAGGTGGGTGAGCCTGAGAGCCCAGTGTTGTGGACCGAGGGTGGGTTGCGGGAGGTGGGTCTCAGTGAGTGAAACTTGTAGTTGTGGTTCCTCCGAAGGGGCTCCCTGTTGAGATGCTAGAGAGGCTGCCAACGGTGGGCCGTGTTCTTTCTGCAACTGTTTTCTCTCGATGACTTGATGGTGTAGGAGGTAAAAGCAGCAGCTCTTGGCGCCTGTGTCATTTGCTGTTGGCCTGTGTTCTGTCTTTCCTGACGTCCGAATCCTCACTGCAGGGGGTGGAGAGTGTTTTTGACATCATGGAGATGGAGGATGAAGAACGGAACGCATTGCTTCAGCTGACCGACAGCCAGATTGCAGATGTGGCTCGCTTTTGTAACCGCTACCCTAATATCGAACTGTCTTATGAGGTGGTGGATAAGGACAGCATCCGCAGGTGAGCCAGAGGTGGTACCTGTTGGGCACAGCACGATAGTATGCTGTGAGCCCACTGCCACATCACTGACGTGCGCCCCTCCTCTCCCCCTGCAGTGGCGGGCCAGTTGTGGTGCTGGTGCAGCTGGAGCGAGAGGAGGAAGTCACAGGCCCTGTCATTGCGCCCCTCTTCCCGCAGGTGCGTCCTGGTAACTGGCTTGGCCAGGTGTCAACTCCCCTATCCACTGGCTAGGTGCATGGTGCAAGGGCACTGTCCCTGAGGGAGGGAAACTTTAGACTGATAATGAGCTCACAAGGCTGAGAATTAATCTTGAGGCTATGGGTTTTTTTTTTTTTTTTCCTTTCGTGTTTGTTTCTGCTTAAACAATTTAGGGCCGGGCACAGTGGCTCACGCCTGTAATCCCAGCACTTTGGGAGGCCAAGGCGGGCAGATCACGAGGGCAGGAGTTCGAGACCAGCCTGGCCAACATTGTGAAACCTCATCTCTACTAAAAATACAAAAATTAGCCGCACCTGATGGTGGGCACCTGTAGTCCCAGCTACTTGGGAGGCTGAGGCAGGAGAATCACTTGAACCGGGAGGTGGAGGCTGCAGCAAGCCGAGATTGCCCCACTGCACACCAACCTAGGCAACAATGTGAGACTTTGTCTCAAAAAAAAAAAAAAAAAGTAGATGACTGGTCATTGTGAAACCCGTCAGTCGTGCAGCATTTCCATCTCTCTGGCTGTTTAAGATGCGTTTGTCTTTAACTCCCGTGGCTCCAGGACACTTGGGCTTTCCTGGTGGTTTCTTCTTTTTTCTCACTGCCACTCACTGTGCTTCTGGGTGCTTGGTTTTTTACCAGCAGAAAGAAATTCTGGTTCTCTTTATATGGGAGAAGAATTGAAGGTTGACAGCAGAAACCAGATCCTGTCATATGTAATTCACAGGCTCTGAGTAACGAGTGCTTTTAACTAGGACTCCTGGTCTTTGTGACAGTGGGGCGGCCAGTAGACAGGGCTGCAAGGCCTGCTGGGGATCATCTCTGTGCACATTCAGCTCTGGGTTAAGCTTTTTCTCATCTGGCAGATATGCCCTGGACTTAAAAGTATCTCTAAGGAACTCAAAGCTACCAGGCCCCAAAGACTAGACCTCTAACAGTAGTACCTTGGACTTAGCAGCAGGTTCTAAGCGGGAGAAGGTACCTTGGCACAAGGAAATGAGCCAGAACCAACAAATGAGTTCATCTACTTACTTAAATAATTAAGCCTGTTTGAGAGAACTTTTGACAGTATTAAAATGTTGTATCTAATTGTATTTCGGGAAGAAACTTTGGAAAGCTATCTGATTTTTGTTATTTCTTTTGTAACCGTAACCATTTTCATGGCTGCCTATGGCCATCAAGTTTTACATGCTGAAATTCTTGGTTTTGGATCACTGCAGAAGCGTGAAGAGGGCTGGTGGGTGGTGATTGGAGACGCCAAGTCCAATAGTCTCATCTCCATCAAGAGGCTGACCCTCCAGCAGAAGGCCAAGGTGAGTGTGTCCACTGGCGCCAGCATTTGTTCCGGCGTGGGGGAAGGGTGAGAATGCTTACCGTGTCCGTGCTCATAATGATTTCTGCCTGCTCTTTCTAGGTGAAGTTGGACTTTGTGGCCCCAGCCACTGGCGCCCACAACTACACTCTGTACTTCATGAGTGACGCTTACATGGGATGTGACCAGGAGTACAAATTCAGCGTGGATGTGAAAGAAGCTGAGACGGACAGTGATTCAGATTGAGTCCTGAGGCATTTACTCTTGGGTAAAGGAGAGTCGAGCCTGAATTAGCAATGTGTACCTTGTAGGGATCCTGGTTGTGGGGACCAGGTCTGTGGGCCTGAGGTCTGGCCAGCCAGGGCTGGTGCTGTCCCTGCCCACCTCCACTTCCTTTTCCCTTGCTCACTCTGGATCCAGTGACAGCAGGTGTCAAGGGTGAAGCATAAATCATATATAGCATTTTCAGGCATGTTCCTGGTAGTTCTTTTGAGTTTGATATTCTAATAAAATAATTTGTAGAAACCATTTGTCTTTGCAGTGATTCCAAATTAAACGTTTTCTTTCTCCAATCTAAGGGCATGGCCAAAAAGATCTGGTTATTTTTTAGCCAGAAACGTGCTTGTAATGAGTACTTCTGGAGGACAGACCTGCTCATTAGGCGTGCTGTCCCCTGTAGCCTTGTGAGTCAGCCTGGAGGAGGGAACATCCGACTGTGGCCTGGCCCCAGTGGTGCCCACACATCAGCATGACCACAGGAACCAACACTGAGCCTCGGAAGCTAGATCACAGGTTAGGCGTTTCTCTAGATGGGGGTTCTGAAATGTGCAGTGTCTGCTCCTGGCAGGCAGCACCAGAAAGGGCACTGAAATGTACCAGCTGGATGTGCCCCAGTCTTAATAAACAGGTTTTCTAATCCAGATCTTCTGATTGTCTCCAAATTCTTACCTTCTGTTCTTTAGACTAAATGCACACAAAACTGAAAGACGATTCTGAGGGGCAGTTTCCTCAGGGTAGCAGTTTTCAAATGATTTGGTGGTAGGACCTCTTTACGCTACTAAAAACTAAGAACCTCAAAGAGCTTTTTTCTTTTTAAATAACAAATTTATTTTTCACAGTTCTGGAGGTTGCCCCAAAAAGCTTTTCTTCTAGGTTAATGCACTTTTAAATCATCATGTTAACTTTTTTTTTTTTTTTTTTTAAATACAGACAGGGTTTAGCCATGTTGCCCAGGCTGATCTTGAATTCCTGAGCTCAAGTGATCTGCCCACCTCAGCCTCCCAGAAGTGCTGGGATTACAGGCATGAGCCACCATGCCCAGTCCATGTTAACATTTTTTGTGAAGAATAACTTCCAAAACAATCCAAGGAGAAGAGTGGCAGTTTTACAGTATCTTTAGTCTCTTGTTATAACAAGAAACAGTTGAATTCTTACAGCTGCTTCTACATCCAAACTGGTTTTCGTTGCAGTAAGCTGACTCCACACAGACGCGCAGGTGGAAGACAGGTTCTAAACAGCCCCTTCAGCGAACTGTGGCTGTTCTCTGATGCCAAGACAAGTGATACTTTTTTTTTTTTGAAATGGAGTCTCACGGTGCCACCCAGGCTGGAGTGCAGTGGCACGATCTGGGCTCACTGCAGCCTCCACCTCCTGGGTTCACGTGATTCTCCTGCCTCAGCCTCCCGAGCAGCTGGGACTACAAGGGGTCTGCCACCACGCCCAGCTAATTTTTGTAATTTTAGTAGAGATGGGCTTTCACCATATTGGCCAGGCTGGTCTTGAACTCCTGACTTTGTGACCCACCCACCTCGGCCTACCAAAGTGCTGGGATTACAGGCGTGAGCCACCACGCCTGGCTTACTACAAGTGATAGTTTCTTAAAGGCAATGTGGACTCTGAAAACTTAATGCACTCTTAGATTGTTAATACATTAAAATCCACTGGCCTTACACTTTTGAATGAATCTCCGAGCCATGCATGATTTTGTAACATCACGTACTGGTTTTGGAAAACTGGTTCATTGAATTCTTCCAAATGAAATGCATTTCATTATACAAATCACATGTGTTAATATCCCCAACAATAAAGCTCATGGTGGAGTACAGATTTTCAGAAATTCTAATTTTTGCTTGAAAGCTTTCTTTTATCATTGGCAACACTATCAGTTGTTTCCCTTGAAGTGAGAGGCTCATTCCATTCATTTTCCAGAAAATGTCAGCCAAAGTCTAAATACCATAATCTGCTAGTTCTTTCAACTCTAAAGGGCATGCCTTGAACACAGCCAATTCAGCTTGCAACTCAATGGTACCACTGCTTTTCCTCAAGGCATCCACACTGCAGTGCACAGCAGAGGGGCTTCATGCATGCTTTCAGTCGTCTCAGAGTAAGTGTTCTCAAGGTCAACTTTTTTTTTTTTTTTTTTCTCCTGAGACAGGGTTTCGCTCGTTGCCCAGGCTGGAGTGCAGTGGTGTGATCCTGGCTCACTGCAACCTCCACCTACTGGCTTCAAGTGATTCTCTTGCCTCGGCCTCCTAAGTAGCTGGAATTACAGACATGCACCACCACACCCAGCTATAATTTTGTATTTTTAGTAGAGACGGGGTTTCTCCATGTTGGTCAGGCTGGTCTCGAACTCCTGACCTCAGGTGATCTGCCCGCCTCGGCCTCCCGAAGTGCTGGGATTACAGGCGTGAGCCACAGCGCTGGCTAGGTCAACATTTAGTATAGTTAATCACTGTTATTTGTTCTAACAAGGACATGTCAAAACTATTAGTTTACTGCCACCACCTTGATTCACGCCGCAGTGCCAACAGTTGACCTCCCAGATCCTCCCTGAAAGGGTCTTGGGACTCCCAGGATCTGCAGACCACATTCTTCGAGAACCACTACTCTGGGTATCGCCCCACTGTCTTTCTAAAATCTAAGGTCACGGTTTAAACTTAGGGGAAGGCTGTAGCTCTGGAGACCACTGTCACGTTAGAACCCATTTAGAACTGTCAAGAGACAACTCGAGTGAGCCTGAAAACTGCCTGTCCATGGCAGTGTTTCCCAACGGGTCATCGCCAGTCCCCTAGGGAGCTTCTTCCTGATCACTCCCTGCCGTGAAAATGGAATGTCTCAGCCACACTATATGTGCTGTGGGCCTTAGGAGGGCCACAAACTGATTTTATTTTATCCCTACTGAAGAACCAATTTGCATCCCTTGAGAATATAGGGCTCGTGGCCAATAATAACTCTCCCTTTTCTTGTCTTTCCCCATTTTTTTTTTTGAGACGGAGTCTTGCTCTGTCGCCCAGGCTGGAGTTCAGTGGCGCGATCTCGGCTCACTGCAAGCTCCGCCTCCCGGGTTCCCGCCATTCTCCTGCCTCAGCCTCCCAAGTAGCTGGGACTACAGGCACCGCCACCTCGCCCGGCTAATTTTTTGTATTTTTAGTAGAGATGGGGTTTCACCGTGGTCTCGGTCTCCTGACCTTGTGATCTACCCGCCTCGGCCTCCCAAAGTGCTGGGATTACAGGCGTGAGCCACCATGCCCGGCTCCCCATTTTTTTTTTTTTTCTATCACCCATTGCGATCACAGCTTAACGGTGCAGGAGTATATGAGGGTTTCTAAGGGAAAGCAGAGGTGCCTCTCACTCAAACCTACATTCAGAAAAAAAATTTCTTTCAGTATTGATTGAATGTCTTAAATGCCAAGATTTACAGAAACCGGGAAGGCAGGACCTATTTCAGACAAGGATTCACCATGGAATTCTTTTATGAATATCCTTATAAAATAGGACTTGGGATGCAGATGGATTATTTAAGTCTTACAACTTCAGAAAGGCCTGAGACACACACCCCCTCCTACTATATATAACAATTATAAATAGTATATTTACCTCCAAAAAATTTAACACTGTGCCCTAATGCAAGAAAAATCTGTGGTATAACAAGGTACTGATGTTCTATAGCTCTTTACTGAAGGCCTCACGTCAAAGGAGGGGAAGGAGAGCAATTCTGTGGCTCCGTACTTCTACCCAAGTCTGAAGAGAAGTGAGCCTCTTTCCTGGTCCTCTCAAGGGCCGGGAAAGTCTTACGGCGTTTTCTGGGGAGTCATTACTCTGTCCGAAGTCAAGGTAGCTCAGAGGCCTTCAGGCCGCTGGTACTTCCAGAAGGCCACCTCCCCATCATCACTGCAGGAGGCCAGCAGCCCTGGCTCCTTGGGGTTCCAGGCCACACAGTTGACATCCTGGGAATGGGCCTGATGCAAGTGGGCTGTCAGGGAGAAGGTGGGCTGTTGTGGATCCGAGTTGGGATCCTCCTGAAACACGCGGATTGCGTCGTCCCCACAAGCTGTAGCCAGAGCCCCTGTCAGCTGACACCTGGGAGGAAAGTGACATCAGTGGGTATACCTGACTGATTAGGCCAGACTTGGTCCATGGTTCCTCGCCTGTTCTCTTCCCTAACTTTAGGCCACAGCTAAAAACCTCTTATTAAAATGTTTCCTTAACTACTAAGGAGTCACAAATATCACCCACTTACAACCGCAGATGCTGCAATCTAGTTCTTTCCCCTACTATGATTACCCTAAAAAACAACATGGAATTATGAACTGCACTTTTCTCACCTGGCATAAGCAGTTTCCCACGTCATTAAGTTTTTTTTTGAGATGGCTCACTGCAACCTCCGCCTCCCAGGTTCAAGCGATTCTCCTGCCTCAGCCTCCCAAGTAGCTGGGACTACAGGCATGTGCCACCATGTTCGGCTAAGTTTTGTATTTTCAGTAGAGACAGGGTTTCATCATGTTGGCCAGGCTGGTCTCAAACTCCTGACCTCAAGTGATCCACCCACCTCCGCCTCCCAAAGTGCTGGGATGACAGGCATGAGTCACTGGGCCCAGCCATCATAAAGTATTTATTTATTTTTTTTAGATGGAGTCTTGCTCTATCACCAGGCTGGAGTGCAGTGGCGCAATCTCAGCTCACTGCAACCTCTGCCTCCCAGGTTCAAGCGATTCTCCTGCCTCAGCCTCCGAGTAGCTGGGATTACAGGCGTGCACCACCACGCCCAGCTAATTTTTGTATTTTTAGTAGAGACAGGGTTTCACCACATTGGTCAGGCTGGTCTTGAACTCCTGACATCATGATTCGCCCACTTCGGCCTCCCAAAGTGTTGGGATTACAGGCGTGAGCCACCGCTCCCCGCCCCATCATAAAGTATTCTTAACCCCTTTCTTTAAACAGTGATGTCACAAGCTAAGTTCTACCATAATTTACTTAAGTTCACTTTTGTTGAATAGGTGATTCCCAAATGTTTGCTAATATAAAGCAAGCTTGAGTACTCAGTTTTTTTTCACTCTCTGGTCCTAGGGATCAACTCTCAGGGCCAGAACTATCCTCTGACCTACTCTCCTATATGAATGGTGCAGCTTTTCCAGCTTCTGCAAGGGCAGAGTCAGCGTTACCCATAAAAACCCCAGCCACTGCGTGGTGCGGTGGCTCACGCCTGTAATCCCAGCACTTTGGGAGGCCGAGGCGGGCGGATCACAAGGTCAGGAGATCGAGACCATCCTGGCTAACCCGGCGAAACCCCGTCTCTACTAAAAATACAAAAAATTAGCCGGGCGAGGTGACAGTCCCAGCTACTCGGGAGGCTGAGGCAGGAGAATGGCGTGAACCCGGGAGGCGGAGCTTGCAGTGAGCTGAGATTGCGCCACTGCAGTCCAGCCTGGGCGGCAGACTGAGACGCTGTCTCAAAATAAATAAATAAATAAATAAATAAATAAATAAATAAATAACAACCCAGTCATGAATGCACAGATTCGATAACTTCTGGACGGCACAAGCTGCGTGAACCCCGAGTGCTGGTGCTGCCCTCACAGCCTGGGACTGTTCCCTGCTCCTGTGAACGCCAGCTGTAGAGCAGCATGCTGGAGTCAGGCCTGATAAGGAATAGGGGTGGCTGCCCTCGATTCCTAAGCACTCCCCCAGGGTTGCCGAGGACTGCATGGGGCATGCCTTCTCTAAAATCCCTCCTTTATGGGGATGGGATGGGGTGGGGGATGGAGTCTTACCAAGCAATGTCATAAATGGTCCTTGAGTGGAAGCCCGACAAAGTACAGATACATTTCCAACTGGGGTCAGAGCCGCTGCATGCCACGCCTGCAAGACAGACCCCTCTTACACTTAAGACGTTCCTATGTCCTGGGCGCCTCAAAGGAGAACCTAACTTACCTTCCCTCACCCTCATCTTCAACTGATTATGAGTCCCCGTCTCCATTCCTGTACCCATCCCCGCTGATCTGCCTTACACACTCCGGCCAGACTGGCCTTTCTCAAGCAGAATTCCGAGAAGGAAACGTCCCTGTTCTGTTGCCACCCACCAGCCAACCCAACCCACTTTATTCCTCTCCAAACCCTAGATGTCCTATGCCCCATTTAAATGAATTACCACGCCTCACTAAGTCTCAGCGTTCCCACCATTGTTATCTTGACTCACGCTGTTGAGTTTTCACTTGGAATTCTCACGTGAAATTCTCATGTTAAAATCCTACATACCCTTTCAAATTCAGATGAAACAGCCCCTGTTGCACAAAGCTTTCCTGATTGTTCTAGTACTCTACCCCAGCCCTCTTGTGGCACATCTTACCTTTTACCCCCATTTGCTCCGACTCATGTATGTGTCTTAGCAGACTGTGAACCCCTTGAAAGCGGGGTCTTCTTTAGCTCTACTAATGGACCCTCACCTTGTTCATTGTCCGGTAGATACTGACGCCAGATGCGCACAGTGCGGTCATCACTACAAGACGCCAGGCGCTGGCCACTCGGGTCAAAGGCCAAGCTCCACACAGTGGATTCATGGCCCTCAAGGGTGGCACAGCATACCCAGTCATCCTCTTCCTCCCGGTACAGCTTCACTGTGTCATCGTAGCTGGCAGAAGCTAAGAGCTGGGGGAAGAGGGAAAGGAGACCCAATTTGTGTCTGTGTGGCCCAGGAAGTGCAGGACAGGTCAGTCCCAGGGATCTGCTTTTATGTTTTTATTTTATTATTTATTTGAGATGAAGTTTCGCTCTTGTTGCCCAGGCTGGAGTGCAATAGCACAATCTCGGCTCACTGTAACCCCCGTCTCCCAGGTTCAAGCAATTCTCCTGCCTCAGCCTCCTAAGTAGCTGGGATTACAGGCATGCACCACCACGCCCAGCTAATTTTGTATTTTTTGTAGAGACGGAGTTTCACCAAGTTGGCCAGGCTAGTCTTGAATTCCTGACCTCAGATGATCCACCCACTGTGGCCTCCCAAAGTGCTGAGATTATAGGTGTGAGCCATCACGCCCAGCCGGATCTGTTTTTATAAAGGGACTAATGTTTTTTGTTCACAGATAGAGGTCCCTGTAAAAGCTAGCTTAAGGCTGAAAAGCAGAGGAAGGCTGGGCACAAGCCTGCACATCAGAGCCCTTCCCACAGGAGACCCTGCCTGACTCTTACCTCCTGACTTGGGTGCCACACCACATGCTTGACATCCTGTGTGTGGGAGTTGAGAACACTGACACATTCATACTCATCCTCTTCATCAACTGTGGGAGAGAAAAAGAAGGGAACCCAAGAGCCGACCCTGTCACGGACACGGAGGGGGGTGTCAGGTGGTTCCCAATCCACCTGGAGGGACCTGGACGCACCTTCCCAGACCCAAACACTCTTATCTCGGCTGCAAGTGGCCAGGAGGTTGCCAGATGGGGCCCAAGCCACTGACTTGACCTCATTTTCATGGCCCTCGAGAGTGGTTACACACTGTGAAAGGAGAAGGAAAATGAGAATTAACAGCAGCTAACACCGCTAAGGCCCTTCCCATGGGTACAGCCCAATTGGCGCAGGTTGGCTCAGGTTCCTGAACCAGCCCTGGGGAGGAAACAGGCAATAATTCTGGTCCCAACCAGCCTGGGTACCTCAAAGTCATCCTGGTTCTTCTTCCAAATGCAAGTGGTAGCATCAAAACTGGCAGAGGCCAGGTAATTACCGCAGGGGGACCAGGCCACCTTCCGCACGGTGCGCTGGTGGCCTTCAGAAAGGACAGACTTGCAGATCCAGCTGTCACCTAAAGGCGGAGCGCAGGCCAGGCTCTGGAGCTGGGTGCAGCACCATGAAGCCATTCGATACTGGGGGCTAGCACTGGAGTCAAGCTAGTGGGGGAAAGCTCACAGCTTTTACAAAGATGCAACTGACTCTACTTCCTCGGGAGGCTTTTTTTTTTTTTTTTTGACACCGAGTTTTTGCTCTGATGCCCAGGCTGGAGTGCGATGGCACAATCCTGGCTCACTGCAACCTTCGCCTCCTGGGTTCAAGGGATTCTCCTGCCTCAGCCTCCAGAGTAGCTGGGGTTACAGGTGCCCGCCACCACGCCCAGCTAATTTTGTATTTGTAGTAGAGACGGGGTTTCACCATGTTGCCCAGGCTGGTCTCGACCTCTTGACCTCAGGTGATCTACCTGCCTCTGCTTCCCAAACTGCTAGGATTACAGGCGTGAGCCACCGCGCCCAGCCTCTGGAGGCATCTTTCTAAAACAAATCTGATCTAAAATTGCTACTGGTTCCCCAATGCCCTCGGGATAAAATGTGACAATCCAGTTGCAAGTTACTCTGAAAGCCACTTTCCTAACACCTTTCTTTTCCCATTTTCCTGCCTCCGCAGCTACCACAATTCCCTCCACATTTCAGCTTGTCTGCTGACATTTCTCCTCCCAGCAGTCGCAGACTTCTTTGCCTATAAAGCCCTTCTCGGGGTGGCTAACATCCGACTCTCCCTCCGCCAGGAACAGGGTCAGCCTCCCCTGCAGGCTGCGCGCCCGCACTACGCGCAAGCGGAGCCCTCAGCGCCCAGGGCCGCGCAGCCAGGCTGGGCCTTACCCTCCGTGCCCCAGATGCGGATTCTCCGGTCGCCGCCGCACGAGGCCAGCAGGGTCCCCGCGGGGTTCCAAGCCAGGAACCAGCAGCGGGAGTCCGGGTGCGCCGGGACACGGCCCAGCAGCACCAGCGAGTCCTTCATGGCGGCCGGACGCACGGGGAGGTGGGGACGGGCAGGGTCCGCGGCGCCCACAGCGGGTCTCACGGCGCGCGTCTGCGTACCCCCCACTCCAGGCTTCCGCGGCCGACTGAGGCTCCCGCTTCCGCCGGAGGACCGGGGTCGCCCCGGGAACTCAGCTGCCCGCTGCTGCGGCCGCGATACCCTCTGGGAGTTGTAGTCGCTCACCTCACTTCGGCGGGGAAAGCATTGCGGGACCGCCTCGAACTACCAGTCCCGTGAGGCCCTGCGCAGAGCCGGCGGCGCGCCCAGGCTGTGACGCGCGCGGGGGACGGGGCGGGGAGCCGGAGGAGGCGGAGGCAGAGGAGGAGGAAGCCGGAAGTGCATCGAACCCGGGTCTGTCCGGGCGTTGCGGGATTGGGGCCTGGGAACGCTCGGCCCCCGGCAGCCGAGAAGCCCGTGACTGGGCTGAGCGGCGCCATCCCAGCCCTGTGGCCTGCTGACTGGTGAGGAACAATGGGCGGCGTGGGGAGGGTCTTTTCTCCGCACAGGTCGCATCGCAAACCGCCGGTCCCAGATCACCGTTCCCCGATCCCCGCGGCCCAGCCCGGTCCTCCGCCCCTCGGCACCCTCTGGCCGAGACCCTGAGTCCGGCTCTTTGCTCCCGCGGTAGCCAATCCCCGATCCCTCCGCCCCCCGGGGCCTCGAGTCTGCCCAGACCCCATCTGGCCCCTGGCCCTGTCCGGTTTTCGTCCCGCAGTCCCATTCCGGAGTCTCCTGTCTCCGCCCCCCGAATCCCCGCAGCCCTCCCCGTCTCCGTCAGCACCGGGTCCCACCCCCCTATCCTCTGGTGTCAACCCTGACAGCCCAGTGCCGGCCTCACCTGCAGCGAGCCCGGAGCGTTGCTCTCCTCCACCGGACTGTCAGGCTCTGCACGCCCCGCGGAGGTCGGTGGCGACCAGCAGCGACTGCGGAGCGACGGCGGGCGGCCCCGGGCATGTACGCCCCCGGAGGCGCAGGGCTGCCCGGCGGGCGCCGGCGGAGGAGTCCGGGAGGCAGCGCTCTGCCCAAGCAGCCGGAGCGTAGCCTGGCCTCGGCCTTGCCTGGCGCCCTGTCCATCACGGCGCTGTGCACTGCCCTCGCCGAGCCCGCCTGGTTGCACATCCACGGAGGCACCTGTTCGCGCCAGGAGCTGGGGGTCTCGGACGTGTTGGGCTATGTGCACCCGGACCTGCTGAAAGGTGAGGGCGCTGCGCGCTGGCCCTTCAGGCCTCGGTGGGGGGCAGAATGTGTGCTGAAGCAGAGAGAGCCAGGGACCAGACACTTGGTTGAAGGAAGCGGCCCCATAGCTGCCTGGTGTTCATGCCCACCAGGTGGCTCTGTTTGGGGTCCGGCCCCTCATTAATTCTGATGTTATTCAGCTAAGCACCTACTCCTCACAGCCATGTTAATCCGGACTGCTGCTATTTTCGGATTCTGCTGGAGGAAGGACGCTGTGTATGGAGAAAAGATAAGGGTGCTAGGTATCACAGTTAGCTGGCCCCTTCTGAGAGTCTGTGAGAGACGGAAAAGCTTCTTTGGGGCAGACTGATTAATGGAGAAAAAAAGGAACTTTTCATATGACTAGGATTTAAAAGGTATTTTAGAGTTGTATGGTAATCGGATGTGTATCAGAGAAGAAGGGGATTTTAGGTAATCGGAAGACCGTCCCATTGCCACCCTCAGTACAACAGTTGGAATTTGGCTCTCGGAGCCATTATAAGTGTGCCTGACAAAGGCAAGGTTGCTTTGTGCATCATCGTGCTTTCCGGCCAGATAGACAGCAGACTATGGGAGGGTCCTATGGCCCCCGTAGTTTATCCTGCCCAGTCTTGTCTCCAGTAAAAATTGTGTAGTCTGAGGACAGGACTGGACTGTATCACCTGCTTTTTACCCTAACAATGATCAGTGTACCCCAAACAGTGCTTAGTAACAGCATAGTTCATCAACCCCAAGGTCTTTTGAGCCATCTTGAAGGTCTTATATCCTCTCTGTGCTATTCCCTGGCTGTGATGCATTCCAGATGTTCATTGCACCGCCTATCAGAAGCACCTCCTGTTAGATATCTCCATGCTCCCTCCTGAAGGATTCAGGCACCGGGATTCGGTGAAAAGGTCCAAGTTCCCCGCTGTGCATTGGACCATACTCTGCTACTGCAGGTCTAGGCTGAAAAGCCTCATCCTTGTGGCCAAATGTTGCCTTTCTCTGAGTGTTCTCTTACTGTTTTCCATCTCTCTTGAGTTTGAGAAGCTGTAGGGTGATTTTGTAGAAGGTTGGGGGCTCCTGCTTGTTTCTAGATTTCACCTTCATGGTACTCTTTGCTGGGGTGGCTCATTAAAGCCAAAGTTATGCACATGACAGAGGCCTTATATGCAGCCTTTTCTGTGTCATGTTGCTAATGGTACAAAGAGCGTTAAGCTTGACTGAGTCTTGGTGGTTTTTCTTTTAGCACATTGCCCTGTACTTGCTTTCTTTGAAGCACACATACCACCTTCCCACCACTAGACCCATCGGATCTAGAAAGCTAGATCTCTGAAATCTAGCACCGCATGGAGTGTGCTTAGCTGTGGCTCAGAAAAATGAATGATCTCCCCAAGGCTACCCAGTTGGGGGTGGCAGAGCTAGGACTACCCCATATCTGTTGATGCCAATATAAAATGATGCTGTGTCATTTATAGTTTTTATCCTTTGTTTTACTTCAGCTGTCATAAGAAACAATCTCATAATTATTTCACTTTGGTGTGCATCCTTGTCGAAGGCATGTTAAAAATAAAAGTAAATTTTTGAGCCGGGCGTGGTGGCAGGCATCTGTAATCCCAGCTGCTCAGGAGGCTGAAGCAGGAGAATCACTTGAACTCGGGAGTCAGAGGTTGCAGTGAGCTGAGATCGTGCCACTGCACTCCAGCCTGGGCAACAAGAGCAAAACTCCATCTCAAAAAAAAAAAAAAAAAAAAGGGCCAGGTGCGGTGGCTCGTGCTTCTGATCCCAGCACTTTGGGAGGCCGAGGTGGGTAGATTGCCTGAGGTCAAGAGTTTGAGCCAGCCTGGCTAACATGGTGAAAGAAATCCTGTCTGTACTAAAAATACAAAAATGAGCTGGGTGTGGTGGCGCACGCCTGTAGTCCCAGATACTCTGAAGGCTGAGGCACTAGAATCGCTTGAACCCCGGAAGCAGAGGAGTTGCAATGAGCCCGAGATCATACCACTGCGCTCCAGCCTGGGCAACAGAGCAGAGCAAGACTCCATCTCAAAAAAAAAAAAAAAAAAAGTAAATTCTTGATGCAGGTTCTTCTTTGTTCACATGTGTATTTACCCTTTCTAAGAAATTATTCAGGCCAGGCCAGGCATGATGGCTCACATCTGGAATCCCACTACTTTGGGAGGCCGAGGCGGACAGATCGCCTGAGGTCAGGAGTTCAAGATCAGCTTGGCCAACATGGTGAAACCCCATCACAACTAAAAATACAAAAATTAGCTAGGCCTGGTGGCTGGTGCCTCAACTACTCAGGAGGCTGTGGCAAGAGAATCGCTTGAACCTGGGACGTGATGTTGCAGTGAGCCCAGATCATACTACTGCACTCCAGCCTGGGCTACAGAATGAGACTCCATCTCAAAAAAAAAGAAAAAAGAAAGAAATTATTCAGGCTCCGTTTTGTCTTTTGCAAAGCATGTTTTCTTAACCTTTTCGTTACGTTTACTCACATATTTAGAGATCGGAACCGTGTGTAGTTTCCACTCGCTTGCCTGTGGCTGTCTCCTAGGAGCACTTTGTGCCCATGAATAGGAGAGTTGGCAGTGGCACCTCACGAGCTATCACAGAAGAATCACGGAGGCCCCTGATTGCATCTTCTCTCCCTTTTCTTTGTACCTACTGGTTTTTTGATACCCAGTGGGTCTTCAGACATGTAGTAATCTGTGTGATCTTCAGGGCCTAACAGATGTCCTGACCTGGGAGCCTGGAGTATTCCACATCTCAGGAGGGAGCAGAGCTGTCAAGCACAGATGTGGTGCATATAGATTTTTTTTTTTTTGAGACAGAGTCTTGCTCTGTCACCCAGGCTGGAGTGCAGTGGTGCCATCTCGGCTCACTACAACCTCTGCCTCCTGGGTTCAAGCGATTCTCCTGTCTCAGCCTCACGAGTAGCTGGAATTACAGGTGCTCCACCACACCCGGCTAATCTTTGTATTTTTAGTAGAGATAAGGTTTCATCTTGTTGACCCGGCTGATCTTAAACTCCTGACCTCAAGTGATCCACCCGCCTTGGCTTCCTAAAGTGCTGAGATTACAGGCGTGAGCCACCGCTCCCGGACGCGTATAGATACTTCCAGAGGGAGAACAGGCCCTGCAGGTCTCTGCAGGTGATGGGAGTCAGGCAGCCAGCAGGCCCTGGAGCAGCCTTACCCTTTCTCAGCCCCTGCCTGAGTGCCACACTTTGACATTACGCTAAGCACACGCCAGGCCCGCATTTTCCTCCTAAACAGCATCTCTGTTTGGTACTGTCATCAGCCCCACTTCACAAAGCTCCCAGTTCCGGGAGGCTGGGTGGTGTGCTCAGCTAATCCGAGTGGACATTGACTCCGAAGTCCATACTCTTACCGCAACACCTTAATGACCTCCGAGTTTACTTCCCATCAAAGCTGCCCGAGGCTTATCACCTTCCTGTTCTAGTTGAGTTTTATCACAAGCCCAGCCAAAGCTGTGCTTTTTGTCATAACTTCATCACTTCAGTGTTGAGGCTCTAGTTGGTGATCCCAGGGCAAAGCCACTCTCCCATTGTCATTCACAAAGCTTCAGAGGCTTTAGCCAATGAAAGCTGGCTCCAAAGACCCCATCCTGGGCCAGCTGTGGTGGCTCACTCCTGTCATCTCAGCACTTTGGGAGGCTGAAGCAGGAGGCCAGGAGGATCTATTGAGTCCAGGAGTTCGAGGCCGCAGTGAGCTATCATTGTGGCTCGCACTCCAGCCTGGGTGACAGAGCGAGACCCTTTTTCTTAAAAAAAAAAAAAAAAAAAAAAAAAGACCTCATCCTGGTTTTCTCCAGTGCTCCAGCAAGCGGTGCCTGCTTCTCACACAGCTCTCAACCTGGCCCTGGGTGGAGACAGACTCAGACCTCTAATGGCTCCAGAAAGAGGCGCCCCAGATAGTCCTTTCTTCTGAGACTTTCTGCCTCTCAAGTGTGGCCGCCAAAGAGCACTGGCAGCAGCCCCAGGAAGCATCTTTGGAGAACGAGGAAGTTGGGGAGTAGAAGTCAGGTGCATCTCAATTGGCAGCAGCCAGTGGGAGCTCAAGGGCCTTCCAGGGAGGGCCTGTGTGCCTGACAGGTGGTGACCGGGCAGCGGACACTGCCAGGCCCCGCGGGGCCTGTTGGTTTCTGTGGGATAACCTGGCTGGGCACCAGAGGGCTCTGTTAGAGGCCAGTGCACAGGCCTGTCTGGAAGCTAAAAAAAGTCACAGTAGGGAGAGGCTGAGCAGGTTGCACAGATGCATAAAGAGGGCAGGGATTGGGGCACTGGGGAAGTGTCTCCAATTCACAGGGACTCCAGCAAGGAGGGTGCGGGGTGGGACAGGAGTCCCTTTAGCCTTTCTGCCTGCAAACTGTTTGGGTCAGGAGTGGTTAGAGCAATGGGCAGATAGACAGGAAGAGGCAGGACCTTCAAAACAAATCTAGCCCGGTGACTCACCAGTGACCTTGAGCAAAGTCAGTTCCGTGGGATCCTGTTACAGCTGCCTACTTCCCTGATGACTAGAGGGCACCGCCAAGCAGTGTTTACCAAAACCAACAGGCCAGAGCACAGCTGGAGGATAGGAGGTGTTCTGTGTCTAGCCAGGGCATCGTGGACTACACCACTGGCTTGAATTTCAAGTTAGGGTGCTGCCTTGCATGCCATTTCTCTCTCAAATAAAATCCTACATCCATAACCTTCAGGGCTTTTCTTTAGCAATTCCCTCGTGGGAGCAGGTGCTTGTCACCTTCCCCACTGTACCAATGTCTGGGGAGGGAGGAGAGAAAGACGTTGAGATACTGACTCCCGAAGAGCCTCTGAACTGGGCTCCAAGCCTGTCTAGGATAACTGCCTGTTCTTCCGGTGTGCTCTGAGACCCTCTGAGGAAAGCCCACCTGTTACATGGGGCAGGCCCCTGGGGTGTCTGTTAACGTTACCCAACGGGAAGTTCACACTTGGTTTTCTACTGACCGTGAGGGTTTACTCACAGCTTTGGAGCGGAGAAAGGCAGTTACATTGGAACAAAACCTGTTGGAGTTTGAGGTCAGAAGTCTCTCCTCGCTATCATATTGTCTCACTTGTAGGGTAGGCCTTAGTCTGGCTTTAGTAGGCTTTGGTCCACATGGGCTGACGTGTGGTCCGGGAGGTCTTGGTAGAAGAGGGAAAGGCATGCCGAGGGGACACTAGCCCAGCTGAAACAGCCTCTGGTTAGTAACAGTACAGGCGGCTGCTCTCCCATGGGCTGACCCAGCAGGCCCTGGTGGTGGGTGGGGCAGATGTTACTGTTTTCACTGATAGATGGGAGAGCAGGGGTCCAGCGCACTCGAGGGACTTGCCCAGAGTAACACAGTCTCTGCTAGAGCTAGGATTCGGCGCCGGTCCCGAGCCTTCCTGGTGTCCTGACCACTTCCTGGAGCAGGCGCTGATGGTTGCAGAGCTGCAGGAGCTTGGACACCATGCCTGGCAGGCTTTGCCCAATAATTCCCCATGTTAGGACTTAATGACCCAAACCTTTTTTGCTTCTTTGAGAGATTTCATTGCTTCAAGCTGTTCCTCTAGTGAGCTTAGCAGCTGGCTCCGAGGATGGCTCCAACGGCATTCCTGTTAGCTTCTGATCCCTCATTCACGCACAGCTCTTTAGGAATTGATTGATTATCTCCAGGCAAAAATACAGTGGCTGACTCTGGTACTTGGTGATTCCGAGCAGCACAGTGCAGGGGAGCCTGACCGTGGTTTGGAATCTAGCTCTGCAGCGTGTGGCCTGGAGGAAGCCACTTCACCTCCTGGAGCCCCCACCTCCTCATCTGAGCTGTGTGGTAAATCCCCCAGGGGGGCACTTGACCCTTCTGTGTGCCCAGGCTGTTCCAGGAGGGGTATACAAGGCCCCTCCAACAATATTTGCCTTTGGGGAGGAGCAGGTGGACATCCACAAGGGAAGGGACGTCCTCTCGAAAGCTTTTTATCATGTTCATGTCTCCTTACTCCTAAAACTCATGTATAATGAAACATAAGGCAATAGGAGTATATGTCATGGATGTACATTTTTAAGGATAATCAAATGAACATCCTTGTGCTCACCATCCAGCCAAAGAAACAATACAGGTTCCTTGAAGCCCCCACGTATTGCTTTTCTTACTCCTAAGTGCCTGGCCTCGCTAGTAATGAGAGTGGAATCTGACACGGCCTGCTGCAGAGCGGCGTGTGGCCTCTGGCAGGTTAACTGTAAGAACACTGCCCCATCCCTGCCACATGCCACATGGACCCCAAGAAGAACTCTCCCAGCTCTTAATAATATTTAAAATAAAGCCAGGAGATAGCCCCTGTCTCCTAGAGCTTTTCTTTCAGTGAGGCCCCATGCACTACGGCACTGTAGGACGGGTTCAGTGAAGGCTGGTCCCAGTTGCAGGCAGGGCTCACACACAGGCAGGCTTTTTGGCAGTAGACAGCTACCCAGGCTGGATGCTTGGGCCCAGAACAGATGGTCAGCAGACAAAAGAACTCTTTTGTTCTCGTGGAGTTCAGGGAGGGAGCAAAACTAAATGCGATGATATAGTCCACCGACTTTCCTAATCTATGTAATACTTCCTTATAGCTGCACATTTCTCTAAGAGATCATGACAGATAGCTCTGAGGGCTTCTTGGTGGGTGACGCAAAGCCAGACAGAGGCCTGTGAGCCTTGTCTGGGCCCAGCCAGCGTCTGCCGGGTGAACTCTGAGCCTGAGGCAGGGCGTGCGCAATCCCAACGGCCCAGGGCTTCCCTCTACCCAGAGCCTGTGACGCTGGCATCTGTTCGGCTAAGTCAGCTTTGCTGGGTTTAGGTCCCGTCCCCAGGTTCCTGGACTTTCCCTCATCAGTCCACCTTCCTCTGAGGTCTGGAACCAGTGTTTCTTGAAGTGTGGGGCTTGGATCACCTGCATGGGGATTACCTAGGCTGCTTGTTAAAATGCAGATTTCTAGACCCTGCTCCAGACCTAGAACTCGGATTCTCTGGGGACCTGGGAACACGCTTTCAGCTAGTGCCCCAGTGATTTGGGTGTGTCCTAGATATTGATGATCACATCCCACACCCTCTCAGCCTGAGGGCAAGTTCAGGAAAGGACGCTGTATAGCCTGAGTCTTGCCAGCTCTTTCCAAATTTTCCTAAGTCACTTGGTGACCCATGGCCTAAATAAAAGAAGAACTTGCTAGTGACTGTTACAGAGGAAGGAGAGGAAGTTAAGGCCCATTTCCTGCTTTTTTTTTTTTTTTTGAGACAGAGTCACTCTGTCACCAAGGCTGGAGTGCAGTGATGTGATCTTGGCTCACTGCAACCTCCACCTCCCAGGTTCAAGCAGTTCTCCTGTCTCAGCCTCCTGAGTCGCTGAGACTACAGGTGCATGCTACCATACCTGGCTAATTTTTTTAATTTTTAGTAGAGACAGGGTTTCACCATATTGGTCAGGCTGGTCTCAAACTCTTGACCTCAGGTGATCCACTCCTTAGCCTTCCAAAGTGCTGGGATTACAGGTGTGAGCCACTGTGCCGGGCCCCATTTCCTACTTTTTATTAAAGCTTAAAATACTTAATCATGGCCTGGTTTCTTTTTGGTTCAGCGTTTATTCTACCTATGCTTCTGGGAGCTTTTGCAGTTTGCATAGTTATCAAAGGAGACAGACAGTGTCGTCTAGTTGAAATGTGTTTTAAAGGATGGCTGACGTACCGGAGGGAAGTACAAGTCACACTGTGTGTCTGGTGCGTGGTTGTTGTCATGGGCTCTCCCTGCACCATGACCCCCAGGAACCCCTTGAGTCCTGCGTCTTTTCTTTCAGCCTCTTCCTTTTCCTTCATTTATGCCCTTGATGTGTGTACACTGGCACCGTCCAAACCTTCTGGGGCTTTCGTGGCATACATGTGGTTGCTTTCTAGCTTTTCCTGTTGACGGCTTGTCCCCAGCTCTGCCGAGTCTGCTGAGTCCCTTTTAGGTAGGTCTGTGTCCCTTTACTTTCCAGTTTGTGGAACCTTGTTTTACGCCTCCCTTTCTTTTTGTGTGGGTTGCCCTTTAAAAGAATTCTTTTGTTCTCGTAGAGTTCAGGGAGGGAACAAAACTAAATGCGATGATGTAGTCTACCAACTTTACGAATCTATGGAATGCTTTCTTGTAGCTGCACATTTCTCTAAACTGCTGCAACTTCTTTCTTCCTCTTTTCTTTACTTTTTTTTTTAATTGTGGTAAAATATACATAACATTAAACAGCATTTTAACCTTTTTTTTGTGTGTGTGTGTGATGGGGTTTCACTCTTGTTGCTCAGGCTGGAGTGTGAAGGCGCGATCTTGGCTCACCACAACCTCCACCTCCCAGGTTCAAGCGATTCTCCTGCCTCAGCCTCCCAAGTAGCTGGGATTACAGGCACATGCCACCAAGCCCGGCTAATTTTGTATTTTTAGTAGAGACAGGGTTTCACCATGTTGGTCAGGCTGGTCTCGAACTCCTGACCTCAGATGTTCCACCTGCCTTGGCCTCCCAAAGTGTTGGGATTACAGGCGTGAACCACTGTGCCCTGCCAACCTTTTTAAAAAAAAAAAAAAAAAAAAAAACCAGAGTCTTACTCTGTCACCAGGCTGGATCTCGGCTCACTGCAACCTCCACCTGCCGGGCGCAAGCGATTCTCCTGCCTCAGTCTCCCCAGTAGCTGGGACTACAGGTGCGTGCCACCTCACCCGGCTACTTTTTGTATTTTTAGTAGAGACAGGGTTTCACCATGTTGGCTAGGATGGTCTCGATCTTCTGACCTCGTGATCACCCGTCTCGGCCTCCCAAAGTGCTGGGATTACAGGCGTGAGCTACCGCGCCTGGCCAATATTTTGTTTTTTTAAGAGACAGGGTCTCTTTCTGTCATCCAAGCTGGAGTGCAGTGGTGTGATCATAGCTTACCGTAACTCCTGAGCGCAAGCAGTCCTCCTGCCTCAGCCTCCTAAGGAGCTGAGACCGCGATGCTCAGCTAATTTTTTTTTTTTTTTTCTCTAAGAGACGGGGGTCTCACTGTGTTGCCCAGGCTGATCTCAAACTCTTGGCCTCGAGCAATCCTCCTGCCTCAGCCACCCAAAGTATTAACCATTTTAAGTGTTGAGTTCATTGATATGAAGCACATTAACATTGTTGTGCAAGCATCACGACTATCCACTTCCAAAACTTTGTCGTCATTTCAAACTGAACCTCTGTGCACATTACATGATAACTTCCTATTCTCCCCTCTCCCTACCCACTGGCAACCACCATTATATTTTCTGTCTCTATAAATTGACTATTCTAAGTATCTCATATGAGTGGAATTATAAAATATTTGTCCTACATTTGGTCGATTTCACTTAGCATAGTGTCTTCAAGTTCAGCTTCTTTTTGGAACAAAAAGGGAATGAATGAGTGAGTAAATGGAGAATCGGTATGAATTGACCTGTGTGGTCTTAGCCTCTCTGGCTGTCTCAGCTCCAAAGTCAGGCTTTTCCCGCCAGCTCAAAGTATCCTCTAGCATTAACATGTCAGGTCCTTAAAAATGGTTAGAAGGGCGTGGCATAGACAGTGAAGCAGAATCCTGTGCTCAGGCTAGTCTTGTTGGAGAGAGAAGGACTTGAGGTACAGGAGAGCCGTGGCCCAGAGGGCTTCTGTTCGCTACTGTGGAATTTGTTCCAGCTCCCTGCAGACCACCCAGGAGCGGGAGCTAAGACAGTGTCCTCCGGAACTGCCCTGGCTCCCAGCACTGTGGAGGGGATCAGACTCCTTCTAGGTGGGGGCTTCCTGCACCAGGCGTTACTTGGGGCCCTGAAAATTTGGTTCTCCCCCTGCAGATTTCTGCATGAATCCCCAGACAGTGCTGCTGCTGCGGGTCATCGCCGCCTTCTGTTTCCTGGGCATCCTGTGTAGTCTCTCCGCGTTCCTTCTGGATGTGTTTGGGCCCAAGCATCCCGCCCTGAAGATCACCCGTCGCTACGCCTTCGCCCATATCCTCACGGGTAAGCTGAGGGCCCGCTTGTAGCGGGGGAGGAACCGCTATGGGGCAGGGGCATCCTGTCTGAGTTGCCGGTGAGGGCTCTGGTTTCTCTGAGCAGACGCCCTTCCAGGAGCTCATGTGCCAAGCTCGTCTTTCCCAGAGTGTCAGGGTGTCAGCAGCCTGCTCCAGTCTAGCTGCTAACTTGCCAGGATCACAAACCCACTCAGCCCAGCTGTAGAGGGGAAATGTTGCTAGAAATTCCACAAAGCAGCTCACAGCTCTCTCAAATGGCATTTGAAGCTCAGACCTGACACGAGTGAAGAAGGAACCAGGCAATCTCCCGTGTCTCACCTGGAGCTCCTGGTCAGATTCTCTCCTC
This sequence comes from Macaca nemestrina, assembly GCF_043159975.1. Lineage (NCBI taxonomy): Eukaryota > Metazoa > Chordata > Mammalia > Primates > Cercopithecidae > Macaca > Macaca nemestrina. The sequence goes on from NC_092137.1 coordinate 121,932,542, forward strand.
TCCACCTTCCTGCTTCCCCACAGACCCGCCTTTTCTTGTATGCAGCTGCTCTCCTCCGTCATGCCTACACTGCTGTGCTGGTTCGAAGTGTGGTGTGCCTGCTCCAGCTCCCAACCTGCATGACCCTGTTTGCTCCTTAAGACAGAGAGAATCTGACTGGCCTAGATCAGGTCAGACTGCTGTCCCCAGCCTCAGGCCAGGAATCCCATGGCCAGGAGAGCTCCTCCTTGCAGAGTCGGGCCAGGCAGGTTCTCTGAGAATGGGGTTTGGGTAGAGAGGCTGTGATTGGGTCCTCAAGCATCCTGGCTATGGCGTGCTCACTAATTCCCCTTCTGTGCTGTCCCTCTGTCCCCTAGTCCTGCAGTGTGCCACCGTCATTGGCTTTTCTTACTGGGCTTCTGAACTCATCCTGGCCCAGCAGCAGCAGCATAAGAAGTACCATGGATCCCAGGTCTACGTCACCTTTGCTGTTAGCTTCTACCTGGTGGCAGGAGCTGGTGGAGCCTCAATCCTGGCCACGGCAGCCAACCTCCTGCGCCACTACCCCACAGAGGAGGAGGAGCAGGCTCTGGAGCTGCTCTCCGAGATGGAGGAGAACGAGCCCTACCCAGCGGAATATGAGGTCATCAACCAGTTCCAGCCACCCCCTGCCTACACCCCCTAATGCCAGCCTTGGGCTCTCTTCCTCGGTAGCCCCTCCCCCAACTCTGCAGCTCCTCTCGCGCCCAGAGGAGCTCCTTTCCCCAGCAGGCCTCACTGGTAGGATCCTGACCATCTTCTCCAAACCTTCCCCGGGAGAGACTCTGCCTTTAGGGTCATCCAAGTGTCCCTGCTCTCAGAAGCAGAGGCCCACTGGTTTTCTATAACGTACTCTTTCCCTCCTGCCGCATCCTGCCCCCTTCACGTTCACGAGTCATTACCAGCCAGGGAAGGTCATCCAAGTTTCCTCCTGCGTGGGCTGTATCTTTGGGACCGAGACTTTCCTTGGAGAGCTGCTGAGAGTGGACAGTCCCAGAAAGAAGTGTCAAAGGGCCCAGGGGAAAGGGGACTGTGCCCTGCAGGCTCACCTCACAGGGGTCAGGGTTTGCTCCACAGCTGCAGCTCTGGGCTGACGCCCCCCAGACCCCTTCCTTCTCGGAGTGACCCACCCCCAGGCCACCTGCTCCCGAGAGTTCTGTGCACTTTACTCTTTGGACTTCTCCTCACATGTGCCCTGGTTTTATGGGGAGAGGGAATTGCTGTTGGGAAGGCAGAGCCGTTGCTGCCCTCTCTGCCCTTGCTTCCTGTGGCTGGAGCCCAGGCAAAGAGAGCAGGATCCAGCGTGAGACTGAGGCCCCTGGTGCCCATCGAGGACCAGAGTGAAGGGGACTACATCTCCCAGCCCTTCACCTTTTAAATGTGAGTGGTTTTAAAAGGAAAAAACGAAACCAGGCAACAGCAACAATATTCTGTTTTTAAAATAGGGACAAGACTTTGTCCCTTTTTAGACATGTATCCCATTCCTTTTGGCTCTGTATTTGGGGCTGTAGCTCTTCCAAGCCCGTGGCAGCCCCTCCCGAGTCTCTCCCAGTAGAATGCAGCCTCCCTTCCCGGCCCTTCCCTCCCAGTGACTGGCTCCCTGGGGCCTTCTTGTGGAACCCAGAGGGGCTGAGGACTGTGGCCTGGCTGGCGGGCCAGCGTGGTGCTCCTCAGGACTGCGGCACTGAGATGGAACCTGGCCTCAGTTTAGGAACGGGCCACAACAGGGCAGGAACCCACCACCCTCCACATAGGAATACAGCCAGTGGGGCCCCGTCACGTGAGGCGTCAGACCCACCCTGTCAGCCCAGCAGGCCGGGCTGTGTCCTTCAGACCAGTGCCGCCCTAGACTCTGACTTGGGGCTCCAGCCTGCCGCGTGCCCCCCTCCCCCTCTTGAATGTACTCTGGTCTTGCAGTGCGCTGCTGGGCCTTTCTTGCTCAGCCATCACTCGGCCACCCTGTTAGCTCTGGGTCTGCCTGAATTTTCTGCCCTGAGATCTGGGCATGAAGTGGATGAAACTTGAAAGACCTTCAGTGTAGATCCAGATGGCCAACCTGTCCGTGTTAAGTTACCTGCTTCTTGGGACTCAGTGTCCACTGCTGAGCTGAAAAGGAAATGGATTAAATCTCTTCGAACCTTTACGGTGATCAATAGTTTGAGCAAGACTGGAGAATGGACGACACTATGAAGCTGTGGCTAGAAAGGGACTGTCACGTCCCATCCTTTGGCCAGATTGACTGGGGATGTCCGGACAGATGCCTGCGTGGGTGGCGAGGGCCACACCTGCACACGAGCAGGCAGCTGCTTGCAGTTCGCTGTGATGCCAGAGTGTGTTCAAAGGTGAGTCTCCTGCTCTTGTGGACTCTTCTCTCAGGCAAGAAAGGCTGCCGGCTGCCTGAGCACAGAACCAAGGAACTGAACTGAGTCTTTCTGTTGAGTCCTGAGTTCGTCGTTGGCAGGTTTCCTTGTGGCCAGCTCGCTCTGCCCATGGGCGTCTGAGCAGGCAGACCAGAAGACCAGGCACCGGACATGCATGCCAAAGGGACCGGTCATCTCCTGCGGACCTGTACATGACCCTGTGGACCGTTCCGCACAATCCGGAACCCACTTTTTACTCACTCCCCATGTCTCTGAGCCTTCCTCTTCTTTCTCTTTCCCTCTGCCATCCTGACACTGATAGTTTGTCATATAAATCCCCCCGGTTGTGTTTTTTTTCTAGGAAAAAATTAAAAAGGAAAACAAAACCAAAAAACCAGAAACCACAAATAACAATGGAAATGCCAATGGCTGCCTGTCACTTTTGTCACAATTTTCCTGATTTGGTTTGTTCCCTTCATCTCAGAGAAGCAGGAGACATTGATGAGGCTGTAATTTTTTTCTTTTTCTTTTTTTTTGAGACAAGAGTCTCGCTCTGTCGCCCAGGCTGGACTGCAGTGGCGTGATCTCAGCTCACTGCAACCTCTGCCTCCTGGGTTCAAGCGATTCTCCTGCCTCAGTCTCCCAAGTAGCTGGGATTACAGGCGTGTGCCACTGTGCCCGGATACTTTTTTTGTATTTTTAGTAGAGAGGGGTTTTACCATGTTGGCCAGGCTGGTCTCGAACTCTTGACCTCAGGTTATCCACCCACCTCAGCCTCTCAAAGTGCTGGGATTACAAGCATGAGCCACCACGCCTGGCCAAAGATGTAATTTAAAATGGTTAGAAGGGACTTGGCATGGGCCAGCTCCGTGCGTGGCATTTTCACCCCCAGAGCTTTCTAATCCTGTTTTCACACAGGAAGCTTCTAGGTCTTTCTAGAATAGCTAGAAACAGTAGCTGACTCCTGCCCCAGGCCCAACCTTCAAACCTGAGCTCTTCACGTTGCGTCCTCTGGTGAGCTATAGAAGAGAACGTGGCTCCTAAACTCTAGCCATCCTGCGGGAGGAAATAGACTTCTTTGGGCTGTGGCTTGCAGAACAAACTACACGTTTTTTCCCTCTATTTTTAAATTTTATTTAATAATTTGTGTGTTTTTCTCTCTTTTTATTTTCTATGTTTCATGTTTTCCTTCACTCCCTAGAAACTGCACTTTCTTTGAAATCATAGGCAATGAATCTTACTAGGAGAGGTGTGGGGATGGAGACAGTTCTGGGATGTGACCTGTAAGCCTCCTGGAGGGCAGTGCCAGGCCTTGATTGCCCACATTCCCTCCATTCCTTCTTTCCTTCCTTCATACATTCGGTCACACAGCCCCACGTGTGCATCACGGTAAGAGCCGAGGGCTCCCTTCAGGGAGCAACCCATTTAGGTCTCTTTTGTTGTTGCTAGGGAGAATACACATCTTTCTTGGAAGCTGGGAGTGTGTTCTCTTATTTCATGTGCATTCAGACAAAGCACCATTAGGCACCATGAAAAATACAGTGACTGACAGGACGCTGTCTGCAAGGATTTTATGTCCTAAGTTCAGGAGATGGACTTGTCCACAGAAAGGCAGAGTGAAGTGGGCGGCCGGCTCGGAAAAGTGCTGTGCCCAGAAGGGAGCCAGTTCTGACCTTAGTGATAATGAAAGGCTTCCTGGAGGACGCAGCTTGAGCCACACTTGACGTGGGAGTGAACTGGGGTAGGGACACTGCTGCTGAGGGAACGGCAAGAGCGAAAGCACACTGGTGGCCAGGACGTGGTGAGAGCTGAGGTTAGAAAGGTGAGGGGCGCTCATCTGAGGCACTAACAGCAGAAGGAGCCCTGGAAGGATTTTGAGAAGGGAAGGGAGGGATGCAGCCTTATTTTAATGACTGGTGGCAGTGGGAAGGGGTCTGCCTGGCCTTAAGTGAGGGTGTCAGAAGTGGGAGACGGGCCCTGCCAAAGGGGAAGAGGGCAGTCACAGTCGGTCCCAGGGCCCAGTGTCTCAGCCAGGTGCTGGAGTTGGGAATGCAGGAGCCCCAGTCCCTGCCTACCTGTCACATGGCAGCTGGAAGGTGGCATCAGCCACACAGGCGAAGAGGGGCCTGCACACAGGAAGCCATGGGATGTGAAGGGCCACAAGGAGAGGACCCTGGGATACAGGAAGAGGTGGTGCGTTCAGGGCAGGGCGGCCTTCCCAAGATGACTAGAGAATCTTCAACTGGCATCTTGCCTGCGGTATCCACAGTCTCAGCCACTACACTAATGGAACACAGATGCTGTGGGGAGACATAAGGGAACTGACAAACTTCATGCCCCTGTTTTCAAATAGCCTGCAATCTTACCTCTTCCTCTGCGTTTTTTTAGGGGGAGTGACATTTTAATGGGAGGCGGGAGGTTTGCGGAGAAGAGAAAATGTCTTTTTTGTGGGGGTGAGTAGAGACAGAGTCTCGCCATGTTGCCCAGGCTGGTCTCAAACTACTGGCTTCAGGCAATCCTTCTGCCTCCCTTCCCAAAGTGTGGGGATTACAGGCATGAGCCACTGCACCAAGCCTGAAAATGGCATTTTGAATGAGCCCACCTGAAATGAAGACAGTTTATTAGGGTCACTGGTTTGAGAATTAAGATCAGTTCTGGCTGGATGCGGTGGCTCATGCCTGTAATCCCAGCACACGGGGAGGCCAAGGTGGGCGGATCACAAGGTCAGGAGATTGAGACCAGTCTGGCCAACACGGTGAAACCCCGTCTCTACTAAAAATACAAAAATTAACCAGGCGTGGTGACGGGCGCCTGGAGTCCCAGCTACTCGGGAGGCTGAGGCAGGAGAATTGCTTGAACCCGGGAGGCAGAGGTTGCAGTGAGCCGAAATCGCACCACTGCACTCCAGCCTGGTGACGGAGTGAGACTCCGTGTCAGAACACACACACACACACAAAACCGGTTCCTCACCATAAGCTTTGGGGAAAATTCTTGGCTTTTTTGCTGGGGGAGAGAGCAGTGTCCAGGGAAGATTGGCTGATCTCAGAGCTGGAGGGTTGATGTGGGACTGGCCAGCCCCTTCAGCTGAGTGGGACAGCAACACAGTGGGTGGCAAGGGGCTTCATAAGATGTTGGAGGTGAGGCAGAGACCCCTCCAGTCTACAGTCAGGTAACGAAGAACTTTCCAGAGACAGCTGTGAGTCCGTCTGGCTTAAGGGGTTGTACAGGTGTCTGAGAAGGGCCTGAAGGGTGCGGGGCCTGCAGGCTGCCCTGTTTGGAAGGTTCCTGCCTTCTGTCTTGGTAGAAGATGGCAGCTAGCCCTGTAAAGGGCCTCCCTGTATGGCGAGGTAGACCATGTAGCCCCAGATGCCCCCAGGGCTTCACTTCTGTCTTGGGGATCTCTCAGTATATGTCTAGTGCCACCACTATTGGTGGAGAGTTTCCTTCTGGAATAACCTTTGGGTGGTGGACGGGTTTTATTTTAATAAAGGAAGAAGGTCTCTTATTCATTTTTACTTATTTATTTATTTTTTGAGACGGCGTCTCACTTTGTTGCCTAGGCTAGAGTGCAGTGGGGAGATCTTGGCTCACTGCAACCTCCACCTCCCCAATTCAAACAGTTCTCCAACCTCAGCCTCCCAAGTAGTTAGGATTACAGGCGCCCGCCACCACACCCAGCTAATTGTTGTATTTTTAGTAGAGATGGGGTTTTGCCATGTTGGCCAGGCTGGTCTGGAACTCCTGACCTCAGGTGATCCTCCCGCCTCGGCCTCCCAAATTGCTGGGGTTACAGGGGTGAGCCGCTGCGCCTGACCGGGTCATGCTTTTTTATGTGACATTCATTCAGCAAATACACTGAACACAAGCGCCTTGTGGAGGATGCAGAGATCCTAACACATGATCCTTGCCCTCTAAAGCCTTCCAATCCAGCCACCAGGAAAAAGGAAACCTGATAACACCCAAACCTGACAGCCAAGGAACACTTCCTAAAGGAGAGACTTGATCTGCGCCTTGGAGAAGGGGCAGGCTTTCATGAGAGCATGGTCTAGTCAGTGATGTGAAAGCAGAAAGGAAGGGCGTGGCTTTGGGGAACATTGAGTTGATGCTGTGAGGCGCGTGGCAAGCAATGAGCTCATGGACCTAGCCCAAAGGGGCCTGGAACATCAAGGTTGTCGGAATGCTCACAGCTGCAAGAAACAGAACTGAAACTTTCTTAACTAAATGGACTTTATTGCTTTCCACGGCTGAAAAGTTCGGCATAGTCCAGGGGGCTTGACTGGGTCCAGGGACTCAAACAATGACACAAAGACACGGTTTCTCTCCACCTCTTTCCTTTGTGTGTCTGCTCAGGTCGTCTCTCCTCAAAGGTGGTGAAGACGGCCACCAGCAGACTGGGGCTCACCCTAGACTCCTTTTTAAGGTACCAGGATGACTGTCTTTTGCCCAACTTAGATCATGCCTTTACCCTGAACCGTGGCAAAGAACGTGGCGTTTCCTCCTGTGGTCCAGGTAGATGGTTACACGTGGGGTCTGGGATTCAGGGGTGGCACCACTGGCAGTGGTTGGGACATGTGAGCACAAGGGTGAGGCCTACACCACTCGGAGGCCCTGGCTGCCCCTTCTCTCCCCCAGCCCTCCCCTTTCCATGATGATAAGACATAAGGCCACTCCCCAGCTCTGCCTTCTTGAAGAAAATCAGTGTCCTACCTTTGAACAGAGCTGGGCCTTGACGTCAGCTCACCCTCTCTCTCAAACGGTGGGGCAAACAGAACCTTGGTTACACCAGCTCTGTCTCAGGGATTGTTTCTTCTGCTTCTCTCCTGCCCTTGCCCCTTTCTTCCTGCTCCATTCCAGCGCCCACCCAGCTCCGCACTTTCCTGACTTTGTTTTCTTTTCCAAGCAGTTTGAGCAGTGCTCGATGCTCCTGCTCCTGGGACACACTGTGCACACATCCTGGCTGTTCTGGGTAACTGCACACCCAACCCCAGTGCCATCCCCATATCTCTATCCTGAAATCAACCCAAAGGGTGGGGAGGGAGCAGGCCACAGCAGACAACAGAAGGCGGGGGTACTGAGAGCATGTGCTGCTACTCAGGTACCCTTCGCAGTAATTCCCCAGAAGCACTAACATTTCTGCTGATCTTGGAATGATACTGTATTATTCCGGGTTCTCGAGAGAAGCAGAACAATAAGATGTGGAGATACATGTATATATGGAGAAAGAGACACTATAAGGAATTGGCTCATACAAATGTAGAGGCTGACGAGTCCTAAGTTCTGCAGGGTGAGTCAGCAAGCCGAGACCCAGGAAAGCCGAAGGTGCAGTTCTAGTCTGAAGGCCAGCAGGCTCAAGATCCAGGAAGAAGTGATGTTTCAGTTCAAGTCCAAAAGCAGGAAGAAAGCTGATGTCACCACTTGAAAGTTGGTCATGCAGGAGGGGCGCCCTCCAACTCAGCCTTTTCTTCTATTTGGACCCTCAGCTGATGGATGAGGACCCCCGTGTTAGGGAGGCAGCCTGCTTTACTTGCTCCACCAACCTAAATGCCAATCCTACCCTACACCCTCACAGATGGACCCAGAGTAATGTTCAAGCAGATATCTGGGCACCCCACGGCCCAGTCCAACTGACACATAAAATTAACCATCACAGATGCCTTCTTTACACATGCTCAATATCTAACAAATATCTCTACGGTGAGATTTTCCCCCCAGCCTCGGGCCCACTTAAGAAAAATGTTGAGCTGGGCACGGTGGCTCACGCCTGTAATTCCAGCACTTTGGGAGGCTGAGGTGGGTGGATCACTTGAGGTCAGGAGTTCGAGACCAGCCTGGCCAACATGGTGAAACCCCATCTCCATTAAAAATACAAAAATTAGCAGGGCGTGGTGGTGGGCACCTGTAATCCCAGCTACTTGGGAGGCTGAGGTAGGAGAACTGCTTAAACCCGGGAGGTGGAGGTTGCAGTGAGCCAAGATCATGCCACTGCACTCCAGCCTGGGTGACAGAGCAAGCCTCCGTCTCCAAAAACAAAAGAAAGATGTTGAGAAATTAGAGAGGGTCCAGGTGAGCATTCTGAGTGGATGAAAGGTTAAAAGAAAAGGTCTAGAGAGAAGGATGTAATAGCAGTCTTAAATGTGTGAGGAGATAATTATTTATTTGCTCAAATGTGTGACTTAAAAAGGCACGCCTTCTCTGTAGGACTGTTTCCTTGTATATAAACGAGGGGCTGAAGTGGGTGACTTTACAGTCCCTGCAGCCATAAAGATCTGTGACATCCTGGGAGGGGCTGCCACGCTGTGTATCCACTGTGGCAGATGAAGGAGGACTGAGAAGCTGAGCCGTTTAGCTGTAGCCTGTAGTACCAGCTACACAGGAGGCTGAGGCAGGAGGACCACTGGAACCCCAGAGTTTTGAGGCTGCAGTGCACTATGATCATACCATGAATAGCCACCGCACTCCAGCCTGGGCAACACAGCCAGACGGCACCTTTCTTTCCTTTCTTTTCTTCTTCCGACAGAGCTTTGCTCGTCACCCAGGCTGGAGTGCAGTGGCACGACCTTGGCTCACTGCAACCTCCATCTCCCAGGTTCAAGTGATTCTCCTGCCTCAGCCTCCCAAGTAGCTGGGATTACAGGTGTCCGCCACCACACCCACCTAATTTTTGTATTATTAGTAGAGACAGGATTTCTCCGTGTTGGCCAGGCTGGTCTCAAACTCCTGACCTCAGGTGATCCGCCCACTTTGGCATCCCAAAGTGCTGGGATTATAGGTATGAGCCACTGCGCCTAGCCTGTATTTATTTACTTATGTGAGTTTTCTTTTTTTTTTTTTTTCCCAATAGGTTTTTGGGGAACAGGTGGTGTTTGGTTATAGGAATAAGTCATTTAGTGGTGATTTCTGAGATTTTGGTGCACCTACCACCTACACAGTGCACACTGTACCCAATGTGTAGTCTTTTATCCCTCACCCACTTCCCACCCTTTCCTCTGAGTCCCTACCTTGTACTCATCTCTCTTAAAAAAAAAAAAAAAAAAAAAAAAAAAAAAAAAAAAAAAGGTCAGGTACAGTGTGGCTCATGCTTGTAATTCCAGCACTTTGAGAGGCTGAGCTGGGCAGATCACTTGAGGTTAGGAGTTCACGATCAGCCTGGCCAACATGGTGAAACCCCATCTCTACTTAAAAAAAAAAAAAATTAGCCAGGCATGGTGGCGCCTCGGCTGTAGTCTCAGCTACTCAGCAGGCTGAGGCAGGAGGATCCCTGGAACCCAGGAGGCAGAGGTTGCAGCGAGCCAAAATTGAGCCACTGCACTCCAGCCTGGGCGACAGAGCGAGACTCCGTCTCAAAAAACAAAACAAAAACAACAGCAGCAAAAAAAGGCCAGGCACAGTGGCTCACCCCTGTAATCCCAGCACTTTGGGAGGCTGAGGTGGGCAGATCACTTGAGGTCAGGAGTTTGAGACCAGCCTGGCCGATATGGTGAAACTCCGTCTCTACTAAAAATACAAAAATTAGCTGGGTGTGGTGGCTTGCTCCTGTAGTCCCAGCTATTCGGGAGGTTGAGGCAGGAGAATCACTTGAACCTGGGAGGCAGAGATTGCAGTGAGCCAAGATTGCACCACTGCACTCCAGCATGGGGGACACAGTCAGACCCTATCTCAAAAAAAAAAAAAAAAAAAGAAGGAAAGAAACAAATGCTTTTCTCATCTTTCTTTCTTTATGATTATTTTTTGAGACAGGGTCTCACTCTGTTGCCCAGGGTAGAGTACAGAGGCACAATCACAGCTCATTGCAGCCTCTATCTCCTTAGGTTTAAGCGATCCTCCCACTTCAGCCTCCAGGTTGCTGAGACTACAGGTGTGCAACACCACACCTGACTAATTTTTTTTTTTCTTTTCTATATTTTGTAGAGATGTGGTTTTGCCATGCTGCCCAGGCCGGTCTCAAACTCCTGGGCTCAAGCAATCTGCCCACCTCAACTTCCCAAAGTGCTGGGAGTACCATCACACTTGGCTCTTTTCTCATTTTTAAATTGGGTTGTCTTTTATTGTTGAGTTTTAAGAGCTTTTGTTTTTGCCATCCTGTGCCACTCTGTCACGCACGATGGAGTGCCGTGGCGCCATCTGGGCTCACTGAAACCTCCAACTCCTGGGTTCAAGCAGTTCTTCTGCCTCAGTCTTGAGTGAGCCACCACGCCTGGCTAATTTTTGTATTTTTAGAGAGCTAGAGTTTCGCCGTGTTGGCCAGGCTGGTCTCAAACTCCTGACCTCAGGTGATCCGCCTGCCTCGGCCTCCCAAAGAGCTGGGATTATAGGCGTGAGCCACTGCGCCCGGCTGAGTTTTAAGAGTGCTTTATATATTCTAGATACCAGCCCCTTAACAGGTGGCACAGAGCAACCATGACAGAGGGCCTACAGAGAGAAGTTTGTGCCCTGTAGGTATACACTAAAACACTTTGGAGAAATGGAAAAATATGGGTTGATACTTTCCATTGTAACAGAATTCTTTTAAAAGACAAAAGAACTTTAGATATCCTCACCAAATTTCAGGATGAAGAAAACAGATATTGGAAATTCTTGCTCTAATCTTACCTAAGGGTATATTAGTCAGTGCTGTTTTAGTTGCAAAAACTAAAAACTCAACTCAAACTAGTCATGGAAGAAAGGAGTTAATTGGCTAAGCAGCAGAGAAGTTAAATCCTGAGGTGAATTCGGGGCTCCCAAGATGTCTGGGCCTCCTCGCTCCCCTTCTTCCAGCTCCACCCCAATCGCTGGCATCATTTGCCGGCCAGGCCCTTTTCTTGCCTTCACTGTGGCAAGAAAGCAGCTTCATTTCTGGTTATCTCACAGCACTGCATTCAACAGAAAACAAAGCAAGCCCTTTGCTTGGAGTTTACAAATGACTCAGGATTCACTCCAATTTGACCAAGAGTCAGAACCCTAACTGGCCAAGCCTGAAGTCACTTGTCTACCCCTGATGCCGGGAACAGAACGCATGGATGAGAGGATGGTGGGTGGTTCCTGAAAAGGAAATTCAAGCACTTTTCCTAAAAGAAGCAGGAATGGATGCCGAAACAACACATCTCCCACAAAGAGAGCAGACAGACACTGGGCTTGTGAAGCCGCCCCATACCTTCCCCACAGAACTGGGCTTCCCTTGCTGGTGCCCCTGACGGAGCCTTGTCTTCATCCTCCACTATGTATTCATCGCGCGGTGTCGCCATTGTTTCCTCCTCTGTCTCCAGAGTGTCTTCTCTTAGTTCTCAGCTAGTAAGGGAAGGAGGCTGGGCATGGTGGCTCATGCCTGTAATCCCAGCACTTTGAAAGGCCGAAGCAGAAGGATTGCTTGAAGCCAGGAGTTTGAGACCAGCCTGGGCAACAAAGTAAGACTCCCGTCTCTACAAAAAAGAAAAACAAAAGTTAGCTGGGCATAGTCATGTGCACCTGTGGTCCCAGCTACTTGGGAGGCAGAGGCAGGAAGGGTGCTTGAGCCCAGCGAGCTATGATTGCACCACTGCACTCCAGCCTGGGTGACGGAGTGAGACCTCATCTATAAAAATTATTTTTAAATGCAGGGGGGAAGGAAATAAGGAGGTAACTACTGAAAGAATGAAAGTTCATGCTAGGAACATACCACAAAATGCAATGGGGACTCAAAGAAGGGCAAGATTGAAGGGGACAGGAACCCTATTCTGGGGTGTCTCTGAGGGCCCTGAGAAATAAAACAAAGGAATGGCAACAGGAACCCAAATATCCTCTTTGTTACTGCTAGAGGGCTGGACTGGAGGACACAGCTTTAGACCTGTGAACTAAGTGAGCTGCTAATGCAAATCCCACTAGGAGGCAGGCTCACCCACCCAGCCATGGCAGCCCTGGACTAGGAGAGGCTCCTTTAGTCCTGCAGGGGTGCAGCCCCCTCAGCGAGAGCAGTGGGATCTTGTACCCTGCATGTGCTCACCCCCAAGGTGATGGAGGGGCCAACTGGCCTACACAGGACCCGTTTCCCCTCCCCACCTACCTATCCAAGCGGTCATCTTTCATTTTCCCTGGGGCAAAGTAATAGAGGGATGGAGAGAAGGCAGGAAGGTTACCTTAGTGGAGCTCCCTGAACATGGGAGGAAGCCGGTAAGGTTTCCAAAAGCTCACAGAGATAGTGGCATTTAAGATGGGCCTCTCCTACAGTCCTGAGCAGGAGGAAATGCAGACTCTGGGTCAACACTCCTAGATGTGGCTTCTGGTCACCCCCACTGTCAAGGTGGCTCCACTCTTGCCCCGTGGCTCTCTGTAATAACCATCCTCTTACCTTGCCTCCTGGCCTGGGTTGCTATGGTGCAGTAACTCTACAGCTTGGTACTTGGGTCTCAACTTGCTCCTATGTGTTTGTGCATCTCTGTGCCCCAAGATTCTCTTCCAGCTATGGCTGGCTCTGCTCCTCTGCACCTGCCATACTGCAATGAGCGGATCTGTTTCCAGGTCTGGCAGCCCCTGCTGCTGGGCTCCTTCCCATAGTGGTAAACTGGGCCAGGCTGAAGAGATGACATTGATCTAAGCTGAGCCAGAAACTCACCAAGTGCAGGGAAGGAAGGAAGCAGGAGTGTATGCTTCACTTTGCTCCCTAGGCTCCAGACCCCCGACTGCCTGCTGGGAAAACAGGGGCACCTCTTGCCCACATGAAGCAGGGAGCCTTGTTCCTGAGGCGGGGTGCTGGTGGCGGCTGCCTGAACGTGTGTTCCCACTGGCGACTTGGATCTGGTCCTGAGAAGAGTTGACCCGCGGTGTCTTTGGCCTTGCGATTCCACATACAGTCCCCTCCTTGATGACAAAAACAGATGCTTCCATGAGGAGTTTTTGAATTAGGAAGAAATTACCTGCTATGAGGAACAGGCTCACGTACTGAGGAGTAAGAGGACGAATATTGTAAACACTTTTCATTCTGAATAATAGGGCTTTGGATTGTCCATGCATTCTGAAGGGAAGAAAAGGCACTTATTTGCTGCCTTTTGGCATGATAGTCGAAGCCCAGGGTTTGCATCAGATTCAAACAGCTTGCTCTCCAAGTCCTGCGGGGAAAGGGACCAAGGCATAGACATGAGAGCTAACAACCACCAATGTCGAGCAGGCCCACGTAACCCTCTGCACGATGCCTGCCCTCTGCGGTCATGAGAGACGATTTCCAAACGTGCTGCTGCTAAGATAATGAGCCCAAACCAGAAGACATGATCTGTAGCTTGGGATGTGAAACCTGCAGGCCATGAGGAAGGACACACCGAGGGCAAGGGTGTCAGCTGAGGGACACCAGCGAGGATGGCTGCAGAGGGTTGTGCAGAGCCCCGGCGCCGTGCGGGTGGAGAGAGTCCTGCTCTAACGCCCAGCGCTGGTTATCTGCACAGGGATACTCTGTAGAGCTCCACCACAGACTCTGTTTCAGGGCGGCTCCCTGGAGGCTGACTTTGAGATGGAGATTTGCAGGCAGGGAGTGTAATGGGGCTGCTCTCAGGTTCTGCACCTACAGGAGAAGGGAAGGAAGCTCAGACTTGCTCAGAGGGAGAAGCTGGGCTGCAAGGCAGTCCCCTCAGCTGAACCCATGGAGGGTTCTGAAGCCTTAGAAAAGTCTCATGGCCGTCCCAGCTTCAGATGCCCCCATCCCCACCGAGCTGAGGGGCCAGACCTTTGTACCCCAGCTTCAGCCAGTCACTGGGTGCATACTGTCCTCAGAGAGGAGGTGGGACACTGGGTGGAGAAGCTCTCTTCACTTGGGGGCAATTCCTGAGGAGGGCGGTGAGCCAGCAATCCTCCCGGCAGCTGCGGCAGAGCCTCTGTCTTGAGGGGGATCTGGATTGTGTATCAGGGCATCCACTCCTCCGGCTAAGTTCTGGGGCAGCTCGCCTTTCTCTGGAACGAACAAACGGTTCATCAGATGACCACAGCCCCCACCACTGCAGCTGTGCTTGAGGTCTGTGGTACTCCCCATCTCCCTCTTCTATCCTTTGTTTATTTATTTATTTAGAGACAGTCTGGTTCTGTTGCCCAGGCTGGAGTGCAGTGGTGTGATCACAGCTCACTGCAGCCTCCACTTCCCAAGCTCAAGTGATCCTCCTGCCTCAGCCACCTGAGTAGCTGGATCTACAGGTGTGTGCCACTGGACTCAACTAATTACATTTTTTTTTTTTTAAGAGATGAGGTCTCACTATGTTGCCCAGGCTGATGAATTTCTGAGCTTGAGTGATCCTCCTGCCTCAGGCTCCCAAAGTGCTAGGATTACAAGTGTGAAGCACTGCACTCGGACTTCTATCCATTTTATTTTATTTTACTTTTTTTTTTTTGGAGACCAAGTCTCACTCTCTTGCCCAGGCTGGAGTGCAATGGCACGATCTCGGCTCACTGCAACCTCCGCCTCCCAGGTTCAAGCAGTTCTCCTGCCTCAGCCTCCTGAGTAGCTGGGATTACAACCACGCGCCACCACGCCTGGCTAATTTTTGTAATTTTTTTTTAGTAGAGACAGGGTTTCACCATGTTAGCCAGGCTGGTCTCAAACTCCGACCTCAAGTGATCCTCCCGCCTCGGCCCCCCAAAGTGCTGAGATTATAGGCGTGAGCCACTGCGCCTGCCTCGGCTTCTATCCATTTTAGATTCTCCTCCCTGCAGGAGGCACCTCAGCTGAGCCCCTGGCCACCACACCCTCTTCAGGCCATGGCTGCTGCACCTGTGCATTTCCCATCAACGAGGGGCAAGAGCGCACAGGGACGTATTCCTCCTGGCCCCCACTGTGCAACTGCCTGGGGGGCAGGGTCCACTACTCCTGCCAGGACGGTGGCTCCTGCTTCTCGCCTACTGGTTCCTTGGTGTACTTTCGCTGTATCCCTTGATGGAGACATTTCCTCACTGGGAACCAGAACCTAAAATCCTCAAAGCTTAGAGTTGTGGTAACAGAAATACCCCAATGGGATTAATGTAAAGTGGAGCCACTCCTATCTCTACCCCTTGGTTCCTGGACCTATATATTCCTCCCAGTGGGACGTAGCGCCTTACTGGTTGTTGAATAGAGTGTACACTGTGCCCTGGAAGGTGGTGTCCCCTCCTTACTTGGTATCATCATCTCTGAGCTGGCATCTCAGCTATGCCTTCAGCAGCCCATTTCTTCTCTTCGTTCAAGCCAGTATCTTCTGGGTGGTGCAGAATGTGACAGGACCGGTGATCCCATGGTCACATGCCGTTGTCATGCCTCCTTGGCTATGCAATGAATGGGCCCTTGGGTCCGATGTGATGTGATGTGGGATCCTATGTCAGCGGGTAAAACGCTCAGTAAGCCCTCAGATAGTGGTGTTGGCTGAGGCCCTGCTGGCGGAAAAGGTAAGCATGTGTCCATTCTAGTCGAAATAAATTTCTGCCATTTCTAGAATGGAAGGGATCCACCGTAGTCAACTTACCATCAAGTGGCTACTTATTTACTTTGAGAGCCATTGCCATTTCCGAGGATCAGCACTGATGCATTGCTGGCAGGCTGGACATTCAGCAGTGGCGGTAGCTACATCAGCCCTTGTGAGTGACAGCCCATGCTATTTGGTCTGTGTGTTTGTCCCCATCCCTGCCACCATAGCTGCTCCTTCACATGCCCACTGTGCCAGTTCTGGGGTGGCTGATGGCATCTGGCTGACATCCAGTTGGCGAAACCATTCTATCTGGTTGTTTGGTGTTTCTTTCATGGTAGATGCTCTCTGGTGGTCCTCTTCACGCTTCTTAGCTACTCAAATAGTCCATCCACATGCCTCTGTCCCCAGCATCCTTGTCCTTGATCTTCTCATCTTTCTCCTTCCAGACCCCTGATCCATGCATCAAGGCAGCTGCTAGTAGCCATGTATGAATATAAAGTGTACCCTTGGGCTACATGTCTTTCCATACAAAGTGGATGAACAGATGCACCCCTGAGAGGACTGATCCACTGGGGGAACCTCCCTTGCCACTGTTTGTCAAGATCAGCCTGTGGTGGGCTGTACTGTAGTCACAGTTCATTTTTGGCTTGCACCCACGTACCAGTCTGACCCGTCTGTGAATCAAGGCAAAGCAAAGGCTTTCCTCTTTTGTCAGAGGATCATAAAGGACTTTGCCCCCTGTGCAGCCACAGGCGTGAGCTGAGGAAGAAACCCTGGTGCCACACTGGCGGTGACATGTGTCTGGGCTACCTGACTGTATAGCTCTGTTCATGCCCAGTTCTGGACATACCACTTCCATCTTACTATGGATTATTGCCAGGCCCATTCAACTTTAGGTCTTGGTGAGTTTGAAAGGCAGAACCTAACTAATAACGAACGGTTCTAGACACATGGTCACTTGGTGCCCCTTGGTGAAGTATTCCATCTCTGCCAGGGTCTAGTAGCCCTCCAGGAGCTACTTTTCAAAAGGTGTCTAATTCCCTGCTGCAGACATTATGGTCTTGCTCCAGAACCCTGAAGACCTATATTGTGATTGTCCTCCTGGGGCTTGCTAGAAACTCCACCTTGGATACCTGTAATATAATGGAATGAGCAGAGGCTCGGCAGAGGTGCTTCCTGAGGTTGAGGGGAATCTAAAACGGACAGTAGAGGAAGAGAAGTGATGATCAATTGAAACATCAAGACTGTAGGGTCTGCCACTTGTAGCAACTGGACCTGCTGCAGAGCTCTCTCCTATTCTGGGCCTCCCAGTCAAAGATGGCAGCCTCCTGTGTTACCAGGTATTAGGTTAAGCAGTATTCCCAGTTGTGGAATATGCTGCCTCTAAAACATGAATACATTTACTAGAAGTTGTGCTTCCCTCTTCCTTGTGGTAGGTATGAGTTGCAGTAATGTGTTCCTTGCTTTAGAATGTTCCAGCATGCTTAGACCACTGGACTCCTAAAAAGTTCACTGATGAGGCAACCTCTTGTGTATCACAGGACGTTTCTCCCACTTTCTAGAGTGTATGTGTCTCACACAAAGTACTTGACACTTCTTGCTCATCTGGCCTCATTAGCGTGATGCATATGATATCATCAACACAGGAACTACTATGAAGTTCTAAGAAATATCCAGACAGTTCTCATGTCTTTAGACCATATTTTGACAGAGTTAACACAGCCCTGTAGGAAAACCATAAATATACACTTGTATCAATTCCAAGTGAATCTACTGTTTCTGATCTTCCTTTTGGTGGGGATAAGTCGTGCATCGGCCAGATCAGTGGTCAGTTATCTGACACTGATAACTGTGTGGACTATGTGAATCCACTCTAGCATGGACGCATCGGGCACAGTAGCTGTAATTGGGGATATTTGGTTCGTTTGTTGTAGTCTACTTTCACACTACGGGACATACCTGGATCTCGCAGCATCTGGATGGGCGAATTAAGTGGAGATTTGAGGGGGGACACTACCCTTGCATCCTTTGTTTTTTAAGGTGGCATTAATTTCTGCCATTCGCCTGGGATGCAATATTTTTATTTATTTAGAGACAGAGTCTCGCTCTGTTGCCCAGGCTGGAGTGCAGTGATGCACTCTCGGCTCACTGCAACCTTCACTTCCCGGGTTCAATGACTCTCGTGCCTCAGCCTCCCGAGTAGCTGGAACCACAGGTGTGTGCCACCATGCCTGGCTAAATTTTTTTGTATTTTTAGCCTGTTGGCCAGGCTAGTCTCGAACTCTTGGCCTCAAGTGATCCATCTGCCCTGGCCTCCCAAAGTGCTAGGATTACAGGCGTGAGCTACTGTACCCAGTCTGCTTTTTCTTTCTTATGTTGGCTGGTTGTATTAGTTATCTACTGCAGAACAGCAAACCACCCCAGGGAGCATACTCATTTGGTGGGCTTTCATCTTAAAAGGAACAAAGGCAGTGTGTGTCCAGGTATAGGCTGGTAGATTTGGTGGTGGGAAAACGAGGCAGTTCTGGTCTAATTGTAATTGTTTTTTTTCTTTTATTTTCTTTTTTTCCAAGACAGGGTCTCGGTCTGTTGCCCAGTGCAGTGGCGAGATCATGGCTCACTAACTCACTACTGCCTCAATTTCCTGGGTTCAAGTGATCCTCCCACCTCAGCCTCCCAAATAGCTGGGATCACAGGAGTGCTCCACCCTGCCTGGCTAATTTTTAAATTATTTTTGGTAGAGACAGGGTTTTGTCATGTTGCCTAGGCTGGTCTCAGACTTCTGGGCTCAAGCAATCCTCCCGCCTTGGCCTCCCAAAGTGCTGGGATTACAGGCATGAGCCACTGCACCTGGCCTGAATTGTTTCCATTTTCTCATTAAACAAAGCAGGTCATCAGCTGAGATGTGAATCTCAGCTATACTGTCTGTATCATGAGACCTGTCTCCTTGGCCATAATTGCCACAACTGGACCAGGGATGGGCTCCTAATCCAAGTGAAGGCATTCGATTCTTTCTTTTGGGAGCTTGAAGTGACGATTCGAAGACATCAGTGTCAATTAGTGCTCAAACTGGAAGGATCTGTAAATTCAGAAACTGTGGGGCAGACATTTTTCTTCATATAAATGGAAAAGCTGACAAGATTAGGTAGGGGTTTGGTGAAAGAAGAGTAAAGCAGAAAGGAAGTAGAAAAGTAGAAAGAAAATAAGAGTCCACATAGACTTGTGGTTGCAAAAGGAGTTACTTAGGTTCCTGTCCTAAGGTTCGAGTCCTCTGATAAGATGCCCGGATAGGACTAAATGTGCAAGCGATGTGCTAGGAAAACACTTGCAAAAGGAATAGGAGGAAGCCAGGAGAGCCTGGGAGAGCTGCGATGCAGGTGCAGCCCCTGCGAGGAGACAGGAAGGGAGGAGGGCTAGCTTGAGGAGGTGTTAGAATGCAGTGTATAGTTCTTTCTTTTTCAGAGACAGTCTCCCTTTGTTGTCCAAGCTGGCCTCAAACTCCTGAGCTCAAGCAATTCTCCTGCCTCAGTCTCTTGAGCAGCTGGGACTACACGTGCATAACCATGCCCAACTTAGAATGGAATGTAGTTCTAAGAAAGCTCTGGCAGAGCTGATGAGGTGTGCTTGTGCCAAAGCCACCTGTCAGAGGAGTCCCCCATCTCCCAGAAATGGGCCTGCCTTAGCACAGCAGGGCTGCACTCAGGCATTGGGTGGGAGCAGCTCACAGGAAGGGCGGTCTCAGTGCAAATGCAATGACAGAATTTCATATCCCGGCAGCAGGGGGCCACGTTACGCTCCCTGCAGAGAGGTGAGCAGCACGCTCTCACAGCCACAGCTCACAGTGCCTTTTCAGTTCCTTTTTCTACCACCTCATGACGCACAAGTGCCTTTCCTGCCTGTGAATTCTGAGCTTCTCGAGACACTCCTGGATCTTTCAAATTTGATTCCCTATTTATGCTTAAACTACTTTGAGTGGATTCCAAGTACTTGTAACAAAAACAACAACAAAAAACATAGATTGAAATAGTAGCAAGGAGACTATAATCTTAATTTTCTTTTTATTTTTTTCTTTTTGAGACGGAGTCTCGCTCTGTCAACCAGGCTGGAGTGCAGTGGCCGGATCTCAGCTCACTGCAAGCTCTGCCTCTCGGGTTCACGCCATTCTTGTGCCTCAGCCTCCCGAGTAGCTGGGACTACAGGCGCCGCCACCACGCCCGGCTAATTTTTTGTAGTTTTTTAGTAGAGACGGGGTTTCACCGTGTTAGCTAGGATGGTGTGGATCTCCTGACCTCGTGATCCGCCCACCTCGGCCTCCCCAAGTGCTGGGATTACAGGCGTGAGCCACTGTGCCTGGCCTAAATTTTCTATAGAAGAGGGGATGGAAGGAGGAAATAATAATTCTTTTTTTTTTTTTTTTGAGACAGAGTCTCGCTCTGTCGCCCAGGCTGGAGTGCAGTGGTGCGATCTCAGCTCACTGCAAGCTCCGCCTCCCGGGTTCACGCCATTCTCCTGCCTAAGCCTCCCGAGTAGCTGGGACTACAGGCGCCCGCCACCTCGCCCGGCTAGTTTTTTGTATTTTTTAGTAGAGACGGGGTTTCACTGTGTTAGCCAGGATGGTCTCGATCTCCTGACCTCGTGATCCGCCGGTCTCAGCCTCCCAAAGTGCTGGGATTACAGGCTTGAGCCACCGCACCCGGCCAGGAAATAATAATTCTAGCGCTTATTCCTTATACCCCGTAGAGGGTTCTACAGTTTGTAATGTATTTTAACTTACACAATCTCATTTGAGCCTTACAGCAACCTCTGAACACAAGTAAGGCTGGCATCATTATCTGTATTTCAGATGAGGAGGCTAAGTTTCAGAGACAATACAAACTACGGTGAATTGAAAAAAAATGGAGGCCGGGCACAGTGGCTCACGTCTGTAATCCTAGCATTTTGGGAGGCCGAGGCGAGCGGATCACCTGAGGTCGGGAGTTCCAGACCAGCCTGACCAATGTGGAGAAACCCCGTCTCTACTAAAAATACAAAATTAGCCTGGCGTGGTGGTGCATGCCTGTAATCCCAGCTACTCAGGAGGCTGAGGCAGGAGAATCGCTTGAACCCGGGAGGCGGAGGTTGCGATGAGCTGAGATAGTGCCATTGCGCTCCAGCCTCGGCAAAAAGAGCGAAACTCCACTCAAAAAAAAAAAAAAAAAAAAAAAGACAAACCATATAAATATTAGCCTCTACCTATAAAAGCAGTAAGCCAAAAGCAGCATTGCATTCCTGGAGAGATTGCAGAAATTAGTGCCACCACTAATCAATGATTTGAAAGACACAGAGCTGATGATTTCCATTCAGCTTAGCTCTCTAGCCTGTGCAGATCCAAGACGGATCCAAGAGAATGGCGTGGATTATTACAAACTCAGTTAGGTTGTGACTCCAATTGCAGCTGCTATTCTAGGTGTGCCTTCATTCATGAAGCAAATCAGTGCATCCCTTGGAGCAAAGTATGCAGCTGTTGATCTGATGAATGCTTTTATCCTCAGTACTTTTTAGTAAAGACCATCAAAAGCAGTTTGCTTTGAGCTGACAGGGTTAGCAATACCTATTTGTCATCCAAACTCAAGACTGTACCAGTTCGCAGTCATCTGTCATCATCTAGTTTGCGGAGACCTTGTCCTCTCCTCTACTCCACAGGACATCACACTCATCTAATATGTTGATAGTATGTTGATTAGAAGTAGTAACTATTCTAGCCACCTTGACGAGACATATGTGTGCCAGAGGGTGACAAATCCCACAAACATTCAGTGAAACTTCTGGGGGGCCTAATTGTCTGGGGCATGTTAAGCTGTGCCTTACTACCATTAAGAAAGAGGTACAATGCCCAGTGGGTTTGGATTTTGGAGGCAATGTATACCTCATTTGAATATTCTTCTCTGACCCATTTTCTGAATAACTTAAAAGGCTATTAGTTTTGAGTGGGGCCCAGAACAAAAGATGATATTGTCATGACAGTCCCTGACTCATGAAGGTTCAACTTAAATGTTTTTACTTTACCAATGATGTGAAAGAGATGTGCATTCAGTAGCAGCTGTATATGGAATGCTGGATTTTAATCTTTCCCTGGCCGAGTGATACGTGGTGGGAGGTTCTCTCATGATGCTGGGCAGCAGCAGTGAGTGCAGCTCTGCCAGCCACAGGGTCACTAGGTTGGATGACCGATACTGTACGGTGGGCGGTATGGACAGATCAGTGTAGTTCTGCCAGCCACAGGGTCACTAGGCTGGATGACCAATACTGTACGGTGGGCGGTATGGACAGATCACTTTGCCCAGATGTAGACCAGTGGAAGTGTTCTGAGCATGTTCAAGGTAGGCTACTCTAAGCTATGATGTCCTGTAGTTAGGTGTATTCAGGGCATTTGTGACTCAGGATATTTTCTTTTCTTTTTCTGAGGTAGGGTCTCAGTCCGTCTCACCAGGCTGGACTGCAGTGGTGCAAGCACGGCTCTCTGCACCCTCGATCTCCTGGGCTCAAGCCGTTCTCCCACCTCAGCCTCCCACGTAGCTGGGACTACAGGCATGTGCCTCCATGACTGGCTAACTTAAATTTTTTTTTTTTTGTAGAGACAATGTCTTGCTATGTTGCCCAGGCTGGTCTCACACTTCTGGGCTTAAGTGATCCTCCAGCTTTGGCCTCCCAAAGTGTGGGGATTAGAGGCATGAGCCATTGCACCTGGTGAAATTTTTACAATTGTATGTTGCCTCAGCATCCATTTTAAATATACGTTAGCCTTTCTCATATAAAAAGCAGGACTCAGTCACCCTTGACACAGTTTCCAGTTCTCCACCTCCTCCTGGTTCCTCAGTGTGATCAATCTAGATACCTGCCTTGTACAACCACCTCCTGATGACCATTTCCCTGTGGACACCTAGATACTACCTACGTGACTTGCTCCACCAACCCCCTCGCCCCACATGGACATGCTGCAGTGACCACCTCTGAGTCACAGCATGACCCCATGGTACTTGTGCCTGCTTGCTCTAAACTTACCAATTAGAACTCCTAGTGGACTCAGTGGCTCACGCCTGTAATCCCAACAGTGTGAGTGGCTAAGATGGGAGGACTGCTTGAGGCAAGGAGTTCGAGACAGCCTGGGCAACATAGCGAGACCCTGTCTCTACCAAAAATAATTTAAAAATTAGCTAGGTTGCCGGGCGCGGTGGCTCAAGCCTATAATCCCAGCACTTTGAGAGGCTGAGGCGGGCAGATCACGAGGTCAGGAGATCAAGACCATCCTGGCTAACACGGTGAAACCCCGCCTCTAGTAAAAATACAAAAAAATTAGCCGGGCGAGGTGGTGGGTGCCTGTAGTCCCAGCTACTCGGGAGGCTGAGGCAGGAGAATGGCGTGAACCCAGGAGGCGGAGCTTGCAGTGAGCCGAGATCGCGCCACTGCACTCCAGCCTGCGTGACAGAGCAAGACTCTGTCTCAAAAAAAAAAAAAAAAAAAAAAAAATTAGCTAGGCATGGTGGCACACTCCTGTGATCCCAGATATTTAGGAGGCTGAGGTGGGAGGATTGCTTGAGCCTGAGAGGTAGAGGGTGCAGTGAGCTGTGATAGTGCCAGTGCACTCCAGCCTGGGCAACAGAATGAGATCCTGTTTCAAAAAACCAAAAACCCGCAGCTCATGCCTAGAATCCCAGCACTTTGGGAGGCTGAGGCAGGAGGATCACCTGAGGTTAGGAGTTTGAGACCAGCCTGGGGAACATGGCAAAACCCCATCTCTACTAAAAATACAGAAATTAGCCAGGTGTGGTGGCAGGCACCTGTAATCCCAGCTACTCGGGAGGCTGAGGCATGAGAATCTCTTGAATCCGCAAGGTGGAGGTTGCAGTGAGCCAAGATGGCACCACTGCATTCTAGCCTAGGTGGCAGGGTGAGAATCCATCTCAAAAAAAAAAGAAACAAAACCAAAATCAACCCCCGCCCCCCGCCGCCACAGAACAAAACAAAACAAAAACCTCCTCTCAGGAAACCTGCTTGGGTAATGGCCTGGACCCAATACAGACATCAGCCCTCAGGCCCCTTGCTTTCTCTCTCACTTCCCGCTCCCCAGCTAAGCCCGTGTGTCCTGGCCGGCTCTCCTCTCCCCACTGGCCCTGAGAGGCAGTAACTGCCCTCTTCACTGTAAAAGATCTGTAAGCAATACACTGCCTCTGTTACTTCATGTGTTTTGCTGTGTTGCCTCCTCTGCAACTCACCTGACCATCACACCTGAACCCAACTCTCCTTCCAGTGAGGTTCTCCTGCAGAGTGGCTATCTTGGTAGGAATAAACTGGACACAAGTCAGACAAGAGCCACACAGGTGTCTGCCAGGATCAACAAGTTTCCTGTGAGGCGGACACCTGGTCATGGGTCAGACACTTAAGAATCAGGCCATCTGCCAGATGATGAAGTATCGTGTCAGTGGTGCACTGCAAACATCCATGGCCACCTCTCCTGGGGCCCTGGAGTCAGGACAGGGCTAGAATTTACAGCCACTATCCAGAAAGAGGCCTCGAGATGAAATCAGAAGAAACACAATACTGTCTTCTGCAGGTAACTACTCTCCTTTTGAGATACAGCTTCGAGCATGTCACTTGCCTTAGTGGACACTAAAGCCCTTGGCTGTGGGCCACCAAATTATCAATGGTCCTGAGCTGAGCCTAAATATCATTATTTATTAATGATAAATTAAATTGGGTATTATATGACTCATGGAGCCAGAAAGTTGCACTCCATCTACTTAATGATGGACTCATTATGAAATGGAAATGGTATAAATGAGATTGGGTCTGACAGGTCCTAAATGCTGAAGCAAGTTCTCTGAGTAACTACTCCTGCTACATTGCCTGTTCTCTGTCGCCCACATCTATGGCCTCACAGGGAATCCTCTATCACCACTTGACCAAGGAGGAAAAAATTGAAAAAAAAAATTTCAAGTCTGACTGGGCACAGTGGCTTACATCTATAATCCCAGCACTTTGGGAGGCCGAGCCGGGAGGATTGCTTGAGCCACTAGTTTGAAAACAGACTGAGCAACGTCGTAAGACCCCATCTATACAAAACTATAATAATAATAATAATAATAATAATAATAATAATAATAGCCAGGTGCAGTGGAATGCACCTGTGATCCCAGCTATTTGGGAGGCTGAAGTGGGAGGACCACTGGGGCCTGGGAGGTTGAGGCTGAAGTGAGTGGTGATTATTCCACTGCACTCCAGCCTGGGCGACAGTGAGACCCTGCCTCAGAAAAAAAAAAAAAAAGAAAGAAATTCAAGTCTGGTTCCTTGCTACAGATGTTTCTGCATCACATACTGCTATAACCCCACTCAAGGTGGTCCTGAGAACAGTGATCAAAGGAAATCTTCCGAGTGGGCAAAACTTTGAGTGGTGCATCCAGTTGCTCATTTTACCTAGTAGGAGATGGTCAGAGCTGTAGTTCTACATTAGAGGAACAAGGCTGGAAAAGGGTAGAAGGAGATGGTTAGAGCTGTAGTTCTACATTAGAGGAACAAGGCTGGAAAAGGGTAGAAGGAGACGGTCAGAGCTGTAGTTCTACATTAGAGGAACAAGGCTGGAAAAGGGTAGAAGGAGACGGTCAGAGCTGTAGTTCTACATTAGAGGAACATGACTGGAAAAGGGTAGAAGGAGACGGTCAGAGCTGTAGTTCCACATTAGAGGAACATGACTGGAAAAGGGTAGAAGGAGACGGTCAGAGCTGTGGTTCCACATTAGAGGAACATGACTGGAAAAGGGTAGAAGGAGACGGTCAGAGCTGTGGTTCCACATTAGAGGAACATGACTGGAAAAGGGTAGAAGGAGACGGTCAGAGCTGTAGTTCTACATTAGAGGAACAAGGCTGGAAAAGCGTAGAAGGAGATGGTCAGAGCTGTGGCGCTACATTAGAGGCACACGGCTGG
Source organism: Macaca nemestrina (assembly GCF_043159975.1). NCBI lineage: Eukaryota > Metazoa > Chordata > Mammalia > Primates > Cercopithecidae > Macaca > Macaca nemestrina. The sequence goes on from NC_092137.1 coordinate 121,958,244, forward strand.
AAAAGGGTAGAAGGAGACGGTCATAGCTGTGGTTCTACATTAGAGGAACATGGCTGGAAAAGGGTAGAAGGAGACGGTCAGAGCTGTGGCTCCACATTAGAGGAACACAGCTGGAAAAGGGTAAAGTTTGAATGCTTTGTCGTGAAAACTGGGGACAAGTGAAGGGTGTCTGCTCTCACCACTTCTATCCAACATTGTATGGAAGGTTCCAGTCAGTGAAATAAAGCAAGAAAAAGAAACAAGTACAGTGCTATGGCTTGAATGCCGTCTCGAAAACCCATGTTGAAACTTGATCTCGAATGTGGCAGTGTTGAGAGGTGGGGCCTTTGAGAGTGGTTGGATCAAGAGGGTTCTATCCCCATGAATAGATTAATTCACAGATCAATATATTAAAGGGTTAATGAAGTAATGGGTTATGATCAGAGTGAAATAGGCGGCTTTACAAGAGGAAGAGAGACCTGAGCATAGCACATTAGTATGTTCCGCTCCCTCGCCATGGGACACCCTGTGGCCACCTCAGGACTCGGTAGTCTCCATCAGCAAGAAGGCTCTCACCAGATATACACCCTCAACCTTGGACTTCTGAGCCTCCATAACTATAAGAAACAAATCTTTTTTCTTTTTTTCCCTTTAAAAATGTGTATAAATGTAAGGGGTACAAGTGCAGCTGAGTCACATGAATATACTGCATAGTGGTGAAGTCTAAGCTGTTAGTGTCACCTTCACCTTCTTTTTCTTTATAAATCACCCAACTTCAGGTATTCTGTTATAAGCAACAGAAAATGGACTCATACATACAGACTGGAAAGGAGGAAGCAAAACTGTCTTTATTGGCAGAAAACATAACTCTGTATATAAAAAACCTAAGGAATTTATCAAAATAAGCTATTAGAACTAATAGAAAGATTGTGGGACAGCCCGGCGTGGTGGCTCACGAACCTGTAATCCCAGCACATTGGGAGGCCGAGGCAGGTGGATCATTTGAGGTCAGGAGTTCGAGACCAGCCTGGACAACATGCTGAAATCCTGTCTCTACTAAAAATACAAAAATTAACTGGGCATGGTGGCACGCGCCTGTAATGCTAGCTACTCAGGAGGCTGAGGCAGGAGAACCGCTTGAGCCTGGGAGGCGGAGTTTGCAGTGAGCTGAGATCGTGCCATTGTACTCCGGTCTGGGCGATAAAGTGTGACCCTGTCTCAAAAAAAATAAATAAATAAATAAATAACAAATAAAATAAAAAAAAGAAAGACAGACTATGGAATACAAAGTCAACATAAAAACTATTATATTTTGGCCGGGTGCGGTGGCTCACGTCTATAATCCCAGCACTTTGAGAGGCCAAGGCGGGCGGATCACCTGAGGTCAGGAGTTCGAGACCAGTCTGACCAACATGGAGAAACCTTGTTTCTACTAAAAAATACAAAACTAGCCGGATGTGGTGGCACATGCCTGTGATTCCAGCTACTCGGGATGCTGAGGAAAACTGCTCGAACCCAGGAGGCAGAGGTTGCGGTGAGCCCACTCCAGCCTGGGCAACAAGAGCAAAACTCTGTCTCAAAAAAAAAAAAAAAAAAACAACTATTTTATTTCTATATAGTAGCATTGAAGAATTGGAAACTGAAAAATTTAAAACACCACTTGCAACGGGACCAAAAATCAGAAAAACACTTATGGATAAATTAAACAAAATCATGGAAGACCTGTACACTAAAGCTAAAAAAAAAAAAAAAAAAAAAAAGGCTGAGAAAGTTAAATAGAAGAATAAATAAATAAGAGTATGCTATGCTCATGAGTTGAGAAGACTCCATATTGCTAAGACATCAGTTCTCCCCAAATTAATCTAAAGATTTAATGCAGTCCCAATCAAAATCCCATCAGGCATTTTTTTGGGGTAGAAATTGACAAGGTGGGCCGGGCGCTGTGGCTCAAGCCTGTAATCCCAGCATTTTGGGAGGCCGAGATGGGCGGACCATGAGGTCCGGAGATCCAGACCATCCTGGCGAACAGGGTGAAACCCCGTCTCTACTAAAAAATACAAAAAACTAGCCGGGCGAGGTGGCGGGCGCCTGTAGTCCCAGCTACTCGGGAGGCTGAGGCAGGAGAATGGCGTAAATCCGGGAGGCGGAGCTTGCAGTGAGCTGAGATCCGGCCACTGCACTCCAGCCTGGGTGACAGAGCGAGACTCCGTCTCAAAAGAAAAAAAAAAGTATTAGCTGTGAAAAGAGAAGTGGTATCTAGAAAGGGGAAGAGTTAAAGCCTCTTTTTAAAGACTTTTATCCCCAAAGCCTTTTTTGAAGACGAACTCAATTGTGTTTATGTACTGATGGGAAAGAGGCAGTAGAGATGGAGAAAATGGCTGCATTAGAGAGGCTCAGCTGGAGTTTCTGAGGATTCATTTGGTTTATAGGCTATTGGTAGAAAATTTATGTATACATATAAAATCAAACCCACAAAGTACTTTTTTTTTTTTTTTTTTGAGACAGAGTCTCCCTGTGTAGCCCAGGCTGGAGCGCAATGGCACCATCTTGGCTCATTATAACCTCTGCCTCCCAAGTTCATGCAATTCTCCTGCCTCAGCCTCCCGAATAGCTGGGATTACAGGCATGCACCATCACAGCTGGCTAATTTTTGTATTTTTAGTAGAGATGGGGTTTCACCATGTTGGCCAGGCTGGTCTTGAACTCCTGACCTCAGGTGATTTGCCTGCATCAGCCTCCCAAAGTGCTGGGGTTACAGGCGTGAGCCACCGCACCCGGCCAAAGTGCTCCTTTTAAAAAATTATTATTATTAAGAAAACCACTTCTCTAACTGTCACAAAGTCCAGGCTGAGTTAACAGTGATGAGTTCCAGAGGCAACTACACCCCACTCCGGGTTTTCTGGTTACAATCACTGTATTCACTCTCGACCTCAACTGAAAACCCAGACCCAGGAGGCCTCAAGTCCTGCCCTTCTATTCCTGGCAGATGCCAAGGCCAACTATATAGGAGGCTTAATAGAGGAGAAGACAAACCCTCCACTCTACTTTATGAGGCAGATAGCAACCCCAAACCACCAATGGGCTGGGGCTTGCGCAGGCCTCACTGGCTCCTTCTAAACATGTTTTTAGAGAGAGGGCATAGTGGCTCATGTCTGCAATCCCAGCACTTTGGGAGGCTGAGGTAGGTGGATTGCCTGAGGTCAGGAGTTCGAGACCAGCCTGGGCAACATGGTAAAACTCCATCTCTACTAAAATACAAAAAATTTGCTGGGCATGGTGGCATATGCTACTTAGGAGGCTGAGGTATGGGAATTGCTTGAACCTGGGAAGCAGACGTTGCAGGGAGCCAAGATCCAGCCTGGGCAACAGAGTGAGATTCTGTATTAAAAAAAAAAAAAAAAAAAAAAGCCTGGCTCAACACGGTGTCAAATACTACTTTCTGTTACATACACATTTCTTTTTCATTGCCTTCCAGATGAAATAAAACCTCATTCATCCAAACTAAAATCGGACAGGCTGGATAGGAGAGACCTAAATTTCGGTTCCCAGGAAAGCATAATCTCTCTTTGGAGAAACAGTTACTTTTATTAAGAAGGTCTAAAATCGCATAACTCTTTAGCTACAGTAAAATTCCTAAATGCCTTGGAACCAGCAGTCCATTTCATACCAAGACAGTTTATAATTTTTTTTTTCTGTCAATAAGGTGCTTAAGTATAAGATTTAAAAAGGTAAGGAAACAACTTAGCAGTTTTGTTTTAATGAGGTTGAATACAGAATAGTAATTTAATACACTTTGAAATCTAGTGTAAAATTTTAGCCAGGTTGCTTATGGGTGAGTAAACCTGTTTACCTTCCGACACTGTCACCTTTGGGTCAAAAGGAAAGGGACAGTTACTACTTGACCTAGGGCATCTGCCCCAACAAACTCTCTTCTGTTGCCCTTTTACCAAAAGATTGACATATTTGCAGATCGCGATGGGCCACCTGCCCATGGGACTCCCTCTGGACTGTCCTGGGCTCTCAGGTTGTGACACGGGTCCATTCTTGGACTGAGGAGTTAGCAGAGAAGAGTGTTTGGGGTGCTTCCGGGACAGCCAGGAGGGGAGGCTGAGGAAGGTTCTGATGGCAGGCGTCGAAGGCCTAACAGTCCCCATTCACCAATGGTATCTTCACTGCCCCCTACCCCATCCTGGTGTAACCACCCAGTGGGTTCACCTTGCCTGCTGCATAGACAGAGCTGATTTATCAAGACAAGAGAATTGCAATAGAGAAAGAGTAATTCACGCAGAGCCCACTGTGCGGGAGACCAGAGTTTCATCATTACTCAAATCAGTCTCCCTGAGCATTTGGGGATCAATAGTTTTTTTTATTGAGATGGAGTCTTGCTCAGTTGCCCAGGCTGGAATGCAGTGGCACAATCTCAGCTCACTGCAATCTCTGCCTCCCGGGTTCATGCCATTCTCCTGCCTCAGCCTCACAGTAGCTGGGACTACAGGCGCCCGCCACCAGGCCTGTCTAATTTTCTGTTTTTGTTTTTTTTTTCCCCCGAGATGGAGTCTTGCTCTGTCGCCCAGGCTGCAGTGCAGTGGCGTGATCTCGGCTCAGGCAACCTCCGCCTCCCGGGTTCACGCCATTCTCCTGTCTCAGCCTTGGGAGCAGCTGGGACCACAGGTGCCCGCCACCACGCCCAGCTAATTTTTTGTATTTTTTTTTTTTTTTTTTTTGAGACAGAGTCTCGCTATGTCGCCCAGGGTGGAGTGCAGTGGCCGGATCTCAGCTCACTGCAAGCTCCGCCTCCCGGGTTTTTACGCCATTCTCCTGCCTCAGCCTCCCGAGTAGCCGGGACTACAGGCGCCCACCACCTCGCCCGGCTAGTTTTTTGTATTTTTTAGTAGAGACGGGTTTTCACCGTGTTAGCCACGATGGTCTCGAACTCCTGACCTCGTGATCTGCCCGTCTCGGCCTCCCAAAGTGCTGGGATTAATTTTTTGTATTTTTAGTAGAGACGGGGCTTCCCCGTGTTAGCCAGGATGGTCTCGATCTCCTGACCTCGTGATCCGCCGGCCTCGGTCGCCCAAAGTGCTGGGATTACAGGCATGAGCCACCACGCCCGGCCTAATTTATGTATTTTTAGTAGAGATGGAGTTTCACGGTGTTAGCCAGGATGGTCTCAATCTCCTGACGTCATGATCCGCCCGCCTGGGCCTCCCAAAGTGCTAGGATTACAGGCGTGAGCCACTGCACCCAGCCTAAATTTAAGACATTTTTCTTTTACCAATAATTTTAAATCTTTGTTTCCAAAAGGTTACTAAAGTCTTGTGAACAAAAGGCATTAAAGTTTCTATTTTTCTGATAAAATATGATTTAAGCCCCAATTTTTCTAAGCCAAATGATCAGAGCTCTTTTATACATAAATATTACACACCCAACACGTATCAGTACACAGACAGACAGAAGATCCAGTAGTTAAGATTTTTCATTTGCTAGTTTTTTAACTGGATTACTGGCTTCAGGATGGAGCCCTGGGAGGAACAGGGCTAGGAACGCTTGCACTTTCTAGGGCCTAATAAGCAGGCACAGCTGGAATGAAGGGGTGGCCTGCCCCTCCACACCTGTGGGTGTTTCTCGTAAGGTGGAACGAGAGACTGGAGAAAAGAAATAAGACACAGAGACAAAGTATAGAGAAAGAAAAGCGGGGCCCAGGGGACCGGCGCTCAGCTTACAGAGGACCCACGCCGGCCCAGGTCTCTGAGTTCCCTTAGTATTTATTGATAATTATCTTTACCATCTTAAAGACAGGGGAGTGGCAGGACAATAGGATCAAAGAAAAAAGAGGAAATCGGCAGTAAGACATATGAACAAAAACCTCTGTGACATGAATAAGTTCAAAGGACAAAGCTGTGCCTTGAGATGCATATGCAAACATCTCCATAAACCTTTTGGCAGCATAGTTTCAGTCTATCACATGGGGAGAAACCTTAGACAATACCTAGCTTATCTAGGAACAAAGTCACACCCTACACGCCCAAAATCCATTAAACCTTGAGTTACCACAGCACATGTCTCTTGCAAGGACAAGGTTGGGGGTAGGGTCACAGACTAACAGCATCTCAAATACAGAACAAAATGGAGTCTCTTATGTCTACTTCTTTCTATATAGACACAGTAACAGGCTGATCTCTCTTCCTTTTCCCCACACTGGAAGGCAAACAAATCCCCAAAATTAAGGGTGCCATTTTATTCTGGTTCCTGGATCCCACGAAAGGAGGGAAATACTGTGCGAGAAGATCATGCAATGCTCCCACCAGGCATTTCACTGCAAGGCAACCCAAAGCCAATCAGCCCATTTTGTAACCAGCCCATCCTCTATGGGATTCTCATCTCTCAGTGCGGGGTGGGGTGGGGATGCTTCCATATCTTCCAGGCGGCCAAGAGCATGCTTCTCTGAGCCAAGCATTCAAAGAGCCAGTATCCCTCCATAACTGCCATTAGCCATCCCTTAAAGTATATTTCCTACCTAGTTATTACACAGCAAGGCTAAAAGCTCTCCCATAATGCAAAGTAATTTTTGATACCGCCAAAAGTAAAAGCCATCGGATAACACAAGTCACAACAGAACAGAGTCTTAGATTTGGAGAGGAATCTATTTTTTTTTTTTTTCAATTCTGGCGTTCCATGAAAAAAACAGAGGTTTTTCTCAGAATGGGGTTTGTGGTGCCTCCTCTGCTTTTTCCCAGAATTCCCAGGCTGTTAGAATTTATCTTAGGTTCTCTCATGCTGACATCAAGAGTGGCAAAAACATAAAACGGAGAAAAACAATTGAGTTGACAGAGAAGAAGAAAACCCTTTTTCTTCAAAAAAGTAAGATCCAAGAAGAGAAAAAACATAAAGACCTTTTAAATATACGTATAGGTTGGGGTGATAGATAGATATAAATTAAGCTGATTTTAACTATAGAGCTCTTTTTAATAAGAAAAAATTATTTAAGGCTGGGCACGGTGGGTCACACCTGTAATCCCAGCATTTTGGGAGGCTCAGGCGGGCAGATCACGAGGTCAGATCCAGACCATCCTGGCCAACATGGTGAAACCCTGTCTCAACTAAAAATATAAAAATTAGCTGGGTGTGGTGGCGGCACATGCCTGTAGTCCCAGCTACTTGGGAGGCTGAGGCAGGAGAATCGCTTGAATTTGGGAGGCAGAGGTTGCAGTGAGCCGATATTGAGAGGTGACAATGTGCTAACAGCCCTCACTCTCAGCGCCTCCTCGGCCTCAGCGTCCACTCTGGTGGTGCTTGAGGAGCCCTTTAGCCTGCCACGGAACCGTGGGAGCCCCTCTCTGGGCTGGCTGAGGCAGGGGCCGCCTCCCTCTGCTTGCCGGGAGGTGTGGAGGGAGAGGCGCCAAACCGGGGCTGCGCTGGCGGGCCAGTGTGAGTTCCAGCGGGCTCAGGCTCAGCAGGCCCCCCACACGGAGCCGCCAGCTGGTGCCACGGGCCCAGGGCAGTGAGGGGCTTAGCACCTGGGCCAGCAGCTGCGGAGGTTGCGCCCGGTCCCTCAGCAGTGCCTGCTGGCCAGTGCTGCACTCAAATTCTCGCAGGGCCCTAGCTGCCTCCCCGCGGGGCAGGGCTCAGGACCTACAGCCGGCCATGTCTGAGCTCCCCGACTGCGGTGGGCTCCAGCGCGGCCTGAGCCTCCCCAGTGGGCACCGCCCCCTGCTCCCTGGCGCCCGGTCCCATCCACAGCCCAAGGGCTGAGGAGTGCAGGCGTGGCTCGGGGCTGGCGGGCAGCTCGGCCTGCAGCCCTAGTGTAGGATCCACTGGGTGAAGCCAGCTGGTCTCCTGAACTGGATGGGGACTTGGAGAACTTTTATATCTAGCAGGAGGATTGTATATGTACCAATCAGCACTCTGTGTCTAACTCAGGGTTTGTAAATATACCAATCAGCACTCTGTGTCTAGCTCAGGGTTTGTGAATACATCAATTTGTACTCTGTATCTAGCTAACCTAGTGGAGACTTGGAGGACTAGCACTCTGTGACTGTGTCTAGCTCAAGGATTGTAAATGCACCAATCAGGACTCTGTGTCTAGCTCAAAGTTTGTGAATACACCAGTTGGTACTCTGTATCTAGCTAACCTAGTGGAGAACTGGAGGACTAGCACTCTGTGACTCTGTGTTTAGCTCAAGGATTGTAAATGCACCAATCAGCACTCTGTGTCTAGCTCAGGGTTTGTAAATACACCAATCAGCACTCTGTATCTAGCTCAAGGTTTGTAAATACATCAATTGGTACTCTGTAGCTAGCTAACTCTGCATCTAGCTAACTAGCACTCTGTGACTCTGTGTTTAGCTCAAGGATTGTAAACGCACCAATCAGCACTCTGCCAAAATGGACCAATCAGCTCTCTGTAAAATGGACCAATCAGCAGGATGTGGGTGGGGCCAGATAAGGAAATAAAAGCAGGCTGCCAGAGCCAGCCAGCAGCAACCCCCTTGGGTGCCCTTCCACAGTGTGGAAGCTTTATATTTTTGCTCTTTGAAATAAAGCTTGCTGCTGCTCACTCTTTGGGTCCACGCTGCCTTTATGAGCTGTTAACACTCATTGTGAAGGTCTGCAGCCTCATTCCTGAAGCCGGTGAGACCACGAACCCATCGGGAAGAACGAACAACTCCAGACATGCTACCTTTAAGAGCTGTAACACTCACCACAGAGGTCTGCAGCTTCATTCCTGACAGTAAGACCATGAACCCACCAGAAGGAAGAAGCTCCAGACACATCTGAACATCTGAAGGAACAAACTCTGGACACACCATCTTTAAGAACTGTAACACTCACCATGAGGGTCCGTGGCTTCATTCTTTAAATCAGTGAGAGCAAGAACCCACCAATTTCGGACACAATATTGTGCCACTGCACTCCTGCCTGGCGACCGAGCAAGACTCCATTTCAGAAAAAAGAAAAAAATCTTTTAAAATCTCTTATTACCAGACTGTAGCCAGGACAGCCAATATTTCTGGCTTTTGAATTCTACCACAGGTAACTTTCCACATGAAATTTGTAAGTTTTAACTGAGGTTATAATTTAACCATGGATGCATAAGGTGCTTCAAAGAGATGGCGAGCAGTGTTTTGTTTTACAAGATTTAGAATTTCTCTAAGGGTAGTTCAGAGAAAGGAAAATTCAAGACAGTCAAGACAGGAAATCAGAAACCAGCCATGGCGGGTAAAATCTCAATAACTGGCAAAGTTACACAAGTAACAAATCAGAAAGGCATCATTCCCGAAGCCAAGAATTGAACACAGGTCAATAATGTCAAAAGATGAAGCCTTAGTTAACTGAGCTACACAGCACTGAGCAGTTTCTACTGCTTTTACCAGGAGCAGTCTACAGCAGCCAATTTCAAACTTGCAAAGGCTTTTAACTGCTCAAGTTAATTTTTTTTTTTTTTTTTTGAGACGGAGTCTCGCTCTGTCACCCAGGCTGGAGTGCAGTGGCAGGATCTCGGCTCACTGCAAGCTCCGCCTCCCAGGTTCATGCCATTCTCCTGCCTCAGCCTCCCGAGTAGCTGGGACTACAGGCGCCTGCCACCTCGCCCGGCTAGTTTTTTTGTATTTTTTTAGTAGAGACGGGGTTTCACCATGTTAGCCAGGAAGGTCTCGATCTTCTGATCTCGTGATCCGCCCGTCTCGGCCTCCCAAAGTGCTGGGATTACAGGCTTGAGCCACCGCACCCGGCTGCTCAAGTTAATTTTTAAGGCTATGACATGAACCCTAAATTTCCTGTTCTCTGAATGGTGGAGACCAAGAGAATGTATCCCCACATGGACACGAGGTTAAGCTCTTAAGGACACAAAACAAGACAGAGAAATTTCATCTGGTATTGGTTTCAGGGACCTGCAGCGAAGTTTGGAACTGACCAGCCTGCAGGGCTGGCTTGAAAAGTGGGCTTATGGAAGTCCTAAACCCACATTCTATCCTGTGGTACCCTTCTCTCCATTGCAGAAAGATAAATTCCTAGCACAAAGTGCACCAAATTTGCTACAGCCTAAAAACAGTCTCACAAATACCTTTTTTCTCTTAAACCCTAGCAGAGAAGACAAACAGTGATATTTACCATTTATACACACACACACACACAGCAGAAACTTGGGTGGTAAGAATTTCTTACTCTTTCTGTCAGCATACTAGGTTTCCAGGTTCCCTTTCTCTGCAGCTTCCAGAACAGATGATCCTGCTCACTGTGCCACAGTTGTGGGGGTCAAGCCACTTTATAAAAGAAGATCACCCTTTTCTGTTTTATGGAACCATACACTAAAGATTCTCAATTTTGCAAGATGCTGCCCAATAGGCTGCATGGGGAGCCAAATTCACATTTTCCATCCCAATAGAAGCAAAATACACATAACAAAACAAACACGAGTCACCTCGTTCAGCACCCAACATTGACTTGGCAAGGCTCAAATTTTTCCTGTTGGTCCCTGCCATCTTTGATCTACTCAGAGTGCGGAGGGGTGACCTCGGATCATGAATTCAATGGGTGGTCTCTGAGCAGTCACCTTGAATCAGGCCTGTTAAACTTCTTTCAGGTCTCACTGAATGTGACCAGATAAATAAGGTGTGTTCTCCAAGTTAGGCCTGCTGGATTTCCATCAGCAATTCCTTCAGAGATCCCCTCCATATGTACACACACACACAGAAAGATGAGTCATACAAGGCCTTCCAAATTAAGATCCCTAACCAAGAACTCCAAGAGTATCCCTTCCAAATTATCCTCCTATTCTCCATCTGATAAATCTCCCTGAAATCTTCCTGATTGAGAAGTCTCCTGAACCAAGACTCTTCCTACTTAGTTAAGGAGAGCCAACTGAGATGCCCCAGGAGCCAAACTGAGACAGACACCCCATGGTGGAGCTACAGACACCCCACCATGCGGCTACAGAATCAGTCTGGAAAAGGAAGGAGGCATTGGCAGCATCTAGGATACTCACCAACCTGAGACCCCATGATGGGGCTATAACTACAGACACTCCATGACCTGGCTACATCGCCCACCATGGAGCTACAGACATCCTGTGATAGGGCTACAGTTATGGGATGTCTCCCCAAGACTATTTCTCCATTGCAATTAAGTTCATGCACATTGGGCTAGCAGCGCCCCACTGGCAGAGACAGTGCCAGAGTCAGCCCCTAGTCCAAGAGAACTATGTGGCCGCTTAGGCTGGCCTCTGGATCTGTCACCAGAGGGGGAGCTATCGAATCATGGACAGGTAGCCACAAGGGCTATCCCAGATGAACCCCCAACTTTGTAACCATACAATGGGTTCATTTTGCCCACTGCCTAGACAGAGCCGATTTATCAAGCCAGGGGAACTGCAATAAAGAGTAATTCACGCAAAGCCCACTATGAGACTGGAGTTTCAACATTACTCAAATCAGTCTCCCTGAGCATTCGGGGATCAGAGTTTTTAAGGATAATTTGGTGGGTGGGGGAAGGCCAGTAAGTCCAGAGTGTTGACTGGTTGGGTCGGAGATGAAATCATAGGGAATTGAAGCTGTTCTCTTGCACTGAGTTGGTCCCTGGGTGGGGGCCACAAGGTCAGATAAGTCAGTTTATCCACCTGGGTGGTGCCAGGATCCATCAAGTGCGGGTTCAGCAAAATACCTCAAGCACTGATGTTAAGAGCAGTTTAAGGAGGATCATAATCTTGTGGCCTCCAGCTGCATGTCTCCTAAACCGAAATTTCTAGTCTTATGGCTAATTTACTAGTCCTACAACGGCAGTCCAGTTTCCAGACAAGAAGGAGATTTGTTTTGGGAAAGGACTGTTATCCTCTTTGTTTTAAACTATAAACTAAGTTCCTCCCAAAATTAGTTCACAGAAGCTCAGGCAGGAATGAACAAGGAGAGAAGCAAGACGGAGTTGGTTAGGTCAGACCTCCTTCACCGTCTGAGCTGTAATTCTGAAATGGCGGTAACCACCGGGAGCCCCCAGCCCCTGCAGAGACACGCGGAGCCCCGCCCCACCCCGCACTCTACTAAGAGAACGGGGCGGGCGCCCCCGCCTCTTAACACAGGTGAACACCTGACAGGATTCTAACAGGAACCCGGCCGGGTTTCTCTGCGGGGCGGGACTGGGACGACCGGAAGATGGCGGCGGGGTCCGAGGGTCACTCTCCAAGGCGCCCTTGACGGCTCTGGCTGCCGGGCCACCTACCTTGCTAGCAGGCGGACTCCGCGCGTTGCATGCAAGGGCGGGAGAGGGCAGTGACGAGCACTTGGCGACGCCAATAAGCACCCGAGAGTCCAGGTCGCGCCCAATCAGGGCCCAGGCGGCGGAGACAGGGTAGAGTGCGCGCGGGCGGCGCGTGTGGCAGTCGCGGAACGCGCGGGAGTCTGCCTGCTGCCCGGCCTGAGCTGTCCGTCTCCTCTCTGCCGCGCGCCCCGCATCCCGGCCTCCGGCGCCCGCCGGAGGTCGCTGAGGAGCCAGAGGGCCGACTGGTCTGCGGCCCGAGCCCAGGAGGGCCTGGCGTAGCGGTCGCGGAGCCATCCCGGCGTCTGCTGCCATGACCGACTCTCCCCTCAGAGGGGACGCTTCCTCAGCGGTGGCCGCAGAGAGAGATGAGCGGCGGCTCCTGGCCGCTGGACCGTGAGACGGGTTCGTGGCCGGCCAGTTAGGGGGACGCTGCGGACCACCGTCTGCGCCCGCCCGGGCTGGTTCCTCGCGCCCCGGGACTCGTGGCGGGCCCCGCGGGAGGCGGCATGTTCCCGCGGAGGCTGCTGGCCGCCTGGCTGGCGGGGGCGCGGGGCGGGAGCCTGCTGGCGCTTCTGGCCAATCAGTGCCGCTTCGTCACGGGCCTGCGCGTGCGGCGCGCGCAGCAGATCGCGCAGCTCTACGGCCGCCTCTACTCCGAGCGCTCACGCCGCGTCCTTCTCGGCCGCCTCTGGCGCCGGCTGCACGGCCGTCCTGGCCATGCCTCTGCCTTGATGGCGGCGTTCGCCGGCGTGTTCGTGTGGGACGAGGAGAGGATCCAGGAGGAGGAGCTGCAGAGGTGGGCGCTGCGGCGAGCTGGTTCTGGGCCGCGGGATGGGGGGACTTGTGAACCCCGGGGCCTGCCCTGTGGTCGGGGGCCCCTGTTTACCCCGTGATGTTTTAATTGGCGGTGCAGTCGGTGGAACCTGCTTGAGCGAACCGCGTCGTTGTTTGCCTCTATGTGTCAATTTGATTTGTCGGGTTATAAAATAGAACTGAAAGTGGGGGCTGGTGTGTAGGAGGGAGACCGAGTGGGGCGAGCAAGGCAGTAAAGAAACAACGTTGTAGAAATAGATTAGATACCGAAGGCATGGAGGCCCTTGTTCACGTAATCTTTAACACACGCAAAAAGGTGCAAATTCAAAACAGATTTTAAATTTGGCCAGAGGGTGGTGGGCTGCTGTTTGCAAAATGACTTCGATCCAGATGGGACTCAGGCCTGTGAGAAATGCCAGGAGAGCCCTCTGTCATTCGTGACTCGTGGCAGAATGAGAGCCTGGAAGGGATTTTGTCCAGGTTACACAAACCAGCAGCCCAGACATTTGAACCTGTAAGAATTAGGTCAGAGTTTTGCGACGTTAACCAGAACTTTGGGAATAGTGTCCCATTAGACTCTGAAGTCACGCTGTCGTCATCAGAACTGAAAAGCCCAGTGCCATTGATTACATTTGTTAATCTGTAGTTCTGAGACTATAGTTTCCAGGTAACGTCATGGGGAAACTTTGCTTTGGCTCTTGGTTTACCTTGTGTCTGTATTTTCTTTGCAACCGATATTCTTAAACTGTGCCCTCCCTGCACAGAAAGCACTTTGCCTCTAAACTCAAGCTGTGATTTCGGGAACCAGAGACAATCCCCTCCCTCCGCAGATTCCACACCCGCCTGTTTATTCTTGATATTTCCTCCACAGGGAAACAACCTGTTATTCCACATTTTTTGTTAGGTTAAAAATGGAAATAACCGCAATAAAGTTTATACCATGGCCTGTGTGGGAGGTGTAACACCCAGATGCCAGGCAGCTATTTGTGCCACACTATGAATTGTGGGTAAATGGAAGTCTATCTTAAGAACTGGGAATACTTTTCCTAGCAGGAAAGATAACTTTTATAAATGCAACTTAAAATCATAACCGTAAACAATCTTATTCGCAAAAACAGTTAAGCTATCAAAGCGTGATATGTATTTTGCCTAGTTTCTATTAGTATTCTTTTGCTACTTGGCTTTTGGTTATAATCAAAGTCTCTTGGGTGTGAGAAATAAAAGAATGGGAATAAAAATTTTAAGGTGAAAAATTATCATTAACTTGGAATTTTCATTTTTGATGATGAAATATCTGTGTTCCACAGTTAAGCTTGAGAGGAAAATCTCCAATTGGAATTGCTGGAGTAAAAGAGGAGAAAGACCAGAAAAAGGCTACTGGGTATGAAAGAGAGGAAAGGAGAGTCTGGGGGTGGGATTGAATAGTGTTGGGGCTTACGTAGTAGATGACACTGTTTGGCTTATTTTATGCATTTTTACGGATGGTGTTAATAGATCCTGGAGCCTCTGTTTAGCAGTGCTGAACAGAGTTAGTGGGGAAAAAAGATAGGAAATGAACATAGTAAGCATTTGAGTTAGTCGCTACTTACCATGGCAGAGAGATCAGACCAGTTCATGACTGAGCCAGAAGTATTCATTCTATTTTCCTCTGGTCAGACTGTCCCTGAAACCTGGAGGCAATTGAAATACTCTTGGTTCTAATCCAGCTGCTAAAGAGGGACTGCTCTGAGTTAACCAGCTTTGGAATTTCAGGAGTTCAGATGAACTCCAGAACACTTTCAAGCTGCACTTTGACCCTCCTTAGGGTCATTGTAGTAAAGGCCCTCATTTAACATTTCATTGTTCAGTTCATGCTTGAATTTGGTTTTTCATATAATTAAAATTTGATCATATTGTTCATCTTGAGGATTTTTTTCTTTTTAAAATATTTGTTAATGTGATAGGAAGGCAAATATGCTATTCAACAACTACATCTTGATTGCACAGTGGTTCCTTAGGTCTTTGTTTTGGTAGCTTGTCATGTTTATATTTTGTTAAAATATTCTGGGTACAGGTTAATTTATTTGCTTTGTGTTTAAGTATTCTATTTGCTTTAAAGTAAGCACTGCTGCGGTTGTCATAGCTAGCTTAGAACATCTTGGATTTCGTTTGTTCTAGTGAGGTGATTTTTGGGTAGCTTCCATGATGGAGCACAGTTGGAGTGTGTCTCAAGTGCATTTCTTCATTGTTAATGGAAGAAGAGCATGATTGTCACGTGGCCCCTAAATCACAGCCTTTGGCTTATCTGTGTTGATTCTGTACCAACTTGTCCTGGCACAAACTAATTCTGACATTGCTGTTTTGGTTAAGCGGGTGGAATGTGCAGGGTGTCTTTTTGAACGTGTGCCTTAAAGTGGCATGTGTTTTCCTTATGTTATTTGAGTCCTATTCAGAATGACAAAGCATAACTTTGCCTTCTCGTCTTTTGTGCTTAAGAACATCTTACCAAATAGCGTCTTATTAATCAAGCAACAGCTAGAAAATTTGAGAAGTGATTTTGACTGACTCCTATGGTCAGATGTAGAAATCAGATCTTTTAATACTTGCTCTAGTACCCAGTTGTTTTAAATTAAACAATCAACAAAAAAATCTTGGGATTGCTGTTTTTGGTGCTAGCTGGCATTCTGTGATTCCAGGGCAAATCTAATGGAAAAATACAGTAGTCATATTTTTGATTGCTTTGGAACAGTTAAAAAAAAAAGTTACAGGAACAAAGAGAGGAAGGATGTTAAGAAATGAAAGGCTAGGGGAAAATGTTCCATTAACCTCCTCATAGTTTTTTAAAAGTTACAGTTCATTGCTCCAGAAATTTGAGTAAATAAGTGCCATTAAAGTTGCATAAAGAAAATTGGCCATTTTCTCTTTTCTGTCTTTCAGGGCATTCCGGATACGTTAAACTTCAGTGTGTTATTTACTAGATAAATGATCAACATAAAGTCCTTTTTTCTTAAAGAAACTTTTTTTTTTTTTTAGCCATTGTCACTTCGGGATATCTTACTGGTAAACCCTTAAACCCCTTGTTAGATCTTCAGAGCTGCGTAAAATTAGACCTCAATTTTTTGAGGTGGTCTTCATTATTTTACCATTAACTAGTTGCCCCAGAACTGCAGTGAGCTAATTGATGTCCTGCCTTGCCCTGCCCTCCCCTCCGCTCCCCTCCCGCCCCATTCCCAGACAGAGTCTTGCTCTGTCACCCAGGCTGCAGTGCATTGGTGTGATCTCGGCTCACTGCAACCTCCACCTCCCAGGTTCAAGCGATTCTCCTGCCTCAGACTCCCGAGTAGCTGGGATTACAGGTGCCTGCCACCACACCCGGCTAATTTTTTGTATCTTTAATAGAGATGGGGTTTCACCGTGTTGGCCAGGCTGGTCTCCAACTCCTGACCTCGTGATCTGCCTGCCTCGGCCTCCCAGAGTTAGGATTACAGGCATGAGACACTGCGCCTGGACTCTTTCTTTTTTTCTTTTTCTTTTTTTTTTTTTGAGACAGAGTCTTGCTCTGTCGCCCAGGCTGGAGTGCAGTGGCCGGATCTCAGCTCACTGCAAGCTCCGCCTCCCGGGTTTACGCCATTCTCCTGCCTCAGCCTCCCGAGTAGCTGGGACTACAGGCGCCCGCCACCTCGCCCGGCTAGTTTTTTTTTTTTTTTTTTTTTGTATTTTTTAGTAGAGACAGGGTTTCACCGTGTTAGCCAGGATGGTCTCGATCTCCTGACCTTGTGATCCGCCCGTCTCGGCCTCCCAAAGTGCTGGGATTACAGGCGTGAGCCACCGCGCCCGGCCTTTCTTTTTTTCTTGAGATATAATCTTATTCTGTTACCCAGGCTGGAGTGCAGTGGTGTGATCTCGCCTCACTGCAATCTCCGCCTCCCTGGTTCCAGCTATTCTCGTGTCTCAGCCTCCCCAGTAGCTGGGTCTACAGCGGGGGCACCACCACGCCTGTTTAATTTTTGTATTTTTAGTAGAGACAGGGTTTCACCATGTTGGCCAGGCTGGTCTTGAACTCCTGACCTCAGGTAATCCTCACACCTTGGCCTTACAAAGGGCTGAGCCAGGCGCCTGGCCCTATGTCTTTTTTTGGTGGAGGATGGAGTCTTGCTCTGTTGCCTAGGCTGGAGTGCAGTGGCATGATCTCGGTCCACTGTAGCACCCACCTCCTGGTTTCAAGCAGTTCTCCTGCCTCTGCCTCCCAAGTAGCTGGGACTACAGGCGTGCCCCACCACACCCAGCTAATTTTGTGTGTGTGTATTTTTAGAAGAGACAGGGTTTCACCATGTTGGCCGGGCTGATCTCCAACTCCTGATCTCAAGTGATCCGCCTGCCTTGGCCTCCCAAAGTGCTGGGATTACAGGCATAAGCCACTGCGCCTGACTCCTATGTCTTTTATTTCTAGGTGTGTCCCATATCAGTAGACCCTACCTTTGACAATAACTTGGAATTTGAGGAGGAGGAGGATTATGTGAAGTGAGGCTGTTGTCTTACTGAAATTCCTAATTGTAGCGATGGCTTCATTTAAGTAATTTTGGAGCTTTATACCAAACTCCATGCTGGGGGCAGGACCCCAAGATGAACCATTGTTGCACTTACTTTGTTTTCATGGTTGTATGCCTTCAGTTTCTATAGCTTTCAGTCCAGCGTTTTTCAGATATTGAAATGATTTTCGTTTTGGAGAAAGAAAGACATGGTCTCTCTTTTCTTGATCCTTTTTCTAGTCTGCTGATTTTACTATTTTGGGAATAATCTCTTTTGTCCTTCTTTCCTCTGTTAAGTCTCTTAAGATGTGAAGGTTTAGCCAGCCATCCCATCCAAACAAGATTTGGCACAGCAGGCTAAAGAGATGTGTCATGAGAGGCTTTCCTTTTCTCCACATGTATGATACTGAGTGACTTTGTGCTCCTGTATGTTAATTGGGTCTTGTCATGTTAGCATTTATAAGTTCAGACCCTTCAGGGATTCCTAAACCTTGGAACAAAATAACTTGATCGTTTACATTTTTGTGAAGCAGTCTTGCTCTAGCATTCATACTGTGTCTCCATAAGACATTTCCGTCCCTCTTCATAATTTTAGTCAAAGCCACCTAGCAACCTTTAATTATATAGGAGAGCTTGATTAAGCAGTGGATCAGATACTCGGAACCACCTTGATTCTTGGAAGGCCATGAAAAAATGTTGCCTGTAGTTAATAATTTTCTTAAAACTTTATTAACTATATAATTCTTTTATGAGCCTCTGATGTTTTAGTAAGACATTCCACTAGTAGAAACATGCTCCCCTTTATTATGTGGCAAGAATGATACTTGGGCCAGGTGGTGTGGCATGTGCCTGTGCTTGGGAGGCTGGAGGATCACTTGAGCCCAGGAATTCGAGGCCAGCTTGGGCAGTGAAAAAAAAAAATTTTTTTTTTTTTTTTTTTTTTTGAGACGGAGTCTCGCTCTGTCGCCCAGGCTGGAGTGCAGTGGCGCGATCTCAGCTCACTGCAAGCTCCGCCTCCCGGGTTCACGCCATTCTCCTGCCTCAGCCTCCCGAGTAGCTGGGACTACAGGCGCCCACAACCGCGCCCGGCTAATTTTTTGTATTTTTAGTAGAGACGGGGTTTCACTGTGGTCTCGATCTCCTGACCTTGTGATCCGCCCGCCTCGGCCTCCCAAAGCGCTGGGATTACAGGCGTGAGCCACCGCGCCCGGCCTTTTTTTTTTTTTTTTTTAAGACAATTTACTCTCACCCAGGCTGGAGTGCAGTGACACGATCTCGACTCACTGCAACCTCCACCTCCCGGGTTCGAGAGATTCTTGTGCCTCATCCTGCTGAGTAGCTGGGATTACAGGCGTGAGCCATTGCACCTGACCTTTTTTTTTTTTAAAAAGAGTTGCCGGGCGCAGTGGCTCACGCCTGTAATCCCAGCTCTCAGGGAGGCAGAGGCGGGAGGATAGCTTGAGCCCAGGAGTTCGAGACCTGTCTGGGTAATATAGCGAGACCCCGTTCTCCACAAAAAGGAAAAAAAAAAAAAAAAAAAAAAAGACAAAAAAAAAAAAAAAAAGAGTCTTACTCTGTTGCCCAGGCTGGAGTGCAGTGATGTGATTTTGGCTCACTACAGCCCCGACCTCCTGGTCTCAGGTGATTCTCCAACCTTAGCCTCCTCAGTAGCTGGGACTGCAGTTGCATGCCACTACACCCAGCTAATTGTTGTAATTTTTTTTTTTTTGTAGAGGTGGAGTTTTGCGTGTTGCCCAGGCTAGTCTTGAAGTCCTGGGCTCAAGTGATCTGCCCACCTTAGCCTTGCAAAGTGCTGGGGATTAGAGGTGTGAACCACTGTGCCCGGCCTTAATGCAATCTTGTAATTAAAATTTGGATTATTGAAGCCTATTTTCATTTTATTATTTTTTTTAATTTACTAAATTTATTCATGTAATGTTTACCAGGACATGTAATGTTTACCAGGACATGCTGGGAGCTGGAACTACAAATATGAAGAAGACTGATTCTGGGCTATTTAGGAATTTATAGTTTAGTAAGGAAAGCAGATATAAAGATAGATCCATTATAGTGTAATATGCCTGTGTAAAGGAATACAAATCAGTATATATGGTTAACTCTGCCTAGCAGTTACCCTTGTGGTTTTTTGAAGCTTGAAGAGTGAAAAGGCATTTCAGACAGTGTAGCAGTAATTTGGGTCTTCTTCAGTCTTGAATTGCAATAGAGTGTAAAGACAGACAGCCAGCCAGCAATTTTTGTTTCTTATCTGTAACCTTTCTTTAAAGGTTGCAGGGGGTAGGGTGAAGTGGGGGGCATGGAGAAGCTGGGTATGGTAGCACACACCTATTGTCCCAGCTACTTGGGAGGCTGAAGTGAAAGAATCTCTTAAGCCCAGGAGTTTGAGGCCAGTTTAGGCAACATAGTGAGACTTTGTCTCAAAAAAAAGAGGTTATGAGAAAAATGCAAGCCAAATTTTAAAAAATTATTATTATAAAATGTTTCAGATATATAAAAAAAGTTTAAATAATAACACGAGTGTTACAAATACAGCTATTTTAAGAAATAAGACATTACAAGTATACTTAGGCTTCATCTGTACCCTTTTCCAGTTGTATTCTTATTTTTCTCCAAGATGTCACCATTATCCCAATTTGTTGTATATAATTCCCTATGTTTTTATACATATGTATATACCCATTAATGATACATAGTGATAGTACAATATATGGTGGTGTTTTTCATGTTTTAAAACTTTTTGCAGCCGGTGAATCCCGCCTGTAATCCCAGCACTTTGGGAGGCCCAGGCTAGTGGATCACTTGAGCCCAGAAGTTCAACACCAGCCTGGGCAACATGGTGCAACCCCATCTCTATTAAAAATACAGAAAACAAATTAGCTGCATATGGTGGTGCTTGTCTGTAATCCCAGCTACTTGGGAAGCTGACGTGGGAGAATCACCTGAGCTTGGGAAGTTATGGCTGTAGGGAGCTGTGATTATGCCACTGCACTCTAGCCTGGGCTCAGAACAAACAAAACCACACAACTTTTCATAGTCCTGAACAAAATACTAACAAACTGAACTCAGCAATATATGAAATGGATTATATGCCATGAAAAGTAGGATTTATATGTAAGGAACCTAAGGCTGGTTCTTCATACAAAAATCAATTTATTACACCATATTAATAGAAAAAAGGACAAAAACTACGTGATCATCTGAATAAACACAAAAAGTATTTGACGAATTCCAGCCTCCTTTTGTGATTAAAAAAGAAAACACTCAGCAGACTGGGGATAGAAGGAAATTTCTTGCAGCTGATAAAAGGCATCTACAAAAAACATAGCTAACAATGTAGTTAATGGCAAAAGACTTAGTGCTTTTCCCCTAAGATCAGGAACAAGATGAGGATTCTGCTCTCACCACTTCTGTTCAATGTTGTACTGGAGGTCATAACCAATGAAATCAGGTAACATAAGGAAATGAAAGTCATTTAGATTGGAAAGGAAGAAATAAAACTATCTCTGCAGCTGATGATCATATATAGAAAATAGTAAGGAATCCACAGAAAACTATTAGAGCTGATAAATGAGTTCAGCAAGTTTGCAGGATGCAAGATCAATACACGGAAGTCATATTTATGTACACTAACAGTGAACAATCTGAAAATAAAATTAAGAACAATTTCATTTACAGTAGCGTCAAAAGGAATAAATACATAGGAATAAATTTAACAAAAGTGTATGACTAAAACTGTAACACTAAAAACAACAAGGCCGGGCGCGGTGGCTCACGCCTGTAATCCCAGCACTTTGGGAGGCCGAGGCGGGCGGATCACAAGGTCAGGAGATCGAGACCACGGTGAAACCCCGTTTCTACTAAAAATACAAAAAATTAGCCGGGCGCGGTGGCGGGCGCCTGTAGTCCCAGCTACTCAGGAGGCTGAGGCAGGAGAATGGCGTGAACCCGGGAGGCGGAGCTTGCAGCGAGCCGAGATTGCGCCACTGCACTCCAGCCTGGGCAACAGAGCGAGACTCTGTCTCAAAAAAAATAAAAAAATAAAAAATAAATAAAAAAATAAAAACAACAAAACATCATTGGAAGAAACTTAAAAAGACATAAATAAATGGAAAGACATCCTGTGTTCATGGATTAGAACACTTAATATTGCTAAGATGGCAATACCACTTAAAGTGATCTACAAATTCAGTGTAGTCCTTATCCAAATCCTAGGTAATTTTGCAGAAATTGGCAAGCCAATTCTGATACTCTTATGGAAATGAAAAGAACTCAGAATAGCCAAAACAGTCTTGAAAAAAGAAAACAAAGTTTGGAGGACTCACTGTTCCCAATTTCAAAACTTACTACAAAGCTACAGTAATGACACTGTGGTAGTGGCATAAGGATAGGCATCTAGATTGTTAGAATAAAATTGAGGGTCTAGAAATAAACCTGTACATTTTTGGTCAGTTTTCAACAAGGGCGCCAGGACAGTTCACTGGGGAAGGAATAGTCTTTTTGACAAATGGCACTGGGTCACCTGGAGAAGCAGATGCAAGAGAATGAGTTTAGACTCCTACGTCATTATCATACACAAACATTAACTCAAAATGGGGTAAAGACCTAATGTAAGCTGAAATTATAAAACTCTTAGAAGAAAATATAGGCATAAGTTCTTATGACCTTGGATTAGGCAATGGTCTCTTAGCTATATCACCAAAAACATAAGCAATCAAAGAGAAAAACATCAAAATTAAAAACTTTTATGCATCAAAGGATACTATCAAGAATAGTATAAGCACGTGAAAAGGTTAGGGAAATACCAGTCAAGATGCAATGAGATACCATTTCACACCCACTAAGATGGCTGGAATAAGAAAGATGGACAATAACAAGTGGGGCAATTGGAACCAAGGGTGTGGAGCAGTTGGAATCCTCAAACATTGCTGATGTGAATATAAAATAGTGCAGTTGTTTGGAAAACAGTTTGGCAGTTGCTTAAAAAGTTAAACATAATTACCATGACGCAGCAAATTTTCTCCTAGGAATCTACCCAAGAGAATTGAAAACATGTCTATATGAAGATTTGTACACAAATGTCCATAGCAGTATTCTTTTTGTTTGTTTGTTTTTTTGACAGTTTTGCCTTTTTGCCTGGACTGGAGTGAAGTGGTACAATCTTGGCTCACTGCAACCTCCGCCTCCTGGGTTCAAACGATTCTCCTGCCTCAGCCTCCCAAGTAGCTTGGATTCCAGGCTCCCGCCATCACACCTGGCTAATTTTTGTATTTTTAGTAGAGACAGGGTTTTGAGACCCAGGCTGGGTCTCAAACTCCTGACCTCAGAGTGATCCACCTGCCTTGGCCTCCCGAAGTGCTAGGATTATAGGCGTGAGCCACTGCATCTGGCCAGCAGTATTATAATAGCCAGAAAGTGGAAACAAATTTTATTTGATGAATGGGTAAACAAAATGGGATCTATCCATACAATGGAATATTACTCAGCTATTAAAAGGAATAAAGTATAGCATGGCTGAACTTGAAAATATGCTAAGTGAAAGAAGCCAGACACAAAAAGTTACATATCATATGATTCCATTTACTTGAAATATCCAGAATTGACAACTCCATAGAGACAGAAAGTAGATTATGGCTGTCTAGGACTGGGAGGAGGCAGGAAAGGGAAGTGACTAATGATGGATAGAGGTTTCTTTTGGGGATGATAAAAATGTCTGGAATTAGATAGGGGTGATGGTTGTACAACCTTGTGAATATACTACAAGTACAGAATTGTACACTGTAAAAGAATGTATCTTATGGTATGTGAATATATCAATTTAAAAACAAAGGGGAAAAATATATATACTTATAATAAGACAACCTGATAAAAAACGGACAAAAGATATCAATTGACATTTTAAAACCATAAACCTTCATAGTTAACATTTGAGGGCTACTTATGTGCCAGATAACACTTTATTTTATTTTTTATTTATTTTAGAGATGCAGTCTCACTCTGTTGCCCAGGCTGGAATGCAGTGGTGCGATCTTGGCTCACTGCAACTTCAGCCTCCTGGGTTCAAGTGATTCTCCTGCCTCAGCCTCCCGAGTAGCTGGGATTACAGGCATCCACCACCATGCCCAGCTAATTTTTGTATTGTTAGTAGAGATGGAGTTTCACCATGTTGACCAGGCTGGTCTCGAACTCCTGACCTCAGGTGATCCACCCACCTCGGATTCCCAAAGTCTGGGATTACAGGCATGAGCCACCATGCCTGGCTTTATTTTATTTTAACTTAATTTTATTTTATTTTGAGATGGAGTTTTGCTCTTGTCATCCAGGCTAGAATGCAATGGCACGATCTTGGCTCACTGCAACCTCCGCCTCCTGTGTTCAAGTGATTCTCCTCCCTCAGTCTCCTGAGTAGCTGGGGTTACAGGTATGTGCCACCATGCCCAGCTAATTTTGTGTTTTTAGTAGAGACAGGGTTTCTCCATGTTAGTTAGGCTGGTCTTAAACTCCCGACCTCCGATGATCGCCTGCCTCAACTTCCCAAAGTGTTGGAATTACAGGCGTGAGCCACCACGCCTGGCCTATTTTAGTTTTTAAGAGACAGAGTCGCTGGACGCGGTGGTTCACACCTGTAATCCTAGCACTTTGGGAGGCCTAGGTGGGCGGATCATGAGGTCAGGAGATTGAGACCATCCTGGCTAACACAGTGAAACCCCATCTCTACTAAAAATACAAACAATCAGCCGGGTGTGGTAGCACGTGCCTGTAATCCCAGCTACTCGGGAGGCTGAGGCAGGAGAATCGCTTGAACCCGGGAGGTGGAGGTTGCAGTAAGCCCATATCACGGCACTGTACTCCAGCCTGGGTCACAGAGTGAGACTCTGTCTCAAAAAATCAAGCAAAAAAAAAAAGACAGAGTCTTACTGTATCGCCCAGACTGGAGTACAGTGGCAGAATTGTAGCTCACTATAGCCTCAAACTCCTGGGCTCAAGTGATCTTCCCACCTCAGCCTATAGCTTCGAGTACAGGCACGTGCCACTATGCTTGCCTAATTTTTAAAATTTTTTCTGAGAGATAGGGTCTCACTGTGTTTCCCAGGCTAGTCTTGAACCTGGCCTCAAGCAATCCTTCTGCCTTGGCCTCCCAAAGTGCTGGGACTACAGGAGTGAGCCTGTGTGCCTGGCCATAGATATTAAGCACTTGACACTTACTTTTTTTCCATTGTTTTTTTTTTTTTTTGAGATAGAGTCTCACTTTGTCGCCCAGCTTACTGCAGTAGTGTGATCTCGGCTCACTGCAACCTCTGCTTCCTAGGGTCAAGCAATTCTCCTGCCTTAACCTCCTGAATAGCTGGGATTACAGGTGTGCGCCACCATGCCCGGCTAATTTTTATATTTTTAGTAGAGATGGGGTTTCACCATGTTGATCAGGCTGGTTTCGAGCTCCTGACCTCATGATTCACCCTCCTCGGCCTCCCAAAGTGCTGAGTATTACAGGCATGAGCCATCGTGCCCTGCAGTACTTGATACTTTGTTTGGAATCTTTATAGCCAACCTCGAGATAGGTACTATTACTATTTCCATTTTATAGATTTAGAAATAGGAACTGGTTAAATAATCTAGTTAGTGAGCATTGGACTAAGATTCAAACTCAGGAACTCAGTTTTTATTCACTATACTGTGTCTCGTTTATATACTACATACTGTGGTTTACTGTATAACCTTCTTGCACAGGCCTTTTTGTGGACACTTCATTTCACAGGGCTGACTAACCACCTCACCATGGCTCTTTTTCCCCTTTCCAGATCCATTAATGAGATGAAGCGGTTAGAAGAAATGTCAAATATGTTTCAGAGCTCTGGAGTCCAGCACCACCCTCCAGAACCAAAAGCCCAAACAGAAGGGAATGAAGATTCAGAGGGCAAAGAGCAACCTTGGGAAATGGTGATGGATAAGAAACACTTTAAGCTGTGGCGGCGCCCAATTACAGGCACCCACCTTTACCAGTACCGAGGTGAGCCCAGTTTGGCTATCTTTTGGGTTCCATAGTTGCCCAGGTGCCTGGGACTTCTGTTCTTCATACTTCTCTAAACTGTTCTGGTTGTTTCTCAGAAAATTTGCCATGGTTTTTTGTTTATTGTTTTTCTTCTCGCAGATGACAGATGTCTCAGTGTTGTCTTTGCTTAGATCACCCTTGTCTTTCTTTGTTGCCCCACTATGACTTGTAGTTTCTGAGCCTGCCTTTAAGATCTCTTAGTACTTTAGAACTGAAACGCCGCTAGGTGATAGAAACAAGGCAAGTGACTGGAGTATGGCAAGCATCTCTTATTCTTTCTTGTCATTCTAGTTTTTGGAACTTACACAGATGTGACACCTCGGCAGTTCTTCAATGTTCAGGTGAGTTAATTTTTCTCTCCAGATTTGGAGCCTCCTGGCATATCAGTTGCTACTGTCTACATGAGTAATTTATCTGACTCAGGTGACATTGGCTTCAATACATCCATCTATCTACCTATCTACCTGTCATCCCACATTGCATAGCGTTTAGGTACACATTTGACTTAGACTTTCTTTATCTGGCCCATGGGGATGAGATCAGTTTTACCCTCTCACAGGACTGTTGGGAATATCAGACAGAGGAATGGATATGAATACTTTAATGTATTTTTATGAGGCTTTATTGTTTTTTCCCCCAAACAACTTGAGAGTAAGTTACATACATCATAGCCCTTTATTCGTAAATTCTTCCAGTGTGTGTTTCCTAAAACTAGCCATATGCCATATTTTCTTAAGTAACCATGACACCATTATTGAAATCAGTAAATTTAACACTGATGCAACACTTCACATAGTCTTCTGTTTGTATTCCAGTTTTATCAGTTGAGTCAGTAATGTCCTTTATAGCATTTTCCGCTTCAGTACAGATATAGTCAGGATTATATTTAGTTGTCGCATCTCTTTAACCTCAAATCAAGAACATTTCCACAGTGGAAATTTCTTCTTTCTTTCCTCTCCCTGAGACGGGGTCCTGCTGTGTCACCCAGGCTGGAGTGCAGTGGTGTGACCGTGTCTTGCTGCAGCCTTTGCTTCCTGGACCTAAGTGATCCTCCCGCCTCAGCTTCCAGGCCTGCAGGCATGCGCCACCACACTTGGCTAATTAAAAATTTTTTTTCCTAGAGACAGGTTCTCCCTTTGTCTCCTAGGCTGGGCTTGAGCTCCTGGGCCCAAGTGATCCTCCTGCCTTGGCCTCCCAAAGTGCTGGGGTTACAGGTGTGAGCCACTGTGCTGGCCCAATGTTTATTTCATAAAGATGAAGAGTATCTGTTCAAAGACTGCTTTCCTCCTTGTAGGGGAAGATGTTTTTAAAAATGAAGCAGGGAGGTGGGATCGCCCAGAGTTCTAAAAGAAAAATTTTTTCTTTCTGGAATTTTCATTTGTTTTGCCAGACTTCCGATAACTACTTCGTTGGTTATAACATTCACTCTAACGTGCCAGTGCACTTTCCCTGAGGCCCTGGATCTTGTTAATTTGTAGTGAATTTTTGTTGGTTTTATGTATATGGTATATCTGTCTTAATTTGAAATTCTTCAGTTACTAGTGATGCCAGAAGTTTAAAAAAATGTGCTACTTGCATTTTTGTGTGTGTGAGGTGTCTACTACCACTTTTGGACTTTTTGTTGTTTAAAACTTTTTAGAATTATCTTACCCTTATACATTCATATCACTATATATTATTTTTCCCAGATGTGTCTGTTAAAATATTTTGTTACACTTTTCCTTGGTTTATCTTTTTAAGATTCACATTCAGTGTAATGACATTAGCCTGTATAAAGTGATTTTGAAAGAATCATCTGTAGTAAACAGCCATGTCTCTCACACTCTGGCACTCTGTGAGGTCAGATTACCCTCTCCTTGTAATAAGGTTACTGGATCAGAAACCAAAGCATGTGGAAAGCTTTCTGCATTTTTGTTTTGGGTCTTCTTGGGTCTTCATGGTCTTTTCTCTTTCTACAGCTGGACACAGAGTATAGAAAAAAATGGGATGCCCTGGTGATCAAGCTGGAGGTGATTGAGAGGGACGTGGTTAGTGGTTCCGAGGTTCTTCACTGGGTAACCCATTTTCCTGTGAGTATTTTTACTTCTGATTTTATTTCTGTCCAGGTATGTGTGATGCAGAACACTAATCCTGCCCCTCCATTTCTTTAGTATCCAATGTACTCACGGGATTATGTGTATGTTCGGCGGTATAGTGTGGATCAGGAAAACAACATGATGGTGTTGGTGTCGCGGTACGTATGGCTGCCTGTGACTCTTGCCGAGTTCCTTTAGCTGTGGCCCTCATTCCTATGTACCTGAGTTTGCATATTCTTAGTGCCCTGATGAGTCTCCCACAGGCTTCCCTGCAGCCAGTGCCCCTTCCATCCAGCTGGAAGATGAGGGGGCTCTGACTGTCTAGGAAGAATGGAGAGATACAAGCTTTTAGTTAAACTGTTTTTGGGTTCTTTAATGTTGGTAATTAAAAGAAGTGCTGTTGTTTTTGACCCACAGCCTAGTGAGTCATAAATTACCAAAGGAACTCACTTCATTTTTAATTAATTCATTTGTTTATTTTAGAGGCAGGGTTTCACAGTGTGGTCCAGGCTGGTCTTGGACTCCTGGCCTCAAGTGATCTTCCTGTCTTGGCCTCCCAGTGTTGGGATTATAGGCATGAGCCACCACGTCTGGCCTTCACTTCATTTTTAGAACTTAGTTTGTATTTATTCGTCTTAGTGACTCCTTTGTTTTGTGTATTTAAAAAAATCAGAGCCAGCTTTTTAGGCCTTCTCCTTAACTCAGCTCCCCTGTTGTTTTATATATAGACATTACTAAGAGTTTGCTTCTCCTTTCCTCCTTACCAGTGCTGTGGAGCATCCGAGTGTGCCAGAGTCTCCAGAATTCGTCAGGGTCAGATCATATGAGTCCCAAATGGTTATCCGTCCCCACAAGTCATTTGATGAGGTGAGTTTTACCTCATCCCAGAAATAATATGTCATGGCTGTGGAATATTCTCAAGGGATGTCTTATCTGAACTAGGGAGGAGGGGGTGTGGCCCAGGAGCAGTTCTCAGGGGAGTCTGATGCTACTGGTCTAGGAACCATTTTTTGGGAACTCCCGATGTAGGTGATGTACCTGGAAGATCCCCAAGGACAAGGTAGTGGCAATCCATTGGTTCTCTCGTATCTGAGAGACAGTTAAAATAATCATAACCACTGACGCGTTAGCCTGTATCAGCAGCATTCTTCAGGAACTAGAATGAGTACCTTCTGTCAGCATTTCACCACAGTGGGCAGAGCACTGGATGGAAACTTCTCTGGATTTCTGCTTCCTTGCCAGAGAAATGGGAAGGTTGGATTCTGCTGTGTGCCTTCTTTATAATTCTGTGACTTTGGCCGGGCGCTGTGGCTCAAGCCTGTAATCCCAGCACTTTGGGAGGCCGAGACGGGCGGATCACGAGGTCAGGAGATCGAGACCATCCTGGCTGACACGGTGAAACCCCGTCTCTACTAAAAAATACAGAAAACTAGCCGGGCGAGGTGGCGGGCGCCTGTAGTCCCAGCTACTCGGGAGGCTGAGGCAGGAGAATGGTGTGAACCTGGGAGGCGGAGCTTGCAGTGAGCTGAGATCCGGCCACTGCACTCCAGCCTGGGCAGCAGAGCGAGACTCCATCTCAAAAAAAAAAAAATTCTGTGACTTTATTTGAAAAGAGTACTTATTTCAGCCTAATGATGTGTTTTGTGTTTATTTTTGATCTTTTTAAACTAAATCTCCATTGAGAGTATAGATATTGATGCTAGTAGCTTCTGGTTTTAGTTCCACTTCACTTTATAATGGCTTTGTTTCTCCCTATTGCTTGTGTTTGATTTAGAGCTATATAGACTGTGTTCTTTAGTGTAGTTTTCTTATTCTCATCAAGTTGTTTTATTTATACTCAAGGACTTGAGTTGGTCCTTGTAAAAAAAAAAAAAAAAATGGAGACGATAGAGAGAGGAAAGCAGGAAGGGCACTGGGGTTAGAAGACATGATTCAAACAAAAACAAAGATAGAAATGAGCCAGGTATGCACTCAGAGACTCACATGCTTAGAAAGGAAGGTAGAAGTTAGGGAGAAGTATAAATTGCATTGACTATGTACTGAGGGTACTCAAAAACCATGTAGCTGCGTTTGGATTTGCCAAATGGGAATTAGATCTTTGAGCCAAGGTAGGGGGTTTTTATCATGGAAAATTTGAAATACATACAAAAGATACAGAAGTAGAAGAGTATAATGAACCCTATGTATCCGTCTCCAGCTCCAGTTATCAACTCATGGACCAAATTGTTTTATCTCAGCCTGTAATCTCAGCTACTCGGGAGGCCGAGGCAGGAGAATCGCTTGAACCCGGGAGGTGGAGGTTGTGGTGAGCCGAGATTGCGCCGTTGCGCTCCAGCCTGGGCAACAAGAGCGAAACTCCATCTCAAAAAAAAAAAAAGAAAAAAAGGTCTTGCTCTGTCACCCAGGCTGGAGTGCAGTGGCTCAATCTGTGCTCACTGCAACCTCATCTGTTCAGTGCAGCCTCTGCCTCCCGGTTCAAACGATTCTCCTGCCTCAGACTCCCAAGTAACTGGGATTACAGGCGCGTCCCACCACACCCAGCTAATTTTTTTTAACTTTTAGTAGAGATGGGATTTCACTGTGCTGGCCAGGCTGGTCTCGAACTCCCTCAAGTAATCTGCCTGCCTTGGGCTCCCAAAGTGCTGGAATGATAAGGCATGAGCCACCATGCCCAGCCAACACCCAATTTTTTTTTTTTTTTTTTTTTTTTGAGACAGAGTCTCGCTCTGTTGCCCAGGCTGGAGTGCAGTGGCTTGATCTTGGCTCACTGCAACCTCTGCCTCCCAGGTTCAAGCAATTCTTGTTCCTCAGCCTCCCGAGTAGCTGGGACTACAGGTGTGTACCACTGTGGCGGGCTACTTTTTGTATTTTTGGTAGAGACGGGGTTTCACCATGTTGGCCAGGCTTGTCTTGAACTCTTGACCTCAGGTGATCCACCTGCCTCGGCCTCCCAGAGTGCTGGTGTTATAGGCGTGAGCCACCATGGCCAGCCTAACACGCAAAGTTTTTCTTGGGAGCTGGTCACTTAGTGCTGTCTGCTTAGCACATACCGGAATTCCAAACCCCTAAAAGCAAAGCCTGTGTTAAGCATAAACGACGTTGTTAGCGTAGTCTACCCACAGGGAGCCACCCTT
Organism: Macaca nemestrina; assembly: GCF_043159975.1. NCBI lineage: Eukaryota > Metazoa > Chordata > Mammalia > Primates > Cercopithecidae > Macaca > Macaca nemestrina. The sequence goes on from NC_092137.1 coordinate 121,989,067, forward strand.
ATCAGCTGACTGTTGAGTGGGAGTCAAGCTGGCCCAAGGTCAACATTGCAAGGAGGCCTTTCTGTGGATAGTCTCTCAGGCCTTCAGTGTTAACTGCACAGGGTGAAAAAAGAAAATGACACCGCCTGCTCCAGAATCAGATCACAGTTACTCTGTGGTACTGGATATGGAGGTCGTGGTGGGTGATTCAGGGATCTTCATTTTTGCTGTTTTTCTTTTCCAGAATGGCTTTGACTACTTACTGACATACAGTGACAATCCCCAAACGGTGTTTCCTCGCTACTGTGTTAGTTGGATGGTTTCCAGTGGTAAGTAAGGGCAAGTATACAGGGCCTGGAAGCTGGGTTGAGCATTTTGTTTTTCTCTATTTCCTATTGGGGAAATAAAATGTCTCTTCTGGTTCCTTTTTTTTAAATTTTTCCCCAGAGACAGTCTCTCTCACTGTCGCCTAGGCTGGAGTGCAGCAGCATGATCTCGGGTCACTGCAACCTCCACCTCCCAGGTTCAAGCGATTCTCCTGCCTTGGGCTCCTCAGTAGCTGGGATTACAGGTGCCCCAACCACGCCTGGCTAATTTTTGTATTTTTAGTAGAGGGAGGGTTTCATCATGTTGGCCAAGCTGGTCTCGAACCCCTGACCTCAAGTGATCCACCCACCTCAGCCTCCCAAAGTGCTGGGATTACAGGCGTGAGCCACCGCGCCCAACCCTTTTCTGGTTCGTTCTTGAATTACTATGAAGATACCAGAGACTCCAGGTGGGGATTGAAGGGATGAGAATTACAGCGTCCCAGAAAGGAACTTGTATCCAGAGGAGAGCTTTAAAAACATTTGCTTCAATGCCTTAAATATGGACTGTGTAGATTGACGTATTTGTATTTGCTTCTTGAATAGTTGAAGGCCATAAGATCTGACATAGAAAATATGGTGATTATAAGGCAGTCACCTGGGGAAAGGGGCGTTTGTCTTAACAAAGTTACACATCATGGCTGTAACTGCAGCTTTCCCTTCCACCTTCTTGTCTGAGAAAGCATCCTTGTGATTTTCTTTCTTCTGGTTCTCTATAGGCAGCTCCTTACATGCTTCAGGGGGAGAATAGAGAGAAGATCAGGTATTTCTGTTTGACATTTATCTAAATAAAATTGGCAGGTATTTCAGCCATGCCACTGATGAGTGATATTTAGATTAAAAGATCCTTTTTGGGATGTAAGTGGGCTGATTAGTACCCCCTTTCAAAGAAGGAGCAAAGATCATGGTTTGGGAACACATTCTGGGAGGCAGCTGTTCACAGGCTATCAATCAGGTTGTGATCTTTATAAGGAAGAACTAGTTCCCTACCATCAAAGAAATAGGATCTTCTAATTTCGAGCCTACTGTTGGTTTGTGTGTCAGCTTAACCTGATTCTCGTTTCCTGACAGGCATGCCAGATTTCCTGGAGAAGCTGCACATGGCCACTCTGAAAGCCAAGAATATGGAGATTAAAGTAAAGGACTACATCTCGGCTAAACCTCTGGAAATGAGTAGTGAAGCCAAGGCCACCAGCCAGTCCTCTGAGCGAAAGAACGAGGGCAGCTGTGGCCCTGCTCAGATTGAGTATGCCTGACAGGCTTTGGGATAAGAAGGGACAGGCGCTTCTAGCCCTGTCTCAGTCCTTTATCACTCTGCTCCAGAAAGGGGACATGCCACATGTATTAGAAGGCGTCTGCTGTAACTTCAGTGCAAGAAAATTCAATAACTGATACCCCATTTCATTCAGAGCCCTTATTGCTCTTATCAAAACAGAAGAAGGCTACATTTGTGGGAGTGTTGTCATATTCTCAGGCCAACTCTTTTGAAATTCGGTGTCTCATTGAGCTAATCTGGAACAAACTGCTAACCTCAGGCCAGAAGGGGATGACCTCCATTTGCTTCTCTGAGTAGTTTCCTCTGCTGACATTCCAAATCCCACCATCGATTGTGCAGCGCTTTGGATTTCCTTCAGTTCTGCAGGTCCACCTGGAAAGCGTAGTTGGCCAGTTGAGTCTCTCAGATGAGGGGCCACTGGGAGTGCTCTTGGTAAGAATCATGTTGTGAATAGGTGTGAACGATACTTGGTTGTGTTAAGTGCCTTGTCCGCACCTTGCTTATCTCTAGGGACATGAAGTTATTATTAATTTTTTTTTTGTTTTAAGTAGAGATGGAGTTTCACTCTGTTTCCCAGGCTGGTCTTGAACTCCTGGGCCATACCTGGCCAGGGACATGAAATTTGTACCAAGAAATTTCCCTCCCTGCCTGCACAATAGCACCTATTGATTCACCTTATCCAGAGCAAGTTTCCTTTGAATTGGCCAGTTCTTCTGTATTCATTGGATCATTGCCTCCTTCCTAACCTTCCCCACTTACCAAGAACACTGGGAGACTAATCCTTTTACATAGTAGCTTTTTGATGCTCAAAACATCACATTTAAATTTAGTTTAAAAATGTTTTAACTTTTTTTTCAAACAGAAGCAGTTGAGGAATTGAGGATTCTACCTTAGTCCCATTGTATAGAAAACACGAATTTGATTCAGGTATTATTTTTCACATTTCAGGTTTGACTTGTTCTTTTCAGAAGGCTAAAGGCGGAGGAATGGGGGCTGGGCCACTCCCTTGGAGCTCTCAGATCTATAGACAAGCTGTGTGAATGCATAGATGTAATCTTGCCACAGATACTAATACAGTGGAGATTTGGTTTATGTTACCATTATGTTCCTCTAAAAAGTTTTTCTCTCTTCAGAGCCAAAATAAAAGTGAACTACACTGTTCAGATAAGGTCACAGTCCGATGCTGTCAGTTTTACCGAGCTGGTTTCGCTGATGGTCATGCTGCAATTTGTTAGGATAATAGGGATCAAGTTTTAAATCCTCCTTCCTCCCTTTTTTCTGGAGTCTTGATGGCCAGAGTTTTTTTTTTTTTTTTTTCCCCCTGCTTGCTACTGTTTTGTGGTGTTGAAAAGTGATTTAAACCTGAGACTAACTTAAACGCTTCCTTGACCTTCTTGTTGACTGTTCATTTTTGTGCCAAGGAAGCGGCTGCCCCAGTGTGTGTCTTGCCTTCTCTGCTCATTGCTGGAAGAGAAGAGAAATGCATCGAGCAGTTCCAGCTGCTTTTCATTCATTACTTCTGTCTTTTCCCCAGGACCTGACTAGCCAGGGCAGAGTGCCTGGGTTGTGTCCAAACTTAGCACCTGCAATTGTTGGGATGTGGATGGATGTGTGCATAAGAGAGAGAATGTGTGTGTGTGTCCATCCGTGTGTGTGCACACATGCACAGGTGCAACGGAGTTGCGGTTGCTCCATGTTCTGACTTACAGCAATTTGATTCTGCACTTGGGGTCTGTACAGTTACTCATGTCATTGTAATGATTTCACTCCTAACTGTGACATTTTTATCAAATGTGTGAATAAATAATACATAAAGATTGGTACAAAAGTGTTTGTCTTTGGACAAATGGTGGAAAAATCTTGCATATTGGGCTTGCTTCTTTCTGATCACAAAGTCGAAAAGAATTTTTACTCTTGAGACTTGGGAGGTGGAAGTGGCAGGGCTTGTTCATTCTTGGTAGATAGTGGCTGACACAGTTTGCCTAGACCATGAGCCCTTTCCAGGTGACCTACTTGGCAACTGAAAATAAACCACCTGTATCTACTTCCTTAGCTTGATACACTGATCCATATCCTTTCCCTTTAAAGAAGGATCACTTTGGAGGGAGCAGTGCTAGAGCTTCGCAGGTGGTAGAAATCGGGACAGAAGCATACCTGCGGTCTAGGGTTGAGGAGAGGGCCAAGTCAGCGCCCTTGGCAGAGGGGCAGTTCTGCTAGCATGCTCTGAGCGTAATGTGAACTTATGTGTAATTTTGCCTGTGGGAAGCACTAGGCGAACACAGAAGCACCGCAGTTGAACTGAGCTGCATAGGAACACGAGGCACACGTCCCTGTGTGGTGTACCCCCATCTGATTCCAGAGAACCGCGTGCCTCATCCCATGGTTGCCAGCCGAAGCCCTTCCATTGGCCATCCTGGCTCTGCCTCACACTCTGCTCTTTATTCTCCTCTTTCAACCTCATTTGTATTTTACCTCTCTAATTTTTTTTTTTTTCTTCTTTGAGACAGGAGTCTCACTCGCCCAGGCTGGAGTCCAGTGACGGGACCTTGGCTCACTGCAACCTCTACCTCCCGAGTTCAAGCAGTTCTCCTGTCTCAGCCTCCCTGGTATCTGGGACTACAGGTGTGTGCCACCAAGCCTGGCTAATTTTTGGATTTTTAGTAGAGATGGGCTCTCACCATGTTAGCCAGGCTGGTGTCATACTCCTGACCTTAAGTGATCCGCCTGCCTCAGCCTCCCGAAGTGCTGGGATTATAGGCATGAACCTCGCGCCCAACCTCATCTTTTTTCATTTTCTCTGTCTTTTCTCTCACTTTGTCTTCTGTTCTCTTCCTCTTCACACAGGGTGGTAGGTGTGGGAGCTGGGTGGGCTGTGCAGTGGGTTTCTGCCTGCAAAGTGCAGGTCGAGGTAGACTGCTTTATTTCTTAACCATTGACATATATGAAACTGCTACCTTTTTATGTGTCACAAAGATTTTGAGTGTTGAACACCTAAACCCATTTTTCTGTAGGCCTTGCAGTTTTTATTGGGTAGTTTTGTGTAGACACATGTTGTGAGACAGCAGCACTGAGTGTTCTGTGAACAGGAGAACCATGCAATAGGAAAGTAGTGATGCTTTAATAGCTAATGTGGGCTTAGCCGTCACATAATTCACAGCGTGGTGACTGTGGGCTGAGTGTTAGTATGAGGTTTTTATTTATATATATATGTGTGTGTGTGTGTGTGTGTGTGTGTATATGTAAAAGTTAAAAGAGTAAGCAGCTATTTTGTATACCCTTTGCTGGTGTTTAACATCTGCTGTGTGTGCTTTCTGTTACTATATACAGTGTCACGATCATTTGAAAGTAGGATGTGCCGGGCGCGGTAGCTCACGCCTGTAATCCCAGCACTTTGGGAGGCCGAGACGGGCGGATCACGAGGTCAGGAGATCGAGACCATCCTGGCTAACACGGTGAAACCCTGTCTCTACTAAAAAATACAAAAAACTAGCCAGGCGAGGTGGTGGGCGCCTGTAGTCCCAGCTACTCGGGAGGCTGAGGCAGGAGAATGGCGTAAACCCAGGAGGCGGAGCTTGCAGTGAGCTGAGATCCGGCCACTGCACTCCAGCCTGGGCGACAGAGCAAGACTCCGTCTCAAAAAAAAAAAAAAAAAAAAAAAGAAAGTAGGATGTAAGCATCATGGTATTTCACCCCTAAATAGTTGAGCAGGCTTTTTATAATACAGATGTTCTGTGTAGCCACAATACTGTGAGCACACAAGATAAATAACAATATCACAATATCTGATAATATAATATTAAAATTTCCAAAATGACTTTTATAGCCTCCCCAACCCAAGATTAATTAAGTATCATGTGTTTCATTTGTCTTTGGCCACTTTTTTTTTTTTTTTTTTTTGAGACAGAGTGTTGCTCTGTCACCCAGGCTGGCGTGCATTGATGCAATCTCAGCTCACTGCAACCTCTGTCTCCCAGGTTCAAGCAATTCTGCCTCAGCCTCCCAAGTAGCTGGAATTATAGGTGCGTACCACCTCCCACCCCCATGCCCAGCTAATTTTTGTATTTTTAATAGAGATAGTGTTTCACCATGTTGGCCAGGCTGGTCTCAAATGCCTGACCTCAAATGATCCACCTGTCTTGGCCTCCCAAACTGCCGGGATTACAGGCATGAGCCACTGTGCCCGGCTTTCTTTGGCCACTTTTCATCTAGAACAGTCGTCTGCCTTTTGTAACTTCACCTGTGCTTCATATAATGGAAGTAGAGGAGTGGCCTTCAAGCTTGGCTGCACTTGGGAAGCTTTGGCCTCTGCCCCCCGCCCCTCCGGACCGTTGAAACCTCTAGGGGCGAGCGAGTGTTCTGTGTACATGAACAAGCGTCAAATGTTGAATGTGATCAAAGGGAGACAAAATAGGCTAGAGAGGTAACAGTCTCCCTAGATCCGCTACTACTGATGTAAGTTGTCGTACCGTTGGTTTCTGCTGAGTTTGAGATTAGCCAATAATAGCCACCATTACTGAGCATCTGTGCCAGGCACCACACCTCATGCCTTCATCTAATTCTATAGCCCTGAGTATGTAGCTAGCGCCTCATCTACAAAATGAGGAGAAGGCATGAGAGGTTAAGTAATTTTCTTGCTCAGGGTCACACAGGAAGTGACAGCCAGGATACAGACCTAGCTCTAACATCTCCAGAGACAGCTGGCAGCGTGGCTTAAAACTTACGTTTTTAAAAAGTTTTTATTTTCCCCCTAAAGCTTAATGTTTATAAATACTGCCAGATTCTTACCCCTGGGGGTAGTTGATTTGTTTGGAAGCTTGGATCATAGCTTGCTTCGTTTTTAATTTTTTAAAATTATTTTTATTTTTTGGCTGGTGACGCAGCCCTCAGGAAATCTTGAGAATATGTGTCCCATGAGCTTGCTTTTTAAAAATTTTATTTTTTGAGGTAGTCTCGCTGGTGCCCAGGCTGGAGTGTTGTGGTGCCATCAGATCTCACTGCAGCTTTGAACTCCTGGACTCAAGTGAACTCCCACGTCAGCCTCCCGAGTAGCTGGGACTAACCACAGGCATGCACCACCATTCCCATCTAATTTTTTGTGGAGATGGGGTCTCACTGCGTTGCCCAGTCTGGTCTCAGACTCCTGACCTCAAGTGATCCTCCCGCCTAGATCTCCCAAAGTATTGGAATTACAGATATAAGCCACTGTGCCTGGCCTAGGCTGTCTGGCTTGCTTGCTTTTTGTTTTCTCAGAGAGTCCAACTGTGTCACCCAGGCTGGATTGCAGTGGCACGGTAGCAGCTTACTGCAGCCTTGAACTCCCTGGGCTCAGGCCATCCTTCTGCCTCTGCTGGGACTACAGGTGCAAGCCACCACACCTGGATAATTTATTTATTGTATAGGTGGGCTTTCACCATGTTGCCCAGGCTGGTCTCAGAACTCCTGGCCTCAAGCGATCTTCCCACCTTGGCCTCCCAAAGCACTGGAATTATAGGCGTGAGCCACTGTGCCTGGCCTAGGCTTGCTTTCTGTGTTAAATTTTATGTGGTTTACACTTCTTACCCTCTAGTTCCATCTAATATAATAGCCAGTTGCTTGAACTTTATCTCTTTCACTAATTGTTTGAGTTCTGTTTCTATGAGTATCTGGAATCATTTTTTTCTGGAGAACTTCAGAATATACACCACTCCCAGTACCTCACTGTGTAATGAACGGATGGGGACAGGGACCTCTTGAAATAATGTTTTCTAAAGGTATTTAATTTCAAGGTTACCAGTCTCTGAACCCACCATGATAGGACGGAAGTCTTCTCAAAGTGAAAATAGCAATAAAATCTGAGAACTATGATTTCTAATGAATAAACTTGAAAACCTTTTAAAAATCAAGCAGTAACGTGTGGATGAAAGTCATCTTAATGCAAATGGACTATCCCTACAGGCCTCAGCGGGTACTTGATACGGCATCATTCAGATAGAGCCCCCAGGCTGTCCACTGTCACGGCTGCTTTAATAACCTCAGCGTTGACTGTGGCCCACAAATACACTAAAACATTTTTAAACAGACAATTTATAAATGACTTAACTTTATTTCCCTTTTTTTTTTTTTTTTTTGACACGGAGTCTCGCTCTGTCGCCCAGGCTGGCGTGCAATGGCTGGATCTCAGCTCACTGCATCCTCTGCCTCCTGGGTTCAAGCAATTCTCTGCCTCGGCCTCCCGAGTATCTGGGATTACAGGCACCCACCACCACGCCCAGCTGATTTTTGTATTTTTAGTAGAGACAGGGTTTTATTATCTTGGTCACGCTGGTCTTGAACTCCTGAACTCATGATCCACCTGCCTTAGCCTCCCAAAGTGCTGAGATTACAGGCGTTAACCACCACACCTGGCCTAACCATACCTAAAAAAGGTAGGCTGAGTGTTTGAATATGTGGGCCGGGCGCGGTGGCTCACGTCTGTAATCCCAGCATTTTGGGAGGCCAAGGCGGGCAGATCACCTGAGGTCAGGAGTTTGAGACCAGCCTGGCCAACATAGCAAAACCCTATCTCTATTAAAAATACAAAATGTAGCCAGGCGTGGTGGGGGCATGCCAGTAGTCCCAGCTGCTTGGGAGGCTGAGGCAGTAGAATTGCCTGAACTTGGGGGGTGGAGGTTGTGGGGAGCTGAGATTGCACCATTGCACTCCATCCAGCCTGCCAACAAGAGCGAAACTCCGTCTCAAAAAAAAAAAAGCAAAAGTATAATGTGTAGATGTTTTTCAGTAAATGCATTTTGTCATATCTTAAAATTCTGCTGTGTATGGGAGTTTAGGATTATGTTCAGCCTCGAGGAATAGAGGCTACCATGCGGCTGAAACACTCTTGTGAGTGTAACCAGTCCAGGACTGTTACGATAGACAGCTCTGCAGTCCTCCTGGTCCCAGGCTCCTGCTATCTTCTCCATAAGGCTTCCACCAAGGTGGAATTACAGTTCCATCAGAATCTGAGGGTGGGACCCAAGCATCCTGTTTTTTTTTTTAAGTTTTCAGGGATCCTAATGTGCAGTAACGTTTGAGAAGCACTGGTGAAGCGGTTCAAAATAAGGACTCTGTAGCTAGAGTCAAAGGCTGTGTGACTTTGGACAAGTTAATGAACCTTTTTCCTCATCTGTAAAAGGAGAATGAGTACCTACCTTGTGTGGTTACTGTGAAGATTACATAATACATGGAAAGTACTTAGACTGGTGTCTGAGACATAGTATTCAGTACATTTTCATGGTCTCCTGATTACGTTTCTGGAAATTACTAGAGTTTGTCAATGCCCTTCCTAAAATGCAGAGCCCAGGGCTAGACCCCATTCTGTTCCCTGGGACATAGGCATCCCCGGGGAAGGGACCGTGTCTGTGTTCCCAGTGCCCCAGCGGGCCCGGCTTCACCTCCAGCCATCATGTCTGTTCCACCAGTGGGAAGGAACAAGGGGAGAAGAGGATGGCCTCTGCCTTTGAAGACACTTTCAATTTCTACGTATAGCCAATGGCCACACTTTGAAAGAACACCAGCTGCTGGGAAATAGTCTCGATTTTAAGCAGGTATGTGCCCAGTTAAAATTCAGAGGTGATTTGCTGGACAAGATAGGGAGAATGGAAATGGAGGACAGCTGGGAGTCTTAGCCAAATTACAGATGAAAATAACTTTAAATGAATCACTTCAAAGGACCAAACAGTTCAGTTAAAAAGGAAAAAATTGCCAGTAGATGTTTTAGAACTTTCCCTAGTCTAGAACTCAGTAGATGTAGAATTTACGTGGCATCAACGTCAAGCCAATTGGTCTGTAATTCATCCCCTTTTTGAAAACCCTAATAATCTTTGCCCATCTCCAATCAGTGGTGCCTCTTTCCTCAGGAATTTAGACATTTAGTTCTTGTTGAGGAACCTCTGAAGAAATCTGCTTGGCCTCAGTGTCCAGAATAGGACACTCAGACGTGCTTTTTTTTTTTTTTTTTTTTTTTTTTGAGACAGTCTCGCTCTGTTGCCAGGCTGGAAGTGCAATGGTGCAATCTCGGCGCACTGCAACCTCCGCCTCCCGGGTTCAAGCGATTCTCCTGACTCAGCCTTCCAAGTAGCTGGGAATACAGGTGTGTGCCACCACACCCGGCTAATTTTTGTATTTTTAGTAGAGACGGGGTTTCACCATGTTAGCCAGGATGGTCTTGATCTCCTGACCTCGTGATCTGCCCCCCTTGGCCTCCCAAAGTGCTGGGATTACAGGCGTGAACCACCGCGCCTTGCTGCACTTGTATTTTTGCTTCATTTCTAGATCCACTTTCTGTCCCTGCCCTTATTTCTGTGTTTTGGTTTTTTCTTTTTTTCATTATATCTTTCTGTTTCTACTTTCTAAACATCTTGTGTCTGATATTTTTCTTGTCTAACTTGCTTCCCTCTTGGAACACAAGTGTTGTCTAGGTTAACACAAGTGTCTGGCATACTTCCCATTCCCATATGCACGTGATTGTAGTTGCTTGGGCTGTGGTTCTACATCTGGAGGTCAGGATTCATTTGGAAAGTTTAGGTGATGGGAGAGGAAGAAAGTACTATTTTGGTATCCAGTTTCCTTTTGTTCCGATGTGTTCAATCTTCCCTTTCCATCAGGAGATATAGAAGTGGGCCAGGCGTGGTGCTCACACCTGTAATCCCAGCACTTTGGGAGGCCGAGGCAGGTGGATCACCTGAGGTCAGCAGTTCAAAACAAGCCTGGCCAACATGGTGAAACCGTGTCCCTACCAAAAATACAAAAATTAGCTGGGCTTGGTGGTGCACACCTGTAGTCCCAGCTACTGGGGAGACTGAGGCAGGAGAATCGCTTGAACCCGGGAGGCGGAGGTTACAGTGAGCCGAGATCACGCCACTGCACTCCAGCCTGGGCGACAGAGTGAGACTCCATCTCAAAAAAAAAAAGAAGATACAGAAGTGGGAACTATGTGGGTGCAGGTTGGGGTGTTCCCAGGTGACTCCAGCGTGGTCAGCTGTGTGCATTTCTGTGTCCCAGGAGCTGCACCTCCGTTCTGTGGGCTGGGAAACTCCACCATGTCAGAGACCAGAGTTGGTTGAACTCAGTGTCTAACAAGCCTCCCAAGAGAAAGACACATTTAGCGTTCCAAGAAATACATGCCAGCAGGACGAGTCAGGCCTCGCTAGCCTGACCAGGGTCATCTCCGCTGAAAGCAAAACACACGGGAAGCCCACTCACAGGGTGTCGAGTGATCACGCAGGCAGGTGGGCATTCGCTTGGCTCTGTTTGTCTCACTGCCACCTTCTGAGCTCGTCAGCAAGTTCCTGGGCAGCCTGGTGTTTCGTTTTGTTTTTTGAGATGGAGTCTGGCTCTGTCGCCTAGGCTGGAGTGCAATGGCATGATCTTGGCTCACTGCAAGTTCTGACTCCCAGGTTCAAGCGATGCGCCTGCCTCGGCCTCCTGAGTAGCTGGGATTACAGGCGCCCGCCACCACGCCCAGCTCATGTTTATATTTTTGGTAGAGATGGGGTTTCACCATGTTGTCCAGGCTGGTCTCGAACTCCTGACCTCAGGTGATCCGCCTGCCTCAGCCTCCCAAAGTGCTGGGATTACAGGTGTGAGCCACCGTGCCTGGCCCTTTTTTTTTTTTTTTCTCTTAAAATGTTCTGTGCTTTTGGGGACTTGGGACTGTTCAGGGTGTGTGTGTATATTTCAGTTTGCGTTTCCCTATGCAGGATTGAACGCAATATTTAAACAAATGTAGTTTAATGCTGAAAGGCGCTTTAGAGGGCATCACGTACAGATCTTTCATTTATCAGTGATGCTCAGAGCCCAGCATTTATTCCAAGTCACACAGCTCTTCCCTGGTCTAAAACCTTGGTCTTCTGGGATCCAGTGCATTTTCCATTTCACTGTGTAATTTCTTGACAAAGTTTTTGGAGAAATCTTTAGAATTGATCATACACATGCTGTAAAGCCTTAAAACCACTCCCAACTACCCTAAGAACACCCCGGACGAGGAGTGTATTTGTTTGGTCATAATGAGGTGCTGTAACAAAGTACCAGAAACTGAGTGGCTTAAACAACAGAAATTTATTGTCTCACATTTTTGGAGGCTGGAAGTCCTAGAGCAAGGTGTGAGCAGGGCTGGCCCCTTCTGAGGGCAGTGAGGGACTCTAGGACTCTGTCCCAGCTTCTCGTGGTTGCTGGCATGTGAGCTGCGTCACCGCAGTCCCTGCCTTTGTGTTCCCTGCATGCACATCTTGCCCACAATTCCTTTTAATAAGGGCACCAGTCACATTGCATTAGGGACCACACTCCTTCATTATGACTTGGTCTTAACTGTATCTGTAAAGCCCTGTCCTCAAATACGGTCACATTCCGAGATACTGGGGATTAGGCCTTCAGCACATGAATTTTAGAGGGATACAATTCAATCTAGAGCAAGGGGAGATCTGCAGATAACTCAATTTAAGAGATGAATTTTCAAAATCAGTGTCTGGAGGCCGCTGTCCCAGTGGAGTCCTGAATGACTCCCAGCCCATCCAGGGTGCTCTATCCTGCAGCTTCTGTGGTGAGCAGCAGGGGGCAGGGCTGTGCCACCCACAAGGAGTCAGCCTGCCGGTGGCTGCTGGAAGGATTTTACAGCTCCTGACAACTGACAGTTCAGTGTGGGTCCAGATGGGCACCATCATCCCCTCAGAGCCTTGGTTTGCATCAAGTCCTATGAATGAAAGGGAGGAAGCGGGTCAGACGGGCACTGCCGGTGCGGGTGTGTGTAGCAGTGCACCGGTGGGAAGAGGAGGCCAGGGGTTTGTCCCTTTGGACAACTGGGAGAGTCACAGGCTCCGGGTGATGACTAAGAATGTGTTTGCTGAGGAGACAGATGGACAGATGGACATAACTAGACAGCAGCTTGGATGAGCTGCCTTTTCCCTCGTCGCCCTCCTGATCCTGGAGGCCAGTCCAGTGTTCCGCCTAGGAAGGTGGGTTGGTCACTCCAGAATGAGCCAGGACTGCCAGGCCACTCGGAGGACCCAGCTGCCTCATGTTCCAATGCTCCTGTTATGACTCCTCCACTTCTTATGACAACTCATGATTGCTTCCTGTATTTCTGTGCCTAGGAAAGAAGGTGTGATGAGGTGATAATCAGCAAGGACTTACTGAAGGCCTTAGGACTTTCGAAGGAATTATAAAGCAGCTGGGGAGGTGACCCGGCCTGGACAGAATTGCACAGCCCGGCATCGAGAACCGGCAAAGCCTCGGTCCTGTGTAGCAGGGACAGAGCAGGACTGGGTGAGCCGTGACTCTGTTCCTGAGACCAACCGTCTCGAACGTAGTTACACCAGCAGCCTGCTGGTTCATCGCCCAGAATGTTCTGGATACTCCTTTGGATCTTGCCTTCATATGCTTTTGTTTTCTACAGTATGAATTAAGAGATTAAAAGGTAATGCACTTATGCATTTCTTTCTTTTTTTTTTTTTTGAGACGGACTTTCACTCCATCGCCCAGGCTGGAGTGCAGTGGCACAATCTCGGCTCACTGCAACCTTCACCTACCAGACTCAAGCAACTCTCATGCCTCAGCCCCCCGCTAGTAGCTGGGACTGCAGGTGCACGCCACCAGGCCCGGCTAATTTTTGTATTTTTAGTACAGACATTTCACCATGTTGGCCAGACTGGTCTTGAACTCCTGACCTCAGGTGATCCACCCACCTCAGCCTCCCAAAGTGCTTGGGATTACAGGCATGAGCCACTGCACCTGGCTTAACTTATGCATGTCTTTTACACATAAAAATATAAAGAAAAATTACATAATCTGTACAACCCAGAGCATCAGTGTATTTTTCTCCACTTGTATTTGTACGTAACATTTTTTCTGGCTGGGCACATTGGCTCACACCTGTAATCTCAGCACTCCTTAGTATTCTCTACTAAAAATACAAAAATAAGCTGGGCGTGGTGGTGCATGTCTGTAATCCCAGCTACTTGGGAGGCTGAGGCACGAGAATCGCTTGAACCTGGGAGGCAGAGATTGTAGTGAGCCGAGATCGCACCATTGCACTCCAGCCTGGGCAACAGAGCAAGACTCCATCTCAAAAAAAACCCCAAAAAACTAAAAAAAACATTTTTTCTCCTTCCTTGCATTTTTATCCAAATATTTGTGCGCGTAGTTTGAAAAGTCATGGCCGGGCACTATGGCTTATGCCTGTAATTGCAGCACTTTGGAAGGCCGGGGCAGGTGGATCACTTGAGGTCAGGAGTTCGAGACCAGCCTGGTCAACACGGTGAAACCCGTCTCTACTAAAACTAGAAAAAATTAGCTGGGCGTGGTGGTGGGCACCTGTAACCCCAGCTACTCCGGAGGCTTGAACCAGGGAGGCGGAGGTTGCAGTGAGCCAAGATGGCACCATTGCACTCCCTCTGCCTGGGCAACAGAGTGAGACTCCGTCTCAAAAAAAAAAAAAAAAAAAAAATCAAATCGTTCTTAAAGTTTGTTATGAAAACTCCTCCCACCATTTCCCCTCCCTGGGACAGCCTGTTTCACCTCTCCCAGCATTTTATACTGATATTTACCTCCAGGTCTCTAAATAATGTGCTTATATTGCCCCTCCTTGCTTTTTCATTTTAGGCATTATATGAAGACCCTTTCTCCCCACCCCCGCCCCTCGCAATGACTTAGCTCTGCCTTCCCCTCCCCACCCCCTTATCCCTTCTTTCTCCCAGAGTTCTTAATTATACTGACTTAGTTACAGCATTAATTAGCATTTACAGTATTACGAGCATGGAAATATCACAGGCAAGACACTACACTATTTTCTAGCACTACTTTTTGTTTTCCTAGAGCCGGTACTTGGTTTTTCATTTGTTTAGCTTGTTGTGGTTGTGTGTGTGTGTGTTTCTTTTTTTTGTTTTTGAGATGGAGTCTCACTCTCCCAGGGTTGTGTGTGAGTGAGTGAGATGGAGTCTCACTCTGTCTCCCAGGGTTCTGTGTGTGTGTGTGTGTGTGTGTGTGTGTGTGTGTGTGTGTATGTTTGAGATGGCGTCTCACAATCCCAGGTTTGTGTGTGTGTGTGTGTGTGTGTGATGAAGTCACTCTGTCTCCCAGGGTTCTGTGTGTGTGTGTGTGTATGTTTGAGATGGCGTCTCACTCTCCCAGGTTTGGGTGTGTGTGTGTGTATGTGTGTGTGTGTGTGATGGAGTCTCACTCTGTCTCCCAGGGTTCTCTGTGTGTGTGTGTGTGTGTGTGTGTGTGTGTGTGTGTTTGAGATGGCATCTCACTCTCCCAGGTTTGGGTGTGTGTGTGTGTATGTGTGTGTGTGTGTGATGGAGTCTCACTCTGTCTCCCAGGGTTCTGTGTGTGTGTGTGTGTGTATGTTTGAGATGGGGTCTCACTCTCCCAGGGTTCTCTCTCTGTGTGTGTGTGTGTGTGTGTGTGTGTGTGTGTATGGTATCATAGGCGAGAGCCACTGGGCCGAACAATATTCTACTGTGTAGATTACCATATTTTGTCCATTCATTCATTGCTGGGCATTTGGGTCGTTTTCCACTTTGTGGCTATTATGAATAATGCCGTTGATGAACACTCATGTACACACTTTTGTAAAGACATATGTTTATAATTCTCTTGGGTATAAGTAGGAGTGGGATTGCTGGGTCATATGGTTATTACTGGTGGAAGGTATCAGAGTTACCGGCAAATCCGTATGGGTCTGCAGCAACCTCAGTTCTTGCCTCCCCGGAAGAAATAATTCGACTGAGGTCAAAAAAAGAGATCAAGGCAAATTTTCAGAGCAGGAATGGAAGTTTATTTTAAAAGGCTTTAGAACAGGAAAGAAAGTAAAGTAAGCTTCGAAGAGGCCCAAGCCGGCAACTCAAAGAACAAGTGTGATGTTTAACCTTGATCTGAGGACTTTATAGGCTCGCCCACTTCTGGTGCCTTGTGCCCCTTTCCCATGATTCTTCCCACAGGTGGGCTTCCCACATGCGCAGTGCCCTCCTTACCCTTGGGAAGTGAGCACGTGCAGTGTGTTTAGGAAGCTGTGCGCGTGCCCATCTGAGGCTTTCTTCCCTTTTCTGGTGGGGGGCCCCCAGGAGGTCCATCATTTTGTCTCTTAATGCATATGTCTTGGAAGTTGCTTCTCCCTGGCACCTGCTTTTAATTAATACATTAGTGCAGTAGGTGTGGACCGTCAGGAAATGGGCTCTCGCTGGGGCCAGCTGCCAATTTATCACTGTTAGAGAGGCAATGCACTAACTGCCGAACCACCACCCGACATTCCTACTGGGTTGGGGGAGAGTCCTCTCTGCCTGGCTCACGCCTGTCTGACTACCTGTAACATGGTTACTGGATGTTTAACTTTTTTTTTTTTGTGAGACGGAGTCTCGCTCTGTCGCCCAGGCTGGAGTGCAGTGGCCGGATCTCAGCTCACTGCAAGCTCCGCCTCCCGGGTTCACGCCATTCTCCTGCCTCAGCCTCCCGAGTAGCTGGGACTACAGGCACCGCCACCTCGCCCAGCTAGATTTTTGTATTTTTTAGTAGAGACGGGGTTTCACCGTGTCAGCCAGGATGGTCTCGATCTCCTGACCTCGTGATCCACCCGTCTCGGCCTCCCAAAGTGCTGGGATTACAGGCGTGAGCCACCGCGCCCGGCCTGGATGTTTAACTTTTTGAGGAATCACCAAACTATTTTCCAAAGCAGCTGCACCATTTCACATTCACACCAGCAATTTATGAGGGTTTCACCTTCTCCACATCCTCAACAACACTTGTTCTTTATTCTACCCATCCCTGTGTGTGTGAAATATTATCTCATTGTGGTTTTGAATTGCATTTCTCTAATGACTAATGATGTTGAGCATCTTTTCATGTGCTTATTGGCCATTTGCATATCTTCTTTGAGGGAATGGTTATTGAAAACCTTCACTCAGTTAAAAATCAGATTATTTGTCCTTTTATTGTTGAATCATATATTTATATATTTTAGATGTGTAGATATGTGTCCTTTGTATGATATATGTATTGGTAATATTTTCTTCCCTGTCTTGGCTTGCCTTTTTTTGTTGTTTTGTTTTGTTTTTGAGATGGAGTCTCGATCCATTGCCCAGGCTGGAGTGCAATGGCATGATCTTCAGTCAACACAACCTCCACCTTCTGGGTTCAAGACATTGTCCTGCCTCAGCCTCCCGAGTAGCTGGGACTACAGGCATGCGCCACCATGCCTGGCTAATTTTTGTATTTTTTGTAGAGATGGGGTTTCACTCTGTTGGCCAGTCTGGTCTTCTGACCTCATGATCTGCTGCCTTCGTTTCCCAAAGTGCTGGGATTATAGGTGTGAGTCACTGCATCCAGCAGGCCTTTTGTTTTTTTATGATATCTTTCAAAGAGTAAAAGGTTTTAATTTTGATGAAGTTCAGCTTATCAATTGTTCATGTTTTGTGTGTGTGTGATGTTTTTTGTTGTTGTTGTTTTGTTTTTTGTTTTTTTTTGAGATGGAGTCTCACTCTGTTGCCAGGCTGGAGTGCAGTGGTACAATCTCAGCTGACTGCAACCTCCACCTCCTGGGTTCAAACAATTCTCGTACCTCAGCCTCCTGAGTAGCTGGGATTACAGGCACATGCCACTACACCCAGTTAATTTTTATATTTTTAGTAGAGACAGGGTTTCACCATGTTGGCCAGGATGGTCTCGATCTCCTGACCTCATGATCTGCCCACCTCGGCCTCCCAAAGTGCTGGGATTACAGGTATGAGCCACTGCGCCCAGCCTGTGCTTTTTTGTGTTCTAAGAAAACTTCGTCCAGTTCAAGATATAAATATTTTCTCCTATGTTTTTCTTCTATACATTGTATAATTTCAGATTTTACATTTAGGTCTTTGATCTGTTCCAGTTAGTTAATTTTTATATATGGTGTGAGGTAAGGGTCTTGGATAACATTTAGGATGTTTCCAACATTATTTCTTATTTCGTACGAGGCAGAATGGGAGTCTCACTCCCCTATTTTTTTTCTCCCTCGCCTTATTCCATATACCTTATAGGAAATGTGTTTTTTTGTTTGTTTGTTTTTTAAGAGTAAAAAGACAGAAAGATTTGCTAATATGGGGGTAGCCAGTATACTCTTTTTTTACTCAATAGTGTCATGTTGCTTTCCCTACATGACTTTTTTAAGTTTTTTAGATAGAGTCTTGTTCTGTCACCCAGGCTGGAGTGCAGTGGCACGATCTCGTGTCACTGCAACCTCCGCCTCCCTGGCTCAAGCAATTCTCCTGCCTCAGCCTCCCAAGTAACAGGATTAAAGACATGTGCCACCACTCTCAGCTGATTTTCATATTCTTAAAAGAGATGGTTTTGCCATGTCGGCCAGGCTAGTCTTGAACTCCTGGCCTCACGTGATCCACCTGCCTTGGCCTCCCAAAGTGCTGTGAATACAGGAGTGAGCCGCCATGCTTGATCAATATTATCTGACTTTTATTTTTTATTTTTATTTAGTTTTTCCAATCTGGATGGTATACAAGGGATATCTCAGTTATGATTTTGATTTCTGTAATTACTAGGGAGTTAAACATTTCTTGTCATACTTGTTAACCATTGGGATTTCCCTTACATGAATTGCCTATTATAACTATAATCCTTTTTTTTTTTTTTCTCTTAGAGACGGAGTATCACTCCGTTGCCCAGGCTGGAGTGCAGTGGCCCCATCTTGGCTCACTGCAACCTCCGCCTCCCGGGTTCAAGCAGATCTCCTGCCTCAGCCTCCAGAGTAGCTGGGAGGGACTACAGGGACCTGCCACCATGCCCAGTTAATTTTTTGTTTTTATTTTTTGTATTTTTGGTAGAGACGGGGTTTCACCATGTTGGCCAGGCTGGTCTCGAACTCCTGACCTCTGGTGTTCTACCCGCCTTGGCCTCCCAAAGTGCTGGGATTACAAGCATAAGCCACTGCGTCCGGTCGACTATAACCATTTTTATGTTGATATTTTTCCTATAGTTCCCCTGATTTTCTTCTTAATTTGTAAAAATTCCTTGTATATGCCAAAATATAATTTCATAATAGTTTATTTTATTTATGAAATTATAAATAGGGTCCACAGGAGTGGAGTGAACAGCGTACACACCACTAACTGTCTGAAGGTTGAGGAGGCACTGAGGACCTAGGTGGTGGTGGGGTGGCCACCACCATTTAATAGACTGAAAATTAGGATGGAAGTTGGGGGTGTGGTGGAACAGGGCCACAGGGAGTGGGTTGTCAACAGTCGAAAAGTAGGCAGAGCCCTTCGGATGTGGCCGACTGGCTGTCATGCAGCTGCGGTGCCTGGAGAACTCGAGATCTTCTCCGTCAGCATGGCAGAGGATGAGCAAGTGGGAAAACCACACAGGGCTTTTTATTGCGGAGTCTGGAGGTGGTGTTTCATTGGCTGGAGTAAGTCACATGGCTCTGCCAAGTGTGAGAGGTCTGAGTAGGACAAGACTCTGCGTCTGGTAGGGAGGAGATTGGGACCAGTGACCACTAGTCATATTCACCGCAGGATGTCTGCTGCCGTCCCCTGGGGGCAGGCCTGGCCTTGCAGCCCACCCGGCACCCACCTCGGGAGGGGAGAAACTGCAGGGCTCTGGGAGCGCTGCCACCAGGGAGCGGCTGCTGGGATGAGCCAGGAAGGAGGAAGGGAGGGGGAGAGGGGCTTGGGTCCCGTGATGCTGCCTGAGGAGGGCCGGTGGACACTGCCTGGGGCTCCCTGCCAGGCCCTATTGGCTAACAGTATGCTTTTGTTTTCAGTAAGGAACCTCCTCTCCTGCCTTTCATTCTGAGTGCATTGCAAAGGGCTCAGGGAGGGGCAACTCCACATAGGAACTGTGATGGGTTATGGGCAACGCATTACTGTCTTCTTCCATCTTTTCTGTGTGTTCCAAATTTCCTAGTGTGGAGGAATTTCTGGGATAAGTAGGGAGAATAACAAATGTGTGATAAATGTGTGCAGGGTGATGTGGTAGATGAGGCTCCTGCCCAGAGTGAGGGCTCCTTCCCCTGACATGGGCATCTCCAGGGCCTCCCTGTCCGTCCCATGGGCATCCTTATTCCTGGCTCACACCGGTGGGGTCACCTCCCCAGGGTTCCCACTTGGTAGCTGAGGAAAGTGGGGCTCAGCTGGCTTGTGGGCCCTGCCTGAGGCCACACGGTGTGCCGGTGGTGAAGCGGGCTTGGAGCTTCCGGATGCTGGGCTGGCCGTCTCACTCCTTCCCCTCTGCATTGGTGCTGGCCTAGGCTGAGGCTGCCCAGGAGACCACATTAGACACATCTGAAACCCTCTGTCTCTTCAGGAGAGCAGACTCAGATGTAAATTCCTTCAGCCCCCAAGGAGCTAAAAATAAGAGGCCTGTGCCCCTAGAACAACCCAGGAAAGGCCATGTGAAAACCCAGCAGCTGGGGGCGGAGACCAGGGGCGCGGGGGCCCAGCAGTGTTGGAGGGGTGGAAACAGGATGTGAGCAGAGAGGGGGCTGTGAGAAGCAAGGTGACACCCAGCAGAGGCGGCCACCTGGTACAGCGAGTTCTGAGCCACGGAAAAAGATCCTGGGCTGCGTGGGCGCCCTTACATCCTGCTCCGAGACAGGCCTCCCCCGTTCGGCCTGGCCCTTGGCCAGGGCAGAATCTGGCCCCTGCACTGGGATGGTGGGCAAGAGGAGGACAGGATATTGCCTTTCAGAGAGATGGGGATTAAACCGTAATTAGGGCTCCCAGCTCCCCCAGGGAGGCCTGGTACCTACCCAAGGCCACCAATGGAGACACAGGGCAAACAGCTCACCGGCTGTCCGTCAGCCAACACTGCGGGCCAGGCCTGAGCCAGGTGCGGGGAACGTGAGCCCGCCAAGGCCCACTCCCTGCCTTCAGGGAGGCACCAGTGTTGGGTGGGTGCCTTGATGAGGCCTGTGAAGGCCAGAGGTGAGCCCAGGTTCTGGGAGGCTCTGGGAGAAGCCCTTGATTCAGCCTGGGGATCTGGGAAGCCTTCCTGGAGGAAGTGAGGCCTGAGGGGCCTCAAGGATGGGCAGGGGAGGGGTGGGTGAAGCCATTCCGGGCAGATCGGCCAGCACAGGGTGCAGAGGGAATCCCCAGCCTGAGTGGTGTGATCAATGTCACCGGGGCCTTTGTGCCCCCCTAGCCTGAGCCCGCCCCTCTTGGCCTGCTCAGGGCTTTTCCTGAGACCCCTCCTCTGAAGTCTGCAGCCTCCCTGCTGGCCCATCGTTCTCCTTCCTTGTCAGGTCCATGGCTCCCCCACACCTTCAGCCAGCCTTGGGGTTCTCCTTCACAGTCCAGACCACAGTCAAATCCCGCGTAGTGGCAGCCTTGTCCCCCCGCTTCCCCAGCAGCCCCAATTGAGGGGTGCCCTGAGGCTTACTGAGTCACCATCTCCTTCTGGTGGTTCAACGCTTTTTCCTTGATTTGTAATCGGACTTTTTCTCTTAGAGTTTTTCATACACATTTATGTTCATGTAGAACGTAGGCCAGGTGCGGTGGCTCATGCCTGCAATCCCAGCACTTTGGGAGGCCGAGACAGATTGCTTGAGCCCAGGAGACCAGCCTGGGCAACACGGTAAAACCCCATCTCTACCAAAAATATAAAAAATTAGCCGGGTGTGGTCACGTACGCCTGTGGTCCCAGTTACCCAGGAGGTTGAGGTGGGAGGATGGCTTTTGTATGGGAGGTTGAGGCTGCAGTGGGCTGTGATCAACCACTGCACTCTAGCCTGGGTGACAGAGTTGCCTAAAAAAGAAAAAAAAAAAACCAAAAACAAAACTGAAATGAAACAAACCAAAAAACAAACAAGAATGTAGAGCTTTCTCTTTTTTGTTTTTATTGAAATGGGATCATACTACACGAACTTATTTGGCAACTCACTTTTCTTCACTTTATCTAGGAGCTTGTTCTGGATCAGCGTGTGTAGATTTACCTCATCATTTGTTTTTACAGATACTTGATAGAAGAGTAAAAATTTTGTATTCCATTTTTCCTCCCGATACAGACAATGCTGCCTCGAAAATCTTTGGACAAGTTTCTTTACCCAGAAGAGAGGTTGCAGGGTTGAAGAGCATGTGCTTTAAACATTTGGATAGGTTCTGTCAAATTGCTTTCTTTAAAAAAATGTTAGCAACTTACACTCCCACCAGAAAGGCACAAGTTCACTCATTCTCCACCCTCCCCAGTTCTTGAATGTTTGCCAGCCTGACGGGTGGATCATCGCGCTGCCTTGTTTTAGTGGGTAGAGCATGGCTTTTGTGGATTACTGGAGATTTGCGTTTCTTGGTCGGTGAGTTCTGTGTTGCTATTCTTTGCCCCTTTTCCTGTTGTGTTGTTTGACTTTTTCTTATTTGTTTTTGGACGCCTTGCATCTTTACTCACTTTCTTCACACTCTCTGTCCTCTTTTCCTGCTGGGCTTTTCTCCATAACCACCATCTGACGTACGATGTGTTTATTTCTTTGTTGCTTGTCCTCCCCACCCCATTAGAATGTGAGAACCAAGAGGGCAGGGGTTTTGTCACTTGTCTATGTGAAGGTTTCCAGCACTTGAGACAACGCCTGGTGCCTAATAGGCACCCTCCAATTAACTGTTGGATGAATGACTGAATGAATGAATGATATTTTGCCTGTCACTTGCTTTCAAATATTTTCTTTCTTTTTGTTTTTTGAGATGGAGGTTTGCTTTTGTTGCCCAGGCTGGAGTGCAATGGCTCAGTCTCGACTCACTGCAACCTCTGCCTCCTGGGTTCAAGCAATTCTCCTGCCTCAACCTCCCGAATAACTGGGATTACAGGCACGCGCCACCACGTCTGGCTAATTTTTGTATTTTTAAGAAGAGACGGGGTTTCGCCACATTGGTCAGGCTGTTCTCGAACTCCTGACCTCAGGCAAGCCACCCATCTTGGCCTCCCAAAGTACTGGGATTACAGGCGTGAGCCACCATGCCCAGCCTGTTTCTAAATATTTCCTCCATCTTTGTCATTCACCCTTTACTTTTGTTTGAGGTGAGTTTGAGCATACAGAAACTTTAAAAAATTTTTAAGTTTATTTTGTTTTTTTTCTCTCCAACTTTTTTTTTTTTTTTTTTCCTGAGACGGAGTCTCGCTCTGTCGCCCAGGCTGGAGTGCAGTGGCCAGATCTCAGCTCACTGCAAGCTCCGCCTCCCGGGTTTACGCCATTCTCCTGCCTCAGCCTCCCGAGTAGCTGGGACTACAGGCGCCACTACCTCGCCCGGCTAGTTTTTTGTATTTTTTAGTAGAGACGGGGTTTCACCGTGTTAGCCAGGATGGTCTCGATCTTCTGACCTCGTTATCCACCCGTCTCGGCCTCCCAAAGTGCTGGGATTACAGGCGTGAGCCACCGCGCCCGGCCCATGATCTCCTTTTCTATGGCTGTGTAGTCTTCCGTGGTATATTTGCACCACATTTTCTTTATCCAGTCCACCGCTGATGAGCATTTAGGTTGATTCCTCCTCCTTGCTATCGTGCATAGTGCTGCAATGAGCATTTGCGTGCATGTGTCTTTGTGGTAGAATGACTTATGTTCCTTTGGGTGCGTACCCAGTAACGAATTGCTGGGTGAAATGATAGTTCCGCTTTAAGTTCTTGGAGAAATCTCCAAACTGCTTTCTACAGTGGCTGAACTAATTCACGTTCCCACTGGCAGCACAGAAGTGTTCTCTTTTCTCTGCAACCTCTTCAGAATCTGTTATTTTTTGCCTTTTTAATAGTAGCCATTCTGACTGGTGTGAATTGTTATCTCATTGTGGTTTTGATTTGCCTTTCTCTAATAATTAGTGATACTGACCATTTTATTAATATGCTTGTTGGCCACATGCATGTCTTCTTTTGAGAAGTGTCTGTTCATGGCCTTTGCCCATTTTTATTATTTTTATTTTTATTTTTTTTTTCTGAGACAGAGTCTTGCTCTGTCACCCAGGCTAGAGTGCAGTGGTGAGGTCTCGGCTCACTGCAACCTCTGCCTCCTGGGTTGAAGTGATTCTCCTGCCTCACCCTCGCAAGTAGCTAGCTGGGGCTACAGGCGCGAGCCACCATACCTGGCTAATTTTTGTATTTTTAGTTGAGACAGGGTTTCACATGTTGGCCAGGCTGGTCTCTTGAACTCCCGTCCTCAAGTGACCTGCCTGCCTTGGCCTACAAAAGTGCTGGGATTACAGGCATGAGCCATTGCACCCAGCCCTTTACCCATTTTTTAAACTGGGGTTGTTTTGTGCTTGTTAAGTTCCTTATAGATTCTGGATATTAGAACTTTGTTGGATGCATAGTTTGCAAATATTTTCTCTTGTTCTGTAAGTTGTCTGTTTACTCTGTTGATAGTTTCTTTTTCTGTGCAGAAGCTGTTTAGTTTAATTAGGTCCCATTTGTCAATTTTTGGTTTTGTTACAATTGCTTTTGGAGTCTCTGCCAGGGCTTGTGTCCAGAATGGTATCTCCTGGGTTTTCTTCTAGGGTTTTTATAGTTTTTATATGCCTGGGAGCTCTGGGGAAGAGAGCCTGCATACCAGCCTGAGCTCCTAGTCCCCACTTAAACCTGGGCCACTGTCCTGTCAGCCAAATTGAACTGCTGCCGACATACCTGGGTGCCACTGAGAGGTTTCCAGCAGAGCAATTTAGAAACTTAGAAAGTTCATTCCGGATGCTACAGGAGGAGGGGCGAGGCTGGAACCAGAATGGAGGTGGGGTCTGTCAACCCCCTCCAGCCAAAAACCACGAGGAACACAGCTGCAGTTGAACAAATCGGGCATATTTGCAGCGAGGGCAAACACACAGTGCCAGCAACCGTGGGCGTCTGGGCAGGAGGCGTGAGAGAGCACCTGTGCCACAGGCTGGGCTGTCCTGTGACTCGCCTCAATGTGTTGTGGAGAATTGGACTCCAACTCTTGACAGAAGAGCGTCAAAATGTTGTAGTCATTTTTGCACTATGTCCCAAGGCCATTCCTCTTTTTTGGGCTGGGGGAACAAGAAGAGGGAAGACGTTGTCAGTGCCTGGGACAGCTAGGGCTGTGCAGAGGGGCCGTTATGGGAGCGGGAGTCCCAGAGGGACCCAGCCCAGCCCACACCTTGGTGTCAGGACAGAGGGGGAGCAGGGGTGGAAGTCCCCAAGACTCTTTCCCCGCTTCGCCTCCTGGTGCCTTCTGGCTGAGGAGTCAGGAAGCAGAGAGCAACAGAGCCCACCTGACTGTCCACGCGTGGCAGCCTGTGGGCCCAGAGCAGGGAGGAGAACGGGTCTGGGAAGGGGAAGGGGAAGGGGAAGGGGACAGAGAGTAGCAGGGAGGAGAACGGGTCTGAGAAGGGGAAGGGGAAGGGGACAGAGAGTAGCAGGGAGGAGAACGGGTCTGGGAAGGGGAAGGAGAAGGGGAAGGGGACAGAGAGTAACCAGCAAAGCCACTGCATTCCCAGAGCCCAGAGCGGTGCCTGGCACATAAGGGCTGCCCCACAAACACATGTTGAATCTCACGGAGGTCTTGGTTCTGGGCAGCGCCCCTCTGTGTGTGATCCTTCTGGGGAAATTCCAGGGTGGAGGAGAAGTTTATTGAAGGGGCAAGAAGGGGCTGGGGCCAAAAACAGTGACCAGCCCCCTCTCGTGACCTAGCTGCTGGCTCTCTCACGACTCTTCTTGCCCCTGACGTGACTGGGCCATCCTAGTGCAGCCTCTCTGGACCTCACTGGCCAGGGTTTGAGGGCCTCCTGCCCAGCTAGGACAAGAAGGGGCTGTGCAGGCGGCCAGGCCCCCTGGGCCCACCTTGGACTCCTGGATCCCCCGTGCCCTGAGCCACTCAGCAAGCCTTGCCCGAGCACTGCTGGGCAGCAGGCCCTGAGGCGATCCTCTCGGGAGCAGTGGCCGCCGCACACCAGCATGGATTTCTTCCGTCCCAGCACCTGCTGGGAGCCGATGACGGAGCCTACAGAAAGGGCCGCTGATCAGGAAAAGAAAGGTTCTCTTAGCATAAGCAGCCCGGAGATGCCCAAGGAAGGGGCCCAGCTAGGTGGGGCAGGGGGTCGCTGTCTGTGACGCTGCCCCTGAACTGACAACCGCGGGGCCTCTACCCTCCCTGACTGCCCTTTCTTGCCCCACAGGATCCAAAGTTGGGGAGTCAAGGGCCAGGAGGCTGAGAGGTGCCAGAGGAGGGTCCTGGGGAAGGCTTTGTCCTCGGCTGTGAGAGGAGCTTACACGTGGGCAGAGGGGCCAGGAAGAGCCCTATGCCTGGGGAGGGGCCACGGGGCAGAACAAAGGCTTCTTCTGGGGTCTCCCTATAGGTGGGGGCTCCCCCTGTCCTGGGAGGCCAGCCCACTTGCCTGCACTCATGAGTCTGTTGTTCCTACATTATTTTAATTATTTACATATGGCAGACCCTTCACAGCTTCCAAAATACCTTCCCGGATGGTGGCTCACTCAGTTCCCACAACAGTAGGGTGAGGTGGCGCTGCCCGGACCCCTTCCCCAGCGAAGCAGCGGGGGCAGAGTGACATGATTCAGCACTGCCGCCGCCCACACAGAGGGGCTCCCCCTCCTCGCACGCCATGAGGGAAGGCATGTGCGCCCTGCTGCTGGCGTGTTAGCAGTTTCAATTTCCTTTGACTGGGACTGTGGGGCCTCCTCCCCGCTGGGGCCTGTCACCGTCCCAGCCCTGGACCCAGCAGGGGACTTCCTCCACCCAGGGAGGGGTGCAGGGAGAGCCGCACTTGGCTTCAGCTCAGGGCTTCTGGGCTGCCGGATGCTGCCTGACCCTATGGTTCCCAACCCATGTGGCCACGTGCTCACCCATTTTCTACTCCGTGCCAGGGCCAAGAAGTCTGTAAGCCCCTCCTCCTTCCTCTGCTACCGACCTGTCCCCAGTCCCCAGGGGCTCCTTGGGGAGGTGGGAGATGACTGAGGATGAGCCCAGTGGTTCTTCTGTGACCTGTTCCTCCTGCCCTGTGGGAACCGTGGCTGTGCATTGGTTCTGTCCACAGCCGTACTCGCCCAGTGTGGCTCTGGCAGGGGCCACCCCCGTGTTCGGATATGGGGGCCTTCCTGGGGGGATCGTGGCTGACCTGGGGACAGGCAGGCTCTGCTGAGGAGGGGAAGGCAGCGCGGCTCTGGGCAGCCTGTACAGGACACGTCTTCTGCCCCTCCAGCCTCTTGCTTGGGATTCACCCAGAGTGACTCACTTTCCCTCTCCAGGCCTCGGTTTCCATATCTGTAAAGAAGGGCTGACGACAATCCCTGGGGTGAGGACGGAGGGAGACATCCAAGAGGGTGGAGTGTGCGTGGAGGCAGCTGCATGACAGCAAGTCCCTGAGGGCTTCACGATGCTGCAGGCCACCCGAGAGGGAGCCACCCGCTCCGCCAGGGTGATGGGGAAGCTTCACGGAGGAGGCAGCACTGGTGCTGGCCCCTGGGAGGCGGGCACGAGGGCGTTCTGAGTCCATGAGGAGGGCACTGCACACAGAGTGGCTGCAGTGAGCAAGGTGGTTTGGGGGCCGGGGGCCAGTGGGAAGAACTGAGCTGGGCTTTGCTGAAGAACATGAACCAGGTAAGGGGAAGAAAGGATGGGGCCTTGACTCCCTACCGAAGGGTGTGGATGCATCCCCGAGGCAACTCCAGGGAGCCGGGACTCAGTGAGATTTCCCTCAGGGAAGAAGACTTGGGCTGTGTGGGAGGGATGGGCAGACAGGGCTGGGAGAGGCAGAGGTGCCAGGACCTGGGGGGTGGCTGTTATCATAGTCTGGTTAGGAGACAACAGGGCCTGGTTGATTCTGAAACCGGCTGGTTGGTTTGGGAAACCTCTGCCGCAACCTCACATTGGCCCCCAAACCAATTTGTCACACCACTTGGAGTCACCCAGCGTGGGCCCTGGTGTGGGCACATGACATGCCGGGTCTCTGATCCCTTTGCAGCGTGGAGTTAACCACGTCTCTCCTTCTCCGGTTTAAAAAGCAGTGCGTGTTTCTTCTTCTCATATTTTTTTGCCATCATTCCAAACAAATTCTGGAGAATAAGAAAAAGGGAAAAGTGTGTTTGAAGTGGGCTCACCTCTCGGCCAAGGTGGAGGGGTTCTCCAGCCCCTGGAAGATGGCAAACCCATCTGGGGTTCTCACCCACATCTAATGTGTAGCCACATGGGAGGTCCCATGCCCTGGGTCCTGGGCACACACGCATTTCTGTTCTGTTCCCATTGGGTGGGGGTGGGGGACTGCTGGGCTCCAACCAAGATCAGATGGTGCCAGGGGCATGGGCGGCAGCGTGGGCAGGGGCATGTCAGGCCTCCTCTTCCTTGGAGGACCTCACCGCCATCGAGAGGCAGGACCGATGCACAGAGCCCAGGGGTCTTAATGAGGAAATGATGGGCTGGAGTCCCAGTTCTGCCTTGACATTGGGGAAAAAATTCCTCATCTACCAAATGGAAATAGCAACTAATTCCTGTCTCGCAAAATGATGTGAAACTGATGAAAAGTGTGATTTAATGTCGCGAGCTCATGGTAGGTTCACAATAATGGGAAGTTATTGGAAAACATTGCCAAGTAGATCTTGTTTTTAGCCAGAATGAGGCAACATCCAGGTGCCTGGTGCTGCTGGAATGGAGCCGAGCAAACCCTCTGGATCTTGAGCCCGGGCAGTTGGAGCCAGGCCCCCGGCTACTCTGGCCTCCAGGATCTGGGGAGGACGGAGCAGCTTCTGGGAGCTCACTGACTGGGGCCATTAGCAACTAGACATTCTGGGCTGGGATCTGAGGCTGAGCAGAGAGGTCTGGTGGGCGGAGAAGGGTGGAGGCAGGTGAAATCCTGGTGCATGCAGAAGCCACCAACAATCCTGTTGTACCTGGTGAGCGACCTGTGTTGAGGTGATGTGGCTGTTCTCCCGCCTCAAGGAGGGACTTCAGTCCCCAGAGGGAGAAGACTTTGGCTCTGGGCACCTTCCCTGGAGGGCGTGGGAAGCTCCCCTACATTGTGACCTTGGGCCTTTATCCTGTGGGTTTCTCTGGTCCAGCAGGCCTGGCCAGGGCAAGGCTGGGCACGTGCAGGCCTGTCTGCAGACCTGGCGCTCAGGAGCAGTCCCGGAGCACCTCCTCTGGCCTCCAGGAGTGCGTCGCAGGTGAAGAGGCAGCCGTGCTTGAGCCCGGAATGGACGAGAAGTCAGGAGGACTGGGCTGGGACACAGAAGGTTCCACAGAGGAGGCGGCTCCAGCAATCCAGGGGCAGAGAACGGCAAGAGTGGGGTGTGGAAGTTGGGGTTG
Source organism: Macaca nemestrina (assembly GCF_043159975.1). Classification (NCBI taxonomy): domain Eukaryota; kingdom Metazoa; phylum Chordata; class Mammalia; order Primates; family Cercopithecidae; genus Macaca; species Macaca nemestrina. The sequence goes on from NC_092137.1 coordinate 122,017,916, forward strand.
CAGTGTGAATGGGGGTCGTGGCGAGTGATCTACGCCAGGCCCGTGAGTGGGGATTGGCTGTCACCACTACGGTCTCTGAGCAGGGAGAGGCAGGCTCTATACTGGTTCATCTTGGGCCAGGCACTGGCATCAGGGGCCTCAGTCCTTTAAGTCCACACGAGGGGCAGGAGTCCTGGGAGAGGCTTGCCAGGGCATCCTGGCAAGGGTGGGCCAGGACCAGCATCCCTGCCTCAGCCACTGCTCAGCTCCCCTCCCTTGGCCTCCTCTGGCTGAGCGGGATATTTACTGAGGGTAGGGGGGTGGCCTGAAGATGGGGAGCAGTGAGGGGCTGGGGAGGAGGAGAGAGATGGGTGAGGAGGAAGAGAACAGAGTGACAGTGGGTAGGTAGAGAGACAGGAGAGAGAAGGGAGGAGGGCAGGTGGCCCGCCAGCTGCAGGCCCTTCCCTGCTGGCACACAGGGTGCCTCCCTGGGCACCACCCTCCTGCCCTTCTCCGGGGTCCTCCCACAGGGTCTGGGTAAGGGCAGCACACCCTGCGGGCCATCCTGTGTCCCTCGTGCCTCTCCCTTGCCCTCAGCACCCAGGCCAGCAGAGAGGAGCCTCCTGGCTTGGGGGCTCTGGCTCAGTGGCTGCTGTCTTTGGGGCTGTCCCCTGGGGCCCTCACTCGGCCCTGCTCCTGGGTGATCTCACAGCCACAGCCGGCCAGCCCCGTGCTGGCAAAGCACTAGGTGTGCCTGACCCCTGCAGGCTCTAGGAAGCTGGACCTAGGTCACTACTGCCTTTGCCAGGCCCCGCCTGAGAGGCCCTTGGTGGCCACTGGGAGCCACTGCTCCAGGGCCTTTCCTCTCTCAGACTAAACCTGAGTCCTGCCCCTGGGGAAACTGAGGCAGGCACTTCCTGCCCAGGCCCCGCTGTGGGTGAGTCGAGCTGGGGATAGGGCCACATACCTCTCGGGGCAGCAGCTACAGCCCTGAAGGAAGCAGGGGACATCGGCGGTGACCTCTTCTGGGTTGCAACACTCAATGAGAGATTCATTCATAGTCACAAATGTGTGGTGTGTGTGTTCTGGGGTGTGTATGTGTGTGTTGTGTGTGTGTGTGTGGCAGGTGTGTGGTCATCCCGTGTTTATGTGTGAGGAGAGGGCTGAGGCCAGGGCCCCAGAAATGGCCCTGCTTGAATGGCCCTTGCAGTCCAGGAACCTGCTTCCTTCCGGGTGGTGCTGGTCAAGTAAGGAAGGGGCCACTCACCTGCGCTGTCTGAGAAAAGGACTCAGGGCTTGTATCAGGCAGGGCTGTATCCATGTGAAATGTGGGCAGGGAGCTGGGGGGTGGCGGTGGGTCTCAGGGCTGGTGGTCAGGAGTGCAGGTTCATGGACTGTGCAGCTGGGGCATGCGAGCCAGGGGTGGGCCCCCCATGGATCTGGGGGCTTGTTCCTGGGGCCACTGGATCCATGGCAGGACTCATCACGGAGGGCTCTGTGGGCTGTCCCGGGGCCAGGGAAGCCACATCACCGTGGGCATGTCTGGGTGTCCGTGGGTAACGGAGAGGATGTTTAGGCTTGGCTGTGCAGCACCGCGCGCAGGAGGACAGCTGTGTGAGTGGCTTTGTAAGTGCAGGGTGTGTGCGTATGAGTCTGTGTGCACATAACACATGTATGTGTGTGCGCACACATGGCCCTCTCTGGGTGTCTGGACGCTCCATGAGCAGTGATGGCCTCAGCTTCTCCAGGTGCGGTCATTATCTCTCCAGGAAGTATCATCGGATTTGGGCCCTGATCCTCCCTGATCAGTCTCTTCCTGTCCGGCGTCACCCCAGCCATCTGTGCTCTAAACCTGAGCCTCAGCTCCCCGTGCCCCTCCCTCGCCCCTGCCTGCTGCAGCTCCCCAGCTCTCTCTGGCTGTGGCGGGGCCAACCTCCCTTCTCTGGCCTTCACCCTATGCCGAACAAATGCCCCTCTTCCAGATTATAAAACTGGGCAGCAGCTGGTCTCCTTCGGCTGCTCCCGGGCCCCGTCTCATGGAGGAGGAGCCGTGGCAGGGCCTGGGGTGACGGGGGAGAGGAGGGAACCTCATCCTTCCTCAGGAACCTGTTTGCCCTCTGCTCAGCGCAGACCTGGGAGCCACCCCCGCCCCTCTCTTTCTCATTGCCACCCCATCCCATCTGCCCACGATTCCTGCCAGCCCTGCCCCTGCTGTCCTGGAGCTTCCCTCATTTTTATTGCCACCCAGGGTCAAGTCAGCCCCCGTCCCCTGAATCACTGCATCAACTCCTGACCTTTCCCCACGGCCACTCCTGCACCACAGTCCACTCTCCACTCACAGGTTCCCTCCCCAGCCCACCCTGAGTCAGGACCTTCCAACGGTTCTCATTGTCCTTTTAATGAAATCAGACCCTGACCAGGGCCCCGGGCTCCACCAGAGCTCCTGCTGCAAGGCCTCTGTCCCTGCCAGAACTTCTGCCTCCTGCCGATCTTCCCTGCCCCAGCCCTGGCAGGCTCCTTGTCATTCCTGAAGTTGCCGTGGAAGGCCGTCTCCTCCGAGAACCCTCCCTGCTGCCCTCGCCCCTGCTCCGTCTCACGCCCCTCTGCAGCGTCATTGATAACATCTCCCAGTGTCTGCTGTGGTCTCATTCGTTTCCTTACTCCACCCATCTCTGGCCTTGCATTGGAAGGCCAGCCCCAGAGGGCAGGAACCTTGTGTGTCTCGTTCACGGCTGCATCCCTAGCACCCTGAAAGCAGCCAGCCTGGCACTCGGTAACACTTGGTGAGTGAATGAGTGCCGGGACCTGCAGGAAGACTGAAGCTCACGGTGTGCCCAGAGCCACAGAGCTGTGTGTGGTAGAGCTTGTCCTTGAACCTAAGACATTCGGTGGGTTGTCACAGTGGACAGAGTCTCAGAGTCTCACTCTGTTGCCCAGGCTGGAGTGTAGTCGTGCAATCTCAGCTCACTGCAACCCCTGCTTCCCAGGCTCAAGTGATTCTCGTGCTTCGGCCTCCTGAGTAGCTGAGACTACGGGCATGTGCCACCACTTCAGCCTAATTTTTGTGTTTTTAGTAGAGACGGGGTTTCACCATATTGGCCAGGTGGGTCTGGAACTCCTGGCCTCAAGTGATCTGCCCGTCTGGGCTTCCCAAAGTGCTAGGATTACAGGCATGAGCTGCCATGCCCAGCCTCATGGTGGGCTCTTTGACTGACATGCCTGGGGTGTCCGCTCTGGGCACCTGAGGACCTCTCTTTTTCCCTGGAGCTTGAGGCACGGTGAGGGATGAAGGCCTAGCCTGACAATGACTTCATCCCACATTGTGGATTTCAGCTTCCTGTGTCAGCTTCCTGTCGAGGGCTACCTGGGGGCACGGGGGCAAGTCCTCATGCCTGCAGAGATGCATCAAGGCCCACTCAGGGCTGGGCACTGAGCTTCCCAGTGGACTCAGAGGGGCAGTGCCCTGGGTACTGTGCATCCTCAAGGGGTTTGCAGCAGAGCTGGGGAGGTGGCACTAATGCCCTGAAGGTCCTCCAGGATGGCCGCTGAGAGAAAGGAGGGCTGTGGGCAAGAGTGGGAGGCAGATGGGAGGGGCCTGGAGGATGGGGACCTGGATTCTGGAGACAGTCAGGAGGTGACACAAAATTGTGAATTTCAGCCTTGGCTCTGAGAGCTCGGGCAAACTCCTCAGCCTCTCTGAGCCGTGGCTCCCCCATTTGTATTTGGAGTGCCGATCCCTCCCACCTGTGGGGCTCTTTGAGGTTTAAATGAGATAATTTCTGTTAAGCTCTTGGGATAAGTCAGGGCACGTGGCAAGCACACAATGGTGTCAGTTGTTGTGGTTGTCCCATGAAGCAAGAGACCCAGGCGGGAGGGTGTGTGCTGGGGACACCACATAGGCGGACCCACATGGACCCTGGCCAGGGGCAGGGCAGCCTAGTGGTTAAGCCCAGGTTCCAATCCCAGTTCTTCATTTGCATAGGGACCGTGTGGCCTTGGTTCTGCCCCCTAACACCTTTGGGCCTCAGTTTCCCTATTTGCAGAGCAGGGTAATGAGGCAGCTCTCCAGGGTGTGAGGCTAGACGCAGTGACGCTCCCAAGGCACCAAACACAGTGCCAGTGATCGCTCTTTTTAATGAAGGACGAGACCAATACCACACCGTAGGGAAGCAGCCCGCTTGTGTCTGACCAAGGCAAGTGGCCTCAGAGCCCCCACAGCTAACTGATGCCCAGAGCTGCCCCCGCCGCTGCTGCTGCTGCTGTGCTGGGATTGCTGGTTTTGGGGGGTGGCAGAGCGCTTGGCCTGGTCTTCGATGGTAGTTAAGGTGTCAGCAGTGCTGGTGAGGTGGGAAGGAGGTCCCTTTGTCAGTCCCCCTCCAACAGTGCACCCAGCTGTGGTCACAGGGGAGTCCCAGGAGGCCTCTTGTCACAGAGCCACTTGCCCTGTGCCCACAGTGAGGTCACTTTCTTTTATTTTTGCAGTTGCAAGATTTAATAGAGTGAAAACAGAGCTCCCATACGAAGGGAGGGGACCCAAAGAGGGGAGCCGCTGCCGGCTGGAATGCCTGGGTTTATATCCCGATCATTGTCCCTCCCTCTGTGCTCTCAGGCATCGGATGATTGGCTACGTCTTTACCTCCTGTTTTTGCCTAATCAGCATTTTAGTGAGCGCTCTTGACTATCTGATCGGCCGGGTGTGAGCTAAGTTGCAAGCCCCGTGTTTAAAGGTGGAAGCTGTTGTCACCTTCCCAGCGAGGCTTAGGGATTCTTAGTTGGCCTAGGAAATCCAGCTAGTCCTGCCTCTCAGTCCCCTCTCTCAAGTGCGGTCACATTTTGAGACTCCTTCATTTCTTGCCCAACTCTTACCAACGGCCACAACCTCCTCTTCCCTCCTTGGATAACCCGGGCCTAAGCCACAGCGCCTCTGGCTAGCGGGGCGGGAATCAGTTTCACTACCGGGAACCCCATGGGTTGGGCGCTACAGGTGTGCCAGGGGTGGGTGCCCAGGGAAAAGCCCAGAGAGGGGTTCCTTACACCCCTAGACCCAGGTCCATCTGGGAACACACACACACACAGTTGCTTTGCTGGACAGGCCCACAGGCAAGTGGGGCCTTGGCAATGAGTTCTCCCAGAGTCCCTTCCTCAAGCTGTGGCCTCCTCTCTTTTTTTTTTTTTTTTTTTTTGAGACGGAGTCTCGCTCTGTCGCCCAGGCTGGAGTGCAGTGGCCGGATCTCAGCTCACTGCAAGCTCCGCCTCCCGGGTTTACGCCATTCTCCTGCGTCAGCCTCCAGAGTAGCTGGGACTACAGGCGCCCGCCACCACGCCCGACTAGTTTTTTGTATTTTTTAGTAGAGACGGGGTTTCACCGTGTTAGCCAGGATGGTCTCGATCTCCTGACCTCGTGATCCGCCCGTCTCGGCCTCCCAAAGTGCAGGGATTACAGGCTTGAGCCACCGTGCCCGGCCGGCCTCCTCTCTTTATGGGAAACCATGGCAGAAGGGGGAATCAGATTCCACAGTACTGCACCTTCCGAAGCTGGAAGGGGCCATAGGATCCTTTCTCGGACAACGCGGCCTGATTCTGGCATCTCCTCCCTGCACTGCACGTTTTTCTTTTTTCTTTCTTTTCTTTTTTTTTTTTTTTGAGACGGAGTTTTGCTCTGTTGCCCAGGCTGGAATGCAGTGGCGTGATCTCGGCTCACTGCAGCCTCCACCTCCCGGGTTCAAGTGATTCTCCTGCCTCGGTCTCCTGAGTAGCTGGGATTACAGGCATGCGCCACCATGCCTGACTAATTCTCTGTATTTTCAGTAGAGACGGGGTTTCATCATGTTGGCCAGGCTGGTCTTGAACTCCTGACCTCAGGTGATCCGCCCGCCTCGGCCTCCCAAAGTGCAGGGATTATAGGCGTGAGCCACCACGCCTGGCCGTGCATCTCACTTTTTAAGATGTTTGGGTACCATCTGTTCCCAACAGTTTTCCTTAAGTAAACTCAGTTTTTACAAACCTAAAATTTACTTTAAAAGGAAAAGATGTCATTACTCTAGGTGGATAATTAGTATCATTTATCATGAACACAACAAAATCACAAAAGTATATATTGTTGAAGCAACGAGGTCAGTGCCTTGAGGGCAGTGCTTTGGGATTTACTGCTATATCCCCAGCACGTAGAACAGTACCTGGTACATAATAGGTTCTTTTTTTTTTTGAGACGGAGTCTTGCTCTGTCGCCCAAGCTGGAGTGCAGTGGCCGGATCTCAGCTCACTGCAAGCTCCGCCTCCCGGGTTCACGCCATTCTCCTGCCTCAGCCTCCCGAGTAGCTGGGACTACAGGCGCCGCCACCTCTCTCGGCTAGTTTTTTGTATTTTTTAGTAGAGACGGGGTTTCACCGGGTTAGCCAGGATGGTCTGGATCTCCTGACCTCGTGATCCGCCCGTCTTGGCCTCTCAAAATGCCGGGATTACAGGCTTGAGCCACCACGCCTGGCCCATAATAGGTTCTTGAAATGTATTTCTGAGTGCAGGATTGAGTCAGTGATAAATGCAGAAAGGAGCACTAAGCCTCTTGGTTAAAATGAGGAAAGGCAGGTATTAGGGGTTAGAGCCATGCCAGCCCCACGTGGAGACTTTCTTCTTGATGTACTCAGAAGGACGGATGGGCTTGAAAAAGGCAGAATGTCCTCCGCACATGGCTGGGGACTCCTCAGTGCTGGTCTGGATGCAGCCTCGAAGTGTCTGAGTACCCGAACGCCTGCTGGGGGCTGCACGCCAGGGTACCTGAAGCTCAGGGTGGCACCCGGGTGAGAGGCAAGGCCAGGGCTGGGGCGTGTCGCGGGCCCCCATGCATTTAGCCTGAGCGACGGTTCCCCTGAGGGGGCCTCCGCGTGTCCAGGAGAGCTTCCCCGGCAGCCCTGCTCCCGGGTGGTCCTGCTCACACACACGCATGCGACATGACGCATGACAGAGTGGGGAACAGACATCAGTCCTTTCGGCTGCAGGCTTCCTGCTCATCTTGGCCAGGAGGAGGACTTGCTAAGGGCTGGGTGCCCCAGGTGAACCCCCCGCCCCCACCCTGCACTGTGCTGGACACGCCTTCCTCACACAGGGGCTGTTCCTGGAGCCTGGCGCGTGGGGTATGAATCCGCACCTGGCAGGAGCCTGTGGGGGTGGCCGCCGCATCGGCGTGTTCGTCAGAGGCCTGGCACAGGAAACCCGACGTCATCCCTGACTCACCCCTCAGGCGGAGCTTGGGGTGGCCCCTCACGCTCACCTTCATCCCTAAACTGGCCCAAGCACTGTAGCCAAGCCTGTAGCCAAGCCACTCACCTCCCGCCCGGTGTGGGGCATCTGCTTGGGGGTGGGGGCTGGGAGGAGGAAGGAAGGCTCTGCAGCATCAGTGTGATGCTGAGTGAGGCAGCTGTGGAAGGCAGACTCGCCGTGCGGGGAGGTGGGTGGATGTGCTGCTGGGGCCAGGAAAGACCTGGAATCCCAAAGGCAGGAGCCAGTGACGCTTAAACAGCCGTCAAAATAGATGGTTATAAAAAGAATAACACGCAGAATCATCATTTGTTCCTGGTGAGTCTCACAGGTTTTCAATTTTTAAAAAAGTGCTGAGTCCAAACTTACTTGACAGTGTCTGCTCTGTAAGAGCCAGGCCGAGAAAAACAAAAACAGAGAGAGCTCTGAGCAGGGACCCCCAACCTGGGTCAGCCCCTTTCCATCCGGTGGCGAGGACCGGGTCCTGCTTCCAGAGCCTTCAGGCTGCGGGGCATCCAGCCTAGCAGAGACCCCTCCTCACCGCGTCCTCACCCTTACACCCAATGCCCTGCCTCCTCTCTGCTGTGGCTCCCAAGGCTGGGCTCTGGCAAACGGTGGTTGGGGAGACTCTGAGGGGGTGGTGGAGAGGAGCAGGCGTCCTGCACCATGATCGCCAGCGGCAGCACCCAAGGCTTGGGGGGCTTTTGTCAGAGCAAAAGCGGGAGAGGGACATGGGTTTGTGAGTCTCTCCCCCTCTTCTTACCCCAGCCCTGGGCTTTCACCCAGTAATTGGGGGTGGGGTTTTCCCCAGTTTGGGAGTAGGGAAAGAAGGCAAAGGAAGGCCCTCCTTCATGGCTAAGCTGGGCCTCCGTGAGTCCACGTTCCAGAGCTGAAAAGGGGACAGCCCCAAGGCAAATGGCCTCAAGGGGGTGACACAGGTGCAGCCACGTTAGGCAGCCATCACCAGTCCTGAGCTGGGTGGTGGCAGGTGCCTATAGTCCCAGCTACTCTGGAGGCTGAGGCAGGAGGATCATTTGAGCTCAGGAGTTTGAGGCCAGTGTAGGCAACATAACAAGATCCTGTCACTTAAAAAGAAAAAGAGACCACTGGTCGTGGCCAGGAGTGCCAGGTCCCAGGGACTGCGCTATCAGAGCAAACCTTCAGCAATGCTCTCCCCACATGCGGAACTCCCCGGCAAGGTATACCGGGTTCTCCAGGAGGGGAAGAGGCCCAGCTCAGCATAGGAGTTGGGGTCTGGAGCCCCTTACACGGCTGAGCTGAGTTCACTTCTGAATCAGGGATCCCACCTGGCTGGGGTCCTCTCACGGAGCTGGAAGGCTGTGGCTCCCAGCCCAGAAGCAAGACTGGACCTGATTGTCCTGCACGCTCTGTAATTTGCCCCTGGAATCAGCATTAAGTCATTTGGAGGCCGATGCCAATGATAAGGGCTCCTATCAGCCTCTGGGATCTGTGGCCCAGACTCCCCGGCTCTGTTGTGGACTTTGCCGCCTCAGCCTCCAGACTGGCTTGCCAGGGAGGGCAGGGCCTCAGCCAATTGCGCAGACGGTGGGGTAGCCTTAGAGCCTTGGAACCAGTGTGGAAGGGCCGCTGCGCCACGATGTGCTCCCCCTTACAGATGGAGACACTGAGACGGTGACGTGGCCCCAGGGACCTTTGGAGTCCTTGGGGTTTTCTCCTCTGCATCTGCTCTGACCCCAGCACACACAAGCTCCAGGTCCTTCTCACACGTAGTGGAACTGCACAGGTACCACGCTCCCGTGCACACAGCCAGGCACACAGCACACTGCTGTGAGGAGCTCAGAGCAGACGAGTCCAGAAGGGCTGGGGGCTCCACGCAGGTCCCAGCTGTCACTCTTCAAGATGGCGTGGACACAGGGGTCTGCCGGAGAACCGGAAGGGTCTTTCAGAGGAGGTGGAGGAGGGCCTCAGGAGACTGGGGGCTTGGAGGGTGGGTTCTGAAATCCCACGCAGCTGGGGGCAGGGCGAGGGCAGCTCCAGTTCAGTAACACTGTCTCCACCCACCTGAACTTCTCTGCTTGAGTTTGGGAGTTCACTGCCAACAATTCTTGTGGCTCAGACACCCCACGCACACCTGGGCCTCACCATATCCGGCAGCAGGGCTGGGGGAGGGCAGGATGGAGGGGACACCCAGGCCCCCAGTCCTCCGGGTGCAGTGCTAGCCCTGGACTTTGCTGCCCAGGGGGGCTGGACAGGGAGGCCTAGGATGGGGGAGGCCAGTTCTGTTCTGCTTCTCCCTCTTCCCCTTGCCAAGGTCCTGAAATCCCCGCAGGCCTGGGGAGGGCTGGGAGCGTCAGTGGACTTCCCTCCAGGGCGGGCTTGTGACAGCGGGAAGTGCTTCTCTCCGGGGCCTGGGGGCTTTCCCTGCGCCCAGGAGGAAGAAGCTTTGCCCCACTCTTAACTGGAAGCCGGTCTCAGACCCCTACTTTCCCCACGAAAGGCCCCAGGACCCCCTCATTTCCTTCGGCCCAAGCCCAGGGGCCTGGGTCCCGGGGACTGTGTTCGGGCCTAGCTTGGCCACCAACCTACTGCAAGACGCTGAGTGCTGGTCTCATCCAGGCAATGGGGGGTGGGGAGGGGGAGAGAGAAAGTCCCTCTGGCCCAAGGTCTCCAAATATATGAGCAACAGGACATCTCAGCAGGGACCTCCCCATCATCCAGTGTAGAACTCACCCGTGGCAGCAGGCATTTGTCAATGTTTGCGGTGACAAATTTCTAAGAGGAAAATTCTGGGAGGGAAAGGGAAAAGACAGAGGAAGCGTGGGGTTGGCGGGTGGGGTACTCCAAGGGACATCGCTGGCCCTAAGGGGGGGACTTGCATCTGTGAAGCTGGGTTCCCCAGGACTGAGTCGCTTGGGACATGTCAAAGGGTGGGCGCAAAGAAGGGAGGGGTGCTGGTCCCTCCGACTCCGGATAACACCTTCCCTTCCCGTAGTCGCTGGTCCCCGCCTCCTCTCCGTGTGTTCATCCCCGCGCCCTGCCTTCCCCGCCAACCTCCCCCCGCCTCCGGAGTCCCCGGGTCAGCCCAGCCTGCGCCCCACGTGAGGGGCGGGGGCGGGCGCCAGCGCCTTCCTGCTCTGCCCTTGTATGGTGTCCCGGAGGCCGGCCCAGGGGTATTTAACCCGGACCGCAGCGGAGGGCGCCAGGAGTCGACCGCTCGGGCAGCGCCACCGCCACGAGAGCCCGGGACGCGGTAACGAGCGGAAGGAAGAAGAGGCACCGGCGGCCATGGGGCTGGAGGCGGCGCGCGAGCTGGAGTGCGCGGCGCTGGGCACGCTGCTGCGGGAGCCGCGGGAGGCGGAACGCACGCTGCTGCTGGACTGCCGGCCTTTCCTGGCCTTCTGCCGCCGCCACGTGCGCGCCGCGCGCCCGGTGCCTTGGAACGCGCTGCTCCGGCGCCGTGCGCGGGGCCCCCCTGCGGCGGTTCTCGCCTGTCTGTTACCCGACCGCGCGCTGAGGACGCGCCTGGGCCGCGGGGAGCTGGCGCGGGCCGTGGTGCTGGACGAGGGCAGTGCCTCGGTGGCGGAGCTGCGGCCCGACGGCCCGGCCCACGTGCTGCTGGCCGCGCTGCTGCACGAGACCCGCGCGGGGCCCACCGCCGTGTTCTTCCTGCGAGGTGAGCCGCCGGCCGCCCTTGGCCCGCCCCACCGGCCTCCAGCCCGGCTTTCCCTGCTGACCGTGCCCTTCCCCTCCTTGCAGGAGGCTTCGACGGCTTCCAGGGCTGCTGTCCGGATCTGTGCTCTGAGGCCCCCGCCCCTGCGCTGCCGCCGCCGGCAGGGAGCAAAACCAGCTGCTCCGACCCGAGGGCGCCCATCTACGACCAGGTGAGTACTGCCCCCCGCCCCGGACCCTCCCTCCCTCCCCACCGCAGACTGGGCGCCTCTAGAGAAAGAGCCTGCCATTTGGGGATGCGAGCAGTTTGCCCATGTACACACCTGTATACGTGTGTGTGTTGGGGGCGGTGGGGCCACGGCTGCTCGCACGTGCCTGTGTGGGTCTGTGTACGTTTGCATGTGTATGTTGGGAGTGTGAGGGGCACGTGTGTCCCGGTGTGTCCCCCGCACATTCCTGAGTCCTGTCTCAGGTCAGGAGGACTGGCTGAGGACTCCTCTTGTCTCGGCCAGCCCATGGGGTCTCCACCCGCTGCTGCTCCAGCCCTCCGGAGCTGGGCTGCGAAGGCCTCACCGTCCGTCTGCCCCCTCCAGGGTGGCCCTGTGGAGATCTTGCCCTACCTGTTCCTGGGCAGCTGCAGTCATTCGTCAGACCTGCAGGGGCTGCAGGCGTGTGGCATCACCGCCGTCCTCAACGTGTCCGCCAGCTGCCCCAACCACTTTGAGGGCCTTTTCCGCTACAAGAGTATCCCTGTGGAGGACAACCAGATGGTGGAGATCAGCGCCTGGTTCCAGGAGGCCATAGGCTTCATTGGTAAGGGGGCGCCTCTGCCCAGAGGTCCCGAGGGGCTCCAGAGGAGAGGGCTGGGGGCACCTGTCTCCTGGGCTGTGCACACGCCGTCTGACACCACTCCCCCGTCTCCCTTGCAGACTGGGTGAAAAACAGCGGGGGCCGGGTGCTGGTGCACTGCCAGGCCGGCATCTCGCGCTCCGCCACCATCTGCCTGGCCTACCTCATGCAGAGTCGCCGTGTGCGGCTGGACGAGGCCTTTGACTTCGTTAAGCAGCGTCGGGGGATCATCTCCCCCAACTTCAGTTTCATGGGGCAGCTGCTGCAGTTTGAGACCCAGGTGCTGTGTCACTGAGGTGGTGCCCCTCTGCCTGCCCCCCTAACTGTGCTGGCAGGAGCTGACTGGACGGGTGGGCTCCTCTCTGGGCCGGCACAGTCCCCTCACCTCTGGGAGGGCTGCTACCTCCTCACAATTTGAGAAGCCCCGTGGGGGGCTCTAGCAATGCCGGCATGCTGGCCTTTCTGACCTGGTGCTCTTCTGCCGGGGGACTGAGGCTGGCCCTCATTCGGGGTCGGGAACCGAGGGTGTGTCTGCTCTTTCCCATCCCATCCTCTGGCGGAAATCAACTGGACTCTATACCGTGGACTCTCCCTGGTCCACCATCATGTTGAAGCCCTTGGCAGCCTAAGAGCTCCAAGGAACAAGCTGTGACAACCAGGAGCCCTGTCCGTGGGTTGGTCCGCCCAGGGCCTGGAGCCCAAGCCCTATGTTCCTGGGGAAGCTGGGGACTTGGGAAGTGATGGGTGTGTCGTGCTGTGTGTGTCAGTCTGTGAGCCTTTCACGCCTGTGCTGGCGCTGGAAAGTTATTTGTGCTCAGCTGACATTTAACACTCCCTCCCCCGCTTCCTCCTAGCCCTGTGGGCAGGGATTGGAAATTTAGCACTTTATATTTATACAGATCATTCAGGATGTGTCAATAAAATATTGTTTTGTTTAAAAAACAACAACCCAGTGTCTGGTCTCATCTGATGCCTGGGAGCCTGCTTGGACCTCACATTTCCTTGTGCCCTCAGGGTTTTGGAAGTGAAGGGGCAGAGGGGCCGGTGGCCGGAAGGGGCAGGTCTGACTCTCCTCACAAAGGCTGCTCTCTTGCCCTCAGTTCTCCCTGCGCTGGCGTCTTCCCAGACAGGGACCTCTCTCCAGAGCTGAACAGGGTTGTTTCTGGGAGGCTGGGGTCCCGTCTGTGATTCGGAGCCGGGCCCAGTGCTGCCCCGATCAGACCCCACTTCCTTTTCGGAACATGGAAGGATGCAAGTGTGTGCCTGAGGGTGTGGTCCTGTGGGGGTGGGTGGTCTTGGCCTGTGCACACGTGCATGTTGTGTGTGGCGTTCCTGTGGGAGCGTGTGTGCACGCCCACGCGAGAGGCACTCCCCAGGCCGTGTGGGTCTCTGCTTCCTCACAGCAGGCCCGCACGGCCTCCCTACTCTTCTCCTACATCCCAGGGCTGGGGCTCACGGTGTCCCCTGTTCCAGAGCTCCTTCGTGTCCCCCAAAGGCATGTGGCCCCATGTCTGGTGCAGAGGACCTGTCACCAGGGATGGGATTCATTGTTCTGCACACCCACCCAACTGGCACATCTTGGTCGAACTTCCAGTTACGGGCCCAGCATAGGACTAAGGTTCAGTGGAGACCTGAGACAAGGGCCGCGCCCATGCCAGAAGCCTAGGGGTACCTGTCGAGGCTGCCGGAAGGGGGTGCTGTGATCTGCCTGTGAGCAGGGCTGCTGAGGCCTTTGGGGATGGTTGTGCGGGAGCCAGTCCTACTTCAGGCTCACCGGGACATTCGGCCATTGGGAGTGTCATCCAGCCAAGGGTTGCCTCTGCACCAACTGTCTGTGGTCTGTTAGGAACTGGGCTGCACAGCAGGAGGTGAGCAGCTTCATCAGTATCACAGCTGCTCCCCGCATACCCCATTGCTAGCATTACTGCCTGAGCTCCGCCTCCTATCAGATCAGTGGCGGCATTAGATTCTCATAGGAGCTCGAACCCTGTTGTGAACTGCATTGGAGGGATATGAGATGTATGCTCCTTATGAAACTCTAATGCCTGATGATCTGTCAACTGTCTCCCATCACTCCCAGATGTTTTCTTCAGTTGCAAGAAAACAAGCTCTGGGCTCCCACTGATTCTACATTATGGTGAGTTGTATAATTATTTCATGATAGATTACAGTGTAATAGTAGAAATAAAGTGCACAGTAAATGTAATGCACTTGAATCACCTAGAAACCATCCCCCTCACCATCCTGGGCCAGGCACGGTGGCTCATGCCTGTAATCCCAGCACTTCGGGAGGCCGAGATGGGTGGATCACCTGAGGTCAGGAGTTCGAGACCATCCTGGCCAACATGGCAAAACCCCGTCTCTACTAAAAATACAAAAATTAGCCAGGCTTGGTGGCAGGTGCCTGTAATCCTAGCTACTCAGGAGTCTGAGGCAGGAGAATTGCTTGAACCTGGGAGGCGGAGGTTGCAGTGAGCCTAGATCACACCATTGCACCCCAGCCTGGGTGCCAAGAGTGAAACTCCATCTTGCACAGAGGAACAAACAAAAACGAATCCCTAGTGCCACAAAGGTTGGGAACTGCTGTCTTACGGCATTCTGAATGCCTGGGAGGGTGTACCTGTGGGGCGGGGGGCCGCACAGTTTGACAGTGTGGGGGCTGGTTTTGCTTAACCTTGCTGTATACAGTTTTCTTGTCTGTAAAATGGAGTTTCATTGTTAGCCCCCACCTCTCAGGATGTAGACTTACACAAGTCAATCCATATAGTGCCCGCCCGTAGTAGGCGCTCAGAAAATGTTAGGTAACTACGGCCCTAGGAGTGAGGTTGATCCGAAGTTTCAGTGTGCAGGTACGAGGTGTGCATCTGGACCAGGATGAACACTCAACACGGCTGGGCATGGGGTCTGCTCAGCCTTTTGCCTGGAGCCTGGCACAGGTGGGCGCTTGCTCTGTGGGGCCGAATGAAGGGTGATCCTTGTTCCCTCTGCTGTCTGAGGGGTGGGGTGAGCCACTTCAGTGTGAACTGGGCAGAGCTGGGGTTGCTATTCTGCCTTCTTTAGGACCTGAATGGGCATCTGTTGGGACCCACTTGTACCCCCATGCCCAGCTTGGGTGGGCGGGGACATCTGGGGCTCTAAGTCATAGGGGACTTCACACCACACAGCCTCATCTCACACGAAGCTGCATTGGTGGCTGAGGCCTCTGCCCACCCCACCCTCGGCCCTACCTCATCCCACCCTACCCAGTACCCAGCCCCATTCCCCTTCTCCCTTCCCCGTGCTCTTTATAGCTTGTCATCTAGCAAACTGCCCTTCTCTTTCTCTTTTTCCCTCCTTTCCTTCTTTCCTATTAAGTTTTTAAACTTCTAATTGTGGTAAAGAACACAACATAAAATTGATCATCTTTACCATTATCAAGTATATTCACATCATTGTGCAACAGATATCCAGAGCTTTTTCATCTTCCGAACCTGAAATGCTATACCTATTAAATGATAACCCCCCTCCCCAGTTCTCAGCCCCTGGTAAGCTCTGTTCCACTTTCTGTCTCTGTGCGTTGGGCTACTCTAGATACCTCTTGGAGGTGGAATCATGCAGGATTTGTCTTTTTGTGACTGGCTTGTTTCGCTCAGCAAAATACCCTCAGATCAACTGCATGTCCTCATAAAGACTGTTTCTCTCCCCAAGCAGGGTGATTATTTCTTGTCATTATTTTAATTTTTTTTTTTTTTTTGGGACGGAATCTCACTCTGTTGCCCAGGCTGGAGTGAAGTGGCACAATCTCGGCTCACTACAACCTCTGCCTCCCGGGTTCAAGGGATTTCCGACTAATTTTTGTATTTTTAGTAGAGATGGGGTTTCACCGTGTTGGCCAGGCTGGTCTCAGACTCCTGACCTCAAGTCATCTGCCCGCCTCGGCCTCTCAAAATGCTGGGATTACAGGCATGAGCCACTGCGCCTGGCCTACTTTAATTTTTTTTACTGAACACTCATCTTTTTTTTTGAGATGGAGTCTCACTCTGTGCCCGGGGCTAGAGTGCAGAGGTGCGATTTCGGCTCACTGCAAACTCCGCCTCCGGGTTCAAGCGATTCACCTGCCTCAGCTTCCGGAGTAGCTGGGACTACAGGTGCCCACCACCGTGCCCAGCTAATTTTTGTATTTTTTTTAGCAGAAATGTGGTATCACCATGTTGGCCAGACTGGTCTTGAATTCCTGACATCGTGATACCTGCCTTGGCCTCCCAAAGTGCTGGGATTATAGGCATGAGCCACTGCGCCTGCCTGAACACTCAACTTAAGTGGTCAGCCTCATGCATTTGTTTTTTGATAGTCCTATTCTTTATTTTACTTATTTTTTCTAGCTTTACTGAGGCATAATTGGCAAATAAAAGTAGTAAATGTTTAAGTGTACAACGTCATATTTTGACATACGCATACCTTGTGAAATGATGACCACAACAAGCTAAGTAGCATATCCATGGTGTGTATCCTGACATCTGTCAATACCTTGCCCTGGCAGCAGGGCATCTGCTTCCATCACGGTCTCCCTGGGATTCTGATTCCTGACTTTGGAGAAGCTCTGGATTCCAGGCAGAGCAGGAATGCTGAAAGGTGCTTGTGGACAATAGCTCGTCTTCTTGGCTCTGTCGCTTCCCTTCGCTGGCCGCAGGTGACTGTGGGCGTGTCCCCAAATGCTGCCCAGTGCTGACAAGCCCCGCCTCCGGAATTTCAGTCCAGGTGGGGCCCTGAGTGACCTGGCTCTGGGGCTCAGGTGTACGGAGGAGGGGGGATATAGGTAAGGAGTTTAAATTTCCAAATCTGTGAAATGGGAATAGACACTGACTGATCATGCCAGCGGCTGTGGGATTAGGGGGGTGGACTCCCTGCGAGGCTCTGGGCATCTGGGGGTTTCACCTTTCCCACATGGCAGGCTTTCTGGGGTGCTGGTTGCACACTGTTCAGTTTGTGAGATTTCCTGGAGCCCTGTGCTTGTGATAGTGAACTTTCCCATATGTACTAAAAAGCTTGTGAAAGTGCAGTGACCTTTACCTCCTTCCAGAGATACACAGGGGGTGCCCCCAGGGTCTCAGGCAGCTTTCCTCGTGTCTCAGCACAGGCCAGGGCAGGAAAGGGGGTCTCCCTCGCTGGAGGATAGGTCTACACCGGGGCTGGGGCCTCCGCTGGGCCTGGAGCAACTTTCTGCGATGTCTCTCTGCCCCCTGGTGGCGGGAAGGCACCTCAGCAGAGCCCCGCTCCAAGCGGGTCCCGCGTGTCTTTCACACACTGCAGCCGGGAAGGGGACCGGGCTGGGGTGGGAACCACGGGTAGGCACGGGAGGGGCTGCCAGCAGACCTGGTTGGGGCGGGGCCGCAGGTGGAGCTGGTTGGGGCGGGGCCGCAGGTGGAGCTGGTTGGGGCGGGGCCGTAGGTGCAGTGGTTGGGGCGGGGCCGCAGGTGGAGCTGGTTGGGGCGGGGCCGCAGGTGGAGCTGGTTGGGGCGGGGCCGCAGGTGGAGCTGGTTGGGGCGGGGCCGTAGGTGGAGTGGTTGGGGCGGGGCCGCAGGTGGAGCTGGTTGGGGCGGGGCCGTAGGTGGAGTGGTTGGGGCGGGGCTCTAGGTGGAGCTGGTTGGGGCGGGGCCGCAGGTGGAGCTGGTTGGGGCGGGGCCGTAGGTGGAGTGGTTGGGGCGGGGCCGTAGGTGGAATGGTTGGGGCGGGGCCGCAGGTGGAGCTGGTTGGGGCGGGGCCGCAGGTGGAGCTGGTTGGGGCGGGGCCGCAGGTGGAGCTGGTTGGGGCGGGGCCGTAGGTGGAGTGGTTGGGGCGGGGCCGCAGGTGGACCTGGTTGGGGCGGGGCCGTAGGTGGAGTGGTTGGGGCGGGGCCGTAGGTGGAATAGTTGGGGCGGGGCCGCAGGTGGAGCTGGTTGGGGCGGGGCCGCAGGTGGAGGTGGTTGGGGCGGGGCCGCAGGTGGAGCTGGTTGGGGCGGGGCTGTAGGTGGAGCTGGTTAGGGCGGGGCTGCAGGTGGAGTGGTTGGGGCGGGGCTGTAGGTGGAGCTGGTTGGGGCGGGGCTGCAGGTGGAGTGGTTGGGGCGGGGCCGTAGGTGGAGCTGGTTGGGGCGGGGCCGTAGGTGGAGCTGGTCGGGGCGGGGCCGTAGGTGGAGCTGGTCGGGGAGGGCTGTAGGTGGAGCTGGTTGGGGCGGGGCTGCAGGTGGAGCTGGTTGCGGCGGGGCTGTAGGTGGAGGTGGTTGGGGCGGGGCTGCAGGTGGAGCTGGTTGGGGCGGGGGCTGCAGATGGAGCTGGTTGGGGCGGGGCTCTAGGTGGAGCTGGTTGGGGCGGGGCTGCAGGTGGAGCTGGTTGGGGCGGGGCTGTAGGTGGAGGTGGTTGGGGCGGGGCCGCAGGTGGAGGTGGTTGGGGCGGGGCTGTAGGTGGAGCTGGTTGGAGCGGGGGCTGCAGGTGGAGCTGGTTGGGGCGGGGCTGCAGGTAGAGCTGGTTGGGGCGGGGCTGTAGGTGGAGGTGGTTGGTGGGAGTAAGATGGGAGCTGGAGCAGCTGCTATTTAAGAGGTGGTGGTGGTAGTGCTGATTCTGTAGTTAGGCTGCTCCGTCCTGCTGGGGCTTAGTCTTGTTTGCTGAAGGGGCAGCAGGACTCTACCATGGAGGGTGTAGGGGGTCTCTGGCCTTGGGTGCTGGGTCTGCTCTCCTTGCCAGGTAAGCTGGCTGCCTGTTTCTCCTGCTGCTGGCGCCAGCCTGGAGTAAAGCTGGGGAGAGGCCAGAAGGTTGTGGCTGGAACCTTCAGGGATTGTAGCTGAGCTCAGTGGCTCAGAGCACAGAGCTTTCCAGGGTTGTTCTAGAAGTCAGCTCTTGGGGGCCAAGGGGAGGCCTCCTGAAGGCCCTGGAAGCAGAGGGCCTGCCTGGCAGAAGATGGCAGGTGTTGTGCCCCAGGCGTACTTATCTTGGGGTGGGGGTAGGCTGTAAGTCCCCACTCCAGGCTGAGCCCATTGTCCAAGAGCCTGGGCTGAGAAAGAGTCATAGAGAAAGGTCTGAGGCTGGCCCTGCCCTTGCCAGGGGTGTCAGAACCTGAGGTCTGTCCTGCCTCCTTCCTTCCTGTTCCTCCTCTACCTCATAGGTGGGGCACGTGCCCTTTTGGTCCCCCTAGGGGAGCTCCTTCCCGAGGTCATCTAGACCTTGGCGCTAGTTGGGGTTGAGCAGGGAGGCTGGAAAGGCTCTTTGGCTTTGTGCTGGAGCCTACTCTTCCTAGGGACTGAGTCTTACAGCCTGATCCCCCGCACTCAACCCATGTCCTGCTGTCCGGTCTCACTGGTGGGTGCTCCAAGCATTTGTGTATGCCCCTGTCTGTCTGGACCAGGTATGATCCTAGGAGCGCCCCTGGCCTCCAGCTGCCCAGGAGCCTGTGGTACCAGCTTCCCAGATGGCCTCACCCCTGAGGGAACCCAGGCCTCCTGGGACAAGGACATTCCTGCAATTAACCAAGGTGAGGGCATCTTCCCAGGGCCTGGAGGGGCATGACATTATGTAGTGGGAAAACCACACTGAACACTCAGAAATGCAGAGCCTGGGAGGAAATGGACCAGCTTACTCTAGGCTGTGTTTTTTGTTGTTGGTGGTGGTTTTTTTTGGACAGTCTCACTCTGTCGCCCAAGCTGGAGTGCAGTGGTACAATCTCGGTTCACGCCATTCTCCTGCCTCAGCCTCCCGAGTAGCTGGGACTACAGGCACCCACCACCATGCCTGGCTAAATTTTTGTGTTTTTATTTCTTTTTTTTTTTTTTTTTTGAGACGGAGTCTCGCTCTGTCGCCCAGGCTGGAGTGCAGTGGCCGGATCTCAGCTCACTGCAAGCTCCGCCTCCCGGGTTTACGCCATTCTCCTGCCTCAGCCTCCCGAGTAGCTGGGACTACAGGCGCCCGCCACCTCGCCCGGCTAGTTTTTTGTATTTTTTAGTAGAGACGGGGTTTCACTGTGTTAGCCAGGATGGTCTCGATCTCCTGACCTCGTGATCCGCCCGTCTCGGCCTCCCAAAGTGCTGGGATTACAGGCTTGAGCCACCGCGCCCGGCCTTTTTATTTCTTTTAAGTGGAGATGGGGTTTCACCGTGTTAGCCAGGATAGTCTTGATCTCCTGACCTCATGATCTGCCCGCCTCAGCCTCCCAAAGTGCTGGAATTACAGGCGTGAGCCACCGCGCCCGGCCGTGGTTTTTAAGAGATGGAGTAGTATTGCTGTGTTGCCCAGGCTGGTCTTGAACTCCTGGTCTTAAGTGATCCTCCTGCCTCTGCCTCCCGAGCAGCTGGGACTACAGGTGTGAACGGGTGGAAATTCTATGGGCAATTGCTTTAGTCTACTTTTTCTTTTTGTATCTTTCCTAGTGGATTGCTACTTTTATAAGAAACACTAAGTTCTTAAATGGCCTGATAAAAGTATAGATCGTTGTGAGCCTGGGTGTGGAGCTAAGCGGTGAGTTGATGTTTGAGAACGTCAGCCACCCTGTGCAGGACTGTCTGCAGGTGTGATTAGGAAGTCTGAGGCTCAGGGTCTTGCTGTCTGGGGATGTCACCTGAGGAATGAGGGTGTATAAATAGCCTGAACAAAGCCAGTCGAGATGGAGATTGGAGTTCAGATGTTGGAGCAATGAGGGCTGAAGCACCAGGGAGCAGGGGCCAGTGTTGCCCTAAGGGTGGGTGAGATCCTACTAGGTGTGGTAGCCACTGTGTGATCTGCCCCCTTCTTCCTCCGAGAGCTAACTTAGGGGCCCAGCACCAACTGAGCCTTGAGCCCCAGGCACCGCCCCACCCCTGGATCACCGTGAGTGGTCTGGAGGTAACTGGAACCAATGGAGAAAACTCCCAAATGCTGGTGACCCCAACTATCCTATCACCTACAGTGAGGCTATCTCAGAATGGCTGTCCGTGCCTCACCTGATGCTTTCCTGAGAAGCACCTGCCGCTGTGAATATGGCTAATGCCATACAGCTGTATCTGCCTCCCAAGACTGGCCCCCAGCCAAAAGGAGTTGCCTCAGCCAGAGGTGCCGGGGGCTACTCCCTCATCTGCCCGAGGTGGCCCACAGTGACTCCTAAGGGCCAGGAGTCTGGCCCCTGCCTCAAGGCTGTGCAAGTCAGAGGTGCCATTTGTGGTCCGGAGCGCCCATGGAATCCAGCTGAGGCTGCGCCTGGATTCTTCCCTGCCTTCTCTCCTGCTTTCCTTACTCCCTCCATGAGTCACTTGTGGGAGAGACGAGAAGCAGAGGGGCTAAGAGGGGTGAGGGGTTTGCGAGAGCTGGTACTTGCCTACCTTTGACGGTGGAACAAATTTGAATTTGCCACCTCAAGGGGCCTGAGTATAACAGATGGGTGAGGAATAGATGGGGGATGAGGTGGGCGGGAGAGCCCAGGGCCTGTTCTGAGGAGTGCGGCTCAGGCTGGAAGAGGCCGCTGCTTCCTGACTGCAGGGACCCGGGCTTGGGACCGGATAGGTCGTGGGCTGTGTTTGAGCAGGGGAAGGATGCGGTCCAGCTGAGAAGCCTCTCACACTCAGGGACTGTGCGACTTTCCCTCAGTGCTCAGGGAACCTCTAACTCCACAGTCAGGGGAGGGACAGACCCTGAGCCTCAGACTCCTTCGTCTTTGCCCCTCAGCCCCTCACGCCTGCAGACAGTCCTGCCAGGGTGGCTGACATTCTCAAACATCAACTAATGACTTAGCGAAACACCCAGGCTCGGAGAGCCAGTGACTTATACTTTTATCAGGCCATTTAAGAAGTTATAATAGTAACAATCCACTAGGAAAGACACAAGAATAGACTTAAGGAGGGACTTGCTTGGCCTGTCCCTCGAGTCAGTGTGCTGGGGGACATGGGCCAACACGTCCTTCCCTCCCTTCCCAGGGCTCATCCCGGAAGAAACCCCAGAAAGCAGCTTCCTCATCGAGGGGGACATCGTCCGGCCGGTGAGTGCACACTCTGATGTGTGTGGGTACGGATCAGCCCACAGCTGGTGACAGGCCCTCGGAGCCCACCCTGGGTGACGTGGGGCCTGATGTGGGAGGGACATACACAGAGTGGTAGCTGCCTCTGTTTGTCAAGGTCAGAGCGACTCTTCTGTTAGGAAGTACGAATAAGCCCGCCTGAATGCTAAGGGAGGCTGGTATCTGAAGTGCTGGCACAGTTGGCCTGAGAGGGCTTCCTGAAGGAGAAGGTTTTGAACACTTGACGCAGCTTGGTATCCTGCCCAGGGGAGGTGCTCAGATAAAAGAAGACATGAGCAGGGGTTGGCAGAGTGGCCTGTGGGGGATAAAGGGCCTGGTGGCAGTGGCGACCTGGGGATGGTGGAACAAGGAGTGATGTGGAGCCTGACCATCTTGGCTGTGGTCGAGCGGCTGCATCTGAAGGGAGGGGCTGCTGGGGATTGGGGGTGCCCTGCTAGCAGAAAAGGGAACACTGCCCAGGACAACAGCGCTGTGTTTTAGGCGACTGGGAATGGCAGAAGGCTCCTGAATAGGACAGTGACCCAGGGGAAGGCAAGACTGTCTTGTTGGAGGCCACCACGGATGGCACAGCCTCTGGCTGGGCAGGAGAGCCAGAGGCTGGCCCAAGGCTCCCAGGGGACCCCGGGGGCAGGGCAGACCCCTCTGGGTTATCCAGTGAGTGCTCGGGGAGGTGGCATGTGACCACCAGGAGCAGAATCAAATGCCTCCAGCTGATGGCGCAGGCACACGGGGTGCTGTGGGGCCTGGGCTCTGAAGGGCTCTGGTTGCTGGAGAGCGGAAGAGCGGCCGAGGCCAGGGTGCTGCCTCGCTTTCACTCCAAATAGGCTCTGTCCCCATGACCATCCCACGTTCAGGGAAGCCTGGTGGCTGTTCGCCTCTGGAAGGGGCACTGCCCACATGCTGGGGTGGGGCTGCCGGCCCAAGCCCTTCTGATCCAGGTCACCCTGGGGTGCTGGGCCTCCTAGCCAACATCCTCAGGGACTAATCTCTTGTTTGCTTGAGACTGAAATTCTTTCGTCATAGGCCAAGGGACTGTCTTGTGCATCAAGGTTCATGTAGCTGGCCCCTTGCCTTCCACGCCTCTGTCCCGTCCCTAATGGTCCCCCATTCCCATGCACACAGGTCCTGACTCCCACATCTTTGGGGTTCTGGTGCCCCGGGGTGTGGTACCCTTGGGGCACAAAGCTTGGGTGGCCTCTGTCCCCAGCGGTTGAACTGCTGCTCTCTCCTCAGAGTCCCTTCCGACTGCTGTCAGCAACCAGCAGCAAGTGGCCCACGGGTGGTGGCGGTGTCGTGGAGGTCCCCTTCCTGCTCTCCAGCAAGTACGGTGAGTGAGGGCGGCAGGCTCCCTCCCTTCCTCAGCCCCTTCTTCCAAATGCGGCAGAGGTGCTCCTCTCTTCCTTTCTCCTCTTACACCACCACCTCCCCTCCACCTCCCCACCCCAAGAACCCGTCCACAGAAGCCCTTCTGTTCCTGAAGGTCTCCTGAGTCGGGAGGGTCAAAATCCTGGAAGGGCTGATGGGAAGGTGTGTCTAGCGGGATCTGGTTCCCCTTGAGACCATGCGGTGTGGAGGACAGTGACCTACCCAAGGCCACACAGCCAAGGTCTGTCTGGTGCCCAGCTTCCTCCTGGCACCACTAGGCTGCCCTTTCTTGATGATATTTTGGGAGAGAGTTCAGAGCTCTGCTCCCAGACCCCCATGTAGAGCTCAAAGAGCACCAGGGCTCTGGGGGCTCAGCCGGGTGGTGTCGTTCAGATGAGCCCAGCCGCCAGGTCATCCTGGAGGCTCTCGCGGAGTTTGAACGTTCCACGTGCGTCAGGTTTGTCGCCTACCAGGGCCAGAAAGATTTCATTTCCATCATCCCCATGTATGGGTAAGTGCTGGGCGTTCAGCCCGGAATCAACCTGTCTGTTGTCTAACATTTATGTCTGGGCCCATCCCCCAGGGCTCAGTCTCCCTGCCCACCCTGAGGGGTCTGCCCAATGCGAGCTGGACCTCCAGGGCGGAAGGTGGAAAAGGGATGGGAACGGTGCTAGACCCTCATTTACAAAGCCCTCCTCTCCCGGGGGACTCCACGGGGTGCTGAGGGGAGGTTTTATGGGGCAGACAGTGCATGAGTCATTGAGTCCTGGCAAGTCCCCTGACTTCTGAGCCTCTTCTGCACCCTCTGGGGCGGGAGTGGTGGCGACACCTGCTTCCTAGGTTGTCAAGGGCCTGAGGCAATGTGTGTGAAAGCCTCGGCCCAGGGCTGACCGGGAGGGTGCGTTCACTTAGTGAGCTGCTTCTGTCCTCTGCGTTCATATCAGCTCCTGCTGCCTCCCTGTGGCCCAGGCTGGTGATGGGGGTCCGGTATGCCCATTTCACAGAAGTCCAGGCAGTGAAGGGGCTTGGAGAACGGCGAACCTGAGACTAGCGCCCAGAGTGGGGCCTGCCTGTTAGCTGTTTGTCTGTCTTGTGGTGTGGGGGGAGGGAGAGCCCAGGTCTGTGTGTCTGGGGGGGATCTGGGCTGGCGCTCACCCTGTTTGCTCTCATCGCCCTGCAGGTGCTTCTCGAGTGTGGGGCGCAGCGGAGGGATGCAGGTGGTCTCCCTGGCACCCACCTGTCTGCAGAAGGGCCGCGGCATCGTCCTGCACGAGCTCATGCACGTTCTGGGCTTCTGGCACGAGCACGCGCGGGCCGACCGGGACCGCTATATCCGTGTCAACTGGAACGAGATCCTCCCAGGTAAGCCAGGCCACACGCAGGTCAGGCTGGTGCCGGGGAGGAGACAGCAGGGCTTGGGCCCAAGTTGCCTGGTTCCCACGGATGAGGCTGTCCATCCTCCCCACCACCTGCCTGCTTCCTGTGGGGAAGGTGGGGGTCTCGCTTCTCTGGGACCTGGAGATGGTCCAGCTGCTGCTCTGGGCCCCAGGCCTTCCTCCGCCCACCTGCAGTTGTGCCTGAGTTAGGGTGCCACCACCTGCTCTGTCTCGCTTTTCATCGCTGACACTGTCCTCTCCCTGGGGATGGGGCAGGCAGTACCCATGATGCCTGCTTGTTGAGTACTCTAGCAGCGGTCTTACGCACCAGGCACCACCAGCGTGGGCTGGGGCTGTGTGCCAGCTTGGGGAGCTGAGCCAAAGTGGAACCCCAAGGTAGCAGGCTGTACAAGCCAAGTGCTGGGTCACAGGCTGAGGGCAGCGCTGTGGGACTGGGACATGTGCCAGTGAGCAGGTAGAAGAAACGCAGACTATGGCCGTGGGAGAGTGGAGGCTGGAGGCAGGTGGGCTGTGGTTCTTGTGCTGGCAGCAGCAGCTGTGTGGTGCCAGGGATCAGATCCTGGTGATGGTGGGGTTTCTCCGTTGAGGAGGCAGGAAGACCCCCCCGAGGGAGGGGCAGAGGAGGTGTGGGTGGGAATCGGGCTTAGAGAGTGGAGTGGGAAAGAAGGCCTCTTGCAGGTGGAGGGTGTCCAGCCCAAGACCTTTCACTGCTGTCATGTTAGCCAGGTGAGGCAGCCAGGGAAGCTGCCTGGGCCCAGGGACCTTCCCCAGCCCCAAACACCGCTTTCTCAGTGGCTCCCAGCAAACACGAGTCACAGAGAAAGGGGTGTCTGGGGCACGTGGGTAGCACCTCACAAAGGGAGAGGATGGACATTGAATCAGACCAGGCTGAGGAGGTAGTGAGGAGGGGTGACAAGTGACTCTGTATTCTGAAAACAGACTGATCCTTCCCGATGCTCGTGGAACAGTTGTGAAAGTTTACCCTGATAATTTCATGATATACCATGAAATGCCATGGAAACCTGCAACTCTGAAAGTAAACTAATATAAACATTCTGATCATGATATGAAGTAGAAACCAATACACCAAAACCAAAAAGCTTCTCCTGTTTAGAAATTGAAAGAAAACAACAAAACTTTTTTAGCTCTGGAGTTAAAGTACAGCAATTCTAAAACAAAAATCATGAAAGACTATACAAAACCCAGTGGTTCACAGCTAATGCAGTGCTCAGAGAAAATGTGTAGACTTACATATCAGTAAATAGAACAAATTGAGCATGTCAACGCAAATTAAATGAAAGCAGGAGGAAATTAAAAAAAGGGTAAAAGCAGAAACTGAGTTGGAAAATAGCACTAATTATTCCTAATGATAAAACAGGTTAAAACAGAGCTTCCCCAGTGGAAAAAATGAGAACTTGTTTGTTTTCATTTAGGTTAATATGTTCTCATTAGGTTAATATGCACAGAAACTCTGCTAGGGCAGACACATTAATAGCAGTAATTAACTGTTGTGGGGTGGGGAGTGGGAACACGGGAAGCAGGGGATGGAATTGGAGACTTTTACTACATCTCAATAGTTGACTTTTGAACCAAATGAATATACTACTTATTTAAAATGTTTAATGAGTTTTTAAAAGCAAGAAAAAGAGCTCGAGGGGCAGCTGTTAGGCAGGTGCTGGGATATGAAGGTGCTGGTCTGCTCCGTGGAGAGGAAGCTGCTGTACCGAGGTGGGGTGTATGGGCGGCTGGCTGGGTTTGAGGGAATCAGGGGGGCAAAGATAGAGGGGCTGCCTCTGAAGGCAGGAGGGAACCTTGCCCCTCCCAGGCCTGGGGGACCTGAGCGAGGGGGAGAGGGGCTGCAAGTCTGGGGAGGTGTTGTGGCCTGACGCAGGAAGAAGGTGGGCCTGTGTGTGAGGACTGGGGGTCACCACTTGCCAATGTCAGCGTGGCAGTTTTTCAAAGCTGGGTCAAGGAATAGACATTGCATCTGGGGTGGGAGGGGCATCTAGACCCTGAGCAGCGTGTGACCCGTGGCAGCTGTGGGTTATGCAGAGACGAGCCCTGTGCAGGGCAAATATGCAAGGAGGAAGGATGGGTGGAGAGAACTGCTACGAGGTGATGATTGGCTAGCCATGGGGTCCCTGTGCCTCCAACTCAACTAGTACAGGTTGGGGTTCCTCCTGGGGCTGGGGAGAATGGTGGCTGCGGGCTCAGTCCCTCAGCTTGGGTAAGTTATGAGCTCCCAGAAGACCCTCCCAGCCATTGCCCGCCCTCCGCCCTCCGCCCTCCGCCCTCCGCCCTCCGCCCTCCGCCCTTTCTTGCCCTCCCTCTTTATATGTCAGTAAGTTGTATTGTTTTTGTATTTTTAGGCTTTGAAATCAACTTCATCAAGTCTCGGAGCAGCAACATGCTGACGCCCTATGACTACTCCTCTGTGATGCACTATGGGAGGTGAGGACCCTGCCCCTTCTCCCTCTGCTGCCCCAGCTTCTCCCTGATCCGGACTCAGGTCTCCCTCTGTGATACACTATGGGAGGTGAGGACCCTGCCCCTTCTCCCTCTGCTGCCCCAGCTTCTCCCTGATCCAGACTCAGGTCTCTCTCTGTGATACACTATGGGAGGTGAGGACCCTGCCCCCTTCTCCTTCTGCTGCCCCAGCCTCTCCCTGGTCCGGACTCGGGTCTCTGTGATGCACTATGGGAGGTGAGGACCCTGCCCCCTTCTCCCTCTGCTGCCCCAGCTTCTCCCTGATCCGGACTCAGGGGTCTCCCACTGGGTTCCAGGCTCGCCTTCAGCCGGCGCGGGCTGCCCACCATCACACCGCTTTGGGCTCCCAGCGTCCACATCGGCCAGCGATGGAACCTGAGTGCCTCAGACATCACGCGGGTCCTCAAACTCTACGGCTGCAGCCCAAGTGGCCCCAGGCCCCGTGGGAGAGGTGAGTGGCGTGGCAGGAAGGTGACTGGAGCCTGGAGAAGGCACCTGTGCTCTAATGGTGTCAGGGAGGGTGACACGGAGGGAGATGAGGTCGCAGGGACAGCAGGGTGAGAGCACGGGGGATTACCACAGGACGCAGAACCAGCGCTTGAGGAAAGTTAACACTCACTATGACTCAGCTCTGACCAAAGAGGAATAGGGCTCACTCCCTTAGCCTAGATAATAAACATCTACCAAAAACCTAGAGCAAAAGTTCAGGGTAAAACATTAAAACAGGGACCAAGAGAAGTTTTCCCACTATTGTCCCATCTCCCCCACATTGTGTGGCAGTGGAGGGCCTGGGCACTGAGGTAGAGCCAATGAAACTAAAGGTCCGAGGATTGGAAAGGAAGCAAAAAAATCGCTTGTAATAGATGATTACCTGTATTGAAAGCAACAATCTATAAACAATTTATTAGAACTAATAAGAATTAGAAAAGGTAAATACAGTTAATATAAAAATTATATTTCTGTACACTCAGTCAGAAAACACAATTGTTAGTAAACACACCATTATAATAGCAATCATAAAGGTCCCAAGGAATAAATCTGACAGCTGTATCAAACATTTGAGGGAAAATGAACCTTTATTAAAATCATTAAATAACACTTAAATACAGAGAAATACACCCGTTATTGAAAGGAAGGCAAAGTTATAAAAATTCAGTCTTCCCAAATTAATCTATAAATTCCCACTCAAAATATCAATGTTGATCTTGAGAGAGTGCCACATATTTTTTCTTTTCTTTTTTTTTTTTTTTTTCTTGAGACAGTCTTGCTCTGTCGCCCAGGCTGGAGTGCAGTGGCTGGATCTCAGCTCACTGCAAGCTCCGCCTCCCGGGTTTACGCCATTCTCCTGCCTCAGCCTCCCGAGTAGCTGGGACTACAGGCGCCTGCCACCTCGCCCGGCTAGTTTTTTGTATTTTTTAGTAGAGACGGGGTTTCACCATGTTAGCCAGGATGGTCTCCATCTCCTGATCTCGTGATCCGCCCGTCTCGGCCTCCCAAAGTGCAGGGATTACAGGCTTGAGCCACCGCGCCCGGCCTCTTTTCTTTTTTTTTAAAAGTTGGAGTCTCACTCTGTCACCCAGGCTGGAGTGCAGTGGTACAATCTCGGCTCACTGCAGCCTCTGCCTCCGAGGTTCAAGTGATTCTTGTGCCTCAGTCTTCTGAGTAGCTGGGCTTACGGGTGCCCACCACCACGGCCAGCTAATTTTTGTATTTTTAGTAGAGACAGGGTTTCACCATGTTGGCCAGGCTGGTCTTGAACTCCTGACCGCAAGTGATCTGCCTGCCTTGGCCTCCCAATTGATGGGGTGATTATAAAGTTTTTATATGAAAATACGGAAGGTCAGTAATAGCCGAGACATCCCTGAAGGAAAAACTAGAAAACTTGCCCTAGCAGATATCAGTCATGTAGTTCATGAAACGTCTTTATGTAAAGGCACAGCACTGGGGCAAGGCTAGACAATTGCCCACTGCAACCAAATTCAGAAACGGATCCCATTCAGAAGCAGAGCTTTGGTAAAGGGCCACTGATGGTCACTAGCGAAGGACAGTTAAGTTACTTGTCTTAGAGCCATTTAACATCTATTTAAAAATTCCTAACTCATGCGCAAATAACTCTGGATGCATGAAAGACACATGTAATAAACTTTAACACGTCTAGGAAAATATATAGTAAGATCTCTTCATGACCTTGGGATAGGGAAGGATTGCTTAAATGAGATACAGCACTAACTGTAAAACTAGAAAGATTCATATATTCAACTACATTAATTATAACTTTGTCCAAAGGCACCAAAAAGAAAGTGAAAATACAGGTTACAAGTGAAGATTTTTTTTTTTTTTTGAGACAGTTTCAATCTTTTTGCCCAGGCTGGAGTGCAATGGCGCCATCTTGGCTCACTGCAACCTCTGCCTCCTGGGTTCAAGTGATTCTCCTGCCTCAGCCTCCCTTGTAGCTGGGATTACAGGCAGGTGCCATCATGACTGGCTGATTTTGTATTTTTAGTAGAGACGGGGTTTCACCATGTTTGCTAGGCTGGTCTTGAGCTCCTGACCTCAGGTGATCCCCCTGCCTCAGCCTCTCAAAGTGCTGGGATTACAGGTGTAAGCTACTGTGCCTGGTGTGTGTGTCTGTGTGTGTGTATACACACACACACACATTAATACAAGAACAAACCAGCTGAGCATGATGGCTCATGCCTGTAATCTCAACACTTTGGGAGGCTGAGGTGGGTGGATCGCTTGAGCTTAGGAGTTCAAGACCAGCCTGGACAACATAGTAAGACACCATCTCTGGAAAAAACTAGTGGGGGATAGTGGTGTGCACCTGTGGTCCCACCTACTCAGGGAAGCCGAGGCAGAATAACTACTTGAACCGGGAGGCAGAGGTGGCAGTGAGCCAAGATCGTGCCATTGCACTCCAGTCTGGGTAACAGAGCCAGACTGTCTCCAAAAAAAACCCATCAAACAGAAAAACAGGAAGAGACTTAGACATCTGAGACCAAATGGAAACACACTAAAGATACTCAACCTCAGTAATTGAGGAAATGCGAATGAAGACTACCATACCAGTCTATAGCCACTAAACTGGACACTTTAAAGGCCAATGATACCAAATACTGGTAAGGATATAGAGTGAGGAATGAAAATGCTAGACCCTATTGACAGGAATATGAGTGGCTGTAACCACTTTGGAAAAGAACTTGACATCCAGGAAGACTGAAGTGTACATAAGCCCGGACCCAGATTCTACTCCTAGGTCATCTTGCATGCAAATGCCCTTTCCCTCCCCTCACTACCTGCTTCTGCCCCCAGCCCCAGGTAATCGCTAACCTACTTTGCCTCTCTGGATTTGCTGATCCTAGACATTTCGCATAAGTGGAACCATAGCACATTCTCTTGTGTCTGGCTTCTTAATGTTTTCAAGGTTCATCCCTGTTGTAGTATGTATCAATAACGTCGCTGAATAACATTCCGTTGGATAGATATGCCATATTCACCAGTTGAGGGACACTTGCGTTTTTACTTTGCGGCTATTATGAATAGAGCTACTATGGACATTTATGCACAAGATTTTGTCAACATGTCATTTCTTTTGAGTATACAGCTAGAAATAGAATTGCTAGGTCCTATGATAACTCCATGTTTAACTGCTAAGATATTCTCAATTGAATGCACCATTTTTATTCCCACCAGCGGTATACAAGGGTTCCGATTTCTCCCATCCTTGCTGACATTTGTTATCTATCATTCTGATTAGAACCATCCTACTGAGTATGAAGTAGTATCTCATTGTAGTTTTGAGTTGCATTTCCCTAGCGACTAATGTTGAACATCTTTTAATGTGCATTTTGGTCATCTGTATCTTGGGAGAATGTTCATATCCTGTTTTTCTTCAGTTGGGTTGTCTCTTCTGAGTTGTAAGAGTTCTTTATATATCTAGACACATGTCCCTCATCAGATGTTGCCCTTAAATATTTCATCACATCCTATGTTTCTTGTTTTCCCCACTTTTTGATGATGTCCTTTGAACACCAACATCTGAAATGTGGAAAGTTCAACTGACCCATTTTGTCATTCCTTTTTGGTGTCTATGATGCCTTTGCCTAACCCAAGGCCATGGAGATTTGCACCTGTTTTCATGTAAGTCTTAGTTTCAGGTTTTACATTTAGGTATATGACCCATTTGGAGTGAACCCTTGAACAGGGTGTAAGGAAGGGGTCCGACTTCATTCTTCATGTAACTAGTCAGTTGCTCAGCACCATTCTTTCCCCTATACTTTTTTTTTTTTTGAGAGAGAGTCTCGCTCTCTCGCCCAGGCTGGAGTGCAGTGGCCGGATCTCAGCTCACTGCAAGCTCCGCCTCCCAGGTTCACGACATCCTCCTGCCTCAGCCTCCCCAGTAGCTGGGACTACAGGCGCGCGCCACCTCGTCCAGCTAGTTTTTTGTATTTTTTAGTAGAGATGGGGTTTCACCGTGTTGGCCAGCGTGGTCTCGATCTCCTGACCTCGTGATCCACCCATCTCGGCCTCCCAAAGTGCTGGGATTACAGGCTTGAGCCACTGCGCCCGGCCTCCCCTATACTTTTTTTTACTGCACTAAGTATCTTCTAAAAACCCCTAAAGAATAGATGTAATAAGAAATTTGTGTGTAATTTCTTTTGTTGAGATGGAGTCTTGCGTGCCTCAGCCTCCCGAGTAGCTAGGATTACAGGTGAGCACCACCATGCTGGCTACGTTTTATATTTTTAGTAGAGACAAGGTTTTACCATGTTGGCCAGGCTGGTCTTGAACTCCCGACCTCTAGTGATCTGCCTCCCTCAGCCTCCCAAAGTACTGGGATTAGATGTGAGCCACCGTGCCTAGCCTTGTATGTAATTTTTCTAGAGGTTCGACTACCATGACTAGGGAATTGGGAGGTGGTGGAAAGGCCTGTGGTCAAGGGATGGGTCTATCAGGATGGTGAGCATGAGGTGCATTCCGATGCTGGAACCATGACCTGCCGGAAGAGAGGGGTGGATACGGCGGGGAGAAAGGACACCCAGAATGTTTGGAAAAAGGCTGCCTGTGATGGGAGCTGAGGTACTTCCTTGGATCTAGCGGGAAGGAAGAAGACAGGAATAGACCCAAGTCTGCAGGAGGATCTTGACGTACGGATGCGGGGGCCTCTGTTACACAGAGGTGAGGCCACCAGAGGTAGGGAGAGGGGGATGGAAATAAAGGAGAAGATGTGCCTCTGCTGACTGAAGAGTAGAGGGGGGGATGCCAGCGCTCTAGGACTGGGTGTGGTGGCAGGTCTGATGGCGGGGAAAGGGGGTTGAGGCTGCCTCCGAGGGGCCGACGGCCATGGGGGCTGTGAAGCCTGTGTAGGTGGGAGTGATCTGAAGTGCGGAGGGCTGCTGTAGGAAGATGCTGGGCCTGCGGAGTGTCCGCAGAGCTGCGCTACCTCAGTGTGCACAGGTGGAGGGGGCACTGTGGAAGGTGGCCCCCAGGAACGGGCTGCAGCGGTGGGAGCTCCTGGTGTTGACCAGATCCAGAGGGAGGTGTGGGCTGTGAGGCTGACAGGACCTGGTAGAAGAGTCGCCAGCTGAAGCGTGACAATGAGGATTTGGTCAGGGTCAGCTGAGGGAAGAGGCTCCTGGTGAAGCCCTTGCTGCGTGTGCAGGAGGAACTGGGATGGGAGGCAGTGCTGAGGGGCTGGGGCCAGCCAGGGAGCATGGGCTTAAATGAGGAAGAGTGCCCACAAAGAGGTGGGGTACAGTCGTAGTCTGGCATGACAGTGCAGAAGGAAGCCCCAGGCTACCTCCTGGCACAGTGTAGGGTTTGGATGTGGCCATTAAGTGCAGGAACAGTTCTAGGGCAGGTGTTGGGTTCGGGGCAAGTGGTGGGGTATGGCCGTGGGCAGAGCAGCCTGGGTGAAGGGTCCAGAAGGCAGGCGCTTTGGTGTTGGTTCAGGCGACTTAACTGTCCCGGCAGTCTCGGGTGTGAATGAGGCAGTGGTAGAAGCCTGAGTGGCCTGACGTTCTGATGGTGACTTCGGGGGCTAGGCAGGGAAGAGATGGGATGGCTTCATTGTCCTGGTCTCTGGTAGTGTGGGAATCCAGTATTAGAGGCATTAGGCGGTGGCATGGGTGGGCACCACTCCGGTGAGCCAGGCTCCTCGTCCCTGTGATTCACGCTAAAGCCAGCTCTGGCTCCGCCCAGCCGGGCCACATGTCATCTTCCAGTTCTGAGGCTGTACCTCCTGTCTGTCCTGTTGCAGGGTCTCAAGCCCACAGCACTGGCAGGAGCCCCGCTCTGGCCTCCCCATCCCTGCAGCAGCTTCTGGAGGCACTGTCAGCGGAATCCAGGAGCCCCGACCCCAGTGGTTCCAGTGCGGGAGGCCAGCCCGTTCCCGTGGGGCCTGGGGAGAGCCCACGTGGGTGGGAGTCCCCTGTCCTGAAAAAGCTCAGTGCGGAGGCCTCGGCAAGGCAGCCTCAGACCCTGGCTTCCTCCCCGAGGTCAAGGCCTGGAGCAGGTGCCCCTGGTATTGCTCAGGAGCAGTCCTGGCTGGCTGGAGCATCCACTGAGCCCACAGCCCCATCTTCAGAAGCGGGAATCCAGCCAGTCTCTGTCCAGGGAAGCCCAGCTCTGCCAGGGGGCTGTGTACCTGGAAATCATTTCAAGGGGAGGTCCAAAGATTAAGCCTGTGGCTTCTTTCCCCAGGTAGGGAGGGCGTCCTCTGCCCAGTGGAGCTGAGTTGTCTACCTCTTGGCTCCCCTGGGCCACACGCTATCTTCCAGCCCCAACCTACCACTCCATCTCAGAGGGCTGGGCCTCTTCCCATCTCTCTTCACCGTGTTCCCCTAAGGGCTCCTAGGGCCAGGGGTTCTTCTAGCTCTGCCATAGGGGAAGGCAGGCCTGGCTCTGCCTGCTCTTGACTTTTGCCCCAGCCCTGGAAGATGCTGGGAATGGGAGGTGACATTCTCCAGGGACGGGTCCTGGAAGGGGTGGGGAAGAAGTAGGTTCCAGTCATGTAGAACCCTGGAATCCCTCCTGTGCCTGAGGCCCTGCTCCCCAGCATAGACTAATGGTGTCCCTACCTCTCCCTCGGGGTAACCCTGTGGCTGGGACCCTGGGAACAGCCTCCCATCCCACCCAACATGCCCAAGTATGGGGGACGTTCTGCGGTGGTGTGGCCTCCAGCCCTTCTCTCCAGGAGGCTTTGAGAGCCCAACTCAATGCCCTGCAGAGCAGGAAGGTGCTGGGCCAAGGGCTGCCACCATCGGGGAGAAGAGAAAGACGTGGGCCCCCCCCTCTGATTGCACAATGGGAACCCCAGCTGGCCTCTGAACAGAGGACTCGGTTGTCTCTACCCCAGACCGCTATTCCCTGGAGCTCAGCCGGGCGCAGCCTAGGAAGGAGAAAGGGCTGGGGTTACCTGGCCTGGCCTCCTCCAGGCAGGCCCCACTTCTCCTCTGCCCCAGCTCCTGGTTTTCCCCGTGAGGTTTGTCCCAGGCATGAAGAAAGCTTCCAGGGTGCCAGTGAGTGGGCCTGGGCCAGAGGCCCCTCAGTCCCCAAGGGTACTGTTTTGGTGGCCTTTCAGAGGGTCAAGGAAGGCCTGCTTGGGGTGGAAGCGGGTAGGAGGCCCACATGTTCAGGGAGATAATAAAGTGGAGTGTGCTGTGCTGACCTTCCTGCCTCTTGTGTGCCTTTAACGCCCCTTGCCCTCTGGGGCCCCAGGTGGCTCTCCCACCTTCCAGGGAAGACAAAGACTTCAGTGAGTGCTCCAGGGGTCCTGGCCAAGAAGCAGCAGTGCAGGGCTGAAGCTTGGAGTTCCCAAGCTCTGGGGAGAGGTTGCTGTTTGCCAGCCTTCTGGAGGGTCAATGCTGGGGCTGCACTGGGGACACTGTGGCCTCTACCTTCAGTCGGCCTTGGGTTTCAGTCGTGAGTCACGAATCCTGAGACTGAACAGCGGCCCAGTCCTGGGCATTAGCACAAGGGAAGGACTGCAGGGAGGTGCTGT
Source organism: Macaca nemestrina (assembly GCF_043159975.1). Taxonomy (NCBI): domain Eukaryota; kingdom Metazoa; phylum Chordata; class Mammalia; order Primates; family Cercopithecidae; genus Macaca; species Macaca nemestrina. The sequence goes on from NC_092137.1 coordinate 122,052,888, forward strand.
TCCTCCTCTTGTTCCTGGCTGGGGGAGTGGGGTCTGTGTGAGTGTAGAGTGGATAGGGACTCTGGCCATGCCCCTAGGAGTAGGGGACAGCCCTGCTGGGAGGCTCCCAGGCAGAGACCTTGAGGCAGCCCTAGGACAGAGGCAGTACATGCAGTGCCCCATTTATCAAGGACAGGCTGGCACTCCCTCGGCCTCTGCTGCTGGGTGGAAGGAGGTGCTGTGCTTCATGCCCGGGGAGGCTTCTGGCTCTCGGGTCATCCATCACCAGGATTAGGATTTGGCTCTTGGTCTCTGATCCTGGGTTCTCTTAAAGATGCCACTTGTCTGAGCCTGGTGGCTTAAGGGGAGGGCGGGGACAAAGTTGTCCTTTGAGCCCCAGCCTGAGTGGTGGGAAGGGTACAGGGCCCCGGGGTGTTAACCAAGCCCAGGTGGCTAGCCATCCCCTCCCAGGGGTCTGTGACCTGTTCACCTCCTCAGTCACCGACCATGTAGCTGTATAGGCTCAATTTGTTCACTCATCCAACATACTAGGCAGTCTCTCTTCTGCTGGGAATAGCAGTGAGCAAGGTGGGTTCCTCTTCTCATGGAGCTTATTCAGGGTGGGGAGGGTTGGAGAATAAGTCAGCAAACCAGAAAACATCTGGCATTGGCAAATGATGGCAGAGGGGAGCACCCCATTAGGCTGCTGGTTAGGAAGGGCCCCTCTGAGGATGTGACATTTCAGTCTAGCCCTAAATGGCAGGAGGCTGCCTGTGAAAATTCAGGAACTGAGTAGCCAGTGCAAAGGCCCTGAGGCAGGGAAAAGCAAGGTGTGTCGGGTCTGTGTAACTGACACAGGGAGGGGGCCACAGCCAAGTCCACAACAACAGGCGGCAGCCCCTGGAAGGTTTGAAGGAAGATGGTGCCACATCTGACTTCAGGTTTTAAAAGTCCTTGATGCATTCTGGAGAATGGGCTGGAAGCAGAACAGCTGGGAAGCCACTGCGGTTGTGTAAGGGAGAGGGGCTACAGCGATGGACAGGAGCAGGTCCTTTTGGAGTGTTTAGGGGTCACAGTGGCCCCACTTGTGATTGCATGTGTGGGGCGAGGGCACAGGCTCTGGGTGGGGAGCTGCACCGTTCACTGAGAATCCAGCACTGAGGACCTTGGGGCAAGCAAGGCAGGGCTGGGGCAAATGGGTATGTCAGGTCTGAGGTGTCCAAAGGGGTCAGCAAGTAGGTGAGCTGAAGGAACCTGGAGTTCAGCAGGGAGAGCAGGTCAGGAGGTGCCTGGGGAAGTGCTGTCGCATCTGGAGGGGAGTCATGGGTGTAGAAGAGGAAGGATCCCCAGACCGAGCTAGGGTGCTGCATTTAGAGCAGCATTTCTTAATTTTAGTGTTTCAGCATTTTGTACCTGGTAATTCTTTGTGGTGGGGGCGGTCCTGAACCTTGCAGGACGTTTGACAGCATCTTTGGCTCCTACTTACAGATGCCAGTAGCGGCCCCCCTCCCTGTATTCCAGACATTGCTGAACGTCCTTTAGAGGGGGAGAGAGAATCACTCTTAGCAAGAACCTCTGATTTCAGAGTTTGGGAGAAGAAAAGGCTGCAGAGTGGATTTCAAGGCGATCACTGTGAGTGTTCCGGGGTAAGGGCTGCTATGCCAAGTGCTGCCGAGAAAGAGGGCAGAACAAGCCTTGTGCTTGGTGATTTGCAGTAGGGCACCCACAGAAGACCCTGGTGGAGGGTCTGCAGATGCCCTGCGGGGGTTAAGGAGAAGGTGAGGAGGCTATGAGAGGCAGCAGAAAGGGGACAGGGCTGGGCGAGGGGCTTCTAAGGGGTGGGGCTGGCTTTGTAGAATAGAGGCAGTGACCATAAGGGGGGATAACTGAAGCAGGGGAACCCTGGGGTGAGATGAGAGGGGTTGGGCTCCAGGGCACAGGCTGAGGACTTGCCCGTCAATCAGCAAAGAGAGTTTGAGGTCAGATGCAGGCGGGCGTCAGGAGAGGGGGTGAGTTCCTGCCTGGACTTCCGTTTCCCCCTAAGTACCAGGCGGAGTCACAGCCTGGGGGGCGGAGGAGCGGCTGGGAGGTTGGAGAGGGAGGGAGGGAGGGATGCCAATTTTAACAAGTGGGAAAGTGAACGAACTAGGGAAGTTTGGAGATTTGTGGTCACGAATTTAGAGCAAGGCCAGTCGATGCAGAGTGTTTTGCTCCGGAAAGAGCAGCTGCTTGGTCAAAGGCAGGCAGTGGGTAGATGATTTAGGTTTGACCAGAGCTGGGGTTTTGTCAAGATCTTTATGCAGATAGGACAACTGACTTCTGTCATAGAGGACGTGACCCAAGGATCTGGGAAGTGGGGAGGTTGGGGCATACAGGATGGTCTGGGGATGAGTCCCACGGACTGAAAGGCTGGTTGGCGGGGGGTGGGGGGGGCGTCTGGAGAAAGGTGAGGTGTGTGGCCCATGGGGGTCTGTCCCAGTGGGCCCTTAGGGGAGGGAAGGCACCGTTGTGAGCTGCTGGAGCCCCAGCCCAGGAGATCTGGTGGCACTATCTCACCTCTCAGGCCTGGAGAAGTGGCTCCATGGCTTCCAACTAAGGTCTCACAGCCAGCGATGGGACAACCGTCTTGCCCTTCTTTGGAAAAGGTGGATCGCTTCCACAGCTAGGTCCTTTCCCCATGGCCCCTCTTCCCAAGGACATCCCTCCAGGGCACCCTCATTTGGGCTGTCTTAGAATGCTCATGTTATGTGTGCACTGTTGCCTGCTGCCACTGTCCCTCACGGCCAATGACCTTGTGCCAGGTACCGGGGACAGAGAAGGGATGTCCACTGTGCTGGGCAGGGGCGATGTAACAAACCCATCAGACACCATCTGGGTACAGTGTGCTGAGTGTGGAAGTGGTGCCGCCTGGGATCAAGGAACCTGGAAAATGGAGGTCCTCCTCTGCCTGAGAGCGTGGTGACTGGTGAGTGGGCCTTAAAGTGTGAGTAGGAGCCCACCAAGCACAGAAGGAAGAGTGACAGGGTATCTCCATCATAGCAAACAGCCTCAGGGAAGGTCTGGAGAGTGGAGACCCAGGGCACTTCCAGAGTCCAACACTGGCCTGGCAGGGCATGGATGGAGGGCTGGGATCCACGTTGTGCCCTGCCTGCCCACTCCCCTGCTATGCATCGGGGAACGCTCCAGCTGCTCCTGCTGCTGGCTGTTGCTGGTCCCGGACTGAACTATGCCTATCCCTGTGGAACAGGATGTTGGCGCAAGGTCAGGTCTAGTTTGGGAAGAGCTGAAGGAAGCCTTGCTATGGCTAGTAGGCTCCAATTCCTGCACCTGGCAGCCTCATGGGGCTGGTTGGAGCAGGCAAGACCTGAAGGTGTGTGTGTGGGGGGGAAGACGGTGAGCCTCAGAGAGGAGCAGGAGCTGTGTTATGTCATGGCCCGCACGGCCCTGGAGAGCCAGCGCACCCACACTGCCCTTGTCCGTACTGGGATGCAGCTGGGAGGAGACGGCTGCAGTAGAAGGCGACAGCCTGGGGCAGCGGTATGGATGCCAAAGCAGCTCCTGCTGCCCAGAGGGCACATATCTCCCAGGTCTGCCAGCTGTAGACTCTGTCCCTGGCTGTCCCCACCTGGCCTCGTGCCCAGCTAGCCCAACGAAAGATGCCTAGCAAGGCTTGACACTCAGTAGACCTAAAGTTGTCACTTCTAGGAAGGCCCAGGTGAGCGTCCTCAGTGGGGACTTGCAGGGTGGGGAGGGCACACGGGCAACCCAGTCTCAGCTACTGCAGCACCCCTTGAAGGAAGATGGGTCAGAAGACAAAGGCTGACGCTGGCTGCAGAGTCTGGGGAGCTGCTCACTGGCCCCCAACCCACGTGTGGTTGGAGATGGTAGAAAGGCCGTTCCTCCCAATGCCCACGTGGGCCTCTGGCAGGCCCAGACTGTGCAGGCCTTGGGAGCCCCGGGACGGGCAGGCACTTGCCTAAGTAGCTGCTCCCAGGCTCTCATGGCCACCCTCTGTCCTTCCTCAGGGAAGGGGCTACTGGCATCTCTCCATCACTGGTGATGTATGCCCAGGCGGCGCCCAGGCCCTGCCCAGCCCAGAGGGTGGGAAAGACTCATCCAGGAAACTGTCTAGCAGAGTGGTCGGTTTCCAGCTGAAGCCTGGGGTTGGGGGTGGGGAGGAGGCTGACTGCCCTGTCTGAACCCAGCCCTGGCAGCATCCACACCAGGGGCTGTGGGCACTTGCACCTCACTGGAGCTGGGGAGTCTGGCAGAATGACAGGGATGGGGGGATCAAGGAGGCACCTACTCCCAGCACCCCCCTGTGGCTGGGGTGCTGGTCTGGGTACCTGAGATGGGCACCTCCCACCTGAGCCTGAGGAGGCGCTAGACATTGTCCATGGGCACTGAGAGGCCCCGTGCTCTGCTCCCATGGAGGGGACAGGGAGGAGAGGAGGTCCAGCAGGTTGGATGGGGCCTGCGGGGAGCCCCACTGTCAGAGGTGGATTGGCGCTTATTTACACAGAGGATGCCTTGCAGAGTTGGGCTGTGAATAAGAGGCCTCGCTCAAGGCGGGGCTTATGACATTAGGGGCTCCAGAACGGGGGGGGGGGGAATGCCCTCAGGGCTGCCCAGGCTGGTGCTGTTGGCGGGTGGCAGGGAGAGTGAGGGGGGGCCCTGAGGGAGAGCAGTTGCTCATAGCTCTTTGAAGGCAAGTGGGGGGCCTTAGTGTGAAGTTTTTTTACCCCAACCCTCTTTCCACTGTCACCCCCAGAAGAGCTTCAGTGTATATGGGGGGGAGCCAGGCAGGACCGCAGCAGGGAGGGAGGGTCAACCCCTTCCTCCGGGGTCACTACAGAAGCGGAGGGACACTCCTCCCTTCACTCCTCCCTTCACAGCTGCCCCTGAGACCTGCTTTTTCTTGGAGTTGTGTGACAAAGGCCCCACCCTTTGCTCCGCCGCCGCAGGGTCTCCTTGCTTTATTCCCAGGAAGGGACCTTCCCTTCGCATCAGTCAAGGGGCGGCAGCTCGCCCCGTGCCCGGTACAAACCCTTGGCTGAGTCGCAGTTGATGCTGTGATTCGAGTCCAAGCCAGTTTCCCTCTTACCTCCTTTGCCCTTAATGGAGGAAACTGAGGCAGCTGCACAGACACAAGACGCCGAAGTCCTAAGTCCCAGGCTGCGAGCGGTGGCTCCGGGACCCGGGCTGGGCTCGCGGGCGGCAGCAGGGGGCGCTCGCTGGCCCGACGGAGCCGGTCCGCGAGGGGAAGCGCCCGGGAAAGGTCGGGCCGGCTCCCGGCTCCCCCACCTCTCCGCGGGGTGTCTCCGCGGCCGGGCCGGGCGGGGCTGCGGTGTGTTACGACCCGGCCCCCAGCCCCACGCCCGCCCCGCCCTCCCTGCTGGCTCCCGGGCGGCGGAAGGGAGAGCAGCGCGCACCGGCGCCCGGCCCAGCCCGACTCCCCCGGGGGAGGGTCCCGTCCCGGTACCGGCCCGCGCGCCAGCTCCGCCTCCCGGCTCCCGGCTCCCACCGACCCCTCCAGAGCTGCACGCGTCCTGCCCGGGGGCCGGAGACCCCCGCCGCCCGGCCCCTCCGCTCTCCCGTGGTGCGGCCGCCGGGAGGGAGGGAGGCAGAGGCGCGGGGCGGGGTCCGGGCGCTGGGGGTCCGGGGGTCCGGGGCTCACGCCTCCCGCGAAGCGTACCTTCTGCCCACCTCGGTCCGCCCGCAGCCCCGCCTCCCTCCCGCGCCCGCGCCCGCCTCCAGTCTCCGCCCTCCCAGCCGCGCGCCCCGCTCCCCGCTCCCCTGCAGGCGCGGCTGGGGCGAGAGCCCGCGAGCTGAGCGGGTGCAGGGTCCTCCGCGCCTCCTCCGAGAACCGGCCCAGCCTGGCCCGCGCCCCAGTCCAGCGCGTCCGGCATCCGCGTGGCGGGAGGGCGCGACTTTCTCCGGTCCCGCGTGGGACGGGGACGGCGGCGGGACAACTTGGAAAACTTCTCGGGGGCAGACGGCAGGGACCCCGGGCGCCGGTGGAGGAGGATGTAGGAGGGCGGCGGCCGGTCCCGGGTGTTCCAGACCTCCTAGGCCCCGCTCGTCCAGGCCATGGGGCTCCAGCGCCCTCGGCGCCTCTGGAGGGGCGCCGCTCTCGTCTAGCCAAACCGGGCAGCGCTGTCGTCCACGGGGTGCACCGGGCGGGCAGCGCTCCCTCTGCCCACGTCCCGCCCAGCCATGGACCACCAGGACCCCTACTCCGTGCAGGCCACGGCGGCCATCGCGGCGGTCATCACCTTCCTCATCCTCTTCACCATCTTCGGCAACGCGCTGGTCATCCTGGCTGTGTTGACCAGCCGCTCGCTGCGCGCCCCTCAGAACCTGTTCCTGGTGTCGCTGGCCGCCGCCGACATCCTGGTGGCCACGCTCATCATCCCTTTCTCGCTGGCTAACGAGCTCCTCGGCTACTGGTACTTCTGGCGCACGTGGTGCGAGGTGTACCTGGCGCTGGACGTGCTCTTCTGCACCTCGTCCATCGTGCACCTGTGCGCCATCAGCCTGGACCGCTACTGGGCCGTGAGCCGCGCGCTGGAGTACAACTCCAAGCGCACCCCGCGCCGCATCAAGTGCATCATCCTCACCGTGTGGCTCATCGCCGCCGTCATCTCGCTGCCGCCCCTCATCTACAAGGGTGACCAGGGCCCCCAGCCGCGCGGGCGCCCCCAGTGCAAGCTCAACCAGGAGGCCTGGTACATCCTGGCCTCCAGCATCGGATCGTTCTTTGCTCCTTGCCTCATCATGATCCTTGTCTACCTGCGCATCTACCTGATCGCCAAACGCAGCAACCGCAGAGGTCCCAGGGCCAAGGGGGGGCCTGGGCAGGGTGAGTCCAAGCAGCCCCGACCCAACCGTGGTGGGGCTTTGGCCTCAGCCAAGCTGCCAGCCCTGGCTTCTCTGGCTTCTGCCAGAGAGGTCAATGGACACTCGAAGTCCACTGGGGAGAAGGAGGAGGGGGAGACCTCTGAAGATACTGTGACCCGGGCCTTGCCACCCAGTTGGGCTGCCCTTCCCGACTCAGGCCAGGGCCAGAAGGAAGGTGTTTGTGGGGCATCTCCAGAGGATGAAGCTGAAGAGGAGGAGGAGGAAGAGTGTGAACCCCAGGAAGGGCCAGTGTCTGCGGCCTCAGCTTGCAGCCCCCCGCTGCAGCAGCCACAGGGCTCCCGGGTGCTGGCCACCCTACGTGGCCAGGTGCTCCTGGGCAGGGGCGTGGGTGCTATAGGTGGGCAGTGGTGGCGTCGACGGGCACAGCTGACCCGGGAGAAGCGCTTCACCTTCGTGCTGGCCGTGGTCATTGGCGTTTTTGTGCTCTGCTGGTTCCCCTTCTTCTTCAGCTACAGCCTGGGCGCCATTTGCCCGAAGCACTGCAAGGTGCCCCATGGCCTCTTCCAGTTCTTCTTCTGGATCGGCTACTGCAACAGTTCGCTGAACCCTGTCATTTACACCATTTTCAACCAGGACTTCCGCCGTGCCTTCCGGAGGATCCTGTGCCGCCCATGGACCCAGACGGCCTGGTGAGCCCGCCTGTGCTGCCCCTGTGGGGTTGGTGCGGTGGTGCCGGGGCCACCCTGCTTCTTGCCCTGCTGTGTGTGGCTGCCTCCCCTGGGCTTTCTGCTCCCTGCCCAGATCCTGCAGGCCTTGTCTTAGGAACCCCTTGGGAGGGATGGGCGGGGGGGCTGTTAGCAAGGGTCCCAGTGAAGCCTCCCCTTGCCATCTTAGCTGTGGGGGACCCCTTTTCCACCCTCTCCCTGAGCACAGGCTGATGGAGGTGGTTCACATCCTCCGGAACATAGCCCAGACGGGAGAAGAGAGAGCACTTCCTTCCCAGAGCTCCGAGCTCTCCAGGCCACTGTCTGGGCTTCCCTTTCTTGAGGACCCTGTGTTCCTGGCAGGTCACTTGCTTGTGGTGTTTGTTTCTTTTTCATCTCCCCCCACCCACAAAGAGCACGCAGCCAGCCTTCCACTTTCCCAGGGGGGCTTGCTACTGAGGAGGAGGAAGAAACGAAGACTGATTGCCCACGCTAGGCACTCGCGGTCCCTGGCAGGCGCTGGGATGGGGGCTTATGGGGTGGCACCGTCTCCGGGCCCTCCTTTCCCCCTTCACCTGTTTTTGGATCTGTGGTTCCTTTAAAGGCCAGAACCATGGATCGGCTTCCTTACCCAGCACCCCTCCGGCAGGTGGGTGGCCACGTGGATGCCTCGCTGGGGCGGTCTTGGAGGCCTGGTCTCTGCCTCGACGGGAGATCCCCGATCACTGGCATTCACCCCCTGCAAAAATCGGGGCGACAATAGCTCGCCGCCTACTTGCTGCAGGGAGATGAAAGGCTTTGCAGAAAGCTTTGAGCTCCGTGGGGGAGCGCACTAGAGAACCAAAAATGTGATTATCCGGTGATATAAAAATCCCTTTCCTCTGTGTTTACTGCCACCTGTCTTCCTGTAGACTTTTGTTCTGTCCCTGGGGTGTGTGAGTTCCTGCCCCAAACTGGAAGCAGGGAGTGGTAGACAGAATCACTATTTCAAGTTAAAGATCTCTTTGAGAATGTGTTCTTGGAGCTGCAAAGGTCTGAGTTATTATGCTACATGACAGCGTTTCGACATTTCACCTGCAGCACCAAGAGGGTTTTTAGCGGCTTGGGCCTCCCCAGTGGGGAAAAGTCCTTTGTCAGCAAGGAGGCAATTTCCCCAGGACAGCCCACAATATCCATGCCTTGGGAACAGTCTAAGATGAGAGCCTGTGACAGGTGGCAGAGCCCCCAGGTGGGGTGCTGGCATGAGAGCCTGGTGGGCCCCTAGGGGAGTCTCCCACTGGAATGACCAGCCAGGTCTCCAAGCCCCAAATGAGTCCTTGTGAACCACAACTGATTCCGCCAGGGGGGTGTTTGTGGATGGCCTCAGACACAGCCACGCTGCTCCCCCCACTCTGATGGGGCTGTGCACTGAGGACCCCCGCTTCCTGGTTCTCAGTCTCACCCCAAACCCGGCACCCAGGACAGTTGGAAGTGTGGAAAGGAGGTTTCCCAGCCTTCCCTTGGGGAGGGCCTGGCTTCAATGCTGGGCCAGCAGGCATCTTAGCTTGGCAGATGTGGGGGCAACGGGCCAGATGGACCTGCCAGATTTGGAAGGGCACCGAGGGAGTTTTCTGGGTGTAGAGAGAATGGAGGGGACCAAAAAGAGTCCTTCCTGGGGTGCGGGAGGCCGCCCAGCTCGGTCCTCGGTGGGTTGTTATGAGGCCAGAGCATCGCCCCGGGATGTGGTGGGGAGCTGGGCCAGGGGAGGGACTGACTGTGACCCTCTGCTGGCCAGACTTGTGTGCGCTCCCATGGGACCCCCGTGACCTCTTATTGCGACATGCAGGTGTTTTTTTGTTTTGCTTTTTTTTTTTTTTAAACTCTGAGCTATTTTATCAATAAAGGATATTTTGTAATAAGTAAGTGGTGTCCTTATTGCCCAAGGGCTGCCTGGAGCAGTTATTCCTCAGCGGCTGGCACAGCAGACTCTGGGTGTTGGCCCAATGAGCTGGGGCTCCCTCCCAGGGCCAGTAGTCCTCTCCTCCCTGAGATGTGGCTGGCTGGTCCCCCCAAGCCCCTGCCCTTCCTACCCGCCTTTGTCCACGAAGCATCCTTACTCATCATCACAAGCCAATGGGTGAGGGTGGCTGGAGGAGCCTGAGACTGACTCCCGGGAGGGAGGAGAAGGGAGGGCTTCCTGGAGGAGGTGCCCTTTGGGTTGGGTCTTGGAGGAAGAGCAGGAGTACACCAAGAGGCGAGACGGGAGGGTGTTTTGGTGGGGGAAGGGCATGTGTAAAGGATGTGACTGGTGGAATTGTGACTGCGTTTGAAAACGGCCCCAAGCTAGCCCCAGGTGGTCTGGTGCCACCGCCTTCCTGCCCTACTTAGTCGCCATAGAGTGGGCAGTCCCGGGGCTGAACCAAGTGGGCCTGGTCCCACGGGCAGGGGGGCAGAGGGCAGGCTGGCAGCAGGAGGCCATGGGCAGGGCCAACACCAGTGGCCAGCCCAGGGAGGGGAGGGAGGAAGGAGGAGACGTGAAGCCCCAGGGTCCTCAGTGTGAGGCCATCCCTTTACTTCCACATTGGCCCAGAATCTTCACTCTCACCACCTCCGTACTGGCATGGGCCATGCTTCCGCTAGGGACAACCAGCAAGACCTCCAGTGTACCCACCATCACTGACGGACATGGGGACATGGGCTTCACTGAGGACTTAACAAGAAAGACATGCCCTGCCCTGCTCTCAGCTCCCCACACCTGCCGAAGTACCCACTGCTGATGCCCAGAGGCCTGATATGCGTAGATAAGGATGGTTCATTGACTCCCTTTTACTGATCGGGGCTCTTCTTTGTCTGATGACCTCATTTAATCCTTATGCCTGACTATAAGGTAAGTATCAGCCCATTTTATACTAGCAAAATACAGGCCGAGAAAGCTGTAGTGACCTGCTCGAGGTCATCCAGGCCCAGCCTCTTCCTGTTGGACCACATTGTCCCCCGGTGCTTAAGCGTCTGCAAGGGGCAGGCCCTTGAGCCTGGGAGTAGAGAACCCCGCCCAGACTTTGGAAGTGGTGGTAGAAAGATATACCCTCCTGGAACAGGACTGTTTGCAAGCCCATTTTGAATACATTATCTCGTTAATCCTCACAACGCTGCTGAGAGTGATCATTTTACAAAAAACGAAATTGAGACTTAAAGAGACCTCTCTAGGTCCTGAAATCACAAAACTGTGAAATTCAGGCGATGAAGAATCGTGATTCCATCTCTTCGGCCGGCTCTCATTCGGTGGCGCTGGGTATCTGAAGATCCTGAAACTGCACGTGGTGGATTCAGCAGGTGACTATGCTGTGATTGATTGTTCATGTCTGCCACTGCCACAGACTATGTAATTGATGGCAGGTGTGTCCTAGATTTTCCATTCCTGACAGCTCAGTCCAACCCCTGAACTGTATGAAGGAAGAGACTGGGGCCCAGAGAGAGGAGATGACTTACCTCAGGGGGCATCACACAGACACAGCTGGCTGAGCTGGATCTAGATCTAGACCCAGGTTGCCTATCATGCCACACTTTCACACTGAAGGGATTGCATCCGAACTCAAGGAATAGCAGGCCCACATTCAGGAAACATCTGCTGACGGTCAGCTGTGTGGCAGGACCTGTGCTTGGCTCCTCCCCATTTTGCTATCTCTTTCAGTTCTCAGATGAGGAACTGGGGGGCGGAGTCTCAGGCACCTGCCCAGGCCCCTCAGCTAATGGGGTGCAACTGGGCCCAGGACCTGGCTTCCTATCAGGCCTTCTCTCTCACGCTCCATTCCTGCAGCTCTCTGTGAGTAGGACCTGCTTTTGATTTCGCCCTGAGTCCATCTGAGGGCTACAGGTTGAAGAGACTGGCTGAGAGCAGCAGAGGTGGGAGTGGGGTAGGTGCAGCCCTCTGCCTCCAGGAATAATCCTGGCAAGTCACCTGGTGGTGAGGGTGGCAGGCGTGGGGGACGGGTGCGAGGTCCGCAGGGGCGCTTAGGCCTGGCAGTTCACCAGGTGGATGGGAGCTGTCTCAGCCGGTCACATCATCCTTCCAGACACCCCTTTCTTAAGACGTTGCTGCTGCAGAACGCAGTGTAAGAGGAGCTGGGCAGAGCAGGATGAGGAATATTCCACAGCCGCACTTCCTCTCTGAGAACCTGGGTCCTTACATGGCAAGGATACCCTTGAGAGGGCCTTAAGAGGCAGCTTTACCTTGGGATGGCTGCTGAGAACTTTGGGGCTGCTGAGAGCTCCTCTTTGGAGCACTGTGGCTGAAGGGACTCCTGACCCTTGTTAAAGAAGGGACCTGTGGCAGGAGAGCCCGGTTGATCTGTCACCAGTACTCAAGGTGGAGGAGGCTTGTGGGTTCATCAGGTCCTGGACCCTCTCCCCATCCTCTGCATGGCCACCCTGTGTGTGGGGGGCCACTGGCAAGGGGTGTGAGACCTTGCCCAGCTCCCACCTGCAAATGGGTTTGCCGCTGGCTGGGGAGGAGGCATCGGCCTGTCTGCAGTCGGACCTGGGCAGCATTTGGCTTCCCTGGCACTGGCAGGGCTTTCTGCTCCCAGATCCTGGTTGCTGTGGGTGGCAGGGCAGGGAGAGGTGGGGAACGCAGGAGTCATGTCCTGTCCCTGCCACCACCTGTTGGGCTGTCCTTAGGCAGGACTCGGTCCCGCTCTGGGCCTTAGTGTCCTCGTCTGCCCAGGCAGGATCGCTCCTGTGGTCCCCAGGGTTCCCCGCTTAGGGCTCCATCTCTGCCTTCCCCCCACTGCCACTCCCTGCCCAGCTCCCTGGGAGGTCCAGACATGAAGGTTCCGGGAGTTAATCAGTTGTTCTTAGTGTCAGGCTCGTGGGCAGGATGGCGGTGGTGGTTTCCTCACCTTTGTACCTCAGCGCAAAGTTAAACGGTTCTGGAGTAACGGATCGGTTTGGGGCCCTCTGAGATGTGCCGTGGTGAAAGGAATCATGACAGTCCTGAGATATTAGGGTCCAGGGCCGGACACCCATCATCTGAAATTGATGTGATTACTATGCCTGTTTCACAGGCAAGGAAATTGAGGCAGAGGCAATCGGCTGAGGTCATCCAGAACCAGGACATAAACGTACCCAATCTCATTTCAGTGGTGTCACTCACTGGCCTCACTCTGCCCCCTCAACAGCCCTGCCTCCAGCACCAACCTCTGCCTCTTCCCCAGCCCTGCCTCCAGCACCAACCTCTGCCTCTTCCCCAGCCCTGCCTCCTGCACCAGAGCTCAAGCTCTGGGTCTTTCCCAGTCCAGCAGAGCCCCTGCCCTGTGTGAGCTTGGGAGCATCTCCTGCTGACCCCAGCCACTCTCGGCAGCTCTCCCTGCTGGCTGGCACTTCCACGAGAGCAGGAGCCCTGGCAGGGGGTACAAGACTACCACCCTCCCAGGCTCTGCTCACTGTCAGCAGGGGAGGCGGGGAGCTCTGGGCTAATTTTAGATTCTGGGATTCTTCGTGCTCCTGCATCCGTCCGCGCTTCCATCTGGGCTTGGGGAAGGCTGTTGTCAGAAGGCCAGTGCTGGAAGGGCCTGGATGTCAGCTCGCACCCTCCCCCGGGCTTGTCTGCTCTGATCTTCTCACACCCTGGACTGACCCTGGCCAAAGGCTCCTGCCCTTGGCGTGGCCTTGAGGCCAACGATTGATCCGCAGTGATTTCAGAGACGAGGTGCCCCTTTACCGCCCACCCGCTACCCCCTGGGATTCTACGTTCCCACCTTCCTCCACTCTCCCTTCTCCTCCCTTCTTCCCTTACCCTATCCTGGCCCTTCCCACTTCCAGGTCCTCAGCACCTCCCCCTCCTCCGAACCTCCTGTTGCCTCCTGCTAATCCCCTGACCCCTGCCTTGCCCAGGGGCTTGGTCCTGGCTCTTCCTGAGCTTACGGGCTCCATGGAGCACTGGTGCCTGCGAGGGGACCGGAACAGACTGGAGACCAGAAAAGAACCTCCCTCCCTGGAAAGTCAGGGCTATTTCTGTCCTTGCGGCAGCCCATGGGGCCCCCCGCTCTCCGGCAGGGCAGGCGGGGGAGTTGCGGAGGGTCTTGACCTTTGATTTCCCCGGGGAGAGGGCAGGCCCCTTCTGGAGCTGCGGGGTGGACCCCACCAATCTCAGAGCAGCTGGGACTCAGATGGAATTTGCTCCCCACCCGTGGGGACTGGAGCTGCTTCAAGAGGGAAGAGGGCTGGGCTGTGGTGTGGGGGACCCAGGTGTCTTGGTGTCGCAGCTCAGCCCAGCCCAGTCACAGCCACAAAGGGAGGGTGAGAGGCTACCTGGGCCCGCCGCTTGGATTCCCCAGTCGGGGAGCCGAGGGTTAAATGCAGCCTTCCTCCTCCCGGTGCGGGAAGGACTGGTGGAGCAGCCACAGCAGCAGGCTCCACTGGTCCCTGTTCGTCAGGTTCAGCTTTGATGCAGCTGTTCCAGCTGCAAATCCCCTCAGCCTGTGGCCCCTCTGCCCCTGCCAGCCTGGCAACTGGATTTGGGTGGGCACCTAGCTGGCAGCTCTTTGAGGGATTCCTCAGCTGTTTCGGGGTCCAGAGGCTCAGAGCGTGATCCTAGGAGGACCACCAAATTGCTGGGTGGCCCCGGGCAAGTCTGCTCACCTCTCTGGGTTTCAGATGCCTCCTTGTCAAGTGAGGGGATCAGAGAGGAGCATGGTTCTAATGATGTCCTGGGCGCTTCCCCTGGAGAGATGAGGGGAAACCGAGGCATCCTGCCCCCTGCCCCCCCCCCCCCCCGCCGCCAACCTTTCTACTTGTTGATTGTTCAGGAAGCGGCTCACCTCACTGCTCACCAGGTTTCCTCCTCTGCCCTCCTGCCTGCACCCACGGAGCCTCCATCCCCCAACCCCATCCGGGCTCAAGTCACACCCCTCACCTGTGTCCCAGGGAAATCTAGGTGGCTAAGCCCCAGAAGGGTCATCTTGAAAGACATTCCCCAGGGCAGGTGGAAGCAGGTGGGAGAGGGGAGTGGCCATCTGCCTGGGCTGGACATGGTGTCTACAGTAAGGCTGGGAGGGGCGCTGGAGTTGGGGGCAACAGAGGAGGCCGTGGGTGAGGTCCTCTGGGAGGGGCAAGTGGGGAGGTGGGCTCTGGGAAATCAGGCTTCCACGGGGCCACGGTTCAGGATGGTGCACGAGAAGATGCGGCTCCTAACCAGAGACCTGCTTTCACCCCAGCAGGGCTGGGTCTGTGCCCAGGGGCTTCCTCTGAGAGGACAGCCTGAGAGGGCAGGGACTTGGCTGCCTCGTCTGTACCTGTGCTCCTCACCTTCCGGCAGAACCTGGCCTGCGGCAGGTGCCCAGGAAATATTGGTTGGGGAAGTGAGTTTTCCCAGCAAACTGGGGCAGCCTTGGTTATCTAAGGCTGGGGACCCTGAGAGTGTCTCTGATTTGGGGTTTTCTTTTTCCGTTTTGTTGTTTTGTTTTCTCCATAGTTTCCGAGAGAAATTCTGTCGGAAAACTCCATCCTGGTCTTGGCTGAGCTAGAGGCAGAAGAACTGTCCCCACAGCACCTGGGACGCACCAGGGCATCTGGAGAGGTGGTGGCAGGGGCCAGACCCAGAGAACAGAGGCTCAGACAGGGCCCGACAGAGAGGGGACAGGCAGAGAGAGGGCATGGGTGGGGCCATTCCTGGAGCAGCATGGAAAGAGCACTGGCTTTGGAGTCACAGCTGACTCTACTCCTTACCAGATATATGGTCTCAGACAGACTGCTAAACCTCTCTGAGCCTTGACTTGCTCACATTTAAAATGGGCCAGGTATGGTGGCTCATGCCTGAAACCTCAGCACTTTGGGAGGCCGAGGCAGGAGGATCCCTTGAACCCAGGAGTTGGAAACCAGCCTGGGCAACATAGTGAAATCCCATCTCTACAAAATTTTTTTAAAATTAGCCAGGTGTGGTGCCGTGCACCTGGGGTCCCAGCCATTGGGAGGCTGAGGTGGGAGGATCGCTTGAGCCCAGGAGTTTGAGGCCATAATGAGCTGTGCTTGCACCACTGCACTCCAGCCTGGCAATGGAGCAAGACCCTGTATCAAAAAGAAAAAAAAAGGGGGGGAAATAATTAAAATAAATAAATAAAATGGGATAAATCAACTATTTTAAGATTGGGGAGCGTGTTGAGAGGTAGAGATGACATGTAAGGTGTTCCTATAGAGTGCGAGGGTACAGACAGGCACCTGCAAATGGCAGACCCAATACATTTAATCCTCTGGACCCTCAGGTTCTCTTCAAAGTGCACGGACAGAGCTCCCTGCCCCAGTTGTCCTCTGACTCCTGCTGAGAGACTCAATGGAAGGAGGGTGGTGTCTGCCCCGTGTCCTTCCTGCTCTCACCCCATGTGTCTCTGGGCTCCAGGACTCTCCCATGGAGAGCTTTGGCAGGCCCTCTCCAGTGTGGAGCTAGTAGGGGAAGGTTCTCAGGCAGCTGTGTCAAATGTGCCACATGTGAGCGTTTATGCCCTTCTTGCTGTGCCCATCCCAGACATCAGTAATGGGCCCCAGAGCTCTCTCCATGACTAAGACAAAGTTGCAGGGAGTCTCAGGCAGCAAACAATTGCTGGTGTGAAAGATGAAACCGTTTGTCCCTGGGATCTGTGGAGAACCCCAGCCTTGTCCTTGGTGGGTGTAGGGGAAAGGGCTGCCCACCCCGGTGTGAGGGGTATCATCCAGGGCAATAAAGAGGGCCATCCCCAGAGACCTCTAGGATTCCCGTGCTGCTGCTGCAGTAGGGGCATCCAGGGGTCAAATGTCAGCACCCAGGAGGACCCCAGTATTCGGAGAAAGCCTGCATCAGAAACACAGCCAGTGAGCAGACAGAAGGGTAGGTGTTGGCGAGGATGGGAGCTTCTTGAGCCAGCACACCTTGACTTAGGCTGGAGATGGGCGGGAAGGGCGATGAAGGGATGCAGGGGCACTTGGAGCTCCTATTCTCTCAGGAGTGTGGAAAGCAAGGCAAGGATGGTTCAAGTACCACCTGAGCCCACGCAGTTGAATTCCCTCTACCAGCACAGTGCTCCACAGCAAAGGGGCCAACCCTGCAGTTTCCATCCTGACAACACAGGGAGCCCCCATCCATGTGTGTCAAGATATTTGTGTCTCATTCCCTGTGTATCCCAGAACCATGTGTGACAATGCCCAGCAAACAGTGAAAACGGAAGGGCTGGCCTGGCTTGTCAGCGGCCCCGGACACCAGTCTCTCAGGGGTGCTAAAATATCCCTGGAAAAGGGGTGAGATGGAGAAAACTATATTTATGAGATCTCCTCCCAGAGAGGGAGGAATAGTTGAAGCCTCTAGAGACAGGCTTGAACAACAACAGATGCTGGTTGTTTGTTAAGTGGCCCTTGCGGAGGGCGGCCGGGCTGAGTGCCCTTACAGCACAGGGTTGGTGTTGCTGAGTGGGGTGGGCAAGTTTGGGGCTGGAAGGGAATTGCTGGAGACCTTGGAGGTGGGCACGTGCCCTTTGCCACTGCACCCACCTCAGCTGCAGTCACAGGATGGACCGCTGGTCCAGGATACACAATTTACAGCGCCCTGTGTCAAATCTACCTTGACACTAGTCTCCAGTGTGCTAAGCTCTGTGCCAGGCTCAAAGGCCACAGAGAGCCAACACCACCTTGCACCCTAGCTGTGAGATGGGGTCAAGCCACCAGTGCCAAGGGCACAGAGCACTGAGGGATGGCGTGAGTGACCCTTGGGGAAGGCAAGGATCAGCGGGCACCCGAGTGGGTGGGCCTTGGTGGAGAGTAGGGAGGAGGGTCTGTGGGAGGGTGGCGCCCTGCAGAGGGCTAGAGGGCTGGAGGCCAGCGTCACAGGCAGGAGAAGGGGAGTGGGGGGCATGCCATCCAGATTGTGGCTTGGGTGTGGGCTCACGCATGTTCTGAGGTGACTTCTGGCCCCAGGCTGCCCCCTCAGGGGCAAGGGACAGGGCAGTGAGGCCCCAGGCCAGCAGCCAGGCTCCAGGAGGCAGCTGACTAAAATAAGCTGGGATGTCAGAGGCTCCTGTCTCCAGGAAGTGGAGAAGAGTGATGAGTGTCAGGAGTTGGCCTGGAGTGCAGAGGAGCCGGGGAAGTTGGGGAGAGGAGGGGGAGGAAGGAGGAGGAGGGGGAAGAGGGAGGGGAGGAGGGGTAAGGAGGAGGGGAGGAGGGGGAAAGAGGGGGAGAGGAGAAGGGGGGAGGAGGGGGAGAGGAGGAAGGGAAGGAAAAGGAGGAGGAGGAGGAGGAAGGGGGAGAGGAGGAAGAAGGGGAGCCAGAGATGGAGGGGGAAGAGGAGGAGGGGGACAAGACAGGGAGGAGGAAAAGGGGAGGAGACAGCAGTCACAGCTGAAGGTGTCCAACAAACTTGTTTTCTTCTCTGTGGCCTGAAGTCTCAGGCTGTTGCCCCCTGGGTCTGGAAAGGGCACTGGTCTTCCGGAGCCCTGCTGCACACCTGGCACCCCTGTGTCCTGAGAGTGTCTTAGAATCCCAGGCAGTGGAGGGTGGGAGAGAGGGTCCCGTGAGCTCAGGCAAAAGGAACCAAGTTTCCAGGAGGCTGTTTGGAGGAAGAGAACAACCTGGTGCTTTGAATTTGATTTTTAACCCTTCCATTCTGCAAACGAAGAAACCTGGCCCAGGCGGTTGAGAGATGTATCCCAGCTCCTGTGTCTGATAATGCGTGGAACCACTCTGGAGCCCAGGTCTCCACACACCCAGGGCACAGCCGTCTGCGTGGGGCCTCAGCCCACACTCCTGTGAGGAGCAGGGGCAGGAGGGAAGGGGTGGCCTGCGGTGGTGAGTGTGGCCTGCGGTGGTGAGCCTCTGGGTGTGGATGGGAGGGCCGGGGGCAGGCGGGCCCTAGCTGTCCCGCAGCCATCGGGTTCACATGGCACCCATCTCGGCCCACCTGCCAGGCTTCCAGATACCACTGAAGGGTAAACGTGTGGGCGCCCCAAGCCCTCTGCCTTTCATGGCCAGTGGGGAGCCCCTTTCCCGTCCTGGCTGCAGACCTCACCGGGGTGGCTTGGACACAGCCCCTCGTGTCCACACTCTGGCCTAGGTGGAGCCGCCGAAGATGCAGGCTGCTCTCACTCTGCCCAGGCCCCTCGCCTCCCCTGGGCACACCAGCTCCCCAGGCCTGGGCTGGGGCCACCTGTGGCCAGTGCACCCCCTTTCCCTGCACCTCCCTCCATTGGGGTGAACCCTGACTGCCCGAGATCGCGGTTCACCCGCTGCCCTGGAGCCTCAGTGCAGGGCCGAGAGGCCGCTCACTCCACTGAGTGCCTGTTGGGTTTACCTGTGCCCCTCTGATCACAGCTAACTGCGAGCTCTTTGAGGATGTTCAGCCTCTGTCAATCTAGGGCCATCCACAGCTGCAGGGACAGACCTGCTTCCGGGGGCATGCAAGGGAGTCCAACACAGGGGGGCGGCTTGCATGAAGGGCTGTCCTGCAGGGCCTTGGCCCCCTGCACTCCCTCTTCTCAATTCCTCCCCTTGTCTTTGTTTAAATCAAATCTTCTGTCAAAGAATTCTCTAGAAGGGCTCCAAATCCTC
This sequence comes from Macaca nemestrina, assembly GCF_043159975.1. NCBI lineage: Eukaryota > Metazoa > Chordata > Mammalia > Primates > Cercopithecidae > Macaca > Macaca nemestrina. Next base: position 122,071,973 of record NC_092137.1, read on the forward strand.
AGCTTGGCTGGGTGTGATGGCTCACACCTGTAATCCCAGCACTTTGGGAGGCGGAGGCAGGGAGATCACCTGAGGTTAGGAGTTCGAGACCAGCCTGGCCAATACAGTGATACCCCATCTCTACTAAAAATACAAAAAATTAGCTGGACATGGTGGCGGGCACCTATAATCCCAGCTACTAGGGAGGCTGAGGCAGGAGAATTGCTTGAACCCAGGAGGCGGAGGTTGCAGTGAGCTGAGATCACGCCATTGCACTCCAGCCTGGGCAACAAGAGTGAAACCCCATCTCGAAAAACAAAAAAACCCACAAAAATTAGCTGAGTGTGGTGGCATGAGCCTGTAGTCCCAGGTACTCAGGAGGCTGAGCCAGGAGAATCGCTTGGACCTGGGAGGCAGAGGTTGCAGTGAGCCAAGATCACACCAGTGCACTCCAGCCTGGGGGACAGAGCAAGATTCTGTCTCAAAAAAAAAAAAAATGGCCTCACGGACTGCAGTTCCATCACATTAGTTCTCTCTCTCTCTCTCTCTCTCTCTCTCTCTCTCTCTCTCTCACACACACACACACACACACACACACACACACACACACACATCCCTTCCCACTCAACAGCCCCACTCCTCAGGGGCAGTCAGCTTGGAGCCCCTGGAAGCCCCAGCCTGTGGGCTCTCTTCTCTCCCAGCTGGGTCACCCCTCGCCCCTGGCCTGCCTTTCCAGGTCCAGGGTGCTATTTCAGGGAGGTGCTGGGGTCTGGGTCCCGTCCTTGAGGAAGCTCCCTCGCGATGACCCTGGAGGCTGTGAAGAAAGCCCTCTCTCATCCCAGTGATGCCAGCCAGGCAGAGACCTGGGCTTGGGGCAGGAGACCTGAGGCATGTGAAAGGCCAGGGCTTCATCCTCCCAGAGCCTGGGATCCACCGACAAGCAGGCCCCCTGCAGAGGCTGCGTCTGAGCTCTTGGCTGCCCGGGCCAGGCCACTCTCTCTCCCTGCCCTCCGAGCTCTCCAGGGCTGGGATGTGCCTCTGTCCTGTGGACCTGGCAGTCCTGGGGTGGATGTCCAGGAGGTTCTGTGGGTGTGAGGCCTGTGGCCCAGAGGACAGAGGAGAAAGGGCAGCTGTGGATGCCGCAGGCTTCGTGGCTGGAGCTCCCCTAGGCTGGAGGGGCTGGGTGCGAGCCTTGGCCTTCAGGGTCCCCCAGACTTAAGAGATTCCACCAAATAGAGCCCAGGTCCCACAGTAACTCTGCAGTGTTTCCCAAATACTGGAAGTGTCCAGTGGGTTGCAATAGAAATAATCATGTCAAGGGCCACAGTAGTGTAGAGTCTGTAGAGAGCCAGGTGCAGAGAACACTTTCTGTCTCCTTTTCTTCTCATCCACAAATGCTGTCTCCAGCGTTTTCCAGGAGGTGTCAGGGGATGAGGTTTGTAAGAATAGCCTGTCTCTAGATCTGCCCAGGAGCAGTTCTTGGCCCTGGAAATCATCTGGGGTGGGACCGTGTAGAGCCGTTTAGTTGCTGTGTGACCTCAGAGAAGTTACTCAACTTCTCTGACTCTTATATTATCTTCTGTAAAATGAGGTTCCTGCTGCACCTCACTCTCAGGGTCCTGAGGAGAGTTAGGTTGAGATGCTTGTCACCGAGGCAGTGTCCGTGCACAGGGCCTGGGTTTGCTGTCAGCCCTAGGCAGGATGGGTGGGGAGGCGGGACCTGGGCCCTTGGCTGTGGCTCAGAAGGTCTGCCCTGGGGTGGCCTGGCCTCGGGGATTAGGAAGGTCCTGGCTAGGCTCAGGTGGAGGGAAGGGTCTGGGATGAAGCAGGGGTGAATGGGGGCTAGGGCTGCCTCTGAGACCCCGTTTTTGGGCTGTAGCAACCACCAGAGCTGTCACCTCTTCTCTCGCTTATTCACCAGTAATTACCCTAAATGCTACATCTGTTGTCATAACAACATCTTACCCATCCTTAGATAAAAGCCCTGTTTGCAGGGGAGTCAGGCTGTCTCCAGCTCCCCAAGCTCCATCACTGTCCCTCACAGCCCTCCTTGGGGTTCCCCAGCGGGTCCTCCTCCCTCCCATTTGAGTCTTCTAGAGAGGTCACTCCAGCATTTCCAAATGGTCTTCTCTGTCTCCCTTTGTCTTCCTGGGTCTCTCTCCGCTCCCTTTCCCGCACTCTCTCCTCTCTCCTTCCTTCTTCCTGGACCCTGAGCCTCCTCTGGGTTTCCCTCGGTCCCTTCTCGCTCTCCCCCGCTCCTTCTGCCCGCACCCCTGCGTGCAGTGGGGTTGCGGGAAGGTGGCTGGTGGGGACAGGCGGGGCCTGCTGCCTTGGGTGGGTCTGCTCCGCAGGAGCCTCAGGGAGCCCCTCGGGCTCCCCAGCCTGGGGAGAGGTGAGCCCACGCCCAAGAGCTTCCAGCCTCTGTGGTGTGTGTGGCCAGGAAGGCCTAACTGCTTCTGCAGAAGCATGGCCAAGGGAGCTGCCCTCACCCCCACCCCACCCGGCCTTCAGCTCAACAGTCTCTGGGGCTCCAGCTCTCCTGCTGTCCTGACTGGGGCCTCACACACTTGTCCAGAGCCGACTTCTGCTTAGCCCCAACCTAAGGGCACCCACACAGAGGCTGTGCAATGGCTCCAGGAGGAGTCATCATTCCATTTTAGAGCCCAGGAAATCAGAGACCAGAAAGGTCAAGCGACTGGCTCAAGGCCACACAGCTGGTCAGTAGAGGAAGTGGGATGTGAAATTCCACTCCACAGTCAATGCTCTTAACCAGGATGCTGGATGGACGACTTCTTCCTCCCCCTCCCCTTCCCCTTTCTCCTTCACCCCCTCCCCCTCCCCTTCCCCTTTCTCTTCCTCCCCCTCCCCCTCCCCCTCATCCTCCCTCTCCTCTTCCCCTTCCTCCTGCTCCTCCGCCCTCCTCCCATTTCTCCTCCTCCCCCTCCTCCTCCCCGTTCTCTTCCTTCTGCCTCTCCCCCTCCCCATTTTCCTTCCCTCCCCCTTCACTCCACCTCCCCCCTCCCCGTCCCCCTCCGCTTCCTCCTCCTGCTTCTCCTCCTCCTCCTTATTCTTTCTTACTGTGTGTCAGGCACTGCATTTAGGAACACTGGAAACTCATCTAGCTTCACAGCAACCCTACAAGGTTAGAGCCACAGTTATCTGTTTTATCAGTGAGGCACTCAGGGCACAGAGAGGTTAAGTAACTTTCTCAAGTCTCGCTATAGTGAGGACTGTGTCAGGATTTGAACCTCCAGAGCCTGGGCTCTCAGCCCTGAGTGCTACGTAGAGGGGATGGCAGCAGAGAGGGGACAGCATCTGCGGGACAAGGACATGGGTTTCACACACACCCGAGTCCCTCCGTCTCCTTGATTCCTGTCAAGCCCCCTGTGGTCCCAGCCAGAGGCATTTTTGAGAATCAGAGGAGGAAGCCACGTGGCAGTGTCCTCTTTGACGAATTCTGTGTAAGGGGGAAGCGAGTTCCAGGTCACCGGGAGAGGCCCGCAGATCCTATAGCAACATGAGCCTCTGGGGTCACTGCAGCACCCCTGGAACCCAGAGGCCCTTGTCACTGGACCTGACCCCAGGGTCTTGGGAGGCAGGTGGACTCACATGTGACTGGGATGCCTGGACTGAGATGCAGGACTGTGGGCCTCTCTCCCAGCCTGGGCTGGCCTGGAGAATCCACAGCCCTTCCTGCCCCACAGCTCCTGTCCCTGGAGAGCAGCCTGGCCTTGGAACACACTGTCCCGGAGCGCGGCTGTCGGGATGATGGAGAGGTGGGTTATTTTTAACAGCCAGGATTCATCGACAGAGCCTCTTCCAGACCAGGGTAAAGGATATCAGGGAGCTGGGGACCACAAACTCCAGGTCCTCTCACCCTCTCCCCACCCTCCCTTCTCCATCCCCCTTGCTCCGGAGAGCCCTGAAGGCTTGGTGGCAGTCCCTGAGGCTGATGGGATCTTTAGGCGGAGGGTGGCTGCCACCTCGCTCTCAACCCAGAGGGAGGGCCTGGCAATGGTGGGGGCCTCGGAAGTGAGCCCCGTCCCTCACCTAGAAGCTGCAGGTCTTGGGGCTAATCGGGCTCACTGCCACACTGGGATTACGGGGAGCCCGGGTCCAGGCCTGGCCTGCTCTGCCCAGCATCCGCCAGTTCTGGACCCCCCTCCTGCAGGCCTTTCAGCTTTCTCTGAGGGAAGTAGCTTATTCTCCAAGTTTCCCAGACTCGTCTCAATTTGAGCCGGAACCCATTGGATCCTGGGTAGAGGGTGGCCCCATCAGGGCCCTAATTTCTTTGGACACCTCAGAGCTTGCTACTGCTGGTCTTACCACCCTGTTCCTTCCTCGCTCTGCCAAGGAGGGGTGGAAATGCCTTGTCCACCCCATCTGGTCTCAGAGTGACCCTCTCCTGCCTTCCTCTGCCCTACCGGGAAAGAAGCTTTTAGGGCTTTCAAAAGATACACTGTCACCTTCGTCAGAGCATCTTTGTGAGAACAGCCTGTTGCTGGGAGTGAACCCTGGGCTGGGAGGCAGGGACCTGGCTTCTGCCCCGCTCTGCTGCCCTGCCCTGTGGGGCGAGTCCCTGCTCCTCTGTGGGCCTGGGCCTTGCCATCCTGCACTGTGGGGCGAGTCCCTGCTCCTCTCTGGGCCTGGGCCTTGCCATCCTGCACTGTGGGGCGAGTCCCTGCTCCTCTGTGGGCCTGGGCCTTGCCATCCTGCACTGTGGGGCGAGTCCCTCCTCCTCTCTGGGCCTGGGCCTTGCCATCTAGGCCACGGTGGTGGGACAAAAAACACTCCCAAAGACCTCTTCTTGCTTGGGGTCCACACTGGGTCTGCTCCTGGGGTTCAGGCCTGACCAGCCAGGTTTGGGGGCGAGGGGATGCTTGCTGATGAATGTGCCAATTTTTCAAGGCCCCCATTTCTGACTGAGACCTCTACAAACCCCTCTCTACCCTGCACTCCGAGAGACCTTTACAAA